>NW_004955423.1:7190709-7253339 GCF_000276665.1 Chinchilla lanigera | reverse complement strand
CCGGGCTCGGCGGGCTCCTCCCCGCGCCGCGCTCGCCTCCGGGGCCCGCTCCCCGCCCCCCGCGGTATGTCTTGATCCCGAGCGGCGGGTTTCATGGGGCTCCTCAGGATTATGATGCCGCCCAAGTTGCAGCTGCTGGCGGTGGTGGTCTTCGCCGTGGCGATGTTCGTTTTGCTGAACAAGGTCCAGAAGCAGGAGGAGTCCCTGTCGAAGCTGGGTGAGGAGCCGAGCGCGGCGGGCTGAGCGCTGGGGCAGGGGCCGGGCCGGGAGGCGCCGCGGCCGGAGCCGGGGGCGTCCGTCCACCCTGGGGCTCGCCCCGGGGCGGGGGGCGTGGAGGGCGCCAGCTCCGGGAACGGGGGCCTTGATCCTGGGGGCTGTGCTGGGCCCGCGAGGTCGCGGGGCAGAGGTCGCGAGGCTGGGCTTCCCGGGGCCAGAGGGTCGCCCCGAAGTAGGCGGGCCGGGAAGCGAGAGCGCGCGGGACGAACTCCGCGGGCAGCGGGGGCTTGCGGAGGACATCGGCGAGCCCAGGTCCTTTGGGAAGTCCGGCCGGAAGGCAGCCCGGCGGTGGCCGGCGAGGGGTGTTCTCGTGGGGAGGTGGGGACCTGCGTGCGGGACCTTTGGGGGGTGGTGGGCGGGGGCCGGGCTCGCGGAGGGGCGGGTGCGCAGTAGTGGAAGGAGCCACCGGGAATGCGGGAAGACGCGCACCGGACCCGGTCGTACGCTTGCCGGTGGCAGCAAGAGACCTTGCAGTTGACAGTCCAGAGGGAGGCTGGCCGGGCAGGATGAGAACGCTAGTACGTGGGAATCGTTAACGGGGAGCCGAAACGAGGCGTCTGGAGGTTTAAATTCTTCTGTTAGGGGCGCCGAACTGATGAGTTGGGGCGTCACGGTAGGGTTGTATTTGTTGCTTCGCGGCAGGGTTGACCGGAATTTAGAAGGTGAGGGAACGCTGAGGGGGAATTACGGTGAAGTTGACGTTTATCAAAGGAAAAGTAAGATTCTGCGCAAATGGAACTACGTTAAGTTCTTTCACACGGTCGGCGGCGTTTCAGTGAGTGAAGGGGTGTGAAATACAGAGTTGGAGTGTGAAATTGTGGACGACCAGGAGAAAGCACGGATAACAGGTGCTTTCTGATTAGAGAACTTTAGGATTTCAAAGAGCTCAGGGTGGAGAGAGAGTTTTGAAGAATCACAGTGATAAGTTTTGATTTAAAAACAGGCGTGCTACTTAAAAGTCAGCTGAAAGAGTGTAACTAAATATAGGAAAGTAAGGTGAAGTACTTCTTGCATGCATTTGAGCTTCATTGTCATCTTAAACACCGTTAGAAAAGCAAGCAAAAAAAGTACCTTCAGTAGTATAGTTTAAACTGAGGAATAACTGGAAAGCGAGATGATACTTTGTAAAAGAGAAGTGTATCAAAGTGTATCAAAGAGCATCAAGTAAATCTGATTGAAGTACAACTAAATTTGAAAGAGGAGCTAATGATACTCTCCGTTCTCAATTCCAGAAGAGCTATTCAGTTTACTGTATTTATAATTGTATTAATGTATTGTATGATGAAAGAATGTTCACTTTAAATAGTAAAAGTTAAACAATATGCCTTATATGCGGGTCCACTGAGGTAGCATTCACAATCATATTCTGGCCTTTTTTTTTTTTTTTTTTTTTTTTTGAGTACCGGGAATCAAACTCAGGACCTTGCGCCTGCCAGGCAGGTGCTTGTGGCGCTGAGCTATATCCCCGGCCCTCTGGCCATATTAATAATCCCACTTTACAGAAAAAAATGACTCCTTAGAAGAAGTTGAAAGTTATATTAAAATAAAAAAAATTTACTAATTCTTTGTTATACTGCTATTTGACATCCTGTGGAGTTAACTTTTTAGACACATTACAGTGGATTAGAATGGCTTGAAGTTTTGGTTATCTGCTCTTTTTCTCCTCTGTAATACTTGAAAGTGGTTTCCAAAGACACAGTCGGAGTGATTTTAGAGGAAGTTATCTGCAGATGTCGACTGCCACAGGTAGGACATAACATATGTTCTCATGATTTTCTGAGAGAAAAGTTCGTCTGAAATAGTTAAGTATGCATCAAATAATTGCACCAGAAACAGGGAACATATATAAAAATAAATCTGAAAAATATTCTAGGAAAAAGAGCCCCAAATAGAGAACATTTAACATATTTTTCATCTGGAAATGCAAAAATATGGAAAATAAAACCTTACTTTTATATATATCAGCTAGCAGACTTTTGATTTTTCTTTGCTGTTTTTTTTAAAGAGACTTGGATTCATGCTGTGTTACCTAGGATGTCTCTAAACTGCTATGATCAAGCAAACTTCTTGCTTCAGCCTCCCGAGTAACCACAGGTGTGCTCCACAGCACCTATCTTTCCTTTTTTCTCTTTTTTTGTTTTTCTGTCTTATTTTTTTTTTTTTTTTTTTTTTTTTTTTTTTTTTTTTTTTGGTTTTTCTCTGGTACCGGGAACCGAACTCACGACCTTGCGTTTGCCAAGCAGGCGCTTTTGCCGCTGAGCTAAATCCCCAGCCCCTGTTTTTCTGTCTTATAAAAGACAGTACTAAAAGACATTGCCGGTTACTAATCTGACCCCTTAGGGGAAAAAGTCAGGAGGGAGAATATTTTGATAATCAGACTTTTCACCTTCCTAGAAAACATAGAAAGTTATTTTTGCAGATGCGGGAACAAACTTGGAGATTATATAATTTGTCTAAGACTACATCATTAGGAAGTAGCAGGGCCGAGATTGGAACTTAGATGTGTCAGATACCAAATCAAGTGCTCCTTTAATTATACCAGGCTGCTTGAGACTTTATATTAACATACCGAGTTTAGTTGTGGAATAGGATTTTTAAATTGCAATATCAATGAGTTTATTGCTAAGAATGAATATCATTCTGAGAAAATTCAATTTCTGATAGAGTGAAATTGGTTTAACATAATGTCTGCCCCTTGTTTATGTCCGTATAATGAACGTAATTACATTTCTCAATGAAATGACTGAAATAGCTTATTTCTGCTACTAGAGAAGAAAATCTTTGGATTTTTTTTTTTGTAAGTGTAAAATTACAGCATTAAAAAGTATTTTTAAGCAGAGCGTGACAGGTGACACATGCCGTAATTCTAGCACTCTAGGAGACTGAGGCGGGAAGATGGTTAATTTTGAGCCTGTTCTGGGTACTTTAGGAAAAACGTAAATAATAAAAAGAGGTCTAAGGAGGTTGCTCAGTGTGCTGCCCTGAGTTCAATCTCCGGTATCATTTATCCACAAAAAGCATTTTTATCTTGGCAACTAAAAATAAAAGACAAAACTATAGAACAGTTGCTGTTAAAAGTAGTTTTGTTTGTTCATATTCTTTTCCATTGTAGAACATTCCAAAGGATTGAGTGCTGATAATGCCTGTAAATGTACCTTGATTAAAGGTGTTATTAGACAGTAATATTTTGATGGTGACACCTTTAATAAAGCAGTAAATATATCCAAAGCTAAGGTGTATTTATTGGTCACTTGGGGAATTAAGTATATAAATAGGAGTTTCTAAAAAATCTGATGTTATACAGGTTTCTTTTTTTTTTTTTTCCCCTCCGGTACCGGGAACCGAGCTCACGACCTTGCGCTTGCCAGGCAGGTGCTTTTGCCACTGAGCTAAATCCCCAGCGCCTATACAGGTTTCTTTTTTTTTCTTTTAAAAATAAAAATATGAGATCATGGTAAACATATTATTCTATAGCTTGTTTTGTATCATTTAATATTGTAAGCATCTTTCCGGGTCAGTACATGTAAACTTGACTTATTCTTGTAGTTAAATAACATTCTAAAGTATATATGTATCATAAATTATGATACATATCCCCTACCCTTGTATTTGCCATTTTCCTTTCCTACTTGGTGAGATTTGGCTTTTTGTTGCAGGATGTTTTGCAGTCTTTGTCCAGTTTTAGCCTGGTGATAACCACCTTGCTGGGGAGAATGTCCACGTGGACAGTTGTGGAGGCATTTGCCTTTTCCTGCTGCTCCTGTTCAATGTTTAGTGCTCCTGACATATTTCTTCCTGTAAACCTGCAGTGCTCTGCCAATCTGCTGACCTTTATAGTGTTCTCGCACAACCTGAACCTCATCATCCTTTGGATGGGCATAGATCATACATTGTATTTCTGTCTAACCTTTTTGGAAAGGGGCAGACATAATCTTCCTGCAAATGTGGAAAGGTAGATTTTGGTTCTTGCTTCCGTTGGAAGTCACAAAAGGACTGAACTCCTTTTGGCTGCTGAAACTGCAGCAATGGCTGCAAAAGGAAAGAGCCCCTACTCTTTTTAAAGGTGTTTTCTTTCTTGATATTATACACAGTGAAAAAAAGAACCATTCTTGTATATATCTGTTTAACTCCTTATCCATTGATGCCATTTTTTACTAGAATACATTTCTATATGAGATTGCTAGGACAAAGGATGCATGATTTTATGTTTTAGCAGATTTTAAAACCTGTTACTTAGCAATTTTTTTTTCTTGGAAAGGTTATAGTGATCTAGGTACACTACCAACACATAAGGAAGCATTGGAAGCTATCAGCTTTTAATATTTACCAATCTGAGGCTGTGAAATAAAACATTGCTAAATTAACTTACATTTCTTTAGTTTCTAGTTAGGTTGAACATATTTACGTATGTTTATTGCCTTTTTACTTGCTGGTTCATTTTTATTAGTCAGTTTTTCTATTGGATAGTTCACTAATATTTAGTTTTTTTTTAATGTTAAAATTAGTAAGTTTTCATCTGTCATATGTGTTGTATCTGTTTTTCTCTGAGTCTGTCCTTTCTCTTTTGACTGGTATGTGCTGCTTATTCAGAAGGTTTAAATTTTACAAGTAGATTTCGTATGTTGCCTAAGAAGGCTTCTGGGGACCCTTAGTGTGTATATCCTTATATTTGATTGTACTTTGTTAGTTTTTTACATTTCACTCTTTAAACTATTCATATGTATAAAGAGGTTGATTGTAATTTCAATGAATAACCATTTATGGCAGAGATTATATTAGTAAATAATCCTTTTCCCACTGTGTATTAATCTTTTGTTTACTCATTTATTCTTAGGTTGATATCAGGTTCCATCCTTTTCCATTAACCAGATATACTTTAAACTTCAGGAACTCATATATGTAGGCTTTAAGACATCTGTGACTTTTCTAAAATTGTATGTATAACTTTCATCAGATTTGTAAAGGAATATATGATCCCCTTAATAGTAAGAATCACACATTGTCAGTACAGGTTAAGAATCCCTAATCAGCACATGTGTAATGTTCTCATATCATACTTTTTGAGCTCTGACCTGTTGCCACAAAGGAAAATTTTCACCCTTGACCTCGTGTGATAGGTCACTTTCAAAATGCAGGCACACTAAAAATATATAAAATCAGCTTCAAGCAATGTGTATAAAAAATAAAGGAAACATAAAAGAATTTTGTTTAGACTTGAGTCTCATCTCCAAGGTATGTCATTATATATATATGTAAAAATTTCCAAATCCAGAAAAATATCAAAATCTGAAACACTTGGTTCCAGGCATTTCAGATGAGGAATATTTATCTTATAGATGTTTTATATTTAAAGGAGTGTGTTGTTTTGAGTAATGTTGCAAATGGAGCTCGTAAGTTACTTTTAGGAGGAAGGTAAGCATATTGGTTATGAAAAAAGTTTGCCTGCAAAGTGATATTGAAAAAGCTTTTATTTTATTAAAACAGACTTAGTTTTCTTAAGAAATGGAAAAGGAGTCAGAATGAAAACTATTTACCTAGCAGTGACTGTGTCAGAGTTTGTTACTTGTAAAGTGCAGTTCTCTATCAATCTCAAAAGCACATCTGTTGCTGATGTAGACTGATAGAACAATGTACAGTAATCTGCTTTTCTTACATAAATATTAGAATTATGGGCTTGATGGTTTTATTTTCTATAGAGTCTAAGCATTCTAAAAAATATTTATCAACTACGTTCTTATAACGCCACTATGTAAATTTATGAATGCATTAGGATATAAACTTTCAAATGAGGAAAATAATTCCAAGAGGCTTTTGTAATTATTTCCACTAGTGGGAATTATGTGACTTATGTTCTCAAAACTCCACTGAACTGAAGAACTAATTCCAGGGCCAAGGTTGAGATTGCTCTTTGTAATTTTGTAGTTTCCACAAGTGCTTGAAGCCATCCAGATAATACCTGTAGGAAAACTTCATGTGTAGTAATTACTGTTTAGAGGACTTTGCGTGAGTCGGAATGCAGTTATTCTAGAATTGTTCATTGGCGCCTCACTTGAGTCTTGAGTAGGATGTCATGGACTGGTCACTGAAGCGGTTTATCTCGCTGAAAATAATTCCAGGATGTCTACCACCATTCTCTTAAACTTTCTAAGAGTTTCTTTTTGAACAAAATTGAAATAATAATGGATACTCAAACATTGCTTTCCAGAGAGACTACTTCAGAAGGCTGTTCCTATAGATGGACTTCATAACTGTGGTTCACACTAGTCTAGTTATTTAAAGTTTCCGACCCATCTGCATGTACTCAGCCTTTTTGTCTGTATGTTCTTATTTTTTGTTTTAAGTAATCAGTTACCTTTTACCTTTTCGTCTGGAACTGAGTTGTCTCCACAACCCAGGCAGTAGAGTACTTTTGCAGTCCCTTTAGAATGCTCTGCCCAGTGCCCTGAATGTTCAAGGTGTTTATCAGCTGATGGGAACACTGGTTGAATAAACTCTACCTGAACATTTTTCTACATGAACATTTTGAGTGATACTTTAATACTCAATTTCTTTGCATCCCTGTACTGATTGGTACTTTGCTGAAAATTCTGTTTATATCTCTATCCTGTTTAGTACTCTATCAAGCAAATGTCAACTGTCTTAGCTTCTGTGAACTTCCAATTCTGGCTTCTAAATCCAGTGAAACGGGTGGACTCCTGAATTAAGTTTAAGTCTCTTCTTGTCCTGTGCCCTGAAAACTCTTCCAGCAGTTGGAGAACCCTATTTTCTTTTTCTGAGGCCTCATCATTCTGCACTTATTTTCTGTTTAATATCTGGTGTATGAAAACTGTTTCATGTTTTACTCATTCTGCTTCAGTTGTTTGAAAGTGGGAGGGTAATTTGAGAGTCTGTTACTTGCTCTTGCTAAAGGTAAAATTTAAGTGGATCTTTGTGTGTTTCCAGGTTAATAACTTAAGGGAGAAGAGTGAAATTAGATAATTTGAATTATAACTGATTAAAACTAACATTTTAAGTTCAGGGAGAGAATCACGTTATAGGCATCTCTGTTTCTTTAACTGGTGTTAAGCTCAGGCTCTTGGTTAGTTAACTGGAAGTAACCATGGTAGTCTCACCTTTCTTTTTCCCCCCATGAGAGTTTCAAGTGGATATCGTTTAATTTTTTTGAGTGTTACCAATTCTATATTGATTTTAAGAATCTAGGATGTGTTACATCCCTTTAGATGCAGCTGAGTCCAAGGTAGACTTTCAGGCTTACAGTGACACATCTGGCTTCAGAAGAGGTTTCTGTTTTTCCTCTTTGCTGATGAGGTAATTGGTCATGTTCTTGCTATGAGTGGAGGGATATTCTTTTCAAAGGCTTGTTTCCTATTCTTTCTGTAATACTCCTTTTCCAAACTAAGTTGTGGGAAAGAGAATCATAAGGGATGGTGGTACTAGAGGTAATTTAGTCAACCTGTTACATGTACAGAAAATGTACCTAGTTTACCTTAAGGTGAACATTGTTACAGGTACTGGATTTGTGAGTATGATAAAGCATCAAGGTAATCAGGGTAGTCTTTTTTTTTCCCCCCTGGCCTATTCTGGAGATTGAACCCAGGGCCTTTTGCACTGAGCTGCATCTCATCCGCGCCCCCGCCTTTAAAATTTTGAGACAGGTCCTCTCTAAGTTGTTTAGGCTCTAGTTTGTGATCCTTGTGCCTCATCCATCCTGAGATTTAGGATTAAGGCCTGCACTACATACCCAGTTTGTCTTTTTTAATTGGCACCGTTGGATTCTCCTGTTGGAAGGTGGTGGTTTGAAAACTGCAAATTGACTTGGTGTTAATGTAGCAACTTACAAAGTGAATTTGGAGGACTCCCGTGTTCACTTTTCTAAATTCTAGTTTAATTTAGGAATCATAAAATAATATTGCCTTATATTTTTCCATTATTCCTAAATTTGTGGCATAGCTGGAAATAATTGATTTACAGGTAAGCACTCAGAAATGACAAAGGGGTAACTCTGGCAGACACCTTAGTTTTGCTTAGTGTGGTTATGGATTTGAGGTTAAGTAACTATGCAAATATAAACTTAACTTCTATCATATTTATTTTTACTTGTAAATTGTGCTTGAATTGGGCTTAATGAGTGTAATTTAGAAATGTTATCAGTTCATTTGTAACATAATCCTAGCTTGTATTCCCTTCAGTTTGAAGCAAAATAGTGTAGGAAATGGGCTGATGAGTCCAGTATAATTTTTTTTCCCCCTGATAGCCAGTAGGTTTTGGTATGAGTTTCTGTAGCTTGTTTGTAGACAGTGAAATCTGTGTCAAGTTCTCTTATTGTTGGGTTTTCAAAATAATGCCTTGATAAAGTGTGCCATTTATTTTAATTAACAAGAACTTTTAAAAAATGAAATTCTAAGAAAAAACTAGCTGCAAAACATTAATGTTACTAAATCCTACTGTAAAGATGAATTTATTTGGAATTCAATAAAGAAACTGCAACTTTTACCCTATTTTTATTCTTTTCTAAGAGTTTAATCATTAAATTATGGCTGTCAATGGTTCCTTCAACTTTAGAAGTGCAATGTAAAAGGGGGTGATATTGTAACTACCAGTGATGAGAAATATACAGATTTGAATATAGTCAGGAATGTTGGACCTTTGAGCAAAACTGAGTTGACTTAAAATTGATACAAATTTTTCAGTCTTAGCATTTGACTTTGTCTTAAATTTTGTCAGTGCTAAACTGAAAGTAGTTTAGCAATTTTGATAGTAAGGCTGTTCAAATGACTCAGAACAGGTCCTTGTTACTATAGTGGTTAGTATCCCTGCCTGTCAAATGATTCAGAAACTCAAGGTTATTCTGTAGTTGAATGTTAAGAGGCTGCCTCTAGTTGCCAGCATTTTAAATCTCAACACAATTATAGTGCTTTTTAATAAAATATTCCCAACTCCTAAAATGTTGGATGTTCCCAGTATACTGTACACCTTTGGCAGAAAACCAAGTTAGCTTAATTGTTTCTCACGTAGAAGAGCTGACTAGAAAGACTGGCTTGACATGATTTTAAGGTATATTTTAATAGCTTCTTCATTTTGTTAAATAGGATAGAATAAAAATTACTCACCATTGTTTTCCAGGACATAAATTTCTTTACTTTTCTTTTTTCTTTCTTTTTTGGTGGTACTGGAGATTGGATGCAAGTCCTTTGTACTGAGCTACATCACTAGCTGTTTTTTGAAACATTTAAAATTTTAAAAAAAATTATTTTTTATTTTATTTTTGAGAAGGGTCTCACTAAGTTGCCCAGGCTGGGCTCAAACTTGTCATCTTCCTGCCTTAGCCTGCCAGAGTGCTGGATTCCAGGGCTGTGCAACTGTGGCTGTTTTAAAATTCCTTGTCATACTTTGAAGGTTGAAACAAAAAAGCAAGCAAACTATTTAGTGATAGTTGTGTCTTGGAGTAGGTTTTACAGAAAGGAAATTAGAAGTCTGTGTTACCTTCGCTTCTGAACCCAGAACATGGTTTAGGAATGAGCCAATCCAAAAATGTCTGTAGGCAAGATGCTACTGTGTGTCCCCCCACCTTTTTTTGTCCTAGTGTGGAACTTTGTGATTAATTAATCTTGTCACTACTTACAAGCTATTTTGTCTCATAACTACCCTGACTTCCTTTTGGTCTTTTTACTGGTTTTGATCATTTTTTAAAAATTTGCTATTGGACCCATTTTTCTAACATGGTTTTTGCTTTTCCCACCAATGGCAAGCCATAATGACCTTTAAATCCTCATCTGTAATAGTAATAATAACCAGTTGATGAGTATTTACTGTATATGAGGCATATTCTAAGTGTTTTATAGTTTAATTAAATATATAAGATTCTTACTCCTTTTTAGAGAGTTGCTGTGAAGATAAGTGATTTTAAAATGGGATAATCAAATACTTGAAAAGTATAAAAATACTATTACAAATTTTTATTAATAGCCATAAAAGCACGTAACTACTTTCTCTTTGCTGCTGTTGTATTTATCATTTAGTGGAATCTATAGTTCACATTTCTGGTGCTGTAGTCTTTCCTAGTGTCCCACATATAAGTAACTCAGATGATGTTGTATGAGTTGTAGATGTAGCATTCAGATTAGCTACTTATTTCTTCCCTCTCTTGCAAAGAAGTGATAACTATTGACAACCTATAGTAGTTTGAGCGTAAAAGCAGTAATGTTTCTTCTATAATTTCTAAAAAAGCTTTGGTTTTTAACATTACTGAACTCTCCTACTAACATAACTGAATTCTCTTTCCTACTAATCCTTGACAACCTGACAGGTTAAGGATAGATTTTTATAAAATACAAATTAAGTTTGAGTTGTAACTGGAGAATTTTTGCATGTCAGTATGTATAATGTTTAACTTCTTGACTTCTTAATTTTTAAAAAGCATTAATGATAGCCAGATTAGGTTTTTTTTTTTTTTTGTAGTTTGTTTTTTCTCCAGTACCAGGAATCGAACTCACGACCTTGCACTTGCCAGGCAGGTGCTGTGCCGCTGAGCTAAATCCCTAGCCCCAATAGCCACATTAGGGAAGGAAGAGACCAAGTCTGTTTCTCCATTTTAAAAAAGTTTTGTGTAGTTCCTTTATTTTATTTTTATTTTTTCCATGCTGATTCACTGTCATATTCTCAAACATGAGAAAATACATGGACATGTTTTGAAACCTTTATTTTAGGAAATTTTAATTTAGGAAGCTTTTTTTTTTTTTACTCAAATGTGCAGAATATCATAGGTTGTACTGTTATATTTATTAATTAAATTGTGAGAGTTACTTTAGAAAAACCAACTTTAAAGGCAAAGAAAAATTCTTGAATTCCACTTAGCTTTAAAAGCTTTTAACTCAAGTAAACAATTATTTGCCACTCTGCAATCAAATTTTGGGAGATTAGCTCCCAAATTTTGGTTGTCTAGCTGCTTGGGATCTGGAGACAAGAGGATTGCTTGAACCCAGGAACCTATGGTCAACCTGGGCAACATCATGAGATCCTGTCTCTAAAAGACAAAAACTGGTTTTTTTTGCAGGGGAGGCTAGGATGTTCGATACCAGGAGAGACACACTATTGTGATTACCTTTCATCATTTTGTTTTTTTAAATTTTTTGGTTTTTTTTTTTCTGGTACCGGGAATGGAACTCATGACCTTGAGCTTGCCAGGCAGGTGCTGTGCTGCTGAACTACATCCCCAGCCCCACCTTTCTTCATTATTATTGCTACTTTTTTCAGTCATTGTAGCATTATTCTTAAGTAAGGTCAGCCTTACTGAAAGTTTAACATATAGTTGCTATATACACTTTCCTGAGTAGAGTAGTGATTTGATTTGCATGTTATAATGTTCCATGTTGTGTGTTTATGGGTATGTTTTTAAACTTTGCAAATTAGCAGTGAAGACATTTTGAAGGGGATGTTAGAGTTGTTGTGAACTCCAGTTTACCTGGCATTTTAGCTACACTTTTAAGACATAATTTCTTTCTGATTTTACCAGTTTAGAATGGAAGATGACAGAATTGAAAACAACATCAACCTTTTACATTTCATCTAAGCGTCCTCAGTTCTCATATAAAATGTGCACGGACTGGTCAAAAAATATGGTGAATATTTAAATTAAAATTTACTACGGTAAAAGACACATTGCCATCATTCCTCCTCAAGATACTCCCCCTCACTTCAGACCCGTTTATCCCATCATTCTCTCCACTTTTGAAGCAGTTCTTGAAATTCTTTTTCGTGAGTGTGTAAGAGGTGTGACCAAAAGTAGAGTGAGTGTCGCTGCCAAGTGCCATCCAACAGGAAGGCAGGCTGGTAAAAACCTTCGGGTGTGTTTTCATTCACCTTATTTACTGGATCTGGCACTGCGGCTTTGTCTCTTCTTCAAAATCAGAATGACAATGAAAGGTAAATATTTCGAATCAATTCAAGACTTCAGGGCAGCCAGGACAGCACAACTTAAATACACTTAAAATAGAGGACTTCCAGAACTGCTTCAGAAAGTAGTGAGAATCATGAAATAACTGTTCAGAGGTTCAAAGGGGGAGTATTTTGAAAAGGACTATGGCATTGTGTCTTTTATTGAATGAAGTACCTTTTTAAAAAATTTAAATGTACACTTTATTTTTACTTAAATACTATTTAATATAGTTACAGGTTTGCTGTTTAATTTCTAATTTGTGTGTTCTTTCACATTTATTATTTATTTCATCCTACTTTGTCCTGGGAAAAGAGTTGAAATTTATGGATGCATATGTGATAATAGAATGGTTGAAAAATGCACATGTAGGTATGAAAAGAAGCCAAAGTAAAATATTTGTGTAGATCTTAGCTACCTGGTTTTGTTTTTTAGCCTGTTTTCTTTTTGTTGGCATTGGACTACCAAAAGAATCTCTATAGATACCTGTAACCTCAGATTTTGAGGTAAATTTTGGATTAATAGTATACTTGCAGCATTTTATATAGGAAATCAGGGTTTTTTTTCCCTACTAAGTGTACTTATATTTTTCAGTGGGGTTAAAAATAGTAGTACATTGGGGCAAAGCATGATCACACATGCCTGTAATCACAGTATTCAGCGGGCTGAGGTAGGATTGCCATGAGTTCGAGGCCAGACTGGGCTACAAAGTGAGTTCAAGACCAGCCTGGACTACATTATGAGACCTTGTCTCCAAAAGAAAAAAAAACGCAGTACATTGAGGTGCTGTTTTCTTTTTTGGTGTTTTTAAATTTTTAATTAAAACAATCTGTTTGTAATGTATTTAAATAGTCATGCTAACTAAGAAGCATATGGATTACGTTGGCTATTGTAGAGTATAATTTCCAAATGATTTAAAATAACATAATTTTCAAATGTGATTTAAATGAGTATTAAATTAATATTAAAGGCACAAATGCAACTGCTAAGGCACAAACTAAAGACAGATTTGCTGAGAGCTTTTACTTTCTCTACCACTCTTCTAGTCTCCATAGTATAATGTACATAGTTTCATGTACTGTAATTTATGTAATATACCCACGTACTCAAGGCAGCTGCAGCTGAAATCTTGCTTAGTGATAAAAATATTTCTGGGATAAAGTGATGTATAAAAGTCATACCTAGCTGGGCATGGTGGTGCATGCTTGTAATCCCAGCACTTGGGGGGCTAAGGCAAGAGGATCATCGCGAGTTGAAGGCCAGACTGGGCTACAGAGTGTGTTCAAAGCTAGCCTAAAAGTACATAACAAGACCCTATTTCAAAAAAACCAGAACAAACAAACAAACACACAAAACTAAAAGAAAATTCATATAGCTATCATGTTAGGGAACAGTCATGATCAAATATAGTGATCTATGATTTATAATATTAAAATGATGTAATAAATATTACCTGTCTTTTCCTCTCCATATTAAACAGTGTAAGAGTAAGCAGGACAGCCATTAAAAGCATTGGATTGTTAGACATAAGAGAAGTAGGTGTTCTTAAGGGGGAAGATATAGAAAAGCCCTAAAAACACAGGAATTGAGGTTAAGTTAATGTGATAAATCTCTCCTCCCCAAATGCTTCTGAGTACAATTCTGAATAGCAATTATGAGATGGTCATAAACAGTAGGTCAAAAAATAAATATTTTTCAAAGTTGTCATCTTGAGAAAGTTATACATTAAGAAATGGGTTGCTAAAATATTTTCAAATGCTTTATCAAATAGGTTTCAAAATCTTTTAAAAAATTCAAAATCATTTTTATTTTCATAAACATAGTTAAAATATACTTGAAAATATAAATTGTAAAAATAATTATAGAATACTTTGAAAAAAGGAAAAGTTAGCCTTTATTATTTTGCATACTAATAAAACATTTTTCTTTGTAAAGTTCTTTCATGTGGATTCTTTAGTAGAAATGACTTCAGTATTCATAGGTGTAGGTTTTTTTCTGTTTATCTTGCTTGATGTTCTCTGAGTTGCATGGATCTGTGGTTTGGTGTCTCAGTTTTGAAAAATTCTCCATCATTATTACTTCAGGTGTTTCTTTGGTTCATTTCTCTTGCTTCTAGTGTTCTCATTATGCCTAGTTATACCCTTTGTAATTGTCTATGGTTGCTATATACTCTCAATTTTAGAATTCTTGTTGCTTTTCAGCTTAGGAAGAGAATATCTTCCCATATCTTCAGATTCATCATTTCTTCAGCTGTGTCTAGTGTACTATCAAAACCATTCTTCATTTACTTTAGTGTTACTGATTATTCTTTCATTTTGATTTTTTTCTTACGGTTTCCATGTTACTCTTGTAGTATTCTTCCATTTTTAAACAGTGTGAATGTTTTTCATTAGAGCTTTTAGCATACTAATTATAGTTGTAAAATTCTTCGTGTGATTCCAAAAATCTCTGCCATACCCGAGTCTGGCTTTGATGGCTATATTCTCTCTTCAAACTATTTTTTTCCCCTTTGGTATGCCTTGTTTTGTTCTTGTTGTTGTTGTTGTTGATAGCTGGATGTCATAAAAGAATTTAGATATACTTTAATGTGAGATTTTTATGTTACGGTATTTGGTTGTGAGTTAGGCGATGTTTGTTTACTGTTTGCTGTGTCTTTGAAGACAGAGGTTAAAATACCTGCTAGGGTGCTTATTTTGTCTCTCTTGTCTTATGGCTCCTTAAACATGGTGGGAAGCTTTTTTTTTTTTTTTTTTTTTGGAATCAGGAATTGAACTCATGATCTTGCTCTTGCTGGGCAGGTGCTGTGCCACTGAGCTATATCCCCTGGCTTTTTTTTTTTTTTTGTGTGTGTGTGTGTGTGGTGGGAGCTTTTTTAGTTAAACCCTTTATTGTACTGGAGCCCTGTTGATGTGGAGTGAGGGGAAGTATACTATGATCCTATGATTAGATCTGTGTCAGTTACTGAGGCTGTTTGGGTCTTCACTTTTTTGAGTGCTTTTTAACCCCCCTCAGCTCCCCTGCCCCTCCTCAACACTTAGCTTGAAATAGGAAGGCTAGAAGGAACCGGAGTTTGCTGTTACTTTTCCCACAAATTGGTTAGGCTCTTGTAAAATAGTTTCCTTTGAGGTTCGGCCTTTGTTACTGACAAGAAAGATGTTTGGTCAATTTCAAATAGCTGCTCTTCTCTCTCTGCTGGAAGCATAAGAGGATGTTCTACAGTCCGAGTCTCCAGCAGAGATGTACTTTGCCAATTAATGATTTCGTCTGAAATGAGTGAAGGAATCTTCAACTGATTGGTAACGTTAGGGTTACACTACTTATAATTCTTATAGCTTTATATTCTTTAGAACCTGATAAGCCTAATCTTTACAGCATGATTCTTCGCTGTCTTGACTATTTACTATTTCATATGAGCCTCAGAATCATTTTTTCAAGAGGAATTAAGATTAGAAATAGAACTATTTAAAATTAGTATGATTAGAATGTTGGTGTTGCAGTATTTGGACTTCCCTTGGGTAACTTTTTTTTTTTCAGATCTTTTGCATTTGGGGATTTTATAATTTTCTTTGTCTCATTACACAGATTTCTTTTGATACATACTTTCTGCATTTAAAAATCTTTTATTTTGAAATGATTTAAGATTGTATGAATGGTATAGAGTTTCTGTGGGTCCTTCACCCAGCTTCTCCTAATAACATTATAAAATCAGTATTAAAATAAAAAATACAAGGCATTGATATAATACTATTAATTAAATGATAGATCTTATTTGGATTTCTTTAGCTTATGAGCATACTCTTTTTTTAATTTTAAGAAAATAGTACAAAGAAAAGAACAGTAGCAAAGTACAGACAACATAAAGCAAGGACATTAAAAATGATACAGGGCTTCAAACCAAATGATAGAGATTAACTGTGGTTCTTATATTACATATTGTTATTTTCAGCGAAGTTGCTCAGATTACCAGATGTAAGAATAGAAGATTGATCACAATATTAAAGGGAATAAGAAAATAATAATTTAAAAGAACGTTAGAGACCATACATAGTATCTGGGCTGGATTGTAGGAATTCACCAATGGATATTACACTGCAAATTGTTGTCACATAAGTGAGCATATTCTTTTTGTATGTATTTTTTGCTGTTATTATTGGAATGACCTGCATTCCCCTTTCTCTCTCTGTCCTTTCTCTCTTTCCGGTTTCCTCTCTTGTTTCTTCTCCCACTTTTTCATTCCCTTACAGAAGTATTTGTTGGAAAGTATAGCCACTAGTGAGAAACTAATGATGTCAGTAGTTTGTTTAGTTAGGTGGATATAGATTAAGTGTAGTACAAAGAAATTAGTATTTTATATTCAAATGTGAAAGACAATGATAACTTCTCTGCAGTATAAATTCAATATACGGTTATATTTGATAACTTTAAGAGTGTGTCAAAGCCTTACTGTGTAAAGATTAAAGGAATGATAAAATAATAGAACCATATTTGAAACAGGCCTTGAACATTTTACTCATCTTCCTGCACTGGATGGGAATGCCTTCTTCTCTGACATTTTTTCACATGTTATATGGGGTAAAGGGTTTCATTTTTTTTTAATTCCTAGATACAACCTTTAACACTTGTTAAGATGTGTCACTCTTTTTCTTCTTGTCACATTAGCTTTCTACCGTATTTCCCTGAAAATAAGACTGGGTCTTACATATTTTTTTGCTCCAAGGGATGCAATATATATAACTTATTTTCAGAAGATGACTTATTTTTTCATGTAAAATCTACATTTATTCATGTACAAAAGTCTACATTTATTCATGTATAAAAATCTACATTTATTCAAATATAGTCATGTTATCTTCTGGAACACTGTCACAACTCCCAGCTACAAATTCCAGCGTGAATTTCTTGCAGCTCCGTTTTCCATAGCACCGTTGGCACCAGCCTCTCATGTCCATCAGTAGAGCTTTTTTTTTTTTTTTTTTTTTTTGCAGAGCTCTCCTTAAATGAGCATTCTTGTCCAGTAGCCTGCCCCAAGTGCATGGGTAGCACAGCTACCAGTGATTGCATTCCATGCATTCTTCCTTCAAGTCACAATCTCTTGCAGGCTGAGCTTCACAAGCTTTCCATTAAATTGTTAGTTGAAGACTTATGATATAGGAATGGCAACAAAAATGATGACAGGAATGATGGTTCACACTAAATTGATGAAAAATTGTAGGCACCAAAATTTAGAAAATGTTTCTTTTGTATTGAATTATGAAGGCTCGTATTAGATGCAGCCACATCCACTCATTATGAAATGTGCATGGTTTTGGTGCTTTGTGTCTGTACTCGGATTGGTCGTTGGTCAAGAAGTCTGGAGCTCATCTGTTTAAGTATTCATTTACCTCTCATCCACGGCACCCACCTGGGTATTTATAAATACTTAATTATAATTTATATTATTTATTTTAAGAATTAATGTCAATATTATTTGTATTTAATTGTATTAATATTATTTCACAATTCAATACGTACATCATGTGTTGCAACCAGTGTACTAAATGTGACGGCCTGGCTGTGCAGGTGGCTGGCTGAGGATCTTAACTCTGGCTTTGGGGTAGGGCTTTATATTATGAGAATCCTGAAAAATGGTGCTGGGGCTTATTTTTTGGTTAGGGCTTATTTTCAAGGAAATACAGTATCTTGTGTAAACATATTCCTTTCAAAAACTGAACTAACAAAGGATGTAGAGAAAACAATTACACTTTTTATTGGGAACATTAAATTAATATAGCCATTATGGAAAATGTAATGGAAGTTTCCCAAAATATTAAAAAAATAAAACTACTATATGATCCAGCAATCCTTACTATTGGATATATAGCCAAGGAAAATAAGAGATACCTGCATTTATGTGTTCATTTTAGTACTATTCACAGTAACTGAGATGTAGAATTGACCTAGAGGCCCATCAGTAGATGAATGGTTAATGTGGTATATATATGTGTGTGTACATATATATATGTATATATATATATATATATACACAGTATAATACTATTCGGCCACAGAAATGAACAAAATCTTGTCCTTTGTGAAACTTATGTATGAACCCAGAGGACATTATATTAATTGAAATAATCAGGCACAGAAAGACAAATACTGCATGATGTCCCTCATATGTAGAATCTAACAAAAGCTGCTCTCAGAGGAGAACAGTGGAATGGTAGTTATTAGAGGCTTGCTCTCAGGCTGGTTGTGGGGAGGAGAATGGGAGGTTGTCTTAGTTACTTTTGTCTCTTTGCTGAGACAAAATGCCTGATGCCCAAAATTAGGAAGGAAAGGTTTTTTTAGCTCACAGTTTGTGGAAGTTTCAGTCCATAATCGGCTGGCTCCAAGGCAGGGTGGCAGGGCAGAGGAGCAACACTTCAAGGTGGCAGAAGACAGCAAAAGCAGCAAGAACAAAAGAGGGGAAGAGCAAGCCTTTTTTCCTCCCTTATATTATAAGCAGGCTACCATCCCCTAGGGCAGGTGTATGTAGCATTCACACTATCTCTGTGCCCTCCTGTTGCATAAGATGAGAATGTTTACAAAGTGAGAACCCTGGCCTCCTGCTGAGTTGCTTAGTTAAATTTCTAAGCTTCTCAAATTGACACAGTGTATCAACCATTACAGAAGTGTTAGCCAGAAGATACATAGTTACAGTTTGGAGGAAAAAGTCTAGAAGGCAGAACAGGCAAATATGTAGAGAAAAAAAGTGGATAAGTGATTACTTGAGACTTGGGAGCAACGTATAGGGAAGGAGATGGATGGGAGTAGGGGAAAGGGGAAATTGGGAATGACTGTTAATGATTGTGAAATTACTTTCAGGGGAAATCAATGCTCTAAAATTGATTTTGGGGCTGAGGATATAGCTCAGAAGTGGAGCACTTACCTGGCATACGCAAGGCTGTACGCCTGATTTCCAACATCCCCCTACCCATGCATTGAGTGGTAATTGGAGAACTCATTGAATGTACTAAAATTCATTAGATTGTACACTTTATTAAGTGGGTGAATTGTATGATATGTGAATTATAACTCAGTAAATGTGTTTTAAAAATTAAATGCTCTATTGATGGAGGTTTTCTTCTTATGTAAGAAGAAAAACAAGACCCTTGAGCTAATCACATTCTTTCCTCATTTTTCCAGCTGCCTGAGTCTTAATTTCACTAACTTAGGTTAAGTAAAATCTGTGAATCTGTATTTGCATCTCTAGAGCCTGACTATATAATAAACCTTTTTATATGTATTATGTATTTTTGTCTTTGACAAAACAAGTACTCAGACAGTAATCATTCTGATGTCTGACTAGATCAGGGGTGGCAAACCTATGCATGTGTGCACAGTGAACTATTTGTTACCATTGAAAGTTCTAAAAGGTTCGCTGTCTCTGAAATAGGTCATTTGTTAAGTGTGGTTAGTGTGTGTGCCTTGCATTCATCTGAATGTAACACTGGCATTCTGAAATCTTCTGGAAGGGCAAGATGAGGTTAGATATTATTTCTTCTTGTCAAAGGAAAAGCTCCTGGTAGAACAGTGTGCATGAACTGTACTTCTGTTTTATGTCTGGAGATGGATTTTGCTTAGAGGACCCTCCTTGCAGTTGGTTCTAAGTTAATGAGAAGTTAAGTAAACTTATTTTAAAAGTAAGACTTCTGTGTGGGAATGAGGGAAGTTTCTAGATTTCATTAAAGTACTTTGCCTTTTTTTTTTTTTTTTTTTTTGGTCTTTGAGACAGGGTCTCACTGTGCAGTTCATCTGGTCTTGAACTCACTTTGTACCCCAGGCTGGCCTCAAACTCACAACGATCCTCCTGCCTCAGCCTCCTGAGTGCTGGAATTACAGATGTGTGCCGCCACACCCGTCTAGACTTTGCCTATTTTTTATCTTTTTGTTTTGTTTTTCTGTTTTTTCCAGTACCGGGGATCAAACTCACAGCCTTGCACTTGCCAGGCAGGCACTGTACCGCTGAGCTAAATCCCCACCCCCGACTTTGCCTATTTTTTAAATGAGGAGTTTCTTTCCCAATACTGCCTTTCGCAGCTCTTTTATTTACTTCCTGGTTGAATTTTTTAATTTTTGTTCTCTTTTGACAGCATACTGATTGATTGGTTGATTGAAAGGCAAGGAGTCACTGCATAATTTTTGGGATAGTGTGGTTATAAAAAATAGTGTGATCTGTATTTATACGTTGTAACTTGTTTTTCTTTTGCTGCAATGGGGTAGATTGGTAAATAAATAAAGGAGTAAGTGTATTCCTATTGTGCATCAGAAAGTGCAAGTGTTCTTATTTTCTTTTTTCTGCCTCATTTACCCAGTTACAGTTCAGTAACTGTATGAGTGTGCTTTATATAGTGCCCCAAAAGTAAGTACTTAAATATGGGTAACTACTTAGTATCCACCGGTGTAGTACGGATTAATTGATTCTTAGCCTAAGAAATACTCAAACAGTGTAAATGCAAACTACTATTACGATAAAGTAAATACTCTTTTCAAAAAGAAATTCAGTTTAGCACTTACTTCCCTACAGGAGAGGCAGGCGATGAGTTTGTTGTCTTTGATTCTGAATACTAATTAGTACTGAACATATGTAAACTTGTGTTGTTTATAAAAATATAGTTGTGAAGTACTTGTGCAAACAGATTTCATTTTAAATTTCTTGCCATATCAGATGTGTAGGAGGGCTTTTTAAGGTTTGCTCTCAGGCAGTGTTTTTCATTGATAGGGATGAATCATTTTCGTTATTACCATTTAGACTTTTTATTTTTGTCAAGGGAAGAGTTAAATGTAAGTCCAGTGGAAAAAATTCTTACCTCACATTTAAGTCAAGGTGTAGACCATTACAGCTAGGTAGGATGACTAGTATAAAAGATAGTTCCATTTTTCCCTGTTCTTGTGGCTTACCTGTCTTGTCTGATCAGTTTGCTCATTTGTTTCAATGGTAGGAAAAATAATTTGTTTGAATTTTGTTAGGATCACTCAGAAAAAAATTTGGTTGTCTGCAAACAAAACAAAAAATGGAGTAATTAAAGGTTTTTTCTTTAAGCTCCATATCTTTCATGTGTTTATGTTTCTCTTTCTTAAATACCAAATTGGGTTTATACTGTTACAATTTGAGTGGTGTTTCTCAACCTTGGTTACCTTCACAAGGTTTCAAAAATGCTGCTGCCTGAGTGCCACACCCCAAAGATTGACTTGGTTTGTTTGTGGCCTGAGCTTGGTTCATTAGTGATTCTTCTATGCAGGTGTAGTTGAGAGCCTCTATTCTAGAGACTTATGCTGAAACCTGTTTACGTCTATTTTTTTTTCTTAAGTTAGCTCCTAAAAATCCTTACAAAAATTATAAAAGTAGGATATCACAGGTATTTTGTCTTCAAACCGTATTCTTGCATTTTGAACCTGCTTAATACTATATTTACTTTCGAAAATTTTTCTATATTTAACTCAGAGACCAAATGAGCTATCATTTCTTTTCCAGGAGAAGTAACAAGCTGGGTAAAGAATTACTGTTTTCATTAGTTAGGACAGTAACGTACATATTTTATGGAAGTTAAATATGAATGCTGATCAGTCCATTTTCTGCTGGCAGTATTTTTTTCATTTTTTGTAAATTGATCATGTACCTTCTAATACTTTCTTGCTTTTTCAAAACTGAAAGATTTTTGAAGTTATATGTACATATGTTATTAAAATAGGTTATCCATTCTGATGCTTACGGTTTGCTAAAGCTACATATTTAATAGTTTCTTCAGGTGAGTTCCCATGCTATTGAAATTCAAAAGGTTATTGTAGGAAGTCCAATTAGATTTTAAACTGATAATTAGTGTTCAACTCAGAAAATTGATATCACTTGTAGAGAGGATGGTAGCACTCCTAATTTCAACATGGTTGGGTGTGGGAAAATTCATTAAATCAAAATTCTCATCTGACTTTGGAAAATGATTTAAAACACATTGGAAAGTTAGAAAACTGCTTATGAGTAATCTAAATTAAGACATATGGCCCAAACATCTGTAATATGCTATAGAACTGGAAAAAATATAAAAAGATAATTTTAGAGGCAGTGTCATAAATATTTATTGATCCAGGCTGATTCTTGGTAAAATTACATTGTTGGTTTATATTTGGTGCTTGCCTGTGTTCTGCAGCATCTCTGACTTGTCCCTAGTGCTATGGTGTTGTCTCTCTAATACGCCTGATATGCTACCTGGACTTGTCTTTCTCTGAAATATGTATAATATGTCCAAAATATTTCTTCTCCTTTCACCAAAATTTTTGTTAGCTGTGGAGTTTCCATTTTCAGGGACAGATTGGTGGGTTGAGAGATGAACAAGATAATTTACACCCCTGTCTCATTTTATGTGCTTACCATAAACCCATGTACCTCCCACTTAGCTTTATTAAGTATTAATGTGTTTCCGTGTTTGTAATAAGGCACAGATGTGTGAACTCCCTTGATACTTTACACTAAACCTATTTGCCCCCTTCCCCTCACAGGTAACTACTGTGTGGAGTTTATCTTTTTCAGAAACATTTTCAGAAACCAAATTAGTATCTTAATAAATTAAAATGAATGACATTGGGAGTGAAACATTAGGAACAGAAACCTAATATCCTATGTTGAGCTTATAAATAGTTGATAAAACCATTTCTTCATCTGGATTTTTTTAGTCACCTGTATTTGAAAGTTCTCTACTGATTAAAGACTTTTCTGTTACAATAATTGTGAATACTTGCAAACCTAGGCTGTAGAGCGATATGAAGAATTAATTCTGCTTTGTGAAAATCTAGTGTGTTTTGAAATGTGATAATGCCTTGTTGACAAGGAATCATTGGGTGGACAGAATTCAGTGTTTATAGAACTAGGTTGTTGGCAGGCACAATTAACGCTGCCAGCATCACTCAAACCAGCCAATTCTTTTATCTGTAGGAAATACTCTGTCAAATCAGAGATAAATCCATTTAAGTTTTAGATAATGAATAGAATTTATTAAAGCTTTGATTTACAATGCACAGTTAGAATAGGGGACTATTGACTAATTATTTTGATTCCCTATGATATTTAGTTCAGATGAAAAAGACTGAAGTAGTATTGAAGGGAGTAGAAGGTAGCATAAATGTGCTTAGAATTTTTAGATAAAAGAAATTATTTCAGAATTAATGACTAAACATGTTGCATTTTGTATTTGACACTTAGTAATGTTACATGTCATTTACTGAATGGTTACTAAATATCTAGCTCTGTATTAGTCCTTTTATGAAAAAAATTCATGTAATTTTTACAGTAACAGTCTTGTGTGGTTGAAACTGTGTTTTGAAGGAAATGGGTTTAGAGGGGCTAAGTACACTGATAAAACTTAAAGAGCTAATAAGTTAGATTTGAATCTTTTAAAATGCTGCTACCAGGGCTGGGGATATAGCTCAGCGGCTCAGTACCTACCTGGCAAACGCAAGGTTGTAAGTTCGATTCCTGGTACCATAAAAAACAATGCTGCTACCGTACCCTCTAAGGTTGCTTTCATTGACGTTTAGATACTATACAAGAAAAAAAAATGCAGTTATCTTAAACTTGTCCTCATAGACTAGGTGATTACAATTATATTGGACAAGGGAAGATCTGTGATTAGTAATGTGCCAGACTGTAGCAGTTTATTTCAAGTACAAATCCATTATCCAGGAATGTGAATCAATGGCCTGAAAAAGACTTCCATTTATTTGGGATGGCAAAATAATGTCTCGATGTCTGATGTTCCTTAAAACAAAATTAAGGGGTGAGGATAGTGTAGTTCAGTGATAAAGAGTCCATGTTTAACATGTGCAGAAGCCCTGAATCCAAGCCCCAGCACACAACCTTCCCTCCCAGATGTCTGAGACAAATGCTTAAATCCTGTGTGTACTGAACCACAACAATTATGGTAGCATGTACATTAAAGGATTTTGGAGCTTAAGTGATCATAGCAATTGTCTGGTGAAGTCTTGCCGTGCCATCCACAAGGTAATGAAGCACTGAATTAGGTGAACATGACTATAATTACTCAGGTAATGCTGTTAAAGGTAGGATTAGAACTTTTGTAACCAACCTGCATCATTCCCAGTGTTTATAGGAGGGTGCATGTACACCACCCCATTGGCAGTACATGAATCTTACTGGTTTGCCTAAAACAGCGTCTTACTGTGTGAAGTACATGTGGTTACATATCAGAATTTCCTGGGATTCTTTCAAGTGAAAATCATTTAGCTAACGATGCCATCATATCAAGAACATCTTCAATCAGTGTCTAGAAAGACATACAAGATATTCTTGTGTTTTGGAAATAAGTGTCTGTTTCAGAAGATGGGTTGGCTAATAACCTGATTATTGCTACCATGGCAGATGACTGTCATACCACAAAGTTACCTTTGCAGTTCATTAAAAAAAGACATTTCAAAAGAAATGAGAAGACAGGGAAAATGGAAACAAAGCTTTTGTAGGTGAGGAAGGGAAGAGGGATTGTGGGGCGGTTAGGGGAATGGGAAAAAAGGAAGAATCAAGTTGTGTCATGTACAGGTGCAAATTCCCCTGTGATGAACGTATATACCAAAAATGTACCAATACACTTAATTTACAAAAAGACACTTGACTGGGTTACCATAATATTCTGAAAAACTATTAGTAAAAATTTAGACTTACAAAACCTCTCATTTTCCCACTTTATTTTTATAGATGTACAAATTCTTGTCAAAAGCTATGAGGATCTGAGATTTTTTTTGCAAGCTAATAAATTAACCTACCACAGTTTCCTGGACGTGGGGAAGAAGACACAAATTAGCATTTCTTGTAGCAGCTTTTTGAGTTCCAGTAACCGCAGGATGACAGGAAGTGGGCTAGATGACACTTGAACTTGCACAGGATGCATTACTGGGGAGGAACTCTTGAGTGTGGAGAGCCCAAATTTTTGCTCCAGAGTGATGCTGTCTGTATTTTCCAAGGTTATTGGTGTCAACCACCCTTGAAAAGATAGTCTAAAATGAAGAGCAGTCAGTGTCTCTGCTTGCAGGACATGCCAAAATTTGAGACAAATGGATAATTGTCTCCCAGTAGGAATCATATCATAATGTAGACCAACTAGGCCATTGTTCTTTTTTCAATCTAAGTAAAATACTTTTAAAAAATTCTCAGAGGTATGACCTCCGTGTACTTTGTTTTTAATTCCAGAAAATTTTGGTTTCTATATTACATTCCCTTGTAACCAGAGTTAACATGAGAGTTAACTTGCTTAATTTTGTGAGGGGAGTTCTGGTTTAAGTGAATTTTCTTTTTATACATTCATATACTTTTATACCAGAATGATACACTCTATTTCTTTATCTTCTCTTCCTCTTTTAGCCCCAAACATTTTTCCGCTGAGTTTTTAATTTCTGCAAATACTTACCATATACCTATCATGGGCCAGATACTACGTAATACTCATGTATGTAAAATTGTGTGTTCCTTAAGTGAGTTACATACCAGACACTTTAATTTTTTAATCTTCAGGTCAGCTCTGCTGTAGGAGGGCAGAAGTCAGGCTAAGGTAGAAGGGTATTCATGAGAGGGTACACAGCATGTGGTTTGAGAAGCAGAGGATATTCACAAAAGGACATCCCAAGACAACAATATACGTGAAGTTTCAAAGGAGAGAGAATGCAAGATTGTCAGTACTTTATAATACTGAGCTGTTTTTTTAAACCGAACTTGCACATTTAGACTGTTGAAAACCTTGGAAATTGTACTCTGATGAGCGAAGTTCCTATTTTTTTAGATCTCAGTGGTTGAGAAGCCTTCCATGCTTCATGCAAAGTCTGCTTTGGGTTAGAATGCTGTAGTAACAAGCATATCAGTTTTGAGGAGACTGCTTATGAATTTGCTGTTTGCAGGATGGTTTTCATTGTTACATAGTTGTCAGTGTATATTTTATTATACCTCTATATTTGCCTATTGACCACAATTATGGTTTCTTTTCTATTTTTTGGCGGGGGGTGGGGGTGGGATTCCGGTACCGGGAATCGAACTCATGACCTTGCGTTTGCCAGGCAGGCGCTGTGCCACTGAGGTAAACTCCCAGCCCCTTGTGGTTTATTTTCAGTTGAAAAATTTATCACTAGCTCCAGGCCTAATATGCTTTGTATTCTTAGACTCTTCAGTGACATTAGAAATTAAATAATGTCTCTCCTGTGCCATTTATTTTTGGAATAGTAAAAATGTTGCTACATTTAAAAAAAATAATTTAGCAAGTAGAGGTTTTCATTAGCTAGTGCTCCTCTCCAACTGACATTTTTACGTTGACCTTAAAAATTTAATGCATTATAGATTAATTTATGTGATTCTAGTTTTTCTAAATATATTCAGGAGATCTCTGCTATATGAATAATTCCATTGAAACATTTCTCAAAAAGGTTTGATTAGATGGTCATAGCTAGGCTTAAATGAGAATGTAACATACCTGATATAAAAGTTAGACTAAAGAAAAGTTACCAAATAATAGATACTACAGGTTCAGTATTCCTAATCCCAGATGCTTGCGATCAAAAGTGTTTTGGATTTTACTTTTGGCAATAGTTGCATATATGCAATGCAATGTCTTGGAAATAAGGCCCAACTCTAAACACAGAATTTACTTACCTGTCATACATACCGTATGCACATGGCCTGAAGGTAATTTTATACAATATTTTTAGTGTGCCGACATTTTGACTGGGACAGGTCACTTAAGGTTAAGTGTAGGATTTTACAGTTGTGTTATGTTAGTGCTGAAAAAGTTACTTACTTTGGAGCCTTTCAGAAAATGAATACTCAACTTGTACTTCTCTTACCATATTAATTTTAAAAGATTGTATTTATGCTACAAGTACAGTTGGCTATCTGTATCCACAAGATTTGCATTTATGGATTCAGACAGTCAGATTGAAAGTATTGGGGTGGGTTGCATTTGTACTGTGCATGTACAGACTTATTTTTCTTACTACTTTCTAAATAATGCAGTATAATAACTTTATGGAGCATGTATGTTTTATTAGTAATGTAGAGTTTATAGTGTATGGGAGGATGCAGGTCAGTACATCATATCAAGGAACACATGTCAAGAAACATTATATGCAAATGCTATGCTGTTTTCTAGGGGGACATTGAGTATCTATGGATATTGGTAACAGAGAGGGTCCTGGAATGGATCTTCCTTGGATACGAGGGAATAGCCATATATACCTTTAGGTGGAAAACTTTGTGAAAGAATGATGGTAAGTATTTTCAAGTGGAGACTATCTAAATGTATACTGTCTGAAACAGTAGCCACTAAAATTCTGTTCTTTGGTCCTGCTAGTCACACTTCAAGTGCACGGTGGCCACATGTACCTAGTGAGACTTTTTAAAAAATCTTTGCAGAAAGATATATTGGACAGAGTTGTAAACTAATGATTTTTTAGTATTTCCCCCAGTTCTTAGAGACTTTGTATCAAAATTTTAAGCTGAGTGCCATGCAAAAGTATAAAATTTAGTGTGTTCTTCAAGAGATAAAGAAGCCACTCCATTTAACCTTTCCTGTGACCACACAATGCAGCTGTATTGGAAAGTGATCAGTTCTTTTCTTTCACCAATAAATGTATAAAAAATAGAAAAATAGAAAAATCCATAAATAGACTATGCATTATATACTGTTTGATTCAAGCAAAATGCTGAAACCAAAGGATGGAAGATTGGGACAGAATTTGGAGAAGTCTGATCAGTTAAACCGAATTATCAAACTTAACATGGCACAGATTAACATTGTGTTCCTTGACATGATGTACTGAAAAACACAAAAATACAGTAAGTTAAAAATACATTGAACACCCCTAGCCTACTGGATATCATGGCTTAGGGACACAGTAGGTATATTGTAGAGTAAATATCCGTTGTTTACCCTTGTGATTCCATGACTGGGAGTTGAGGCTCTAGCCCTGCCCAGCATCTAGAGATTGTCGCATGGCATGTTGCTAGCCCGCACTAGATCAATATTCAAAATTTGAAATATAATTTCTGCTTATTGCTTGTCACTTTTGCACCATTTTAAAAGTGAAAGCATAATTGAAATCATTGTACTCAAGGACTGATCTTAGTTTAGTAAGGAAGGATTGGCTTTTAATAGGGTGCTACCAAGAAGACTTTTCCACCAGAACAATGCCACTGTGGTGACTGATACATTCCCATTGTAAATTATTCTGCCCTTGAGGAGGTTTGTACCACACTTCCTTTCTTTAGACTTTGAGTAGCATTTTCTTGCTAGTTATACACACAGAACCTTGCTTGTTGAATTTAAAGAGTTAGGGGATATTTTCAGAAATTGCAAAGAAGAACTTCTCATCCTTGAATTTTTTTGTCCCTAAAAATACATTTTGTACTTAACATTGAAATCATTCACAGTTTTGTCACTTGAAATTCCAGATGGTGATGCTGTGAAAAGATCTGCCACATTTTGCTCCTTCTGGTCTGAAAGGGCTATGTTAACCTAAATTAACTAGTGATTGTGGGTTACATTGTCAGTATGTGCAGAATAAATTTTTAGGTAAGACATAAATTTCTGAACAGAGTTTTATTTCTTATTTATTTATTTATTTTTTATTTTTATTTTTTTGGTTTTTCTCCGGTACCGGGAACCGAACTCACGACCTTGCGATTGCCAGGCAGGCGCTTTGCCGCTGAGCTAAATCCCCAGCCCCCAGAGTTTTATTTCTTTAATAAATTTTGTCATTTAAAGAGTAGTGGCAGGTTTGGAGCTATAAGTCAGTGGTAGAGTGCTTACCTAGCATGTACAGGGAATTGGGTTCATTCCTCAGCACTGTAAAAATAACAACAAAAACCCACACAGACACAAAGCAAAAACTGGAACAGCAAGTTACTGATGAAAAAAAATCTGACTTTTATTTAATGTCTTTATATGGATTATATTAGTTTGATAATTTTATCATTATAAAACCTTGTAAGGATCATATTAATCATCTCATTTTACAGAGAAAGAAACATGACTTCCATGGGATATGTGGCCCCTCATCATACATTTAGCAAATGATGGAATCAAGATTTAACTTTGGCAGTCTTAACTGCTGTGCTATGCCTCTCAAAATGTGTAGAACAAACACTATTGTGACATCTATACATTTATATTCCATCTCTATCCTAAGATTGAATTGACAAGATGCCTGTTCTTTATTTTGCGTCTCTTTTTATATGCAGATCTCCAGTTTTTTGTTTTATAATGGTAAACTGTAGAGTAAATAAAACTAGTGTTAGAATTTAACTTGCGTTAGATGATCAGATTTTCTATCATGGCTGTGTGACCACAAAGAAATGGCTTGTTTTATAATATGAGCTCACTTAAAAAAAATCTGTAACAAAGTACTAATAAAGGGGTAAATAACTCGTAGGTTTATAGGAACGATTACACAGGTAGTAGTTTTTAAATTATTGGGACCATTGCCTAGAAGATATGGGGTAAAAAATAGGCAATTACTCTTATTTTACATGTCAACATTTTGTATATTTATCATGTTTCTATCTGGCCTTTTTTTTTTTTTTTTTTTTGTACCAGTAATCAAACTTGGGACCTTGCATTTGCCAGGCAGGCGCTTGTGATGCTGAGCTATATTCCTGGCCCTGTATTTCTATCTAAAAAGCTAAATAATTTGTTTTACATTCCCACGATTGTCCCGAACATTTAAGAAAAGAGTTATACCAGTTGTGTATAATTCTTCAGTAAAACAGAAGCAGAGAATACTTCTTAACTCATATGTAACTCATTACGTTACCCTAATGCCAGTAATCCCAGCTACTCACAGAGGTGAGGCAGGAGTATTGCAAGCTGAAGACCAGCCTGGGCAACTTAGCCAGACCCTGTCTTTTAAAAAGGGCATTGTGGTAAATGCCTATAATAATCCTAACACTCTGGGATACTGAAACAAGAGGATGACAAGTTCCAGTCATACCTGAGCAATTTAGTGAGACGCTGTCTCAAGAAAGGGGAGCTGGCGAGTAGGGCAGGTAGGTAGCTTAGTTCCAAGGCCCTGGGTTCAGTCTCCAGTACTAAAAAAAGGAGGGGTGAGATGGGAATGTAGCTCAGGGTGGAGTGTGTATGTAGCCTGCATGAGGTTCTGGGTTCAGTCGTTAGTACTGCAAAAAAAGGTCAGGAGAACTGTATGCATGTTCTCTCTCACTACAACATTAAACATTAGCTTGGGAAGCCTAAAGATTGGGAAGGACAAAATAAAACAGTACACAGATGAAATAGTGGTATATTTAGAAAAACCTAGTGCATCAACAACAGCTCTTCTGGAACTAATAAGTAATTATTGCAGAGTTGCAGAATGAATGCTTATTATACTGTACACAAGATTGTTACCTTGTCATATAGTGGCCGTAAGCAGCTGGAGCGTGACATTAAACGCACAGTATCATCTACATTAGCACCCAAAAGTTGAAACCTTAGGTTTTGAAAAAATATGTATGTTATCTATATGAAGAGAGTGGCAAAACTGTTTGAAAACACCTGAAAGAAAATTCAAGTAAACTGAAAAATGCTCTCTGTTCCTGATTAGGCAGGCTCAATATTGGTGAGGTCAAATTCTTCCCATCATTGTCTATATAATCTTTTTTTTAAACTATTTTTTAGTACCAGCAATCGAACTCGGGGCTCACACTTGCCAGGTAGGCACTGTGCTGCGGATCTGCATCCCTGGGACTATAGATATAATCTCAACCAAAAGCTCAACAAGTTGTTTTGTGGATATCCTCAAACTTTTATTCTAACGCTTACATGGAGAGTTGACAGACCCAGAATATCCACCACAGTATTTTAGGAGAACAAGTTTGGACTGCTGACACTACTGGACTTAACAAGACAGTAAATTTCTTAGTATGGAAGACGTACTAAGAAGTCATAGTAACCAAGACAATATCGTATTGGTGAAAGAATAGACAAAATGATCAGTGAAACAAAATACTCGAGAAGTAGAACAACATTAGAGATTAATTACAAAAGAAAACACATGACATTTGATTCTTCTTTTCTAAAGGAAAATCCCTAATATTTGATTTTTCTGTTCTGAAGTTGTGATTCTCTTCTAATCCTTAACCCCTGAAAAAATATAGTATTGTAGAAAAAAGTGTGGTATTGCTAAATTTATTTTTGAATAAGAGCTAGAGGCTGTATGTCTAGCTAAAACCAAAAAGAAAATTTGAAATACTTTCCCTGTCAAAAAGTACTGCTCCCTGAACTTTAATACCAAGTATCTTTCAAAATACTCCTCAGTAATTACTGTATGTATAATTTATGATGACATAGTGACTGATGAGTCAGTCCTAGTCTGAGTATAAAGGTAGAGCTGAATTTATTCTGATGGTTGAGCTGCTTTTCTTGTAGTCAGGATAGACTTGTACTAGTGTACTTGTACTAGGCTCTATTAACATCTTATCTTTGTGGTATTACTAATAGTGCTTGTAAAGTAGTAAGTTATTTGATAGCAAGGTTAGATGACTAAAGTCGTATTTTTATTGATTCCCTTAATTCAGCCTCATTGCAAAAGGATTTATCATCTTTAAATACTACAATAAGACAAAATAAATAGCTAAGGAAATAAGGATGACTAGAAAGTGAGCACAGGGAAGATAGACTTAAGGATAACAAGGGGCTGGGGATTTAGCTCAGCGGCAAAGCGCCTGCCTGGCAAGCGCAAGGTCGTGGGTTCGGTTCCCGGTACCAGAGAAAAACCAAAAAAAAAAAAAAAAAAAAAAAAAAAAGGATAACAATAGCACACAGAAGTGTGTGACATAATAGCCACCCTTAAAATTGCTAATGGTCAATGAAAAGAAAGAGTAGCTTGCAATTTTTTTGGTCAAAAATATTTGTAGGTATTTTTTTCTTTTTCTTTGGTTTTTCTCAGGTACCGGGAACCGAACTCACAACCTTGCGCTTGCCAGGCAGGCGCTTTGCCGCTGAGCTAAATCCCCAGCCCCTGTAGGTATTTTTTTCTTTTTGTCAAAAACATAGGTTGTAGATAAATGCTTGAACATCCTAGGGTTTAATTTTCAGGCATCAAAAATATGAAATCGTATTTTCATTGCTAAGAGTAATAGAGTTCCATAGTATTGATTTTAAAATGAGAATCTTTTCTTTTTTTTGGGCCACTGTGACATCTCACATTGGTTCTTTATATTGTACTGATCTTCAGACTCATTTCATTCCATTTTGTGAATTTGAAAACTGTCTCTCAAGGTTCACATTTTTTTTTACTTCAGTTGGGATTGTTATTAAAGGTTGAAATATCAGGAAATTGTTCTAACTTCTGCCTTCATTGGAGAATTACCTTTTGCTTAGTAACTGTAATCTTGGCCTCTGACATTTCCTGGTTTCCTCTAATTCCTTTAGCTCACTCTGCTTGCTGGCTTGCCTCTCTGTAGTTCTTTCCCGTTAATTCATTAATTCCCACTTGAGGAATGGCATGTCTCCCAGAATACTTGAATGTCGATGTGTTCTTTCCCCCCAATAAAAGCTCTTCAGTACATTAATTTTTCATATTTAGCTTTGTAGTATAGTTCCCTGCTGCCCTCTTCTGGCTGAGACATTAGGGTGTAATTGAGCAAGTTTTAATTTTTTAATCTTTAGAATTCCATCAATACCTTGGATAAACCAGTGGTACCCAACCCCGGCTATGTACATTAGAATGAATTAGGGTAACATTTTAAAAAAAGATCTAATAGTATATGTCCTCTACTTTTGGTGATTTTGATTTGATTAGCCTGGAGATTGTCATTGGTATTTTTAAGAAAACTCCTTACGTGTTTAAATCTTTAGCCAGTAATTAAAATCCAGCTACTGAGATAGATGGCCCTTAGACTCCTGTAGGACTTGAACTCCTTAAGTATAGCCCTTATGTGTTTAGATATCCTAATGGATTTTTAAAAAGCATTAAATTGAGGAATATAGGAGTATTTCTACTTTCTGGAAGAGGATAAGAAATAAAAAATTCTAAGGTCTGTAGATTTTGGGGGACACTGTGTTATCATTTATGTATTTACTTTTAGATCAATTTCCCAAGATTCAATTATTTTTTTCTGTTTTGCCTAACCTATAGGCTTCTGCCTAGACTTGGCTATTGGAAAATACTAGGGGGAGATTGTAAGACAAGTGGAGTGAGAAGCCAGGCTTTTTGCTTTTGTTTGTTTTGCTTATTCTGTCTCAGTTGCCATCTCTGCTAAAGGCAACGTGTCTGAGATAGTAGCTACATTTCCTTTGTGACTTCTGCTCTTGCCAGTCAGCTGTATGGTACCAACATCTGCAAAGTGCTGAGTCTTAAGAGTTGAATCTTGTCTGAGATATCTTGGTTTTCGTTTTCTGTATTAGACTCTGACTGATAGTCTGTGACATCTCTTGTTCCTTCAAGTCATCTCTTTGCTGGCTTACCTCCGCTTGGTTCCAGACCATTCATCCATTGGTTTCCTCCTGTGGCATAGCAGATAAGTCTCCTCTTCTTTTTTTTTCTTTGTTCCTCCCTAGCCTTCTTTGGTCCTTTACTTAAGTGACATCATCAGAATTATCAACAATATTTAAACAGTCTAAGTGAAGGAGAGTTACTTCTTAAAATGCAGTCTCTCATTTTATAAAATGTTGTGTCTCCCTATGTTTTACTTTCTGAAATACATGAAACATTCATACTAATAACTGTTTCTAAGTTGGATTAGAAATCTTGTGGTAATTACGTTTAGCATGAATTTTTTGGATTTAATTCATTATTAGATACTGTTTGTAATCTTTTTAGTAGTACTTTTTATCCATTAACTATTAAGAATGATGTTACTACTTTATTTTGAGTATTTTAACCCCAGGTACAGATGTTTCTTACTAACTTAGATGTTTCTTACAAACTTTAGAATGGATCATTTTAAAATAGAGTACATTCTGTTTTCTAGGGATTAGTGATTAGAACACTCATGTACAAGGGTATTGTTTGAGCAGTGATCCTGTTTTCCTTTTTAAAGGAAGATTGCAGCAAATTGTGGTTCACTAGAGCATATGCCTGAGACTTTAATTGATTGTTTCTTGATTTAGAAAAAATCATTGGGAGACTTGGATACAATACTAAACCAGCTACCACTTGAGACATTTCCTAAATTTATTGATAAAATGTAGTAATTCATTTAGTCTTTGAAGGAGACTTTGGTTTTTTTGGGTAACATATTAACTAGTTCATATTGCTCATGTGGGACTTACGTATTTAGATGTAGGTTTTGCACAATACTCTAAATATTTGTGTGTATACAGTAGCAGAGTTTTTGAAGTCCTTGCAAAAATATAACACTATAGTGTGTGGTAGTGGCTTATTATTACTTATTTCTTCAATCTTTGAAGCATAAGTGGTTCTTTTAACCTCTATTTCTGTAGACTTTAAATGTCTTTGCTTAAATTTAAATTCAACAATTTGTGTATGTGTGTGTGATATAGACACATACACATACACACAGAGGGATTGAATTTAGAGCCTTTCATCGTTAGGCAACTGTTAATACCACTAAGCTACATCCCCAGTCCTTTCACAGTTTTTGAGATATCTTGCTGAGTTGCCCAGGTTGGACTGGAACTTGGGATCTTCCTCTAGTCTTCCACATAGCTGGGTTTATAGGATGTGGCACCAGGTCTACTGAATTTCAAGCTTCTGAAGTATGTTGTGAACTCATTTTACTCTTTTATGTATGGCACATGCAGAGCACTTAGGACAGTACTTAGTACCCAGTAAACGTTCAAAGCTTAGTAGGCATGATTATGATGCTCCTGCTAGTGGTAGTGGTCGTGATACTCATTTCAGTTGGTGACTTTCAAATAATATTCTGTTATTACACATTTGGATTATTTCTGGAATTATAAACAACACTGTGCTAAAGAACCATTTACAGTTCATTGGGTCAGAGATATTTTTGAGAGCCTATTATGCAATAGGCATTGTTTTAATTGTTATAGACACACAGTGGTGGAAAAGACAAAGTTTCTGCTCTCTTGAAATAAATGGTGGTCAGATATGGAGATAATGGCATGCAAGAGACAAGGATCATAAAATGTGCTGTTGCAGACTACAAAGCTCTGCTGGCTCCTGCCAAGCTAGCAGAGCCTGGTAGTTCAGGTCTTTCTTCAGTCCTGGGAGCTGCTCTTGTATCCTTATTGACCACCTCACTCCCATTCTCATTTTTAATTTTTTAAATTTAGTTTAAGCCTACAGACCTTAATATGTAATTTGAGCTTGGAATGGGATTTTCCGATAGATTCAGCACAGGCCTGACATGTACTCCTATATCTGACATTGTAACCATGAAAATGTATTTTTAGTTTTGATCCCAATCAGAGTTCTTTTTCCCTCTTGGAATTGTTGAATCAATAACAAGACCAGGCACTACTGAACAGCAGAAAAGAATTTTAGGGCTGGGGATATGGCTCAGTGGTACAGTTATTGCCTTGCATGCACAAGACCCTGGGTTCAATGCCCAGCACCACCCAAAAAATAGAGAAGGGGGGAGAGGGGAGAAGGAAAAGGAGAGGGGAGAAAGAGAAAGAAGAGAGGAGAGAGAGAGAATGAGAATATTTCTGGTCCTCATTGTAGCACTGGTGGATGTGCAGTGTAGTATACAGATTAAGGTTGTCTGAAGTTATTCTTCTATCCTACAGGCATCTTGTTGTCAAAGGTAAATAAGATTACAAGTGTAGATTTTAGTACAGAAAAATTTGTTCTGAAGATTTGTTCTTCACAAAACAATGTGCATCACAGCGTATCCTTACTGTATATATTATATTTGGTTAGCGCTTTCAAATTCTTCCCATATATCTCGTTTTTTATCAATAATTTTTAGGAATTTTATGCAAAGCGAGAATCTAGTACTTAATATTTATTAATCTGTTTAAAATTGAAGTGTTCATTCTTAAAAGAAAAAATGCAGAAGTATTCTTATCTTCGAAGATATGAAAACTGTTACTCTTCAGAATACTGCTTTTGGGACAGTGGCTCTTCAGTAGTTTACCCTTCAACTTTGTCCATTTGTCATAGCTCACTTATTAAATCATAAATAGCCTGAAGATAATCACAGTGGTTCCACATTTAATATTAGCTTATGTAGAAGTTTAGTAACTGTGACATAATTTGAATTTAAAACAATCTTAACAGTTTTATCACAGGGTTGGTTTAAATGCATTTGTTATTATATGATTATGGATTATTTTTGAGATTTAGAAAATACTGACTCCTTAAAAACTTTATTTTCATCTAGTTTAAATGTGTGAGCTACCAACATTTGAAAAAGAAATACCAGTTTGCATGTTATCCCAAACAACAGAAGAGGAAAAAGCTGTTTTCCCAACATATTCCTTAATACTAAAACCTAAGAATACAATACAACAGAAAGACCAGATTAAGAGATGTATATAAAGAAACCTTAAAACTCAACAGTAAAGACTAGCCCCATCAAAAAGGCAAAAAATCTGGAAAGACAACTTACTTAAGAAAGTATACAGGTAGCAAATAAACATATGAAAAGATGTTCAACATGTATCATTAGAGAATTGCAAATTAAAAGTACAAGGAGATATCACTATGCATCTATTAGAATGGTAAAACTTCTGGGGCCGGGGTTGTAGCTCAGTGGCACAGTGCCCGCCTGGCAAGTGCGAGGCCCTAAGTTCAGTTCCTGTTACAAAAAACAATTTTAAAAGGTAAAAATCCTAAATACAACAGAAGTTGGGAAGGACGTGGAGTAATATGCATTCTCCTTCCTTGCCGGTGTGACATGAAATAAGTATGTTGAAGAGACATCTGCATTCCCATTTTTCTTGTGGCACTATCCATAGTAGCTAAGAAATAAAACAACCTAAGTGCCCTTAACTTATACATGCATAAGATGTGGTACATAAATGCAGATGAGTGTACTCCGCCGTTAAGAAGATTGGAGTCCTGTTACTTGGGACAACATGGGTAGAACTGGAGATCATTATGTTAAGTGAAATAAGCTACATGAGAAAGAAAGAAAAGTACTGCATGATCTTACTCATAAGTAGGATCTAGAAACATTGATCCCATAGACGTTGAGAATAGAATGGTGATTATCAGAAGCTGGAGAGAATAAGTGGAAGAGAGGAACAGTGGGGACAGGTTGACTGATAAGTATTCAATTACAGAGGAGCAAGAAATTCTAGTGTGCTGTTGCACAGCACAGTGACTGTAAATAGCAAGGTGAGCTTTACATTTGAAAAACCAAAAGAAACTATTTGAAAGTTTTTACCATAAAAAAGATGACTGAGGAGATCAATATGCTTAACCTGATTTAAATATCACATAGTATTTGCATATATTTGAAGCATCACATGTTGCCCTACTAATATGTGTAATTTTTATTTTTATGTACCAGTTAATTTTTAAAAAGTAATTTTAGACTTTATTAATAGAGTTTAAACAACAGTGCAGAGTTTACATATATTCTTTACCCAGCTTCATTTCATTAACATCTTGCATTGGGCCAGTTAGCAAAATTAAGAAATTAACCTTGTTATAATGCTGTCAACTACAGGCCTTATTTGATTTTACTTGTTTTACCACTAAAGCCTTTTTTTTCTCTGCAGGATCCAATCCAAGTTCCCACACTACATTTAGTTGGTAGTTGTTCTTTATTCTCTTGTAGAATGTAATAGTTCTTTAGACTTTGTCTTTTATGACCTTAATTTGAGTTTGTCAGATGTTTAAAGTGAAGTTAAACATATTTGATAACAATACCACAGAAGTGATATTTGTTTTTATCATGGGATTCATGATGTCAGTATCTTCCTGGTGATTCAGATCTTGATCACTTGGTGTTTAGGTAGTTTCTGCTGGGCTTCTCCACTGTAAAGCTACTCTTGTTCCTTTTGTACCTAAAAAATTAAGAGTCCTTGGGAGATACTTTGAGGCTATGCAAACTAAGGATTCTTTTTCTTTCTCTGTGTCTTTAATTGCCAAGACATACTGATTTATCATTCAGAATAAGCCCTTTCCTTGGGTCCCGGTTCAGCTCACTATCCTTCAGTTTATTTCATTGTTCAGAGGCTAGATATGCAGAAATGCTATGAATACAAAAATGAATTAGACTCAAATCCTGTAGCATCAGAGATACCTGATTTTAAACCTTAAATTCTAATCTTTGAGTTGTATGAATTTGTATACATTGCTTAACTTAAGGCTCAAGTTATCTCACACAATTATAAATGAGGTAAATGTGAAATTCTAGAAAGGGAAAAACAAGTATGTAATGACAGTCTATTGGGACTTAGAATGGGAAATTGACTTAAAGGGGGCTCTGAAACTTTTTGAGATTAAGAAAATAACCTGTATCTAATTTTTCCCCCAAAGTTAGTCATACTATATGGTTGTAATCAGCATATTCTATTTTATGTAAATTATGTCTCAGTGAAGTTGATTTTTAAACCAAAGTAGTTTTCCTTGACCCCAGTTTTCCATTTGATGGCACAAAATATGATACAGTACTTGAAACCACTAAGTATTTAGGTCTTGAAAATCATAGAGCGTCTACGTATCAGAGGAACCTTGTGACACTAGCATTTGTATAGCAATCTGCATATGTACAGCTTAGATATATAGTTGTGACGTGAAAAATATATATTTGGTCTTTGCCCGCAGTTCTTGATGCAGAGCTCCTAAAACCCTTCTGATTTCCTGAGTGATAGGGGAGTGCTTGGTATATTTTGTTAGAATATTTTTGGTTTTTGACTCTGGTTCCTTATACAGAATTCTGAAGTCCCTAATTTTCTGCGTGATATATAGTAGCACTGGACAGGGTCCAAGGAGGTCTTCCAAAGAGGAAACCAGGATCTCAGCTCCCTTCCCCATGGTGTAGGTTCACAGGCTCTTGTCACAGAAAAAGAATTTGAGGACATGTCACTGAGAGGCATAAGAGATGTATGTAGGGAGATATGAAGAGGTATACACTCAGAGTATGGGTGTAAGAGATGGATTGTGGTCTGGGGTTTGGGATATATATGTGTTCTTTGGAGATACCCCTTTAGATGGGTGAGTGATCTAATGTGTTTTGCTTAAAAACATTCTTTGAATGCTTTCAGCCTGTTTCTTCATCTTTAAAGGTAAGGTTGCGGCTCCCTTTATCTTATCACCTAGGTTATAGTGTTACAGCAGTGTCCTTAGGGTTTGGGTATGATGGGTCTGGAAAGAAGAAAGAAAAGCCTAGGGAACACCAAGTGTAGGGAGTAAAGATGTGGAGTACAAATATGGATAACCTTGGGTAACTTCGTGTCTTAAAGTTTCAGTTTTCTTAAAATTTTCTTACAACTTAAAAATACGGTGTTTTTCCTTGTTTTCTACCTATTTTTTCTACTTCATTAAGAATATTTTATTTTATTTTATTTTATTTTTTTTGGTTTTTCTCCGGTACCGGGAACCGAACTCACGACCTTGCGCTTGCCAGGCAGGCGTTTTGCCGCTGAGCTAAATCCCCAGCCCTCATTAAGAATATTTTAAATTCTAATGTCACAGTTGTTCTTGAGCTCCTGGATAACTTCAGAATGAGGCTGATCACTAGAAAGACTAAGCTGTGATTAGAAGCTTGGAACTTTCAGCCCTATATTCTGTAGGGAAGGAAAAGTGGCTGAAGATTAAGTTAATTAAAATTAATCAAGCCTATATGAAGAAGCCTCCATAAAAATTCCTAAACTGTGGCATCTGGAGAGTATCTGGGTTGGTGAATTTACTGAGGTGCTGTCAACTGTGATGTCCCCAGAGCGAGTATGGAAATCCTATGAAACCCCTGCCCACCTCCACCCCAGGCATCTATTTCATTTAGCTGTTCTGAGTTGTATCCGTTATAATAAACTGGTCATTGTAAATGTCTTCCTGAGTTCTGTGAGCTATTCTAGCAATGATAAAACCTGGTAGAAGGTCATGGGAACTTCTTATTTGTAATCAAGTGAGGGAGAAGTTGTGGGTAACTTGACTTGCTACTTGTGATTAGCATCTTAAGTGATGGCAGCCTAGTGAGACAAGCTCTTAACCTATTCAGTCTGCACTAATTCTGGACATATAGCGTTGGAGTAGAATTAAATTGTAGGCTATCCAGGTGGTGTGCACAGAGAACTGGAGATTTGCTTGGTATGGAAAACCCACATATTAGACTCCTTAGTGTTATGTGAATTTAGAAGAAAAGGAATGATATTTTTTCCTGTGGTATTTATCATGTCTTGGCCTGTTTAAGATTCTGAAGTTACTGTTTTATCATAAGTGAATTCCAGACTCAGATTTTCCTGATTTCTTTTGTTGTCTTTAGAGTTTTTAAAATACATATCTAAACACTTAAATTGATTGAGATAAAAAAAAAAATTGATTGAGGTCAACTCCTTGAGGCTCTGAGTACAGAATTTTACCCTTTCCTTTGCAACCTAGAACTGGCAAGCTCTTGGAAATTATTATTTGGTAATCTTTAGTGAAGATCTATTTTGTTGGCTTACTCATGGATATTTATAGAAGCCTTACATTTAATTTAGTCTTTTCCAAGCACTTAAGGACTTTAGTAGAGAAGTTTTATATGCATGTTATAACATCATGTTACTTTCCATGTAATTTAAAAGGCATATTCTTTGAAATGAAGATCAGTGTTTTAAAATTTTGGCCTGCCTCCTTCCCTCCCTCTCTTCCTTCGTATTTTTTTCTCCCTCCTCCCGTTCCTCTTTTCATCCTCCCTCTTTCCCTCCTTCCCTGCCTCCCTGCCTCCCTGTCTCTCTCCCTCCCTCCTTCTCTTTCCCTTCCCTCCTTTCTTTTCCTGTTTTGATCATAGGTCAAGAAAAGAGTGCTGTTAGAATTTGTAGTCCTCAAAATGTCAATTGGCCACAGAAAATAAGCAGCTTAATTTTTATTTCTCTGATTGAGGTAAAATTGGTCAGTTGCTGAATGGAGGGAGCACAAACACTGATACACTTATTTGGATATTATATATTTAAATAGAAGTTCCGAATCCATGGATGACCTTAAAGCCGAGGGGAGAACTTTGAATGTATATGTAATGTTCAGTAAAATTTTGCTGCTGATGTCAAGATGACTTTGAGTTCTGCTGGATAAATGTCATGTATTTATTTTTTATTTATTTATTTTTGAGACAGAATCTTGCTCTATAATTTGGACTGGACTTGAACTCACTATGTAGGCTGGTCTCAAAACTTGTGGCAGTATGCCTTGGCCTCCATGTTTTAGTTTAAATCTGAGGTAGTTTATGGCATTGTTTATACCTTGTGCCAAATATTATACTATTGTTTTAAATGTAATTGATAGCATTTAGAAACTTTAGATATATATATTTTTAAAGCATTACTGATAGAAAAAGTTTGTAAATTTTGTTCTTGGTATATTACTGTGAGAATCTAATTCTTAAAGGTGGTGTACAGTCTATTAATGAAAATTCACCATCTTTCTATAGTCTATAAATTTTGACCAAATACTTTGGAGGATTTAAAATAGCCCTGGGGAGATCTAGCTTTCTAAGTTGAAACTTAAAATGCCGTGGCAAACGTAGGTTTTTTTTTTTTTTTTTTTTGGTCCTAATTCCCTGGAGTAAAAACCAAAGTACACGTGTTTGAGATTAGACTAAAATACTGCACTTTAGGTATCTGTAGCTGAAGCATAGTTTAGAATTACATATTTAAAGCTTCTGTTTTTGTTCAGTGCTTGGTATTGTTATACATTCTAAGTCAGAAACTCTCATGGTAATAGATTTTGATTGAGAAGTTGTCAGTCATTTATAGCAGCTGTTTTAGACTGCATTCATATTTAAATAGGAAAAGTGATCTGTTTAGAATTTTAGAAGTTGTTACCATGGCAAAGCAAGTTATTATCTCATCTTTTTATCTTTGCTACTGGAGTGATTTATCTGGCTGCCTATTCCCAGGAGTGGGAAAGATGAACTGTTCTGCTGGAAAGCTTTCATTAGGACAGTGCTGAATGCTTCCTAATGGGATATAACTTAAGACTACAGCTTTCTAAAACCTTTAGCTTTGGTTAGGTATAATTAGAATTGATTTTTCTCAATTAAAAACAGGCAAGATAGAGCTGGAACATTTTTAAAGAAAAAATATAAGCCTAATTTAACAGCACTTTGGACAAATTCATTGAATAGTATATCTGTATTGTATGCTATGAGAAGAATTTTATTTGAATGGGCCAAGGTTTCGCAAAGTTTCCCAGGCTAGAGTCAAACTTGTAACCCTCCTGCTTCAGCCTTCCAGACTGCAGGTGTGTGCCACCATGCCGGTCTTATATGCGTGTTCTTCTACACAAAGTAACAGGCCCAGTGCCTCTTGTGGTTCATTTGTTTCACTTGTTCCCCTGGAAACCATGGCATCATAATCTGGTTGGTAAAAGTGATTATTAAAAATAATTCTGTTTTACATTAACTTTATTTTTATTGCATTGAATTTCACTATGGAAGAATAGTAACTCCACTCTTGCCAGACTCATAATGATAGTAGATATTAACCCCAAATTGAAATTTAGTCTTTTTCTTTACTTGATTTTGTCATCAGACAATGTAGAACTACTAGAGGGAATCCTCTCATTTTTTTTCTGCCTCTGTAGTCAGCTTTATTTTAGAGTTCTTTGTTAGCAAATACTATTTGCCATTTATTCTCTGTTTGTATGTCTTTGGCTATGTGCAGTATGCGTAAAGCTAATAGACGTGTTGAATGTGAGTACTTAGTATCGAATTTGTTTGGCAGCTTTAAGACATAGTGTAGATTTGTAATGCCATATCCCATAATGCAACTATTGTGATTACATTTACCAAGACAGAATTGTGATTTCTTGGTCATCTGAGCATATTAAAAACCATTTAAAAACATCAAAAAAATTTTATATTTAAAATGATTATACAGGGGCTGGGGATTTAGCTCAGTGGCAGAAAGCTCCTGCCTGACAAGCGCAAGGTCGTGAGTTCGGTTCCCGGTACCGGAGAAAAACCAAAAAAAAAAAAAAAAAAAAAAAAGATTATACTGACTAAATACTTAAACAGCTTTTCAAATAGAAAAGACTTTTTTAACCTCAATCCTTTTACAAGATAGGGTCATAGATTTGTCTTCCGGTTCTCCTGTTTGGTAATTTTTTATGGCTAATTACTTGAGAGACTTGAATATTGCTAAACGGCTTTTTATATGCAAGTATTCTACCACTGATTACATTTTTTCTGTTTTTGAGAAATGCTGAAATGTATGGAGAACATAAAAAATTTAAAAATAGCTGAGGGAAAGCCTAGAACATTTTTTTTTAATGATATTAATATACATATAAATGCCAATAAAAATCTTAGAGAACTCAAAACATTTGTAACTTTTTAGAGAACTTTAAGAATTTACCAATTATTATGTTCTATGCTAATGTGTTTTCTGTTGATAATGGTGGTATAGTTGTTGCTTTTACTGGTTTTTACTCTGTGTCAGTATCTGGTTCATCTCTGTGTCATCAACATTATTGTAATCATTTTCTCTCCTCTCAATAGTGGTGAGAATCAGGCCCTTTAAAAGAAGGGGGGACATTAAGAAAACGCTTAAATAAAAGTAGAAGAGGTATTTATCTGAACAGATGCACAAAAGCTCAATATAGAAACATAGCTCAGTATGAAAAACCAAGGCAGCCTGGCTCTAAATTTCTGTAATTCATCAGTAACTAAATGCAAAGATATTAAAGTAGATGAAATGCCAAAAAATTAAAAAAATTGATTTATAAAGTGGTTAATGACTTCCAAGAAGGTACAGATGGACAGCTGAATGAATTAAGGAAGACAGTGCTGGATAAGAACACTCAACAAAGCGATAGATGTTCTGAAGAAGAACCAAACACAAGTCCTGGAAATGAAAAAAGCACAGTAAGTCATATTAAAACAAAACAAAACAAAACACTTGATAAAGGACTAAGCAGAAGACAGAATTTTAAGACTTGAACATGAGGTTGAGAACCTATTACATATAGACATTAAAAAGAAAGGGAAAGGGACCAGAACTTATGAACAAAATATCCACGAACTCTAGGATGTGGTTAAAAACCAAACTTACAAATTTATGTTATAGCATATACCTAGAGTACCGAGGTTCAGACTAATGGTATAGAAACTGTAATAGAAAACTTCCCAAGTCTCTGGAAAGATGTAGATATTCAAGTACAGGAGGCATTTAGAACCCCAAACAGATATGCCTACAAAAGCACTTAACCATGTCACAGTATAGTTAAAATAGCAAGAATAGAGAATCAAGAAAGAAACTGAAAGCAGCAAAGGAGATATGCAAGTCACTTACAGAGGCAAACCCATCAAAATAATTTTGTAGAAACCCTAAAGGCCAAGAGTGTGAAATTATGGATTTCAAGCCTTAAAATAACTTTCTACACAGAATATTATATCTAGTCAGGTGATCCTTTAAAATTGAAAGAAGTAACAACCTTCAAAGATAAGCGTAAAGAAATTCATAACCGCTAAACTAGCATTGCAGAAAATATTTCAACAACTCCTGTACGCAGGAGAGGAAAAGTAGACAAGCTGTTGAGAATTCAGAAAGAGTCAAGCATTAGAAGATCAACAAAAGGACAAGAATTAGTATATACCTTTTCTGCATGTAAATGGTACTACATGCCTGTTTGAGGTTCTAAATGCCTCTTCAATTAAAAGACATAGTTTGGCAGATTGTGTTACTAAACAGTGCCCAACTCTTTACTGCTTGCAAGAAGCATACCACACTACCTAAAATTCAGTCTGAAAGTGAAAATAAAAGTCTGGGAAAAAAATATTTGATGCAAATGGAACCTGAAAGCAAGTTGGAGTAGCTAATTTTGTTTTAAGCAGTGCACTGAAGGCCAGTATACTGGTAAAGGGAACGGTCCACCAAGAAGATGCAACGAGACGTATGCCCTGAAGATTAGTACACTCAACTTCACTGACCAAACACTACTCAACAAAAAGGCAAGCATAATTCCCAATATAATAATAATGGGTAACTTCAGTATGCAACTTGCAACAAATAGATAGGTCATCCATACAAAAAATCAGCAGAGAAACATCTACATTAAACCACGCCAAACATCAAATGGACTTATAGAGCCAGTTCAGTACTATTGGAAATGAAAGGGGAATGTTAAAACAGACACCACTAAAATCGAGAGGATTATTGGGAAAACCTGTATTTTAATAAAGGTTGGAGAATGTAGAAGAAATGGATAAAATACACAGGTAGATGCACAAAACTTATCAAAACTGAACCAAGAGGATTAAAAAAACCGTAAACTAATAATTAACAAATGATGAGATTGAAGCAGTAATAAACAGTCTCCTAATAAAGAAAAGCCCAGGATCAGATTGGTTCAGCAACTTCATCACCTTCAGCTATCAGACCTTTTAAGAAGAACTAACATCAATGCTCCTCAAACTACTTTGTGAAATGGAAAGAGAAGGAATGCTTCCACATTCCTTCTATAACACCAGCATCACTGTGATATCAAAACTAGACAAGGGGGGCTGGGGATTTAGCTCAGCGACAAAGCGCCTGCCTGGCAAGCGCAAGGTCGTGAGTTCGGTTCCCGGTACCGGAGAAAAACCAAAAAAAAAAAAAAAAAAAATTAAAAAAAAAAATTAAAAAACTAGACAAGGACGCCACAGAAAACTATAGACCAATATTTTTCAATGGTATTTTTTTATTTTAAAGATAAAAGAATGAAAACATATTAACACACATACATTTACAAAACCAATATTCTTGATAAACATAAATATAAAAATCGGTAATAAAATACTTGCAAACTGATTTCAGCAACACATTTAAAAGATCATACACGATGACCAAGTTGGGTTGATTCCAGGAATGCAAGAATGGTTCAACATACACAAATCAATAAATGTAATAAACTACATAAATAGAGTGAAGGATAAAAACCACATGATCGATTCAGTGCAGAAAAAGCTTTTGACAGAATTCAATACTCCATGATGATTAAAGCCCTGCAGAAACTAGGTATTGAAGAATCATTCCTCAGTGTAGTAAAGGTCATCTATGACATACCTTCAGCCAACATCATTCTGATTGGGGAAAAACTGAAAGCATATCCAAAGGAAATGAAAGCATTATAGATATAGTACTTACATTCTCCTGTGTATTGCAGCACTATTCATGTTAGCCAAGTAATGGGATCAACCAAGGTACCCATCAGCTGATAGCCGGATAAAGAAAATGTGGGTACATATCCACAAAGGAATATTACTGAGCAGCAAAGGAATGAAATCCTGTCATTTGTGCTAAAGTGGACGCACCTAGAGGACATCATGTTAAGTGAAATAAGCCAGGAACAAAAAAGACAAGTACCATATATTCTTAGTCATTTGTGGAAACTAAAAAATTGATCTCACTGTAGAATAAAGTAGTAGTAATTACAGACTGAGAAACATAGAGGGAATAGGGAATAGAAAAAGGATTAGGTAAGGGGCACCAAAACTCAGAAGGAATTAATTCTGGTGTTGTGTATCCTCATAGAGTAACCATATCCATAGCAGTCTATGATACATTTCAGAATAGCTAGAAAGAAGGGTACAGAGGTTCTCAAGACATCGAAATGATTAGTGTTTGAATAAACAATGTTATTTACCTGAATCTGATTTTTGTATATTCTATAGAAGTATCAGAGTATCCTACTGTAATCTATAAACATAATATTATGTTGATTAAAATAAAAATACAACTGTATCTGTACTAGCCAACTTTACTCTAAAACGTAGAGACTAAAAATGAGAACTGTTTTTTTTTTTTAAAAAAGGCAGTGTTCTCGGGCCTACTACCGTTATTAATTTCCCCAAAGTCAGAGTTATATATGTGCTTGATTTTTTTTTTTTTTTTAAGTTACTAAGAAGCTTAAGATAAATTTCAGTCTGGAAATAGATGTTTCTATTTAATTTAAAATTACTAGTTATGGATTGACCTAAATTCCTTGATTTATGAGATACCTGTACATGAATTCCTTTGGTCACTATAACATTGTCCAGGAGGAATCGTCTCTCAAGAGCAACCCTTCCACACACACACACACACACACACACACAAACACACACACACATACACACACACATGAAATGAAAGAAAATGGAGATAAGGAAATGAATCAGGGCTTAAGTGTTAAGAATTCAGTATGAGCAAGGAAAACAAAAAATTAAAGATATACTCAGCTTGTCAAGATATATAACATTCCCGTCTCCTTGCAAAGTTTGCTGGTATTCCTTTCCAGTGAGTCACCTGTCCTACCAGGACCATGCAATATTCTGATTTCTATTTTTGCTTTTGTCTGGTGCTGAGGATGGCACCCAGAACCTTGAGTAAACTAGGCAAGGAGTCTATACTCAGCAACATTCCCTGCCCCTAATATTCTGATTTCTAGAATCATAAGTTAGTGTTGCCAATTTCATATAAATGATACCATACACTATGTCACCTCCGCTTTTTTCTGGCTTTTTTTTGGTTCAGCTTCATGTTTTTGAGATTTCATTTATGTTGGCATGTGTCAGTATTCAATTTTTATTTGAGTGTTTTTGCTCTTTAAAAAAAGTTGCATACATTTTTGTGAAAAAAGATATACTCAGCTTTATCCTGTTCTTTTATAGAATTTAAGTAGTTTTATGTGAATTAAATGTTTAAAAAATGTTACACCATGCTCTTTAGTACAGATAGTAGTTTATTATCCAGTTGTGAATATATTAAATTGTTTTGGCAACCATCCCACTAGCATTTGCAGGAAATGAAACGCTATATAAAGACTTCAGTGTCCCAAATATTGGTAAGCTTTCATCTGTTTTACTTTTTAACTATTAGTATTGATAATTACCAGTGAAAAGCAGTTTAGTTTTGGTTTGGCCTATTTGTTTTTTTGTTATGTAGGTACTTACTGAAATGGCCACTTAAAAGGATAGAGACACAGAGGGCCCTTTTTGCCCTTAGTTTTATCTTGTAATACTATAAATTGAATTTCTTGTTTACAGGTCTGGTACCCGTGTGTGTTTAATGTGAATTAGTTTTTTAAGTTTTTTTTTTGAATCTGTAAAGCCAGCCCTTATTTAATTTTGCCAGTTTTGTTTTTACTTCAAAGTTCTTTGGATGAAAGTGTTAGAATTTGTAATTTAAACCTATGTTGCACTCTAGCCTTCAGTATCTGGTCAGATAATTTCTGAAAGTGTATTTATTTCTAACAGAATAACCCCAGTTAAAATTTTGTACACATTTATAATTGATTTTCAGAAGCTAAATTTTCTTTTAAAAAGTGACAGTTTACATTATTTGCCTGAAGATACCTGGCAAGAGTGTAAATAGCATTATCAGTCTCATTAGGTTAGGGATATTTTATCTGTAAGAATTTATTTTCAAGGGCTAGTACATCTAAGCCTTTTATGGTATTTTGCTGCATGCTTGTTCCCCCTTCTGTCTTAATTTACACACTTAAAGAATTATGTGCACAAGAAACCAAACATTTGTATTCATCTACAAGGTAGAAATTAACACCTATTGTTTTTAGAACAATAACGTAAATCATTCTTCTTTGATAAAATCACTTTAAATTATGACCTGTGCTTGGCATATTGAGGTAATCATTAACTATTTTTTGGTTTCATTTCTTAAAAAGATTAAAAATAGACATCCCTTGAATTTTCCAGAAGAGTCCAGATTTCTTATAATTAAGAATTATTTCTTCTGGTGTATTTGCTAAATATTATTATACTTTCCTTTTAAATTTATTGTATTAAAATGATTTCATTAAGCATGTGATTAAAGCTTTATCATTTAGTCTTTGTGAGGGCTGTGGGGCTAGTTGTACTAGGTCTGTATCTTACTACTGTACAATTCTTCACATCCTAGGCATCCCTGGCCCTCATTTTTGAGATAGGTTCTTGCTGTGAAGCCCCTGGTGGCCTAGAACTCTTGATTACAGACATGTGTCTCCACACTTTTCCCAGCCCCTCTTCTGATTCTCTTACCCATTGGCAGACAAAATAATGCCTTTTCCCAAGATGCCTATACCTTAATCCCTGGAATTTGTGAATTTATGTGCTGTTACGTGAAGAAAGGGAATTAATAGAAACAGCAGATAAGATTGAGTTTGTTAATCAGCTATCTTTAAAATAGGGAGATTAATTTTTATTATCCTTATGGGACCAGTGTAATCATCTAGGATCCTTAAATTGTAGAAGAGGTCAGACTTTACTGGCCATTGCTGGCTTTGAAGATGGAGAAGGCCCTTGAACTAAGACATGCTGGTAACATTCTCAAAGTGAGAGAAACACACACACACACACACAAATGCTGCCAAGAAAGGGTTTTTCCAGAGAGACTGTGGGGGGAAGAAAAGAACATCCTTTTAACGTCTTAATTTTAGCCCAGGGAGACCCATTTCAGTCTTCTCATATCCAGGATGGTAAGATAATAAATTCTTGTTGTTTTCAGCTCCCAAGTTTATAGTAATTCGTTATAATAGCTATATAAATATAATACATCACCTAACTCCTTTGCCTTTGCTGTCTTTGTTATTTACCCTAGGCCCTGGTAGATACTTTCTTTTTTTTTTTTTTTTTTGGTTTTTGGTTTTTTTCTCCGGTACCGGGAACCGAACTCACGACCTTGCGCTTGCCAGGCAGGCGCTTTTGCCACTGAGCTAAATCCCCAGCCCCCCTGGTAGATACTTTCTGTTCTGCCAGGGATTGCTTTCTCCCCCTGACCTCAGAGGTACATTCTATAAGCTTTCGTAATAATTATTAGGGCTGCATTGGTCAAGGTTCTTAAAAATAGAAGAATCCATGCTAGTTTTAACGCAGAAAGAGTTTTAAAAGATCTTACAGCATAGAGAATTGTTGGAAAGGTTAATGTGAGGGACCAAATTAAGCTTCCAGAAAGGGTTCTGAAAATCCCACTGCAAAATTGGACAGCCCAAGGAGCAGATTATTTTTGCATTGACCTGAAAGCCACAGAATCAGGGGGCTTCTGACTACAGCTTCCAAGTCATTTTGGAGATCTGGCTTGAGATCATTATATTTCTGCTATGACCTAAATCTTACCATGTTCCCCATTGCCCTAGACTGACTCTGCTTTTACCTTTCTGGTCTTATTTTCTGTTACTTTCTCCCCTTTTCACTTTGGCCTAGGAACATTGTCTTGCCAATTCTGAACCATATTAGGCATGCTTTAGCTGCAGGCATTTGACTTGCTCTTCTGCCTATCTGGAACCTTTTCCTTAGATGACTTGGATGGTTTACATCCTCAATTTCAATCCTTTGTTAAATAGTATTACAGTGAGACCTATCCTCCTTATCTTGCTTAAAATGGCTGTGCTAACCTGAGCACATTTAATTCTCTTAGCTTTATTTTTCTTTTTAGTGTTTATTATCTTTTAATATAGTAGCCATTTACCCATTTTACTGAGTTCATTACAGCAATAGGAACAACGTGTTTGCTCAGTCAAAATGTACTGATGGAATGCACACATATTCCTGAAATTGCTTTGGTTTTTAAGAATTAAAAAGACTAGGTGGCCCACCATGTCTTTTTTTAATCTCTTGAGGTTTCTTTGGTTCTAAATAACCTTCTCTTGAATGTGGCTTTAATAACCTCTAATTTCTAAATTAAATGATTACTTGTGTAAACAGCTCTGCCTGTCTAAGTCGTTTAACAGCATGGAGGTCAGTTAGTCTTCTAAACACAGCTGATCACAAATATTGAATAAATTTTCCTTTTTTTAATGGTAGAATAGAATTCTATTTTACATGATTTGTCCTAAAATGTGATAGAGAAATTGAACAGAAGTCTGTATTTCTGCTTTTTCAAGGAGATCATAGCTCGATGCAGATATTCTAAAAAAAAACAACAACAACAACTATATTTTGGATTAAAATAAACAATACTCTCATTTCATGTTAGACATATAAAAAACTATTTTTTATTCAAAGACCAATCACCCAAATAATTGATTTAAAAATTTAAAAATGTTCAATCTTTTTGCTTTTCTTTTCTCTCTTCTCTTCTCTTCTCTTCTCTTCTCTTCTCTTCTCTTCTCTTCTTTTTCCTCTCTTCCCCTCTTTTCTCCTCTCCTCTCCTCCCCTCTCCTCCACCTCTTCTCTCCTCTTCTCTCCTCTCTTCCATCTCTTCTCTCTTCTCTCCTCCTCTTCTCTCCTCTCTCCTCTCCTCTCTTCTCTCCCCCTCCCTCTCCCCTTTCTCTCTCTCTCTCCCTCTTCCCCCCTCCCCCTCTCTTCCTCCCTTACTCTTTCCCCCTCTCCCCTTCCCTCCTTCCCTCTTTCCCCTCTCCCCCTCCCTCCCTCCCCCCTCTCTTTCTTTCTTTTCAGTGTTTAAGATTAAATTCAGGGCCTTTGCACTAAATTATCTCCCCAGCTCATTTTTATTTTTACCGTTTTTGATACAGGAGGCTGCCGAGGCTGCACTCAAACTTGTGATCTTCTTGCTTTAATCTCCCAGAGTGCTGGAATTGCAGGCATGTACTACTATGTCTGGCTGGTTTTTTTTTTTGTTATCTACATTATACATAATATTTTGGGAGATTAAACATGAAGAGTAATGCAAAACAGTTTCACAAATTCTTAGTAACTTAGATGAAAGGTTTGTGTTTACTAAATTAGGAGATGATGGAATTAGAGGGTTTTGTTCATATACAGTTTTTAAAATGTATTCTCTGGGTCTGGGGATTTAGCTCAGCGGCAAAGCGCCTGCCTGGCAAGTGCAAGGTCGTGAGTTCGGTTCCCGGTACCGGAGAAAAACCAAAATAAATAAATAAATAAATAAAATGTATTCTCTATTATCATGGATAATTGAGTTCATTGGAAGAAATCCATAATTGCTTCTCTCTTAGTTCCTTAAATTCTTTTGCTTCTGTTCCCTTCATGTATACAGTGATTGAAGAAATATTCTGCTTTATCAAACTATTCTTTCTCCTGAATGTTGCTTACCCTGTAAATGATGTTATCTGTGTAAGCCAAGAGAATTCATGACAAGAAACACTATTCCAAATTTTCCTAAGCTACCACGTGCACCAAATAATTAAGCGTTCTCAATACCAAGAGATATATATTTCACAGAATAGAAAAAGAAGGAGCACTATGTGTTCTTCCTCTTGTTCCCCTCCCTGTTTTCAAGGCTAGGTACTATTAACCTCAAGATTGTTTTGCTTATAAATGTGACTGATGGTGTGAAGAAAGTTTGAACCACAGTTTGACTGCATTGAGGCTCCTCTGAGGGGCCACAGTGGGTCTCAGGCATTGAAGCAGTGAATGTTCAAAATTAATAGTCACACTTTGTACTATTTGAGTCAGCCAAGTAACCTTACTCTCCTTTATTTTTCCAAGTAGACACTTTGAAACAGAATGTTGAAACATTCTGTGGGGCAGATGTTCTTCACATTTATATCTAAGTAAGCCTGCTTGCACCTAAATGTTCCTCCCTTCTTTTGAGACCCTGCATGTGTTTTCCTCTGGAGTAATTTCACGCTCCTTACAGTACTTTCATTCTGCATCTTAACGTGGTGTTTGAGATACAGTATATACATGTAGCTGTTGTACAAGTAATCCATTTGCTCCTTGTACAAGAGAAGTGTTTAGCCACCCACATGAAACCACTTCCTTGAAATTTATAGCATTGTTCTTGGTCGTGTTGCTGATGCTTACCACCTCTTTTTGAGTCTGTGGCCACTGGGTCATTTATTTTTTTAAGTCTGAATTTTCAGGATGAGCGAGACTCAACTCCCATGCTCATTTAAATAAGGGTTGTCACTCTCATATCAATTCTATTTACAGTGGGGCTGAAGACTAAGAGAAGATCATATACTTCTAAAAAAAAAATTACATTGCTAAGGGGCTGGGGATTTAGCTCAGCAGCACAGCGCCTGCCTGGCAAGTGCAAGGTCGTGAGTTTAATTCCCAGTACTGGAAAACAAACAAACAAACAAAAAAATTACATTCCTTGTGTGAAGTTGGTACATACACATAGCATATCTTAATTCCCTTTTTTTGTCCTCTTCCCCTCCATCTGAGGATCCCCTCCCATATGAGAAAATTCTGTCTCTCTCCTTCCTATTAACTCTTATTTTGCTCTTTACTTATAATTGGGGTTTCTCATGTAAGAGAAACCATGTGATATTTATGCTTATGTGTGTCTCAAGGTGCATCCATTTCCCTACAGATGACTCATGTTTATCTTTACGGCAGAGTAGTGCTCCATTGTGTGTAAGTACCGCGTTTTCTTTATCAGTTCATCTGTTATCCAAGCATCTTGCAATGCTGCTTCCAAGGTTTAGGATATTAAATATAGCTTCTGCACAGCAAAAGAAATAACCAACAGAGTGAAAAGACAACGTATAGAATGGGAAAATTTTTTTGGCCAGTGATTCCTCAGAGGACTAATATCTGGAACAGTGGTGGCAAACCTATGGCATTCATGGCAAAACGGGCGTATAGAGAGAGCTCTCTCTGTCAGACACTGCATGCATACAACATCAAGGATCACACTCATTGTGAAAAAGCACGCCAAACGCAAACATTTACATTTCAGCAAAGACCTGTTTGTATCATTGAAAGCTGTTACTGTGTTTTAAGACAGAAGATCTTAATGTACGAGTTATTTTTTTTTTTTTCTAAACTAAACCTTAATATTAAGGTTTAATTGCAAGGTTGGCACTTTGTGATAGATAAATGGGTTTTGAGTTGCAGTTTGGGCACTCAGTCTCTTAAAGGTTTGCCTTCACTGATGTAGGATTTATAAAGAACTCAAAAAAATTAGACTTCCCAAATTTAGGACCAGCCAAAAAATGAGCAAGTGAAATGAACACTTCACAAAAGTGATGGCCAATGAATACATGAAGAAATGCTTAACATAGCCGGCTGTTAGAGAAATGCAAATTAAAATAACAGAGATGCCATCCTACCCCACAAAGAGTGGCCATCATCAAGAATCAAATAGCAAACTCTGGAGAGGCTGAGGGGGTGCAGGTGGGCGAGGGGGTAGTGGAGTGGGAATAGGGAGCACCCTTCTGTCTTGTTGGTAGGAGTGCAAACTAGTACAACCACTTTGGAAGTCAGTATGGAGATTTACCAGTAAACTAAAACTAGACATTCCAGTTGACCCAGCTATTCCTATTCTAGATATCTTCCCCAAACAGTATTAGAGACACGTGCATATCCATGTCTATTAATAGCAGCACAGTTCATACCAGCTAAATCTTGGAAGAAGCATACGTTTTCATGTTATATCAAGAAGGTGAAAGGGAAAGTAAGATTAAAAAAATAGTCCTTTTTAAATTTTATGATGGACATTAGAATCAAAAGTGATGGGGATGGTAGAGGGTGATTTGGAGATGTCCGTGTGATGGTTATTCAGGACTTCTTTCTCCATTTCCTCCTCTTACAGGAGGGAAGAGGAATTTGCAGGACAGGTACAACAGAGCACTTCAGAATGCCAGAAAACAAATGCTGACATCTGCTCTTCTCTGTATCATATTTTTTCTAACCCGGAAGTTCTTTGTTTCCTCACCTAAAAAGCTGTTTGTACTGTTTTCTTTAAAAAAAAAGAAAAAATGCTGGGTGTGGTGGTGCACACCTACAATCCTAGAATTTGAGAGGTTGAAGCAGGAGGATCACCAGGAAGTCAAGGCCAGCCTCGACTACATACTGAAATCTTGTTGCAAAACAAAACAAATCCTACTCACTTTGCAGTACCTTTGATTTTGTTCCATGTCTTTTTTATCCTTTTTGCCCCCCCATCCTATCTTAGTCTTCCCAGATGTGAATCGCACTCTGTTTTGTAGTTTGACAATTCTCTTGTGGTGGCAGATTTGCCCTTTAACAAAAGAACAGGCAGCGACTGGCTTTCAAAGGTGGAGTGGGGTCTGGTGAATTTTTGTTGGACCATGAGTATGATATTTTTTGTGATTTCTTCCTTCTGTTTTAGGTGATTTTTCTCCCTGTGTAGGATATGGGTTAGCACCTATTCTTGCCCTTGGAGATTACCTTCCCCCCTTAACTTTGCTATTACAGTATCCCTGATTCTTACGATAGAGTAAGGGGAGAAGACTACACATTCTGTTCCTTGTTGGTAAAGGGGGATAGGAGAAAAGACGTGTCTTCCCCTTTAGCTGGTATCAGATCAATATTAAGGAGAATCTCTGTCTCGTCCCTGTGAAGGTCATCATCCTATTTCAGGCCTGTTTTTCTCATTAAAGCTCAGTGTGTACACATATAAAATCCATGTTAACAGTCATTTTTAGTGACTGTACAATATTCTGTATGAGGTGGGAGGATGAGTGTTTTTATGTTAATTTTGTGTAAGGAATGGCGCCAGGAGGGGACCAGTGCTTGTGTAAAGGCAATATGGTGGGGAATTTATTGTGCCTGGCTGCAGGCACACAGGGCGAAAAGGCTGTCTGTAGGGAGCCGAGAGAAGCGGGCTTTTTTATAGCGCTTGAAAGAAGACAAGGAACATTAGGTGAGTGGATCTTAGTAAACGTTAGTGATGAAAGTTTTCTGGATGTTTGTGCCTCAGTGGGCAGAGTCCTTGTGGCGTCCACCGTAAATGTTTGGGTGTCTTCGGATGTCCCAGTGCTTGGAAGAGTCTGTGTTCCATCTTTTCTCTTCTATGACATCCTGTGTTTGCCAGTGCTGGGCTGAGAACAATGCTCTGCTGGCAGACAGGTTGGGTATTAGGAGCCTTATAGTTTAATCAAGTGGAAGGCTGTGGAAGAGTATCATGGTGTTGCTGGTTAAAGGCCTGAATCTGCCCCAGGGATCTAAATTTCATTGACCTACCTTCTGTCAGGAGTCCCAGAAGACTGGTATGGTGGCAATGCCTATAATCCCAGCATTCTGGGAAGCTGAGGCAAGAGGATCCCAACAAATTCAAGCCCAGCTTGGGCAATTTAGGGACCTGGTGAGACTGTCTCAGATTTTTAAAAAGGCAGGAAATGTAACTCAGTGTGAAGGTGCTGTATTGAATGAGCAAAACACCATCAGCAAACCCCTCCAAAACTCATAAAAATGGAAAAATGAGTTTATTTACAAGCTTTGACCCACTGGAGAGACCCAGGAACTGCTGAGTTCTCTTTAGTGCTGGGGCTAGGGTGTGGTTTTGGTGTCAGGACGAGGAAACTGTAGAAACGACTTATAGTTTTCTTAAAATCCTGATTTTGAAAGATTCACTTTAACATCTTGTTTACAGTAGGATAAAGAAAAAGTAAAGGTGAGGGGAATAAACTGTGGACATTTAGCAACACCTGTTGGTTCAGAGCCCCCTAGTTGTCCTTGTGCCGATGGAGATGAGGATGCGCCCTTCCCCCAGGTCGGGGAGAGTGCCTCTCATGCCAGCGTCTTAGGACTGTGTCTTGCAAAAGTCAGAAACTCTACTGTATCTTCAGCTTAAATGTACGTCAGGCGCTGTGTTTTTAACTAGTTTTCATTTCAGAAGCTTTTCAGTCCTATTTGATAATAGATCCTGTTGGTAATTTATGCAGCAAACTGAGAAATCCAAAAACTAAGAAGAAAATTGGGAGGGAGTACCCCTTTTCTGTAACATACACTTATCTAGCTCTTACATCAAAATTATTTCCCTTTGTAAAAATATGGTAGTCGTTTTTATGGGGGAGGGGAGTGCTCCCATTTACATGACTGCTAAAATGTGTTACTATAATATTTTTGCTGTCTTTAGTCAAGTAATTTAAAAGTTAGATACTTTCTTAGATGCTTATTAATGCAGCCTTATCACTAAGATATATCCTTACTATATGACCCATCTAGATTGTACATAAATCATGTAGTTGTATCTTAACAGTACTTTAAAAATATATCTATATATCAACACTTAACAATTTATGAATATGTTGTTCTAAGAAACATGTTAAACAAGCATCCTATTCCCATTTCTGTGTGAATTATATTACCTGTAAAATTTCATTTCACATTTACATAAATTTAGATTTGCTAAATTATACCCAGAGAAAACTTAATCATTTCACAATCATGTAATCAATTCAATATGATTGCGTTTTTCTCTTGAGGCAGTTTGGTAAACTGATGTTTGTATAGGTAGGTAGTTCCCCTGATAATGCAGTTCTGTACATTTTGTTTTGCAGTGTTCTTAAGTGGGTATATGTGTGTGATGTGTGTCAAAATTTAGTGAAATTTCTCTTAACCTCATGGTGTATAACAGAGTTCCCTTGCAGGCACCTGGTTTACTAGATCCATAATAGAAACAGCTCCTAGTTGACTGGACTTAATTCCAGAATACAAAACTACATGTGTAAAGTGAGATTGAAATTTGCCGCACAAGGATGCCACCCTTCCTTTGTAGACTCAATTTATTAACAAAGAAATTAATACTGGAGGTTTCTGAGAGAAAATGTAAAAGTAATTTAATCTTTAACTGTGAAATGTGAGGGAGGGTTAAGCTTAAGGCTGGGAGAGTAAAGCTCTTTTAGGCTCCTTTCTTGCAGAATGGAATGTGTATTGTTCTTAAGGAACAATAAACTAAAGCAATGTATGCTTTTTGCTAAACAGTTTGATTTGCAGTCTTTTGACCATATATTTTCAGAAAGACAAAATATATACTTTTGTGAAATAAGGAAGTACACTCTACTGCTTAAGAATAAAGAGTAGTTGGTTAATGATTGCTTAAAAAGCACTATACGTGTTGTAATGGTTGATACATTGTGTCAACTTGAGAAGTTTAGAAGTTTAGCTAAGCAACTCAGCAGGGGGCCAGAGTCCTCACTTTGTAAACATCCTCATCCTATGCAAGAGGAGGGCACTGAGATGCTGCCGGTGCTACACAGACCCTGGGGGGTGGTAGCCTCCTCACAATATAAGGGAGGAAAAGAGGTTTGCTCTTTCCCTCTTTTTGTTCTTGTTGCTTTTGCTGTCTTCTGCTGCCTTGAACTGTTGCCCCTCTGCCATGCCACCTTGCCTTAGAGCCAGCTAATTATGGACTGAAACTTCCACAAACTGTGAGCTAAATAAACTTTCCCTCCTTAATTTGGGGTGTCAGGTATTTTGTCTCAGCAATGAAAGAAGAGTAACCAAGATACATGTCAAAAATAAAAAGTTTAAGAGTTGGATGTGGTACACATAATTGTACTTCCAGTCACTTGGGAGGCTGAGTCAGAAAGATCTTCAGTTTGAGGCCATCCTGGCCTATATAGTGAGACCTCTCAAAAAGTGTAGGAAGTTTTCCTCCCTTTCCCAGCTCTATCATTTTGTCTTTATTCTTTAGCATGAAAGAGTTCTTCAGGTCTATATAGTTATCTAACTATTGGATTTCTTGTTTCTCAGTTGGCTTTTTCTAGATGTGCAGAGCCAGGCCCTGCATGGTGGTGCTTGCCTCGCCCACAGGAAATAGGCCGTCTAGCCAGCAAGAGACTGCTGTGGAGAAGAGAGCGCTATAGCTTTTGGTAAAGGTAGTCGCTTCTATAGTCAATCTCTGATCACTTCTGCAGTCATCTGCTAACCATGTAATCTTTTGCTCTTACTGTTCCCTGTGGGGGAAAAAGGCTGTCTCCATGCTGTAAACAACAAGAATTAAATACATGTTGTCTGGAAAGTATGCCAACATCCAGAGACACCGGGTGGGAGAGAGAGCTCAGAATCAAAAGATATCTGATATCAAGAACCAAAACTACGTTGTTACAAAGCCAGTGGACTGTCATGTGGTGGAACAGGCCACACTTCTGTTAGCTTTTGTGAAGCCTTGAAATTGATCCAACAGTACAGAGTGTTTTTATTAATACTGCGTATTTGATGGAGGACCATGCTGTGATGCCTTTGTTAGACCTTGGCCTGGGAATCAGGCTCTTTCCCTGAGCTGCTGACCAGAAACTCATAGACTAATGATACCCACCAGTTTTCAGTTTTTGGAAGGCATAAGGTGGGCACAAAGGTCAACGCACAGTGAACTGTGTGGTACCTGCTTTGCAAATGGCCTCCATTAATTTGCTAGGAATTATCACCAGAACTGGTTCTTTGCAGGAGGTAAATAGCTGGTCAACCTTACTAGGATTCTTTTAGCTCCTCAGTCCACAGCTGCCAGGAAGAGAAACAGATTCAGTATTGGCAGGTATTGGCAAATGTTCTCTAAGGGTGGTTTTGAGAGCTGTTACCCAACTAAATTCATACTCTAAGCCAGTGGTGGCAAACCTATAGCACATGTGCCACAGCTGGCTGTTTATTATTATTGAAAGCTTTCTGTTTTTAAAACAGAAGTATTGAAAAGATATTTATACATGACAGCCAATACCCAGACAGGGACTAAAGAAGCCTGGCTAAATGCTAAGTAAAAAAGGAAAACAGGATTCCGAGATTCTAAAAAGTAACAGAAGTATGGCCATAGGCTGCCTTTCATACATATTTGCATCTAGGTCTATATAACCCAACTTAACTGAAGATGATCCAATCTGTAGTGTCCTACCTAAAGCAAATATTTGTCTTCAGTGAACTACAATTACATTTTCAGATAAATAAAGGTAACAGTGCGTATGAAGAAGCAGACAGCTAACCTAGACTCAGCAGGAACAGATGCAGGATCAGAACTCTATAGATTTCAGATTCTGGAATTCTTAGACACAGGTTTAGTATATGTGCTGCTGAAGCAAGCACTAGACACAGGTTTAAAACAACTTTATAAATTATGAAGCACATGAAAATATCTGCAAGGAAATCATAAAAAGCAGATTGGGGAACCAGACAAAATATTTAGAAATGAAAACCACAGTAACCAATTGAATGAGCCTAACTGGTTCTGCATGTGTTGGAGAGATTGTATCAAATGAGTCCTGGCACTAAAGCAGATTGTAGCAGTTGGGACATAGATATATATATAAAATTGGGAGCAGTGAACCTGATGGGCTATGATTGTGTAGAAAAGAGAAGCTCATAAAGTGATCTCTGTGTTCATTTTGGCTTTTTCCTTCAAGGAATTTTCCAGTGCTGAGTGCTGGACGAAGCTCAGTAGAAAGATGTAGTTTCATGTGGGTAAGGATTCCGGAGAGGCTATGAACTAAGGCAAAGTCCTAGAGAAGGGAGAAGTACAAGGAGTTGAATATTCTGCACCTAATGCCTACATGTAAATTCTTCAAGTGTGGTAGAGTACCAGGCTCACAGTAGCCTTGGATACAGATTAGAATCCAAGTCCATCAAAACTAGTAAGTAGCACACTGAAGCCATTATCTGAAAAGTATATACCTCCAGGATATATTCACCCATGTATAACTTTTGTTCATAAGATCTAAAGATGAAAGAGAATTTGTTTAAAGAAATACAGTAATAAGAATATGCTATGACTGTGGACTTTTTAACACTGTATGGAAGAGTTAAACAGTGTCCCTAAGGCAAATATTGTTTGAGGTTTTAGAGGTAAAATTATGAAAGTAAATAAACACTGTAGGTCCATTATCAGGATGAAGGAATGCATGATCCTTACTAACATTTTCTTTTTTTACTGGGAATTGAACGTGGGCTTTGTACATGCCAGGCAGTTGCTAGGTGAGTGCTCTAACACAGAGCTACATTCCCTAGACTTTTTATTTGTTTTACCAGATTAGTATAGGATGTAAAAACACAAGCTCAAGCTATGCTTTTGTTGGTCTATACATAATTTTTAAAGTCGTCTCTGTTTTTATCTTGCTGCAGATTTTTTCATATATCTTTGCTTTTGAGTACAACTGACTTTTAAATGGGACAGGAAATTTGATGTAAATACTAAAGTGTCCTTAGGATTGACCAGCATAGTTAATGCATGACAACATGCATTCAGAATCCACAAGAATGTATAGCACTCAGAAGCATGTTCTTTATAGGTCAGTGAATTTTCTTCAGAGCTATTTCTGAGAATTATTTTTAAAGTACCTTTTCAAATATGCTTGTCTAAGTCAATGAGTCCATTGCTCTAGTAAGTTTCCAGGCAATAAATAAAGCAGAACGCTGAACAAATTGTTGTCTGAAGTGACATAATGTCTTTATATTTTTTATTTTTCACAGTAGTTTTGCTACAGAAGCACAAGTCATTCCTTTTCTCTTAGTGAGAATTATTAATTTTAAGTTTTTATTTAATAAGATGATTTTATAAGGTTTCAAGATCTTGAATTTCCTTGGGTCTCTTTTTCTATACATACATATATACAGATTTTTTTTTTAATGTTAAGTCCCTTTTATCAGAATTTATCTTTATTTTTGCTATTGAATTCTTCAGTGAAATTCACAAAATTTAATACTTTGCCACTTCTGTAAAATCTAATTTCAAAGCCAGTTTTTAGAATTTCATCTAAAACCTCACTAAAACTGGTCTATGGACTAGAATTCTCTGCCCATTACTTATGAGATTATTAGGTAGCAGAATCTTGGGTCCCACCCAAGACTGGTCTGTAGTTCACATTTTAATAAACTCAAGTGATTCATGTACACATTAAAGTTTGAAAGCATTGATCTAAATCTCTAAAAGCTTGTTTCCTAGGGCTTGTATTTAATCTAACTCTTAAAGAGAAAGAGGTCTGTGCTTTAGAAAATATGCAGCACATAATTGAAGAAATTATTTTTAAAGGTTTTGTGGAATTGGAATGTCTCTACTTTTTAGGAAATAATATCCATTTTCTTTTCATTGGTTTTGCTATGCCAGTTGTGGTGCTCCTTTCTCTCTTTCTCTTCTTTTGGTTTATATGATCTAGTTTTACATCCTTAGCTTTCAACTCTTTGCTGTAATTTTTTTTTTTTTTTAAACCAAAAGTTCTGACCTCTCTTCCTGGGTTCTTGTATTTATGGCATTCATCATGCCCCATGTAGAAAATATCATCATTCTTTTCAAAACTCCATCTTCCAGTCTTTATGTTAATCATATATGTAAGATGTATAAACATAGTATTACTTTAAAGTAGAGGTAGGGTTTGGGCTTTATTTACCTTTGTGAATAAGAGAGTATATGTGGCACTAATCCTGAGGGCTCTGTGGATCCTGGTCCAGGCTAGAATGAGTCTTTTGTAAGTGATGGGTCATTTAAAGAAGGATCTCTGCCGGGTGTGGTTGTGCACGCCTATAATTCCAGCGTTTGGAAGGCTGAGGCAGGAAGATCGTTGTGAGTTCAAGACCAGCCTGCGTAGTGAGACCCTGTCTCAAAAAAAAAAATCTCTGAAAAGTGAAAGTATAATGTTATTGCCTCATATGTTTATTTTATTTTATTTTTTTTTTATTTTAAAGAGTAAAAGAAGGATAACATAATAATAAGGGGGGCTTACCAAATTACAGACAAAGTGGTAGGAAATTATCAATGGTTATTGTTTTACATATTGTTATCTACAAGAT
>NW_004955423.1:7059592-7190169 GCF_000276665.1 Chinchilla lanigera | reverse complement strand
GGTCTGGCCAGAGGGAGAAGGCAGAGTATGCCCCGGGCCCTCTCATTCCTGTTGGACTAACTGGTAGGATGGGTCTGAGCTCTGGGGCCTCTGCTTGCCTCATATGTTTTGAAGAAAGTGTTAATTGGTTATAGTTGATTTCTTAGAAGTGAGACAGGATTAAATCAAAAGTATTTAGGATGTATTATATCTGATTTGTCTTAGGTATGAAATTAGTTGGAGCTATCAAGAGAAAAAGATTAAATAATGTTTATATACTGTTAAAGTTAGAAGTTTATCATTAGTATTCATATTAGGTCAGATTATATATGCAGTTAACTGAAGCTTAAACATTCTTGAGAGGTTGGAGTTGTAGATCAATGATAGAGCACTTGCCTAGAGTGCACAAGGTCCTGGGGTAAGAGCCCCAAGCACACAACAATAAAAAAAAATTTTGAATACATTCAGTATTCACAAAGAAAGCTATTGAAATTTTTTCTCTTTTTATGAAGTAGCATTACAAAGTTAAGTGCTTATATTACCACTGACCAATTTCTCAAATGCAGCTAGGAATGCATGTTCTCGGTTTATATTAGAACAAAAATAGAAAATTTTGCAGTTTATTGAGTTTTTTTCCATGCTGTTTCTTGAATTTTATTTTATGCTAATCAGCTAACGTTTTGTGCTTTTTTGCAATAGGATTCTCAGTATATGGTTAAGGGAAATGTTTATGTCATCAAACACAATTCCTGAATCCCTTTATGTTACTCATTTATAGATTTAAAAATATATATTGAATACCAGCCATACTTCATAACATTTCACTTTAGGACCTAAAGCATATTATATGTCATGATTTATAAGAAGATTTTGTTAGAGGAATACATCATGCAGCAAACACTGCTGTATAAAAGGGTAGTTACTTATCAGAGTTACTGTCATCTGAAGAAAAACAAAGTAAAATGTAATGTGCCAGTTTCAGTGTTTCCCTGAACTAACTGAATATACAGTTGGGTAAAAGAATATAAAAGACAGAAACCTTTTCTGTTGTTTTTTGTTTGTTTGTTTGTTTTTCTTCCGGTACCAGGAATCAAACTCATGACCTTGTGCTTGCCAAGCAGGCACTTTTGCCACTGAGCTAAATCCCCAGCCCCCAGAAACCTTTTCTAGCAATACTGGCAGTGGACTGAGGGTGAATACTAAAGGTGCTGTAGAGCTTTAAATATTTCAAAGAACATTTAGAGTTGAGTGAGACTTAGAAACCACATAGTTCACTGTCTCAACTGCTAGAGAGATCTAATCAGTATCTTTTTTTAATGCCACATTTGACACACCAGCATCAGTGTTTCCTGAAATTCTAGAAATGACATTAGTAAAGGACAATCTATTTCATGTTAAGGTAATTCTCATTATTGGGAGTAATTAGTTAAACTAAAGATGCCTCGTACTTTCATTACATGGTCTTATTTTTTACTTGTAAAGTTAAAAATTTAAGCCTAATCTAGGTTTCCACAAGATGGCGGTTGATACATTTCAAGATAGTTATCATGTCCCTCTGATACTTTTTTCCTCTGTACTAATATCTTTTAAAGTTGCTATCTTTTGCTGTAAATCTCAAAATCAGAAGGATTATCCAAGCATGAACTCTCATTTGCTAAAAGAGGCCAACTCCTCTTTTATATATTTTGGTTTTGTCATTTTACTTTATTTAGCTTTTTATGTTTTATAGCTTGATGGCCTCAGAACTTCTGTGAGATAACTGATCCTATAGTTTCCTTAATGTTGAAACAAATCATTCCCAATACGTATACAAGCAAAGAAAATATTTCACTCCATTTTTTGTGTATTTAGAAATCCATTCTCGCCGGGCATGATGGTGCATACATGTAATCCCAGTTCTCGAGAGGCTGAGGCAGGAGGATTGCTGTGCGTTCAAGGCCAGCCTGGGCTGTGTAGAGAGACCCCTGCCTCAAAAAAATCAAAAATCAAAAATTGATTCTTAAAAGCATACTTAGTAATATGAGGTACAGCCATTAAAAATTTAACTGCAGTAAAAGATAAAACAATGATATTAGAAGTTCAGTAATTAAATAGATTTCAGTGATTGACATCTTTGGCAATAGAATAACACTATAAACACAATCATATGTAATCATATGTAGCAGTTGTGGGTTCAGTGGTTAAAGGTCAGATGACTGTACTTTCGTTACATTCAGATAAATGTTTTCTACAAAGAGAAGAGTCTTAAGGAAAAGTATGGTAACAAGGAAAAGACAGAAACAGAACGACAGATACTTGCCTATACTTTTGCCTCGGATGTTTTTCTGGCTCACTTATAGATCGTGCAGTAAGAATAAGATAAATATTTTTCATTTTCTTCTATTGTAAATCTTTACTTTTTGCATACATGAATATTCAGAGGGCTTTTGTAACATGTGTAAGAGATTATTATTAGGTAGACTCAGGTGCTCTTAAAAAATAAGATCTCTCATACCGGTTACTGTTCTCCTCTAATGATACCAAAATTAGTGTATTTGGAAAGAGTATTCACTGATAAAGTAACATTTTTGGGGGATTTTTAAAGAATGAGTATAATTTTAGAAAAACATATATTAACTGTTACCAGTTACGCGAATGATGGAGATTATATTTTTACCTCTACTTCTTCCATGTAAGGAAAATACTCTGTTATATATTTGAGTGGAGAGAACAATGTATTTTCAGAGCTATATTACCTCTGTAGTTAAAACGTTTTCATAATATTTTAAGTATTAAGTTTAACAGGAGACATTCTTGTTTATCTTTTGTGTAATAGGATATGTTTTATTTAATAGACAAAATTCTGTATATAAACTTTTTATGAAATTCTTGAAACCCAACCAGCAAGTTCTGTAATAGGCGATATGGCATCTCAGTGAGATTTAAGGAAATACTGTTTTTCTTGTAATATTTTCCATTGTCTTAAAGTACACTACTAAAGCCTAGGGATAGTAGTAAACTAATGAAAAATTATAGCTTATAGTTATAGCTTGCTGGAAGACACTTAGGAGAAAACATTTCATAATGCTGTGAGCCACAGGAGTTGCTGAGCTAGCTTACTATTACAGCACAAGCAAAATGTGCAGGGAATCCTTAAATAAAGACAAAGTAAGTAACTCACACAGGAGCATTTCTATAGTCAATAGTGCTGTACATATATATGCAATGCCTACCACTTGATTGATGAGGCCTGTTACCATAAGATTATATTTATTAAAGGGAACACTTCAGTAATTATATGCACAGGTTTTACTTAATAAGATTACAGGTTTTAGTTAATAAGAATATGCAGGATGAAAATTCTGAAGGAAGTAAATTGAATCATTTCTTACATTGACTCATTGTATGAGAAATTATTAAAGCATTATAACTTAAAGGTAAGTCATAGTGTATTCTTTTGGTTTTTTTTTTTTTTTTTTTTTGATATAGAGTCTCACGCAGTCACTAAGTTGCCCAGGCTGGGCTCAGATTTGTGATATCCTTCCTCAGCTCCCAGAGTGTTAGCATTACAGGACTGGGCCAACATGCCCTGCCTTAATCCCTTTATCAGCAATAATTGTTGTTCAATAGCAATTTCTGAATTAAAGGCAGGTTATTATTTACAGTCTATAAGTCTCCTAACCCTTTTATTATATGGTTACTGGTGCTTTTCTTCTTTACAGTATTGATTGAATAAGATAGTAACCTAATAGAAGAAAAGACATATTGGTGCTTTTAAATTAAGTGGGTGATACTCTCCATTGCAGTAGGAAGAAGAGTTGAATTCTTTTTGAACAATAATATAAGAGTTTATTGGTCAGCAAGTTATGAATGACTAATACCTAAATAACCTGTTAATCTCTTTCTTTGAACCTCATAGTCACATGAGAAGCTAATGAAAATTATTTGAAAACTTAGATTCATTAGACTTTTCTTTTTTTTTTTTTTTCTTTTGAGGTGAGGTCTCACTGTGTAATGCAATGCAGGCTGGGCTTGAACTTGCTTATATAGCCCAGGTTGGCCTCAAACTTATGGGGATCCTTCTGCCCCATAAGTGCTGGGATTACAGGGGTGAACCACCATCCCCAGCTCACTAGACTTAATGAGACCACTTGTTCTAGATTTTTTTTAAAAAATGTTATGTTCTAAAGTATACTTTTATACACATACCCTCTCACACAAATTCATTAAGTACTAAGGGGTGTGTGTGTTTGTGTGTGTGTGTGTATGTGTATTTTCTACCTATGCTTAAATTTTGTGGTCCTTGGCTTCCTAACACAAGAATAAAAATGTCTTCCAAATATTTAATTTTTAGATCCTGCCATAATTCCTACAGTGATTGGCTTGGGCCCCTCGGTACTATAAAAAATGCACAGAAGTACATAAACTCAAGCACTATGAGGGAGTTGTACTGGTATTCATACACTGCCAACGTAACAAGGCTGGCTAAAACATGATGAAGATGAAGTCTTTTCAGTTTTTTTTCAGTTCATATCTGTTATTTTCTGTTTTTCATCTTCAGATAATTGGCACTCCTCTGACATCTCTAGCACACAGCTTTACAGTAGTTTTTTTGTATAAAGTCTACTCCATAATATACAGCTTTACAGTACTTAAGTATGTTATAGAGTGACATATTTTACCGTTTGTGCACAGTGCTAATGCATTACTCTCTTAAAGTCCATGGACTCTATAAGTCCATTCTCTTTCATTTAAACATAATAACATCTCATTTGCCTTTAGGTGCATTTATGATTTTCTTTGTATTCCTTTGTATGTTTAAAATGTCAACAATCTCAATTATGTTACATTTATTTTCAGCAGGAGTGGTACAAATCATTGTCTTCTAACTTTATTTGCAAAATTAGTTTAAGAAAAATTACATCTTTAAATTGTAACATAACCAAAAAAGGTACTCAGAATTCTAAACTGTGAAAAAAAAATTATAGTAGAAAGAAAATGACTTAAATTAGACATTTTGATGTTATTGTAGGTCTAGTCTTCCAGATAAATGATTTAAGTAAAATGTCTCCTGTGTTAAATCTCAGTGAAGCTCAATCCAAGTTACTGAAATCTCTAAAAATAATAATCATCTAACTAAACTAAAAACAGTAAAACAAGTTCAAAAAAATCTAATAGGGAAATCTGTCTCATTATTTTTCTTTCACAACTCATGTTCTTAGAACAAAATAATATATATATTGAAAGTCATATACCATTAGTTAATGGCTCATATTTGGAATTTGATAAATTGTATGTAGCACTTAAGCAGAAATGAAGACTGATTGGTTGTGCCATGTTTTGACAAAAAAATTTAAGATTTAAAATATAATTGCTGAGTGAAAATGACATATTAATGCTTTATTTAATTGCATTTACTCCACTATCAGTTATTCCAGAAGCTTCACTACAGTTCAGGTGAGGTTTCTAAACTCAGCAGCAGGGGTAACCTTTTAGTCCAACTCATAAATTAGTGTTTTGACAAAGATTTTAGAGTGTCAGGTGGGGGTGAGTATATATCTCAATGGTAGAGCACGTGTTTAGCAGGCATGAGGCCTCGGGTTCAATTCCAGCATCAGAAGATGATGATGATGATGATAACAAATAATGTGGCAAGTAGGTTAATGTAGTAGGAAAAAATACCAGATAAACTTTGTGAGAATATAATGATTTTATATTTGATTGAGGATAGTCTTAAGAACATTTGGCAAGCCCTATAATAATAAAAATCCCTCATAGGTAGTATTTTTAAAATATTAAAATCTAGATGCTAATTCTCTAGATGGCAAATAAAAATTTAGGAGGCATTAGAGGTGAAAAAATTACTGTGTACAATATTGCTATAGTCCATGTGGCTACTACTCCCTCTGCTCTATGTAATGTGTATTATGTGTTTCTCTTCCCCCACCCCCTAATCTGTATATAATACAATAAGTGTGATTATTGACTTTCTGTAATCTTTGGAAAGTAGTAGGCAAAAACAGAGAAGCGAGTGCAAATTAAACACAGTCTTGGGGCTGGGGATTTAGTCCAGCGGCACAGCGCCTGCCTGGCAAGTGCGATGTCGAGAGTTTGATTCCCGGTACTGGGGAAAATAAATAAATAAAGAAAGAAAGAAAGAAAGAAGGAAGGAAGGAAGGAAGGAAGGAAGGAAGGAAGCAAGGAAGGAAGGAAGGAAGGAAGAAAGAAAGAAAGAAAAAAGAAAGAAAGAAATGCAACCTCACACATTCATGGGACATCTAAGAAAATGGGTATGGCTGGCCTTGCTGTTATAGTCATCTTCTGACATGCAGTGAGCCCAATACATACAGTCCTGGAAATGAACTATAATTTCAGCAGTTGCTATAATTGTTTATATGCCTGTTAACAGTTTTAATGTCTCTATAATATTGGGCATCTCTGACATTCCCAGAGCAGGGTGTATTAGCTTTTGCTAAATTGCGATAGCAGACAGCTCCAAAATTTCAGTGGCTTATTTCCGTACGAGGTACATAATACTTTGTGAATCTGCTGTGGCACTGCTCCATGCCCTCACTATTTTGAGACCCAGGCTGAAGAAGAGGGGAGAAAAGTAATGGGGAAAACTTGTATGATGCCCTTAAAGCTTCTCCTTAGAAGTGGAACATGGCTCTTTCTCATTTCACTGGTAAATGTCAGTCAGATGAATGGTATTCCATATAAATAGACCCAAAAAGGGAGGGGCAGCAGATGTTAGGACCTTAATGCAGCCTGTCACATAGGAGTAAACATTTCTTTCTCCTATCTGTCACCACCCACTGCTTTTATCCTTACTGTTTGTTATGGAGAAGTGCAGAGGTTTTTAAAAAAATTTTTTAGTATTTCGTGTTTCTTGATTTTTAAAATTACTATTTATGTACAGTAGAACAGGAATTGGGAAGTAACATTAAAATCAGGGGCACTGGGGAATGTAGAATCATTATTAGTTTATAATACGTATCATGTCATTTGTAACCATTTATGACTTAGTTACTACAAAATTGACAGTAATGTAGGAAAAATTTATCATCTCGTTTATGTAGAGCACCTGTGTGGTGATTAAGGGACTAATAGAAAAACACAGAACTACAAATTAAACATGTTTATATCTAATGTTATGTATTTTCATAAGTAGGCTAAAACTAGATGTTCTGTTCTTGTGTTCACATGGCTAGAAATTTGAAATATTTTAAGTATCAAATCTTTTACAGTAAGATTTTAAAAATTTATCTAAAATATAGTAAAAGCACTTCAAAATTAAAAGACTTCCATTCTTTCATTTTGATAAAAGTAATATACATTATGTATCATATTCTTTCTGTTGCATATTTTTTTTTGTTTATTTTTCTTTCTTTCATTTTTTTACCCCCTTTGGATTTTTGGGACAGGGTCTCACTATATAGCCCAGGCTGGCCTCAGACTCACAGCAGTCCTTCTGCCTCAGCTTCCCAAGGGCTGAGGTCATAGGTGTGTGCCACCACAGCTGGCAGAGGTGTTTGTTTTTGTATTACCTTACGAAAGCTAAACTTAATTCTGCATGTACTACATAGTCCTTACTTAGTAGAAATAGTAGAAACGTGACCATGTGAACTGAACTCCACTTATTGTAGATGTGTCTTAACAAAACATTCTACCCAGTCCTGATCACAGTGAGGGTATATTTACATAATGCTAATCAAGCATTTGTTCTTATCATTTGTAAAAAGAGCAGTACTTTCATTTTAACAAGTACACATACATGTCACACAAATTTAGCAATCAGGTACTAAAATACAAACCATCGTATCCCATAAATTGCTAAGGATAATTATAAATTCTTTTTTTAAAATATATCTTATAGTACATCTCAGCCTATTTAGGGTTCCTACTTAATTTTAGATTGTGGACTTTATTTATTTAGCAACAGAATAGTAATCTACGTTCTTTGTTCAGGTATTTTCCCTTATCTAATTTGGATACTCTGAATTTATTTTGTGTTTGAGAAATTATTTTTGAATTTTGCTGTTTGTATTTATCTGATATAAAATCAGTGAATATATTTGGAAAGATACAATCTTTCCCAAGGGCTCTAAAAAGTAAAACCTTTCACTCGTTGAGCAGACTTTTAATTCCTTGCAATATTACGTCCCAGGTTTTCTTACCTATGAATATTTCAGTCTCTGTAGGTAGATAGTAAATATACATTATAAGTGAGGTTTTTGATGATTTTATATACCATAGATCCAGCTTCCATTTCAGTTATAAACTGTTTTTGGAATTTGGTATAATTATGGCCTCAGACTATGTGTGAACTTCATATAACTTATTAAGAACTTGCCAATGCTAGCTCTGAGACAATATCATCACATCCACCAGTTTTCAGTATATTTCTCTCCCTGTTGTAAATGGGAAAGTATTTCTCTTTTCTGCACAGAATAATGCAATTTTTGTGCTGAAGTCATCCCAATGGTCATTCCAGCAAAGCCTAAGGGATAACCCCTGCATATATAGTTACTGAGGACTTGAATTTGATTTGGTTCAGATTTTCCAGACTCCTCTTCTGCCTGTCTTTCATTAAAACCAAGTGGTGCTTTTCTTCTTGATTAGTGTCTTGTAGGCACACTGGTCAGATTAGAGATTTAAAAAAATGATCTCAGGATATTAGAAATAGGAAACAATGTAGGGGACTGTCGTCAGAATAAACCTTAATAAGCTGCACTTAAATAGCTTTTTTACTTTGGGGGAGGGTGTACGGGGGGTTGAACCCAGGGCCTTGTGTATGCTAAGCAAGCAATCCATGAGCTAATGCTCAGTTCTTCTTGTTTTTATTTTGTGTTTTTATTTTGAAACAGGGCCTCCCTAAATTGCCCACGCTACCTTGAACTTGGAATCCTCCTACCTCAGTCTGCCAAGTACCTGAGATTATAATTGTGTGCCACTGTATCTAGTTTTTCTGTTTGTTTTTTTTTTTTTCCCAAATTTTTAATGGCTTTAGTTAATAGATCACCAACACATTTCAGAAGTAATGGTTATAAATGCTGGATTTAGTTCTTAAATGATTGAAGCAGAATTGTTGGTTGAGTTAATATGATCTCTCTAAAATGAAGTTACTGAATTACAATTCTAGTTTTACATCCTCACAGAATAGTATCTAGTCAATCCGAAATATTTGTGGAAATTAGAATTTTTTTCAATTAATTATATTTAAATTCATTTTACTTTTTAAATATTATTTTATAACTTCTCTTAATGTATAAAGAATTTGAAACAACTTACCAGGAAAATAAAAAAAAATACAGACTACAGAGAAATACTAGAGTAAGATATAGAGGCAGGGAAAAAAACCCTGAATGTATGTGTGAACCATAAACACCAAAGTATTTATCACAGATGGCATTAGGAAAAGAAAAATGTTGTCTAGAAAAATTTAAATGGCTTTTATTAGTATGTTGTTATTCTAAGACAGGATCTCACTAAAGATTCACCTTTAAATCACTGTACAACCCAGGCTGGCTTCAAGCTTGCAATTCTACTGCCTGAGCCTCTGGAGTGCTGTTATTACAGATGCATGCCACCATGTCTAGCTGGCTTTTTTTCATTATTGTCTTAAAAATTTTATACTATATTGCTACCAAATACTTGCTACCTAATGAGTGCAAGAAACTTTTGGTTCTAGGTTGTGAAGTTAGAAAACTATGCAATGGTTCATAGCATGAAAATGCAAGACCTTTTTTCTTAGTTATATTTGGTGATATTTAAGTTACATTTTGTGAGGAGGTGCAGTATACAATATACATTCATGTGTTATAAGAAAAATGATGAGATAGTAGGTAAAATCTTAGTTTAGCTAGAGCATAATGTACTAAAGACTTGTAAGTTTTACCTTTACTATTCAGTAAACCAAAATGATAATTCTGTTAATGTTTTATGTGTGGTACATTAAAGATGTCCAGATGGCTGAGGTTATCTGAGTCATAAAATAATGGAGTTTACAGATTACATTAGAAATTAGGACTATGAATATTCTGTATTGCTTTTTCCAAATTACTGATAGAATAGAACTGTAATTCTTTATAGCTATAAATAACATTGGCTTTAAAGTTAACAGTGCTCTCTTATATGCATTATCTCATATAATAAAATGTTCGACTTAAGGGAGGGTTTTCTTAATGAGATAAACCATGACAGCACATAAGACTTGATGTTATCAAGCTGGATGATAGGTTGCACTGTTCTCAGTAAGTCAAATTTTGTAGTAATTCTTGGCTTAAATGCTAAAGTAACGTTTGCTTCTAACAATTCCACAGGAGACTGACTTTCCTCACTCAAAACACCATTCAGGATCTGGCATATCAGTTCTATCTCTTGTCTCCTGTCCTCCCGTACCTCTCCTCTATTTGTGGTTACCTGCAGGGTAGATGAGAACATCAGTCTGCTTTCACATGTACAACTCTCAGATTTTTCTTCCTAGTTCTTCACTGCTCAACTGTATGAATGCTTCCTTTATTTACCTATTCTAACTTCTTAATATGAACTTGAAAGAGTCTTTACATTGTTAGTATCCTGTCTTTGGAAGTTGCATCTGGTTACAACTTTTCTCTTGTAATTGTAGTGAATTGATAACTGGTGGTCAACTTATAACCCCCAGCTGAACTGAGTAAGTCTGGTGCTGGGTGTGAGAGGCCCACCTGAGGACTGTTGGCAGCAGCATAAGAGGCAGATCTGGAGAAGGAGGAGGCTGTTGGGAGCTGGTAGAAGCTGTGGGGAGCTGTTGGTTGTTTTGGAGGAGCTTGTGATGCTGGCTTTCCTGATAAACTTGGCTGTTTACATCCTCCCAGGAGCTCAGGACCTCGTTGGCGCTGAGAATGGTTCAGTTCACTTTGGGGGACCTCTGGTCCTCACTTTGAGCATTGCTTCCTGGCACCAGAGGGAAAGATGGTGCACTGCCTGCTTCTTGGAAAATCTTGCTGCGTTGGCTTCCCTGATGGGAACTTGGCCATCTTGATCATTGGAGGAGCTCGGGACCTCACTGTTGCTGAGGATGGCTGTGGTACCTTTGAGGGGAGCTCTGGTTCTTCTGAGCACCACTTCCTGGCACCAGTGCAGATCCCTCAGCCTGCTACCACAGGTCCTTCATCCTGCTGGCACAGACTTTCTAGATTCCACCACTGACCTTTGGGCCTTCCCAGCGCAGATCTGTGAAACAGGCCTGCGTGAGATATTGTTATGAGCTCTGGGCCTCCAGCTGGATTCATGGGAGGCATCGTTGTGGGCTCTATTCAGCTGGCCTCATGTAAGACATTATGTTGGGATCCAGGCCCTCAACTGGATTCCTGGTCTATAGTGTGTGGACAGATTTCCTGCACACTCTTAGGTATATCGTTCTTTGGGTGACTATTATAAATAATCTTATAAAATATGTATCCTGTATTGTTCCCCTTGCAAAAATAACCCCCAAACCAACACAGTAATACATACATTTAAGTTCTAGCAACTGGAAACTTAGTATTGGCCAACCTATAACAAACAAGCTTTTGTCCTTTCCCAGATTTAATCTATAGATAGCCCCCTAAAACACATTACCAACATTGTATTCCTCCATTTTTTTGTTACTTGAAAATACATACATGAGATGTACTGCCTTAACAGATTTTATGTGTATTGTTACCACAGTGCTGTATAGGTCTCTAGAATTAGTCTTGCAATGAAACTCTACCTTCATCGAGTAGCAGCTCCTCCTTCCTGCCTGCCTGCCCATGGCAGCCAGCATTCTACTGTGTGTCTATAAATTTGACCATTTTAGATCCCCTATGTAATGGGTACCGGGATATTGGTCCTTCTGAGTCCAACTTAGTTCACTTAGCATGATACCCTCCAGTTTTATCCATGTTGTCAAAAGTGGCAGAATTTTTTTTTAAGGCTGAATCATTTTCTGTTGTATGAACTAGCACTGTTTCTTTGTTTGTTGATGGATATTAAGTTGCTTCCATGTCTTAACTATTATGAATAATGATGCAGTGAACCATAGTATAGATATCTCTTTATTTTGTTTGGTTACCCAGAAGTGTCATTGCTAGGTCATGTGATAGGTTTCTGTGAAATTTTTTTTTGAAGAACCTTCGTACTGTTTTCCTTCCTTAGTAGCTATAAAGTGAAATCACTCTTCTTGTTTCGTCATGGCTACCTTGCCTTTTGTGCTCACCTAGGGTGGCTTCTTAACTGGATTCTGCACTTCTAAGAAATTTACTTTAGTTCATACTTTAGTTCATGTGTAAGAAATTTACTTTAGTTCATATAAATTTACTTTAGTTCATATATATTAGTTCATATATGTAGTTAAATTGATGTTTCTGTGAGGCAAGAAGGACTGGGATTTCCTATCCTTCCTTCTTATTGATGATACTCACTGTAGTGTTACCCACAAACAGTGAACATTAATGAAGCACCTACTATATACCGGGCTCTAGACTACAAACTTGGGCCTTAAAGATAATTTGATGTGCTTGCTGTTCAGGAGGACTTCTTATGGTAGGGGAACAGACATAAATAGTAAATATATAGAAGTAAAATAAGTTCTTTTGTTGTCTGGATGGAAACAAATTTTTATAACAGTGAATAGAAAAAGGCTGTCTTTAAGAAAGGGGATTTGAGATGGACCTCAGAGATGCAATAGGAATTTTAAAAGAGCATGTAAGGAGAGGGAACAGTATTGAGAATGGAGGGAACTGTGTAAAATGTGTTAAGCAGGGAATAAGTGGAACTCTACTGAGGAGAAGGAAATGGGCAGATAGTTTGGGGTAAGATTATTGAAGGATTCATTTGCCAAACTAAGGAATTTAGGTTTCTATCAAGAAGTTTTCTTTGTTACTGTTTATAAGATAAAAATCAACTTTTTTTCTTTTCAGAATAATTATGTTTCCTTGTGGAGTGTAAATAACAATAAAGAGTACTCCTTTTAGAGAAACGAGTTGCAAAGTCCAAATCAGTGATGAAAAAAGTGACAGAGGCCAAATCATGAAAAGGTGTAGAATTTGATGACAAAAGATTTGTTGGATGAAGCCAAGAATTGACTAGAGAAAACAGGTGTTAAGAGAGATTTAAAAGGTACAGTGTAGTCTGTAGGCAAGGAAATGGAGGGTAAGAAAGCAACCAAATGACAAGCAGAGATTTTAAAATATCACGGGTAGAAAAGAAGCATTAGGAAAACACCCTCAAATTTCCCTTTCCTGCTCTAATTTCCAATTTTTGTAGAGCATTCAAAATAAAATAACACAGACGGTGAAGTAAACTGTGAATAACAAAGTTTTGAACCAGACTGAATTGAATTGTGTGCCAGCTAAACTCAAAAGCATTAATTTCACTGTAATGCTTTCTGCCAGGCTTCAGTCTTTAAAACTTCCTGCAAGACCTAGAACTGGGTTTTACTCCGCATAGAACATTGTTATGTCCTACACATTTGATAGAACCAAATACAGAGTTCCCCAATTACACAAAAGATTTTGAAAAATTTTACTTACTTGTAATTCAAAATGTTTTCATGTGAAAATTTTATGTAATTGAGTATAAACTAGAAGGCTATTATTGATAGTAATACACAGGAAAATGGTAAGAGTAATGAATTTTTCTTTCTTTTCTCTGTCCTTTGTCAGCTTTTATCATGTTGACCAAATTCCTTACCCTTTCCATGCTACAGTTCCTTATTTACAAAATAAGGATCAAAAGCATATCTACTGTGAAAGTTTGTTAAGACATTTTTGAGGAAAAATTTAGGCAAAGTTGTGTTCTGGTGATAACCAGGTGAGATTTCAGAAAAATAATAATCTATACTGGAGAATTTAGGATATAGGAATAGTGGCCTTTATATAATCTAACAATTGTTTAGCTTTCTTCACATTGGTTACAGAAAAATTATTCCTGCTAATGAACAGCAGGTCATTCTTTACATACAATAGAGATCCTGAATTTCCTTCATTTCAAATTAATAGCCATCAATTTTATTATGGTTTTTGTTCACTTAGTTTTCATTTTCTTTTTCCCAAATTTAGCCCTAGTATTCGTAATAACCCTTAAAAGATTTAATTGTGTAAACATGTTCTTTTTAATGTTCAATTCTCACTCATGAGTAATAGAATTATTGTACTGTAACACTATATATTGTGATTTTTGTGGGACAGGCATCTGTCTTATCCAACAAAATAAGCAAAATTTAAATTATAATGTCATGTTGAGCATCTTTATTGGGATATATAAGAATTCGTCTTGTTTGATGCACAACATACTCAAACCAGAGGTAGTTTATCAAAATGACAGATTTCGGTCTAAGATGCATACCTTGAGGAGTAGATGCTGTAACTTGCTTTACATATGATTTTGAAGATGCATATGAATTTACTTATATATTTTAGTGGCTAAAGAAACTTACATTTTCTAGTGGCCAAGGACGGTCAAGTTGAAATCTCATTCAGTTCATTTTTAAGAATCTGAATAGTAACATAATTATCAAGATGTTGCTGCAATATGTGTGCAGTTAATTGATTCATAACTGATTCTTCTCATCGCAGGATTGCTTGGAGTTCTTTCAGAGGTTACAAATGAACAGTTATGCTTATATTTTCCACATTTTTTGGTTCATTTTTTAATGGATTATCCTTTCCATCAGTGTTTCACCATTTTATTAGCATTTCACCATTTTGTTATCATTTCACCATTTTATTATAGATTTTCCTATCAATCTCAACATTCTAAAATAAAATTTTAGAACAACTATGTAATATACCTTTACACAGTAGTAACTTCCTTTGATATAGCTTTTTTGGTTAGGTGTTTTCTAGAAGGACATTTGGGAGGAAATATGTTTGGGTTAAAATTTCTGGTCTTCAGCTCCTTTTCCTTTTTTTTAATTTTTAATTTTGAGACAGGGTCTTGCTTAGTTGCTAAATTGTCTACGCTGTGCTTGAATTTGTGATCCTCCTGCCTCAGCATCCCAGTGTGCTAGGGATGCATGCACCGCCATAGGCGGCATTGTAATGAAGTCTGTCATTATTAGGAATGTAACATTTCTTTTTATTAGAAAATGTCAGTGGGGCCAACTCTATGTATGTATAAAAATAATACTTCTGGTTATTAAGTCTGTTAGTTTTCTGGTTCAAATTGAATAGGTTTTGAGTGGTCTCTCTCCTAAGGGGACTTTTATTTGTAGTGTATGACTTTGAAAAACAAGGTTTTTTCCTCCCCTCCAGAAACTCATATATCAATTTATAATGTAAATGCCCATATGTAAGCATTAGGGAAAATGGCTGATTTAGGAAAGTAATTAGAATCCCATCTGATATGCTCTCACTTCTTTCCCTAAACCAACCTGTCCTATGAAGAATAGAGTTTACTTATATTTACCTCATGAGGAATAGGTAACTCATCTTTTTCTCTAAATCCTCCTTTTACATACAAAGTTACTATGGGAATATATTCTTGGATCAAATCACCCTGATATTCTATAAAATTTCTCAGTCCTATTTTTGTGCTATCTTTTATTTGAAAATCATCGAAAGAACTAGCTTTATTTATTTTTTTGCACCAAGTATTGAACACAAACCTTCACACTGACCTACATCCCCAGCCTTTAAAAAAAATTTTTTTTTAGACACAGGATCTTGCTGAGTTGCTAAGTTGCCTCAGCTAAGCTTGAATTTGTAATCCTGCTGCCTCAGCCTCCCAGAGTGAGAGCAGACACCAACATGCCCAGCTTCTGTTTATAGGAAAACTAGTGCTGAGGACATAATTTCATTATATATAACTTCACATATAAAAAGTTTTCAGAGAGTTTAGCCATGGAAAAATCTTAATTACTTTAAAAGAAATGGTATACAATGAAAATATTTTTTAAAGTTTTATTTATTTATTTTTACTTTTTGCCTTGGATGCTTGGAATCTTCACAGTTGATCCAAGTATGATGACACTAAAATTGATATAGTTGCTTTCCTCCTCTCAGTTTACTTAAGCTTACTCTCTGGAAAGAGAGAAAATGTATGAAAATATTCTATACCTAATAGAAAAGAACTGGAAGCTACAGAAAGACTCAGTAGTAGACTCTAATAATGCAGGCATGAGGTGGCAAGGGTCCATTTGGGGACAAATCATCAGGTAGAGAGTTGATGCATTTCTGTTTTAGTCACAAAGAGACTGTAAAGTACAATCAAGAGGGCTTGAAAATAAATTGGATGAGGGAAGAGTAAGGAAAAAGGGAGAGTTCACTAAAAACAAGATAAAGTTTATATTCATATATCTGATTATCAAAAACGCAAGAGTAGAAAGAAAATGAAGACTAAGTCACTGAAGTTGGCTGTAACAAACTTAGGTTTTTGGAATGCATTAAAATGATAATTTCAGGCCAGGGATATAGCTCAGTGGCATAAACACCTGCCTGGCAAGTGCAAGGTCCTGGGTTCGATTCCCAGTACCAAAAAAAAAAAAAGATAATTTAGGGTCCCCCCCCTTTTAATGTAATAAATTATACTGAGAGGTTTTCAGTGAGTAAACTGTCATCCCCACTGGGGTAAACTCTGATTTATTATTTTTTCTTTTTTTTTAATTTTAAAGAGGAAAAAATAAAGACAAAAACAAAACAACACAAAAACAATAAAAGTGATGCAGGATTTCAAAACAAGGTAATGGGAATTAACAATGATTGTTATAGGGGCTGGGGATTTAGCTCAGTGGCACAGCGCCTGCCTGGCAAGCGCGACGTCATGAGTTCAATTACTGGTACCGGAAAAAAAACAAAAAAAACGATTGTTACATTACATATTGTTATCTTCTACGAAGTTGCTCAGATTACCAGATGTAAGTATGTAAGATTGATCAAACAATTAAAGAGAATAAATTTTTTTTTTTTTTTTTTTTTTTTTTTGGTTTTTCTCCGGTACCGGGAACCGAACTCACGACCTTGCGCTTGCCAGGCAGGCGCTTTGCCTCTGAGCTAAATCCCCAGCCCCAAAAATATTTTTAAAAACATCAGAAACGATGCAGAGCCTCACTAAATAAGATGGTAGGAATTCAACAATGGTTGTTATATTGCATGTGTTGTCTTCAAATTAGTTGTTCAAATTACCATAGATAAGCATGCAAAATTGGTCAAGAAAAAAATTTAAGCATTAACGGTTCCATTCAAATAAACCAGTAGACATTGGCAGTGCAATTATCCCAGCTATCCTTGTATTTGATTTATTATTAACTTTGAATTTAAGGGTTTTTAACATCTGTATTCGTAAAGTATATCTGTGTGTATGAGTTTTGTATTCTGTGTGTTCAGTTTTGTTAATAATATTGGATAATTTATTAAATACCTCATAAAATAGCATTTTGTCTTCTTATAACAGGGGCTAAGAGGCTGGACCTGCACATAACCAGCGGGTACATAAAAGCAGGATAAAGCTTTACATCTCTGCCTTTCTTTTATGTATCCCATATTACTTTAAAATTTGGGAACCTGCTCTATGCTGCATATAGGCATGCTAAATCACTGAGGTAGTATCTGAATTAAAAGGATTACTAGCCCTAAGTTTGCCTACCTTATTTCAGCCTCCTTCAGGACTGAGACCACCAAGATAAGAGTAACGAAATTAATTGTCAGGGGTGTAGCCCAGTTCCAGATCCCCCTGAAGTGATGCCTAGAAGTGTTCAGTCATTATCCTAAACTTGGAGCTACCTCAGATTTCAGGAAAAATGGAACCTCATTGATCACCTATGATGAGGTCACCCTTCAAGTGGGAACAGTTATCCTGTAATAGGGGCTGAAGCTGCCTCTTAAAGAGCTGTCATCTCTTGATGGAGAGAGAATCCATGACAGGAACTGAGGCTCACGCACCAAGCAGGTGCTGTCATTTCTTGATGGGAAGTGAATTGCCCCCTAAAAGGTACTTTTCCAGATTTTAGAAAACCAGTCTTTAGATACCATCAACTAGACCATGGCTTGCCAGACCCTTAACACTTAGAAGACACATCTTGAACCTCTTTATCTGTACTTTCAAGTATGGCCCTGCTTATTAAAGTTCTTGTCTTTCTCTTCACCACTGTGTGTCTCTTTGGTTAGTGTTACTGGACCAGTGGCTGAGCTTAGTCTCTTGGAATCCCCAGAGCCAAGAAGTATTTTCTTACATGCCTTACATTCCTGAGCATTTTCTCCAACATATGTTCTCACATGCATTCAAATGTAACTGAACAACTGAAGGCATTCCCACACTGTTTAACATTCACAAGGTTTCCAGTGTAAGTTGTTTCATGATTTTGAACAGACTGGGACACTTAAAGGTGTTATCATATTGTTTACATTCATACAGTTTTCTTCCAATATGAGTCCTTTCATGTATATGAAATAAACTGGGATAATAGAATGCTTTCCCACATACCTCACATGTCTGTTACCATATCATGTGTCTTTCAACACTTCACAGATTGTTTTTAAACACTGCGTACATACATATAGGTTCTCTCCAGTGTGACTTCTTTCATGTATTTGAATGTAATTGAAAAAAACTGAAAGCCTTCCCACATTGCTTACATTCATAGGGGTTCTCGTCATTGATGAGTTTTTCATGTGTTTCAGTGTAACGGCAGTTACTGAAGGATTTCCCACATTGCTTACATTCATAGGGTTTCTTTCCAGTCCTTTAAAAATTTTAAATGGAAATGGGGCACCTCAAGGCTTTATTTCTCTTTTAGCATTCATAGAGTTTCTCTCTATATTCCTGATACTCATATGGTCTGTATCCAGAGTCAGATGTGAAATGTCTATGATGAATTACAAGTGGCCACTTCTGTGCACACATACATTTACAAAGCTTTATTCCAAGAGTTTTCTTGTTCACAACGTGATCTGGAATCCAGCTGAAGGTTTCTCTACATTGATTGCCTATTTCATATTCACAGTCTCCCCACCATTTGACTTCTTCGTTGAACTTAGAATTTTAGATGTATGCATCAACAGTGTGATCTAATATCATGTGATTAATAAATTGAACATTCATCTACTGGTGAGTTAAAAAGCTCTTCCTTAGTAATTTTATGAAGCCGGATGCAGGTACAGTAATGCTTCAGTTCATGAATGCTTCTGTTTACAAATGATTTAGTTCTCAAACAAAAAGGCTCAATTTCTTGACCATCAGATGTTAATAAGTCCAGCAGAACATACATCCTTTGATCAAGTAAAACTAGTAAATTCAATGCCAGATTGTGTCTGTTGTAGATGTCTTAGATACCACTGTCAGATTAATAATATCCCTTAGTTATTGCAGACTGATCAGGTCCACAGTCTCCCAAACGAGTGTACCCCGAAGGCTAAAGAAAAAGTGAATGGCATGATTTCAGGGCTCCAGGAGGATCAAAGCCCCTTATCACAGAAATCAAGATTCTGTCAGAGCTAAGACCAAGACCTTCTCTGGGTGGCCCCTATTTGTTTAGTTGTTAGAAGAAGGGAGGGAAATAGAAAGGGCTGAGCCACTCAAGGACTTCTCCAGGTGAGGTGTTAAGTTAATCCACTCAAGAGTGAGGTGCCTGAGGCTAGTCTTTATCTTGGTTAGATTGGATCCAGGTGTCATTGGCTATGATCTTGTTTTATCCTTTGAGGCATTCTGGCTTCATCCACCATTATAGTCCTTAGTAGGGATTAGTGACTCACAGAGGCTCACTTACTGTGAGTCCACCACCTATCTCCAGACAAGGAGCCTAGGCCTTGGACAGACTGATAAATTAACCAATTGCCTTTTCACGTTTACTTAAGTCCTGCTCAAAGCTACTTCTTAGTGGCCTCCATCATACCACCCTTTCTCCCATCCCTACTCCATTACATTCTTACTTGTGAAGTATCGTTGTAATATTTTCTTGTTTTCTGCAAGCTATAGTACATTAAATTGAAGACATTTATATTCCTCTGTCACGATCCCATCACTGCTTACTAGAGAGTATTTTGTTTTTAGTGGTTGCAAATGTTGATTCCTTGTTTTTCAGTTTGCAAAGTATATGACAGGAAGTCTGTAGCTAAATATCACTTTATGATTTCCATCTGTTCAAGTACAATAGTGTTTATGGCACAGTCCAGATTGCAGTGTCATAGAAATATCCTATTATAGCAGATAGAATTTAAAAAGATCATTGTACATTCTAATGAGAAAACGTTTTTAAACAAGTACTTCACTTAATTTCAAAGCGGAGTAACTGAATACTACAGTTTGATGATAGCATCTGCTCTTCAAAGTTGTTTGTGCTGTCAACAATAAAAACTTTCTCACTCCCATGGAAATCTTAGCAGTTTGTTCATATGTGAACCAGCAATAGAAGTGGGGTGGGCAGAAAGATTATTGTAAAAGTCAGCTTGAATAACATTTAAGTATGCTTTTAGAATATTTTCTGTTATTTTATGTGGTGGTACTTTGAGGGTAGGATTGGAAATGTTATTTTGGCCTCCTACGTGACAGTGTAATTTTCCCTTTTATTCTGGGAGTTCACATTTGCTAAATAAAAGTTTCCCGTATCACAAGGAACTCTAGCCTTTGCAAATTTTGTTGGCTCTAAACTTGAGGTAGAAAAAAGAAGATAAAAATAATCCCTGGAGTGTCCTAAAATGTTGAGTAATTCCAAAGTTTTAGTTCTAATTGTGAATATTTGCCTCCTTAACACTGTTATAAATGTATCTCACTCTCCTGTCTGATCAGATACTACTAGTTTCCTATTGTAGATGCAGTGCTGAAGTGAATGGGGGAATAAATGGGGAAAACCACACTCTCCCCATGAATATTTTAGTGCATTCAAGTCACAAAGTAGCACTGTTTACTGAGTTTCATACAGATTTTAAGGTGCTGGGTCTCAGTTGTTTCTGTATCACCTTTTAAGGTCAAATACCACAAACTGGGTGGCTTTCACAACAGAATTTATATTGTCACCGTTCTGGAGACCCAAAGCCAGAGGTCAAGGTATGGGCAAGTATGACTTCCTCTAAGACCTTTTGGATTGTAGGTGGTCTTCCCTGTTTTCACAAGGTTGTTAGTCAGAAGTCAACAATATTATTTTCCTTGAAGTGGTGATACCATAGATGCATCAACTCTGGCTATATACTTCAACCAAAAGTTTTATTGTCATTTATTTTATTCCAAATTTGAAAGTGATGTCCTGCCATTTTTTTATGTATTTATTTACTTAGCAGTACTGAGGATTGAACACAGGGCCTTAATATTGAGCTATTATCTCCAGTCTTTTTAAAATTCTGAGACAGAGTCTTACTACCCTGTGTTGCACTGGCGAGGGTCAGACTCAGGATCCTCCTGCCTCGGGCTCCCAGAGTGCTAGGATTACAGGCTTGCACCACTGGGTCCTGCTTTTCATGTGGTGTGCAAGACCACAGATCAGAAGATAACACAGTTCTGTAGTTTGAGTTAAGGACCAGGTATACTGTTTTGGCACAGGATTCTCAAAACTCTTTTGAAATATTAGAAAAGATAAGCGTGATTAAAGTCTGTGTGTCTGTTTTAACTTTTAAAGACACAATAGGCTGGTTTTATTAATTGGGAGAAGTATAGATGCTTTCACTTTTAAAAATAATTTTTCTTTACATTAAAAATGGTAATTAAAATTCAGGCTGATTCTGAACAAGGTCCTGATCCTTTCTTTACCTATCATATTAATAAGGCTTTAAAAGTTACCAAGACATTCTTTAGTTATGAGAAAACAGACAGTAGTAGTCTGTGCTGCCATGATTCACCAGGAGTTATAGGTACATTCTAGTTATTTTAGAAATTAATGGCTCCTTATGCAAAACGATGTGCTTAGATGGATGTTCATTGCAGTAATCATTTGTAATGAAAAGATTATAATAGAAATGTCAGTAGGTCATAATTAAAAAGTGACTGTTAATTCAATCTAAGAAATTTATGCTATGATTAAGGATAATCACTTTGATGAATAATACCTTCAAGATATGTTTTTTAAAGCAGGTATTAGAATAATATGTACAACATGCAATTCCTGGCATAAGAAGTACAATTTGCCTTGAGCTTTTCCTATGTATGGTGCCACATCTGGGTACACAAGCAACCACAGATCAAGATAATTAGAAAAAAAATTGCTTCTCTACTAAAAATATGTGAACATTTTTCTTGTCATTATTCTCTAAGCAAGATAGTATAGTAACTATTTATAAGACATTTGCATTGTCTTAAGTATCAAAGTTATCTAGAGGTGATTTAAGGTATGTGAGAATGTGTATGGTTTATATGCAAATATTATGGTATATTCTGTAAGGGATATGACCAGCCACCAATTTTGGTACCCATGGCAGGGTAATAAACCATGGGCACTGAGGTGTGCCTGTATCTGTGTGCAGCTATGAATTGAATAAAGAGCTGAGACACATACTAGTACACTATCTTTTTGTTTAATGAGACAAGGTCTCATTGTGTAGTTCCCTTTGGTCTTGAACTCACGGTGTAGCTCTCCTGCCTCAGCCTTCCTCCTCTTCATTTGTGTTTTTTGGTTTTTTTTGTTGTTGTTTTGAGACAGGTCTCGTTATGTAGTTCAGGCTGTCCTTGAACTCACTGTGTAGCCCACGCTGACTTCGAACTTGAGATCCTTCTGCCTCAGCCTCCCAAGTGCTGGGATTACAGGCTTGTGCCACTATGCCTGGCTTCTAGTACACTGTGTTGATTGTGCTAGACTTTGTCTTCCTTCTGGATAAAACTGTGTCTTAATTTTCTTTCTCTTCTCAGCAGATAGCGATATACCTAACTCATGTTGGCTGCTGTTCTTTCTACATTAAGGACATATTGAATGACATAAATTAATGTATCGCTTAACATTCTTATCTGTAAGAAGATTTTATATGTAAAGTCCCAAATTAATTCTATATATAAAATTCCAAATTAAAATTGAGGTTGATTGTGTCCTAAGTATTTGTGTTACTTTTAATTTTTCCTTTCAACTAATGAGACTTTTCTTGCTATGGTTAATTCATTACTTTGTTTTGTGGATTAAGTGTATCTTCTGTGTCAGGCCACAGTAACGTATGCATAATAGGTAACTGAGGAAGCGCCACTGAAGAAAGTGGAGAAAGAGGTAATAGGGTCACAAGCAGACTTGTTAAGGTTTTAGTAGTTGAAGGGTTGTCATTAGGAGGCATTAAGTTTTATATTTCTCCAAAGGACCAAAATAGACCTAACAAGTATAGAAATTGCAGAGACAGATTTCAGCTTAAAATAAGTCATGCTATTGGCTGTTAACAGTTTGAAGAACAGTGTCATAAAGACTTTTGGCAACAGTTGTACCTATCAGTTTAATGAAAAGGGGAAACTTGATGAAATGCTGAAATTCATAGCCCTTTTTTACAGTCAAGGAGATCTAGGTTTGAGAGCTCTGCCACTTAGGAACTATTGTAAATTTAGGCTTTTCAATTCCTATGCCGGTGAAGCAGGAATAATTAAATGTATCTCATAGAAGTACTGTGAGAATTAAGAAAACGGAACGTACCCAATACTGTGTATAATAGTACTATAGTACTATAATAATAGTAGACCCAGTAAATGAGTATTATTGCTATTGAGATAGGAATACTTTTTTGGATGGGCAGTTATACTAATTGGTTTCCAGTATCCTTTCTAAAGCTGATATTTTATATGTGTTATTTAAGTAACATGCACTTTCTTGTATAACTTGGTTTGAATTATGTTGAATTATCATAACTACACTATCATTTTATTTTATTTATTTATTTTTTTTTTTGGTTTTTCTCCGGTACCAGGAACCGAAGTCATGACCTTGCGCTTGCCAGGCAGGCTCTTTGCCGCTGAGCTAAATCCCCAGCCCCTACACTATCATTTTAAATTGTGAAAAATTATTTAGTAAATGCCCCTCCAGTGTACCAATCAAGCTGAACGTATATTCTAAGAATAAAAAAATGTATTTTGCAGTTGACTTAATTATTGAAGGTTAAGTAGCTATAGATATAGTGGAGACGGCCGGGGTTACATCAGTGAAACAGAAATTTGCTGTGTATTTCAACAAGGGAATATAATATAGGGGACTGGTAGCATTAGATGTTGGACAGTTGGATGAGCAGATGAGAGCATTGAGGGAACTGAGTGATAAATGCTGAAAGTGGCCACCCCTTCTGGAGCAGGGAAAACAGTGAGGAGCGGGGGCTGTAGAAGTGGCCTCAGTAACTTGAGGTGGTGCTGCCTTGACTGATGTTCTCTCCAAAGAATTCCAATAACAAACATCTCCTGGCCTCAAGCAGAGCATTGCTGCTAATATGACATTGATTGGAACCAAACAGGCTACATTTTTCTTGTCGTGCTTTCCAGTCTCTTTCTAGTGTCCCTTATTGGCAGAACCAAGCAGAAAGGCAGGTGGCAAATGAGAAATTTAGTTTGCGAATATTCAGCCCCAGGATCACAGAGCAGAGTATGTGGCATGGATTTGGAATTAAGACACAGTAGTGAAAAATGAAAGAGACCTTTGTGTCTAATATCTCTATTGTCATATTTTTAATACCTAATTTATGTGTATTCATATAGGAAATTTGTTTTTTTGAAATCCTTTTCTCTCTGGAAGGGACTTAGCTATACATATATTGCCATCCATAACTTAAGATGTGTTCTGTTCAGAAAGGATGATTAAATTCACTAAGAATTTCACATACTGTACTTTTTCTCCTGCTGTACCACCACTCTTAAAATTTTGATGTAAAGCTTCCTGGGTCTCTAGGAAACTTTTTATGTCTTTATTGTATTTGATTTTCCCTAGGATTATGATTTACAGAAGGTAACGTGAATTAAAAATTCATCCTTAGATATGACTTTGTTTTTTGCAATCATAAGGTTATAATTGGGCTACAATTACTAGTGTGGTTTTTAGTTTCTTGAAGTCACAGAAGAATGGACTTGTAGCAATAAGGCTATATCTCTGACTTAAAAGATACTTTCTTTACAAAAAAATGGGGATATGTTCTTACCCTCCTACAAAAGTGAGCCAGTAGATTACAGTTGCGTGTTTTATTAACAGTAGTTTGGTACTTTTGAAAGAAGTAATTTTTTTCAAATACTGCTTTGTATTCATAGCAAATCTGTTCAAAGAACTAAGACAGAGCCACAGCTCTGTTACGACTGGATGTGTCCATTAAATTTCTGTTGGTTACACGGTTCCCAGGGAAGCAACTGCTGTTTATTGACTCCTGTTTTCACTGAAGTATGTTCTAGAGTCCTTATAAAAATACTTGAAGTCATTGGAAAAGCATACATAGAAGGGGCTGGGGATTTAGCTCAGCGGCAAAAAGCGCCTGCCTGGCAAGCGCAAGGTCATGAGTTCGGTTCCCGGTACTGGAGAAAAAAACAAAAACAAAAAACAAAACAAAACAAAACAAACTAACAAAAAAAAAGCATACATAGAACCTTTGCGTAAAATATGTTAGAGGGTCGTGGGTATAGCTCAGTGGCACAAGTCCCTGCTTGGCAAACACAAGGTCCTGAGTTTGATTCCTTGTACCACCATCACCCCAAAAAAATAAATTCATACTTTTAAAGTAACTTTGTTTTGGAATACGGGCTTTAGATGAATTATGTCACATATAGCACTATAGCGATTATAAAAGTTAAGTAAATATTAAGTAATCTTTAAAATAGTTTGGGAGGTAGGGTTTACATTAAATTTAACATTTAAATACTCTTAAGCATTTTACAAAACTATTCAGGATTTATAGTTTGAGTCTTGCTTTTGCTACATAAGGAATATCTAAATATCAGGAAAAATATTGGCAAAACTTTCATAGTGGAAGTTCCTATTGATACATTCATATGAAGTTTAAACTGTATGTCTTAATTTCAGTGACATTTTCAGGAGTGACATTTTGGTTATATAATGGAGTTTTAGATTTGCAAAGCCTCTGGGATGAACGAACTAGGATCTTTAGTTACTCCTCTTAAAGGAAAAAAAGAAAGAAAAAGTATAAAGAAGAAAAGTGGGGTTGGGGATTTAGCTCAGCGGTACAGTGCCTGCCTGGTGAGTACAATGTTGTGAGTTCGATTCCTGGTACCGGAAAAAAAAAACACACAAAAAAAAACCCAAAAAGAAAGAAAAGTATAACTATCAGAAAAATACTGATTAAAATATCTGAAAATTTAATGAAACCCATTCATTAATTTGTTTTTCTGATTTATATTAGTCATAAGGTGGCACATGCCTGTAATCCCAGCACTCAAGAGTCTGAGGCAGGAGAATCACTACCAGTTCAAGGCCAACCTGGGCTACATAGTGAGTTCAAGGCCAGCCTGAATTACATCACTAGACTCTGTCACAAAAAACCGAAAAGATACAGGAAAAAAACCTAACACTACAGTATTTTTTATATACAGTGTGTGTGTATATTCATAATAGTCTAAAGAAGATTGAGCTATGTAGAAATGATTTTCTTCATGTTTTTAGCCAGCCATGAAGATGGGTAATGATGAATTAGTCAACACTAGTTGAGAGCAGTGTAGTTGGCGTTTGGAAATACTATTAAAATACCAGTGTCACTTTTCAAACCCTGTGCTCCCTGTGCTAACCCTTTCTTCTGCCCAGCTAGTGTACATTCTTGTGTGCTGCTTCCTTTAATTGGGATCCCTTTTCTTTTATCAGTTGTATAATTAAACTATTATAAATTTTATGCTCGTTTTGATTTTAGAAGTCTGAATGAGAACTCATACCATTTAGAGCTCAGGTAATTCTTTCTCATCTAGAGACATATTCTAGAGGTAAATTAAAATAAATGATGATATGGTTTTAAAAAGCATATGTAACATAACAGTCTTGGACTGGGAAATGAAAGTTAAAGATACTTCAAATAAATACACAGTGAGCTACAGAAGCAAAGTTTGGTAGCTGGTGGGAAAGAGCAGTTATAGATCCTCAACTGAAAGAGGAGCAAAAACAAGATTTTTATATTTATCAGAATAGGACTTAGTTTTTAAAATGTTTTTAAAATTCTGCCTTAGATTGAATCTAGACATCTTCTGGTGTTAAACTTTACCTTATTCCGCTGGCCCTCAGGTCTAGTAAGATGCCTTAGATGAGCCAAACCAAATTCTAAATTAATAATATAGAGTAAGTGTAAGTAGTCCATTCAGTTACTTCCGCTAGGCGGTGAATTTTCATGTGAAGAGAACTTCGTACTGAAACTCCCAACTGATGTATTTGAGCTGTGATTTCTAAGAAGTCTATCAGGGAAGCTGGGAGCCCCACAGAGAACTCTGAGAAATGGAGAAGCTCCTGAGTTGCAAGCTCGTCTGAAGCAGAATACTTGTATTATTTTTACTTAATTGGTTTATTACTACGTTGGTTTATTTGAAAAAGATTTTACTTGGGGAAGAAAATAATTCCTCTGTATTTAAAGCATTATTTGGATAACTGTTGAAGAGCATTCCCATAGATAGTGTCATTTTTCTTTTCATGGTAGAGCCAGTTTGAGAAACTTAATTTTATTTTAGTTTTTGGTACCAGGGATTGAACTCAGGACCTCGCACTTGCCACACAGGCACTGTGCCACTGAGCTGTTTTCCTGGACTTGGAAATTTTATTTTTCTAAAGCACTTCCTTCACTATTTTTCCATATGAAATTGGTGGTGTTTACCATGCTGCAAAGAAATTGTAGAAAATTAGCAAATTAAAACCTCTCATTCTGGGTATCTATAAATCCTGGATGTATATATATGTATATTTATACACATTCTCAAACAGTTGATTCTGGGGGAACAGCAGCATAGTCTTAAAGGAATAGCTGAAGTCCAAGTACTATATTTGAGTGGCACAGACCATTACTGAAATATTGCTGTTTTTTCCCCAGAGCTAACGGTAATATTGGTCCATCATTTTCACACTAGATGGTTGAAAGAGTTATATGTGCAAAAACTAGTATAGAATATCAAAGCTGATATTTCTGTGGTTTACTGCCACCATTCTTTTATTCTTTTTGTACAGAAAATAAGTTTCCTCTGAAAAGTATAGTTTGTATTTTCTGTTTTTAACATTATGGTAATATGATCCTATTTTACACAAAAGTTGCAAAACACAGTTTGCCCTAATGTTTTACTCTTGACAGAAATAACTTGATGTCCTTAGTTAGACACATGGGAGAACCCTTCCCTAGTGTTTCTTCTAGACTGGATTTATAGTAGCTCCCCCACCCATGGCTTCAGTTAATTGTAGTTAGCTTTGGTTCAAATACTAAATGGAAAATTCCAGAAATAAATTCTTGTTGCAGCTCTCTTGTGCTTATTGTGCCTGAGTTGTAAATTAAACTGTATTATAGGTATGTATTTCAAGGAAAAAACAATAGATAGGGTAATGTACTACTGGTATCTGTGGTCTCAGAGACTTACAGGTGAAACTGTCTCCCCTGGAGAGAAAGGGGCCCTCCTGTATTGTCAGGGATGGTCTCACCAGATAGAATGAGTTGGTAGCTGCATATAGGATGGAAATCAAACAACACAGGCTGGTTCTTGAGCTTGCTAAACGGCTGTCACTATTACTTGCCTTCATCTTCAGGGCTCTCCCAAGGAGATGGTCCCCATACTGCCTTCCAAGATGTTACCAGTCATCTGAGGGCTTTTGCTCAGTTTGTATAGAAATCACAAGATGGTGAAGTGTAGCTCTTACAGGGTTAGTCTTGGGCTTTGAGTGCTAGTGGTTCTTAGTTCTTTTAAGATTAATGGCCCTCCTTGTAGCATGGGGACAGCACATACTGGTAGGCCTTTGGAAATCTTCAAGCTATCAGAGATGGTGGCTCTTGATTAGTCTTCATCACTGCCTGTTGTTATTTGCTCCTAGCCTACCTTTAGTATTACCAGTCTCTATTGCTGGTAGCTTTTGGCATTAATGTTACCAACTCAGGCTTCTGGTTGCTTTCAGTGTAGTGACCTGTGGTGTTATCCATATTACATGTTCTTTTCAAAACAGAAATCATGAACAGGCAAGAATATTCCACCTGGAAGAAGTTTTACTAGGACTTCTGCTGCAGCATAAGGGCGATCAGTGTGCGGGCTGAACCCACTAAGGGTGTGAGGAGGTTGCTTATAAAGGCAAAGAGGCAGACTCCTGCATACAGTGTCAGACTTGCTGTTTGACTGCGGGTGGGAGAGGGTACCCTTGTGCACCTGAATGAAGGGTGCAGTGTGGCAGAATTACCCAGAAGAGTCATGGAGCAAAAGTTATCTGGAGTAGGTCTATGGTTGAAGCCTCCTGGAGCTAACGCAGATCTCGTTGAGGGCAGCCGTGGTGTGAGTGATGCAGCCCGGCTGACTACAAGGTCTTTGGAGCAGCTGCCAACAAAAAATACCTTTGGGGGAGCAGTGGGCCCTTTTCTCCTGTCCCAGTGACAGGTAGAAGGGATACTTGATTATTTTTGTTGGTGTGTTGCTTTGATACTTAAAGGATAAGGATGGAGAAAAATCCATCAAAACAAAGTTTGGCTCTGAAATGATGAATTATCCAAGAAGTTCTTGACTCAAATTGTCTACTGAAATTATGGTTTAGCTTCCTTGAAATCTGAAACAGTATTGTACATGACTCTTCTAGTAGTGGGATTAAGCCCAGGAAGTACTGAGTCATATCACAGGCCTTTAAAAAATTATTATTATTATTTTTTTTTTAATTTTAAATTTTAAATTTTTAAAATTTTTTTGTCTTTTTGAGACAGGGTTTTGCTATGCAGTTTAGACTGGGCTTAAACTCACTTTGTAGTGGGTCTGGCCTCAGAGTCACAGTGATCCTCCTGCCTCAGCCTCCAGAGCTCTGGAATTACAGGCGTGCACCACCACACTTAGCTTATTTTTATTTTTGAAATAGGATCTTGCTAAATTGCCAGGCCGACCTTGAATTTGAAATCCTCCTGTGTCAACCTCCCAAGTAGTTGGTATTTGGCTTGTACCACCACGCTTCGCTACACTGCCTTACACCTCAATTTATTCCTATCCTTAGGAGCCTCTGTTTTAATCTCTAGGGCCCCTGAATAGAGAGTTAATCATGGGAATGGGCTGATTTAAAGTTGTTATTTGGGTTGTTTCATAACTCTTGTTACATGCCATGCTGCAGTTTTGCTACACTAGTCTTAAAGAATGTTTCCCTTTATCACTGCTGTGCTTACACTGGTCTCTTCATTTTCTGTCTAATCAAATCTTAAGCTAGCTTTCTATACCTTCTATAATACCCCTTTCTTTTTATTCACTGGTATTTTGTATTATACTTCAAGGCTCATCAAATCTAAAAAGACAGATCTTTTCTTGATTCTATTCCATTACCACCTCAGAGCTCTCACAAATGTTATTCCTCTCTCCAGGAATGCCCAGAAGATGCACTGAATTTTGTCCCCCACTCCAATTCATAGGTAGAAGACCCATTCCCCATTAGGATGGTAATTGGAAATATGGAGCCTTTGGAAAATATTTAGGTATACATGATGTTTTGAGGGTGTTCCTTGTAATAGGGTTAGAGCTTAGAGATCTTATAGGAAGGAGATACTAGAGCCCTGTTTCCACACATGAGGACACAATAAGAAGGTAGCCATCTGTGAGCCAAGGAGGGAGCCCTTACAGAAACCAAACCAGATGGTGTCTTTATCTTGGATTTTTCAACCTCTAAAACTGTAAGAAGTACTTGGTGTTTAAGCTACCCCATCTATGGTTGTATTGTGTTGTGTTTTGTTTTATTTTGTAGCTGCCTGACAAAAGTAAGAAAGCCTGCTTGTTTGCTTTCCCACTGTCTTAAAATATCTCAAAACTCGGCTTAGATTCCATCTTCTATATAAAGCCAATCCCAGGTTTTATTTATCTCTTGTTCTTTAAAAATGTATAGCTTTGATTATCTGAGCTACACAGTTGAGTGCAGTACTTGGTTATATCTTACCTTATATTCGTTAGTGGTTTCCAGTAAAACTAAATTTTGCCATTTTAAAATATTGTCATAGGTAGTAGTGGAAAGAATATATAGGAAAGGTACATTTTTCTGGATGCAGGACAACTGATTGGTTCTGTGAACTTGAAAATCCTTTTTAACTCTGTTGAGTCATAGTTTCACATCTATATAGTGCTGGAAGTAGCTCCTACAATCTCTAAAATTCATACAACTGGAGATTTTATTGTTTGGTTTCTTAAAAATCTTTGCTATCTCTAGAGCTCTGTTTTAAAAGATATTATAAGGGACTGGGCATGTAGCTCAGCGACACAAGTGCCTGCCTGGCAAGCACAAGGTTCTGAGTTTCATTCCCAGTACCTAAAAAAAAAAAAAAGAAAAAAAAAACAACAAAAAAAAACATATTAAATGATTACATCCATTGACTAATTGATGTGAGTTAATAAAACAAGGCCAAGGATATATATTAGTCCTCATATGGTTTATGGTTCATATGGTTCATTACCATTCTGGGTAATGAATTTCATCCTTAACTCCTGTACATAGATACCATTGTCACAAAGAAGACCAGGTGAGGGGAATCCCTTTATTAATACCGGGCAAAACCATTTTAAAACTCACGTATTACCACTAAGCCAAACGTGTATTTCAGATCATGAAGTCATTGTTAAGAGTTCCCTACAAGATAACTTTGTATTTTCCTTTTGGTGGTAAACTATAAAAATACATATGAGCATGTTCTTAATTACCTAACATGAACTTGCCCACAAGTTTAGTGCCTGTATTTATTCTGAGAGTAATTTGAAATTTTACTTTTACAATGACTCTTTACATGCTTTTACAATGATACAATATTCCATTTGAATAAAAGTTTAAATAGTGTAGTGGGAGAATTCTAAGTCATCATTTAGGATCCAGAGTAGATTTCCTGAACTCAAAAGAAGCTGCATTATATATTTAAATACCACATTTGTATTCCAGGAGCAGAGTTCCCCTGTGAAATATAAGACTATAACATTAACTTAGCTTTCATTGAAACCTGGAGATTTGCAAAAAAATTTTTTTCATTAAAAAGAGGGCTACATCGAAGTTGCCCAGATTATCTATCATTTTGTTCTGAAATCCTGTATCATTTTTGTTTTTGTGTTGTTTTGTTTTTGTCTTTGTCTTTGTTGTAGTTATTTTTTATTGTCTTTAAAATAAAAAAGTAAAAATAAAAAAAGAGGGCTTCATGTTACTCAGTTTGAGAAATAGTGAGGATTTAGCCCTAATCCATGCCATCATGATCCTATACATAATTTATCACAGCTCCTAGTTTTTTTTCCCCTTTCTTGTGTAGTTATTTACCATACATTTACCATACAACATTCAGACAGTCCTTTAAAAGTCTTGTAATTTTTTGAAAGAAAATATATTGTTTTAAGATATTTGCTCTGATTTGTTTTAAAAAGTCTGGCCTCATCGACTCCTGTTACTTCAGAAATTTACCATTTACCATACATTTATCACAGCTCCAGTTTTTTTTCCCCTTTCTTGTGTAGTTATTTACCATACAACATTCAGACAGTCCTTTAAAAGTCTTGTAATTTTTTGAAAGAAAATATATTGTTTTAAGATATTTGCTCTGATTTGTTTTAAAAAGTCTGGCCTCATCGACTCCTGTTACTTCAGAAATCACTTTATGAAAGTACATGTTAAAATATTAGTATATCAAACCGTGCAGTATTTTTAAAGAATAAGTCAGGAACAAATGACAGCCCTGGAATGCAAGGATGGTTTAGTAGTAGAAGTTTTGCTTAATGTAATTCAGTAAATTTAAAGACTAAAGAAGGGCCAGACATATAGCTCAACAGCAAGGTGCCTGCCTGGCAAGCACAAGGTCTGGAATTTGATTCCCAGTATAAAAAAAAAAAAAAAAAAGACTAAAGAAAGTAATCTGTGAATCATAAGCATTGTGTAAGTGCTTTTGGCACACAGCTATAGTGCTTTAACAACTAAGTAGAAATACTTTTCTTTTGACAATGTCATGTAAGTTTCTCTCCTGCACACTCTTGGTTTAGAATTTCAGCAAATGATCTGTTACTAATGTACTGTTATTTTAACATTCGTTATGATTTTAATTTTAAATGTTTGTTATCTTTTAACAAGGTTATCCATCCATTAGTGCTGTTAGTAGTAGTAGTCCTGAAAAATACACTCACAGATACTAGTAACTTTAGGAAAGAGGGAATAATTTATATGGTAAATTGCCATAAAGGCCAAACCATTATGCAGTGAATTTCAGAAAGAAAACTTTAGAAAGTATTAGTGATAAAGCTGAGAAAACAAAAGCAGTAGTAAGACAGAAATGTTATAAACTATTATAGATTTATTATTTCCATAGTATGTCACCTATTTATTTTTCCTGTGAGAAAATTAGTATTCAACACTGAGTTTTGACTTAAGTTATCTATACAGGAACAAATCCTTATTTAAGTGAGATATTTTATGTATTCGGGAGAGGGATAAATGAATACAAAGGAGAGGCATCTAATTCAGATGGGGCAGGATAGGAAGATGATATGAGGGGGAAAGGACTGGAGATTTACCCAAATAAAAAATCTCAGTCTCCAAAAGGTGAAGAAACACATTTATGAGCATACGCAAACTGGTAAAGACAAAGTTTAAATGAAATGGTCTTACAAGTACAACTAAATTAGATTCTGTACTATATGCACTACATTTTGAATTCCTACCCAGAAGAAACGAATTTCAGTAAAAATAAAAGCAAATTAGTGTACAGTTTTCTTTTCAAATGCAGAAGAATCAAAGCACTCTAGCAGTTTGTTCATCTATGTTTTTGTCAAGTTTTAGGACCTATAGAAAGAATTACAAATCCCTAGACCTTTTAAAAACCAACAGATCTTATCACTAATCAGGATGTACCCATTAACTGTGTTACCATTAGCATTAAATCAGGAAAGAATTGCAGAATCCTTTCCAGTTAGGAAAAACAATACTGTTCCACTTGATTTTTAAAGACTAGTTAACTTGCTAATACAGTCATTCTCCCTAATCACAGGTTTTGGTTTTCAAAATTTCAGTTACCTGAAGTTAGTCATAATCTAAAAATGTTAAACAGAAAATTTAAAAAATGTAAGTTTTAAATTGGATGCTCTTCTGTATTGAATGATGAAACCTCACACTGTCCCACCCTGTCCCATTCAGATGTGACAGTTCACATCATATATGCTACCTACCTATTTTAGGAATTTAGTAGCTATCTATTTAGTAGATATCAGGTCTGCAATAAGGATGAATGTTCTATCTGTGAAATGGTAAAGAAGAAAAGTCTTATGTAAGCAGTAAAATGGGAAACAAGTAGAATTCTTTTTATTATCAGGGTCCCTAAATTCAGAATAAGCTGTTTGGTCCTCTAAGCCTCAGTATTCTTATTTGCAAAATGGGATAGGACTAGATAGGTGGAAATACTTATGCTCAGTCCTGCCTTAAACCAGTGAAATCAAAGACTTGAGGTGGAGTCCAGAAGTTTGTATTTTATAAAGCTTTCCAGACGGTAGATATGGGGAGGTTTGAGAACCGCTGAAAGACTTGACTAGTCCACAGGACATGTGGATCTTGTACCAAAATGTAAATCAACTAGGGAACTAGTATGCTGTTTGTTTGACTTTTATTCTTGTTGGGAATTGGATTTACATGCTAGCACACACTGGTTACTTGGTCTCAGACCAGTATTTCGGACTTCTCTGACATCTGCCCTAGTTCTTTATGATGTCATGTAGATAGTGGAAATGAAAAAAAAAAGTAAAAGACTAAAAATTTTGGGTTTCAACTTTAAAGTATAATCAAAAGTTTCTAGAATAGAAAATGTTCTACTCTAGCACCATGTTATAGACTAGTATTTTTAGTGTATTTTACTAGTCATTAAAATGATACAGGAAAATAAAAACTCCCAACCTGAACGATATCTGGAACAAGTTCGTGTTGTATAAAATCGAAGAATGAATTTTAGGAACAACGGAGGTTAAGAGCAGAATATATTTATTGAGGGAAAGAAAGCTTCTGTCCAAGAGAGGGACAGAAGAGGGGCCCGAGTGGGTTACCCCAGGACTCCATCTTCTCTAGGGACTTTTATAGAGCAAAACCATGAGGTGAGGCGGGTCCAAAGTAGGGGAAAATGGACAAAACTATGGTCAGCCAATAAGAATTGTTCAGGTAAAATTGATTAAATTGGGGTCAAATGGGGAAGTGAGTCACGTAGCAAGCAGGCATGAATACAGAACAGGGGCTTTTCCAGTAAGGGTTTGGGTCGAGCACTCTTGAAGGTGATTGCTACCTGTTTAGAATATCAATCCCTGATGTCCATCCCCAGGGAGGTATGTGGGTGCATTTGTTTAGTCCTTTGTCTTGAAGTCTGGCCCATGGCAAATGCGTATCTCTCATAGTGGTTCCTTTGAGGGCCTGGCCCTGTCTGACTGCCTATAATATTTCTGTCTAACTCAGCTGCCTATAACAGTACCATTCTTTCTTGTTGTAAGATACTTGAATTCTACGTGATTATTTTAAATGGTTGCAAGTAGGTTTGGGGTTTTTTTTTGTTGTTGTTTGGTTGGTTTGGTTTCTTGAGATAGGATCTCACTATGTAATTCATGCTGACCTTGAACTCATTATATAGAATCAGCCTCCCAAGTGCTGAGATTACAGTTTTGCACTGCCATACTCAGCTTGTGAGTAGTTTTTAAATATAAAAATTCTGTGTAGTAGGATCTCAGTAGTGGTAACGGGAGGTAACGGTTGTCCTTAAATATATTAATCAATAAACATTTTTCTGCAGATAACTTAATTCTTACCAAAGGAATTGTACATGGATGAACTCAAGGTCACAAGAATATTTTAGCTATGATAGAAAAACCTTTAAAATTGATTGTATATAGATGCTTTTAATCCACAGAATAGGAAAAAATAAAATAAAATTGATTTGTGTTATGAAACATTGTAAATCTTTTGTACTTCAAGGTGATAATATTGAAAACAGTGAAAATAATTAGGTGAAAATAATCTGTCTTGGAATTGTAGTGTTAGGTCTGCTTTTCAGCTATCTGTAGTTTGTTAAAGGTCAAAATGGACCTGCATGTGAAAGTGCAAATTTAATTGAAAGTCCATTCTAAACCTTTCACTAACTTTTAAAATAAATTTAAAATCATCTTCATTTCTCTCACTGATCAGACTTCATTTGTGATTATTATTTATTTATAGATGATTAAAGAGCATTATTTTAACACAAGGCATTTATAGATTGTTCTAGATTGTCAGTGGCATCTCTTCACTGTAAGAGTTAATTTTCAGTTACCCATATTTTATTTGTGTTCTTGCGTATCTATTTTATATTCTTGTTTTTAATAAAAAATGCATTTTGCTTCTTTCCTTTCATTGTTTTTTTAGTCAGTTATTTGTTCAGTGAAGGTATGTCCAACCACAGATATTCTCTTTAAAGACCTATAAAATTTACACATGAAAGACCAATGTAGTCAAGTTTTGAACAATGTTAACTCCCACAGATTTTCTGGATAGACAGCTGTTTCAGTTTGGCTCTGTGATTGCCGTCCTTTGTGTAAAAAAAGTTTATTTCATTTCATCTGGCTCATTTTATCTGTTTTTTCCCAATCTATTCAGTGTGTTGTAATCAGATTTTTAATCATAATGAGCCTCTCGATTGCAAATGATAAATACCATTGTTTTATTTTAATAAATAGGAGCTGAAATTACATGTATTTATAAATCATGTATATTTTCAGGACACATACAAATAGAATAGTAAGATGGATCCCTGTATATTTTGATAGGTTTTTCCAGCGCAGAGATAAGGCCACAGGAAAGAGAAAAAACGTGGCCTCTGCTGATCTTTCGTGGGGTCCTAGGTTAAATAGCCCCAGGCTGGAGACGGGGTTTAGGAGGTGCACTGCCTGACATGGCAGACCAGGATTGGGTGGGAGCACGGGAAAAGGGAACAGGTATTACAAAAAGGGAAGTAGGAAGTTGTAATTTGACTTAGTGGAAGAAGGGTGGGGCTTAGCACATGGCCTTTGGTGGCCTGCACCATATTAGCTGGATGCCATGGTGACTCAGCACCATACCACATGGCCTGCAGCACCATACTGGCTTGGGTGCCATAGCAACTCAGCAGGAATTACAGCGGGGCAAGAAACCAATCATATTTATCATTAAGCTTCAATAATTATCATTTCACATCTGACTTTTATTTCATTTATACCTTCCCCACTGCAGTGTATTTTAGACATCGTACCATTTTATTCATAAATTTCCACAAAGTAATTGCATCATAATTGGTGAACCATAGTGGATGAAGTCTAATAATTTCATTGGATGCTTACAATGGAGAATCTTTGGTAAAAAGGAAGAGCAAATTTTTGTTTAAGTGTAAAATTGTGTCACATTGTGACTGCATTTCTTTTATGTTTGTTTTTTGTCGTCTTGAGGCAGGGTCTCACTATGCAGTTCAGGCTGGCTTTGAGCTCACTTTGTAGCCCAGGCTGGTCTCGAACTCACAATGATCCTCCTGCCTCAGCCTCCCAAGTGCTGCCATTACAGGTACGTGATGCCACGCCCGGGTATGACTACAGTTATGATTCTGCACTGTGTGTAAAAATGTCTTCATAGCAACTCCATAGTAAGACTTTGAAATTCTTTTCTTTCTAATTCTTCAGTAGAACGTTTTTGTTAAAAGGGTACATTTTTTAGCTTTTGTAATGTGTTGATTTATATTAAATGAATTTTTAGTTCCTTGTACTGAATGATACTATAATCTTTCACACAGCAGATACTAATATTACAATAGTATATACAGTACTTGGAGAATCATTATTGTAAAGTACTTAAAGTTTTTTGTTTTTCACTTTAATTTTTGTGGTCTCTGGCCACCAAAATGACTATTATGAATGATTTTCTCACCCAACCTGGGCTACATAGTGAGTTCAAGGCCAGCCTGAACTACATAGTGAGACCCTGTCTCAAAAAACCAAAAAAAGAAAAGAAATTTTCTTTGTATTTTCAAAGGGGAGAAAGTAAATTAACAATCAAAAGAATCTTAAGGTTTCAAAATCTTTCAAATTCTGTTAGTTAAAAAACTTTCACAGTACTGTAAGTACATGTATTAAGTTTTTTCTTTTAAGGACTGTGAAAAATTGGATCAAAGAGTAAAAGGCCAGTAATGTTTATAAAACTAAAGAGCCAAATACTGTGTGTATATTACAGCAGGCTGAATAATTGCCCCCCACATATGTTCAGCCCCAGATACGAAGATTATCCTGGATTACCTGGGCAGTCTCAGTGTAATCCCAAAATGTTTCCATATGAAGACATCCTTGTTCCTTTTTAAAACAGTGCAGTGCGTGATGGTTTAAATATATCTTAGTTTTTCTGTTACTGCTATTTAATGGTTCATAAGATCACAGCTCTATCTGGTATAGTTCTTAAGGTCAGAAATCCTAAAGGAGGTGCCAGAAACATTGTGCTCCTTCTGGAGGCTCTAGAGAAAATCCATTTTGTAGACATCTAAGCCAGAGTCTGGGAGCTACCTGTAATTTTTTTTTTTTTTTTTTGGTCTTTTTGAGACAGGGTTTTGCTATTCGGTTTAGGCTGGCCTTGAACTCACTTTATAGCAAAGTCTGGCCTTGATCTTCCTGCCTCAGCCTCCTGAGTGCTGGAATTACAGGCGTGCGCTATCAGGCCTGGCAGCAACACTGCATCTTGAAATCTGTATTACCCCTGCTTCTGTCATTACCTCTCTTTACTGACTCACCTGGCAGTATATTTAAATTTTAAAAATAAAGGCAATCTACAGAAAAAATATTTATTATCCTAATATTTGTGTGAAAAAAAGGTAGTTTATTCTTTTAGCTTATATATGCATACTGTTATCTCTGAAAGGATAACTAGTAATAGTGGTTATGCATTGTGGGCAATGTGCATTGGACAGATGGACACAGGACAAGAGAGAAATTTCATTGCGTACCCTTTTAAAAAGTACTTCATCAACACTGAAGTGTAGCTCAGTAGTATAGCATGCACGAGGTCTTGGATTCAATCTCCTGCATCTTAGACAAAAAACAAAACCAGCAAGAGACAATCACTAAAGACTACAGCACAGTATTATTTTGTAAGTGGCTATAAGTGTAGAATGAACCACTTTGTGAGGCCAAATAAATAAACTCATTTTTTAAATTCTAAATTCATTTTTAAGCTAAAGACATGAATTAGAATTATTTCTTTTCCTAGCCTAAGAATCAGCTGATGGAGATTTGTTGTTCAGTACATTCTAATATGGTCAGAAGTTAGAAGTGACTAAATGCTGTATTGCTTTATTGTTACAGTCCTGTCTTACATTCTGTGTGCTTTGTCTATGTCCTGCTATGGTGTGAGTGTGGTCGTTTGGAACTGAAATGACACCATTATTGTTAAAAAACAAATGGCTGTATGTGTTTTCATATATGCTAAAAATGTTCCTAGAATATGACTTGACTAAATATGTCGTCTGTTTCTACATATTTGTTCCAGAGTGTGCATATAAATAGAGCCTGCCCAAATGCAGTTCACCATACTAATAAATATATACAGGCTACCTCTTATAATTGTAGAGGCTAAAAGTGACCTATATTAATCTCATGATATCTCAGCGTATTTAGTATTAAAATATTTTCACAAGGTTTTTTTCCTAGTCTATACATTTTTCAGGCCGACTATTTTATACTGTAGTTAGGTGGCTGATTTGTACCATAATGTATTTCATGAAAATAAATTTTTTTTCTGGATATGGTGGTGCATGCCTATAATATCAGCATTTGAGAGGCTGAGACAGGAAGAGTGCTGTGAGTTTGAGGCCAACCTGAACTACATAATGAGACCCTGTCTCAAAAAATCAAAAAAAGAAAATCAATTTTCTTTATATTTTAAAGTAATGTTTATTTCAGAAAATTTGGGAAATACTAAAAAGAACCCTTGTGTATTAAATCTCGGAGTAATTTAAAGTGCTGTAAAGTTTATATAGAACCATTGAGATTGTTGGGATCAGAACAAATCTTTGGTTAAAAAAAAAAAAAATCTGTATTTAGTTCAATAGGCCATAATGCTGGGCAGGTGAAAGGACCTGTGGTATTGAATAGTAGCTCTACTTAGTCATATAATTTCTAAATGTAGCATTATTTTTATATGGAAACAGGAATAAAAAGTTAATAGCAATTATAGCCAGTACCCACAGTTTTTAGTTATAGCTGTACTTGATCTTAGCATCCTATATGATACATGGCCATTTTTGTTACCTTCATTGTTTTTATTTTATTTATTTCCTAGAGAAACAGGAATGCAGAAGATAGACAGTAGGTGAGAAATGGTATTGTGTACCTCTTAACACATAAATGTGAATGTTTTTGAAACTTTTTTTAAAGCCTCCCTTGCACATAATTGCTTTTACTGTGTTTTGAGAAGTGCATTTGTAAACACCATAGGGTATTACTGTGTTAGCAGCAATTTTCTGATTGGTTGTCTAAGTTTTTCTGAGAAGCTGCTCTTATAGATCTTAATAAGCAGAGGTAATTAATGAGAATAAAGGGGGGAAATGTTATACTGGATCTCTTTTAAAAATAGTTATTATTGCCTGTTGCATCTTAATCAGGAATCCAATTTTTAGCTTTTCTAAATCTCCATTATTTTTATTCCTACTTATCAGTTTAAAAAGAGTAAGAAGTGAATAACTGTCTTCAAAACTCATCATAGGTAGACATCAAAATCAATAAGCTTGTATTCTGTAATTTTAAAAAGCCTGTGCCAGATGCAGCTATTTAAAATAACAGTGTTTGTTTTGGTAATATGGGACAACTAGCCTGTTTGTAAAATTAAGGAGGAAGAGACAAGAAATAAACGTATTTGTATGCTCATCATTGATGTTGAACAAAATGTTTACATATATATGTTATATTTGGATGGTATTGTATATTATTTCCCCCTTCTGGTGTTGCTAAGCCATTCTTTTGAAGAATGTGCTGCTTTATAAAAGAGGAAAAGGTAAACTCAAAAACCCTAGGGACCCTTCTTACTGGGATTAAGCCCATTTTTTTATTTAAGTTTATTGGTAAAATTTAGATATACATAATGATCACATTCATCATAGAGAATTGGTACTTATATATGATATATCTTGATTCCTCTTGTTTTCCCATCCCCTCCTCTCCAAGCCCATATTTTATTAGGTCTTCTGAGAATTGTACTTCGAGTGTTTTAAGTTTGCATTTATTCAGCCATGCACATACTAAAATGTAAGGGAATATTTTCTCCTTGAGTATTGGTGCACTTACTGTGGGTATTGGTTCCATATTACCTTTGTTTAGAAAACAAATTCAAACTCACACTGTTCTATATTTTTTTCTATTTTAGGTTTATTTAAAATGAAATTTTAAGACATTTACAAAATTGTACATTTCCCTCAAGTCTTTGCAGTTGCCTTGTTTGATTTAAGCCAGCATTTTGTTTGTTTATTTTTGGTACCAGGAGTCAAGCTCATGGCTTTGTGCTGGCCAGGCTGGCGCTGTGCCGCTGAGCTGTATCTCCAGCCTCAAATCAAGCTTAATCAACACAGTATCATTTTTTTTTTACCGGGAATCGAACCCAGGACCTCCCGCTTGCCTGGCAGGCTTTGTGCCTATGAGCTGTATCCCTGTAAGCCACTGTTAAGGTCTTTCAGAAGTATTCAGTTTGACTTTCATGGAAGTAAGAAGCACTTTTCCACTTTGCACTCATATTATGATTTTTCAATTACAAAATAAAAGAGAAAATTGTCATAAAACTAGAAATACTTAACTAAAATGTGAATTTTGTAAAACTAGCAATCTAGTTGTTTTTTACAGTACTATATAGTACTGATTTGTGGGGGAGAGTGGTCTGGCTTTAGTAAGCATAGTGATTTTGAGATCATAGAATGTGCAAGCTTTGTGTGTGGGGGGGTTCTTTTATTGAGCAGACATCGATTGTATGGATATATTACCATTTATTTAGTTATTTCATTGATGGACATGTGTTACTCATTTGGAGCTAATACAAATGAAAGTTTAGCAAACAAACATTTGGGTATAAGATTTTGTGTGGACAGATGCTTTCATTTTTCTCTGGGAAAATACTTAAGAGTAGACGGTGCAGTTGTATGGTTAAATAATCAGTTGTTCATGAAATCTTTGTCAAATCCAAGTTTACCAGGATTGTTTTTTTTCTAGAATTGTTATAATTTTAGTTGTTATATTTAAGTTTGTGATTCATTTTTAATTAATTTTGTATATAGTGTGAAGTAACAATGAAGATTCTTCTTTTTTTTTTTAACTCATGGCTCTCCAGTTATTCTTTACTATTTGTTGAAAAGGTGGTAATTTATTCAATCTTACCAATGCTGTCAAAATCAATTGTTCATGTATAATTGTATTTCTGGATTTACTATTCTGTTCCATTTATCTCATTGTCTCTCTTTATGCCAGTAACATACTATTTTAACTCCTGTATAGGTTTTTTTTAAATTTTGTTTTGTTTTGTTTTAAACAATACTAGCGATTGAACTAGGGCCATTGCACTGAGCTATATGCGCAGCCCTTTTAAAATTTTTTTTTCTTTTTTTTTTTTTTTTTTTGTTTACACTGGGAATTGAATTCAGGACCTTGCGTTTGCAAGGCAGGCGCTTGTGCTGCTAAGCTATATCCATGGCCCCTAAATTGTTTCTTTTGAGATGGGGTTCCACTACATCCCAAAGTTGCCCAGGCTTAAATGGAATTTAAGATTCTACTGCCTCAGCCTCCTAGAGTGTTGTGATTGTAGTCTTTTGCCTGGGACCTCCTATATCTTAATTATAAATCTTGTTCTTTTTCTAGAAAATGTTCTGCCTATTCTAGATTCTCTGCATTTCTTTATTATGTTTTAGCATCAGGTAGTCAGTTTATACCAAAAGCCTGAAAGGATTTCTTATTGGGATTGCATGGTATTTATACATAAATGAGAGAGTTTACATCCTCACAATAGTCTTTCAACCATGAAAATGGCTTTATTTAGGCCTTAATTTTTCTCAGTAATATTTTATAATTTTTACTGTATATGGTTTTATACATTTTGTTGCAGATTCATCCATCATTTTGATGTCATTTTTAATGGTGTTTTAGTCTTCATTTCTGATTGTTACATAGACGTGATTTATGTATATTGATTTTTGTGTCCTGTAACCTGACTAATAATAAATTCTCGTAGGTTTTTTTGTACTTTCTTTAGGAATTTGTACATCACTGTGCTCTCTGTAACAAAAGTTTTACTTCCTGTTCTCTAATCTCTGTGTCTTATTTGTTTTTCTTGCTTTATTTCATGTTCTAGAGCTTCCAGGACCGTATTGCATAAAAGTGGTGAGGGTGGACATCCTTGCTTCATTCACAGTCACAGGATGAAAGCACCCAACCTTTCAGTAAAATACAGTGTTAGCTGTATGTGTTTCATAATATTCTTTTATCATTGTTACAACTTGTGTTTAGATGTCCCTTCAAAGCCTCGTGAGGTCATAAGTGGGACTTTTTCAGAGGTGACTGAATCTAGAGTGTGTGGTGCTGGGATGGGCTCATGGTGTAGTTGCAGGATTAAGGGCACTAGAATTAAGGGTGTGTGTGCTATGGGTGGTCTGGATAAGCTATAAGGGACAGAGAGAGGCAGGTCTCTTGCTTGCTTTTGCTGTCCTTTCTCTGACATGAACTGTTTCTCCCCTGCAATGCATATCTGCCATGCCACCCTGTCTTGGAGTCAACCAATTAGAGACAAATCTATCCAAACTGTGAGCCAAAATAATCCTTTCCTCCCTTCCTCCCTTAACCTGTGGGTGTTGGGTATTTTCACTGAGTGAGAAAAGTAACTAAGACAGTGAGTTTGGGGAAGTTCTCTTTTGTTCTTAGTTTGCTAAGATTTTTATCATGAATGGAAGTTGGTTTTGTTTATTTATATGTTAAAGCAGTCTTGTATTCCTGGTGTAAACTACATAGATATAATGATTTTTCTGTTATATATTTTATATCCACTTAACTAAATTTTGTTAATTTTTACCTTTGCGTTCATAAAGGATGTGGTTTCTAGTTTTCCTGGTATGTCTGTCTGGTGGATTATAGTAATGCTTGTGTCAGAGAATGAGGTGAGAAGTGTCCTTCCTTCAATTTGCTTCAGAGTTGATTGAGTTATTTTTCTAAAGTGTGTGATTTCCTGTTAAAGTCAACGAAGCCTATTGTTTTATCTTTCAGAAATTTTATTAGTTTGTTTTTTGTGGGATGATCTTTATTTATAAATTTAATTTCCTTAATTGGTAAAATCTTTATGTTTAACTGTCAGTTCTTAAATAAAATGTGTTTAATTTCTGCTTTTTAAGAGATTCGTCCACTTCATCTAAGTTACCAAATTTATTGGAACAGAGTTGTTTGTAATTTTCCCTTATTATCTGTAGTGCTGTTTCATTTCTCCTTGCTAACACTGGTAATTTGCATCCTTTTTTTTCTCTTTCATTTTCCCCTTAGTCTGGCTAGAGGGTCAGTAGATTATTTATTTATTTATTTATTTACACAAATAATGAAATTTTGTTGTACTAATTTTTCTGTATTTTCTCTCTTGCATTTCATTTTTTCTTTTTATTGCTTTTCACTTACTAGTTTCTTAGGATAACGCTTAAGCCATTGGTATTCGATCTGCTTTCTTTTCTAATAGTTTCATAAGGTGCTATAAGCACTGCCTTATAGTGGTTACTTCCCACAGTTTGGTGTGTTTCAGGTTTATTAGGCTCAGAACACTTTCCTAATTTCATTGTATTCTTTGTGTCCTAGGCTACTTGAAACATGTTATTTTGTCCAAATATTTGTAATTTCAAATTTCTTTCCTGCTAACAATTTTTATTTTTATTTCATTGTAGTCAGCGGACATACTTTGTATGATTTGAATCTGTTGAGGTTTATTGACTTTGTTTTTTGACTCTAAATTTGGTTTATCTTGTTAAATGCACTTAAAAAGAATATGTATCTGTATACTGTTTGCAGGTTTACGTAAATGCCAATTAGTTTATAATATTACTCAGAGTGCAAGATACGATCATAAAAAATTCTCCATAAGACAGGGTCTTGCCAAGTTGCCCAGGCAGGACTTGAACTTGCAGTCTTCCTCCCTTGCCCTCCCAAAGTGTATGTCATTGAGACACTCTTTTAAAGGTGGCCAAGTGTTTAGGATATTGTATTCATTTGTCCTTTTATAAATCAACCAGTTTATCATTACAAAATAACCCTTTTTTCTTTGTCAGTATTATTTGCTCTGAAATCCATTTTGTTGTCAGCATGGCCTTTCTTGCTCTTTTGATCTGTGACACCATAATACATCTTTTTTCATCCTTTTTCTTTCTGCTTGTTTTTTTGATTTAAAGTAGTTTTGTTGCAGGTAGTATATAATTGGCTCTTGCATCTTTATCCAGTCTGACAATCTCTGCCTTTTTTATTGGAGTAGATAGGTCACTTACTTTTGATTATACATAATAAGCTTAGTAATTGTAACTAAGGATTTAAACCTTTGAGTAACTTGGTTTTCATCAGGTAACCTCATTCCTAAAATTAAATTTTTATTAAAACTACTTTCTCGTTTAGACTTCTTGTTTCTGTGTTGTTAAGCCACCAAAAACGAAAATTATAAATAAACTTGTACTAAAATAAAATGGCACCCAAAGATGAGGAATTATGCTGCAGAGAATTACTATGTTAGCTATGAAAGGGTGAAATGAAGAATGGTATCCGTAGGGTCACAAACCAGAATCAACAAAAATAGATTAACCAGGTCACAGTATTACTCTAGTGTGCTTGTAATGGCTCATATTTGGCACAGGTTTTAGATCACTCACTCTTTTTTCAGGAGATTTTTTAAAATTCAGATTGCCTGTGGAAACCCCATGGAAAGGCTTCAGTCCCTCCCCACCTGTATGGAATCTGTTATACCTTGAAATCTGTCTTAATGATAACACTGCAATTTTTAGATTCTTGTAAATGTGGAAAACAAGGTGCTGTGCTGGTTATCTGTCACCTGTATGTCTGAATTCTTTGCTCATTTATCTTTGTCCCACATAATTTTGACATCATTAGAGGAGAAAAGCTCTGATGTCTAGGTCCAACAGACATCGAATGTCACACTTAAGGAAGAGTCTTGCCATGTATGGGGCTTTAGCTTTGATGATGCTCTGATAAGGTTACTAGGTTAGTGGAGATCAAGTCATATCAAACCTTGATTATTTTTTCCGCTTTTAACATTGTCTTTTTGTGGTTTTCTCTGTAAATTAAACCTGTATAGTTTTTTTTTTTATTTTAAAGATTAAAGAATGAAAACATACTAATAAACACACAGACAAACAAAACAACACAGGCAGGCGCTTATGCTACTGATCCCTCAAAACAACACAAAAACAATAAAAGCGATACAGAATTTCAGACAAGGTGATAGGAAATTAACAATGGTTGTTGTATTACATATTGTTATGTCCAAATGGGTTACTCAGATAAACAAATATAGGCCTGTAAGATTGATCAAATATTTAAACATTAATTGTTCCTTTCAATAAAGCAATAGAAATTAGTAGTACAATTATCTTAGGTATCTTGTTTATGCATATATACATAGTTTTCCCTTTCTTTCTTTTAAACCTCTGTAGTTTAATTTAGCAGTTTGTTTTCTCATTTGCTACTGCTAAGGTTTAAACCTAGGACCTTAAGCACACTAGGCAGGCATTCTGCCACTGAACCACATCCTTAGCCCCTTACTGAAGCAAATTTAAGCCTCATCACCTTTGTTTTATAGGCAGGTTTTTAAAAACTTGTGCCCCCCCCCCCAAGTCATATTCTTTGATTTTTCAGTTTTCCCAGTTTGGTTGATCCCAAAGTGTAATTAGCGTGCAGTTAAAATTATGTTGTACAATTCAGGTGGACTGATGAGGTTATAGAATAAGCAATTTTGAGTAGTTATTACTTTGCCTCATCTCCATTAATTTTTATTAACCCATATTTTTCATGATTATAGTTGGCATAGTGAAATGATCCACAAATAGTAGATACTAAAATGACTATTAGTTTGTACACAACTAATAAATGTTTAGTTGTGTACAAGATAATGAATATTCTGTTTAAGTTTTATCCTTTAGCTGGGGCATGGTGGCGCATGCCTGTAATCCTGGTACTCAGGAGGCTGAGGCAGGAGGATCACTGTGAGTTCAAGGCCAGCCTGGGCTACAAAGTGAGTTCAAGACCAGCCTGAACTGAATAGTGGAATCCTGTCTCAAAAAAAAGACCAAAAAAAAAAAAAGTTTTCTTGTTTAATGTTTCAACTGTTAGTGTTTCATGTAATTAAAATACAATTAAATATACTGTATTAGTCAGTATTTACTAGAAAAACAGATATTACACAGGATATACAAATGTGTAAAAAATTACAAGATTGGCATACAGCGGTCACCCACAGAGTCAGATGAGGAAGTGTGCAGAGGGTGTCTGCACACTGGAGACCCAAAGATTCAGCCCAAGGTCTGGAGCTCAACACAGTGCTTGAAGTCTGCATCAGGAGGCCGATGGGCCTGCTATGGAAAGCCGAAGAGTCTATACTGGAAACCAGGAGATGATGTCCAAGGTGAAGGCAAAGACTGGAGCTCCTCCAAAGAAACAGGAGCAGATTCATCCTTCCTCATTTCTCCTTTACACCGTCCAGGCAATGAGCCTCTCTAGGGTGGGTCTTCCCTGAGAAGAAAAAAGTGCTGAGCCAATTTAAACTTCTGAGCTTCTCAGATTGATACAACCATCACACATATTCAGTACAGAAATATTATCTTGGCTTTTGTTGATTTATGTGGCTGTCTCGAATTTTGCTGTGTCTGAAGTCATTGAGAATACCAATTATCACTGCCCCGTGTGTGCGTGGAAGTAAGGAATGTAGTTGACAGGATGTTAGCTGATAGCTGCGGGTTTTATTGTTGTTATGTTTGTGTTTAAAGTTTTTTGGAGAGGAGCTTGTTACACAAGACAAAATCCAGTAGAAGTTTTGGAATTCATGGTTTTTGGTTTGGGTTTTTTTGTTTTTTTTTTGTTTTTTTTGGTCAAAGTTAGGGGAGGAAGAAAGGTTTATTGTAGCTCATAGTTTGTAGAGGTTTCAGTACATAGTTGGCTGGCTCCCGGGCAGGGCAGCCGGCAGAGGGGCATCAGAGAGCAGAAACAGTTTATGGCAGGCAGAAGGCAGCAAAGCATAGAAGTAGAGAAGCAGCAGCTGGAAATTCATGTTTTAAAATGAACTTCTCTAGAAGCTTATAAACTGTTACTTGATTTTTATTTATTTTTAATTTTTTTCCTTTCTGGCCATACTAGGGATTGAACCCAAGGACTGTTCTAATTTAATTCCCAGGCTTTTATTTTTTATTTTTTCAGACAGGGTCTTGATAAATCACTTAGTCACCTAGGCTGGGCTCAAACTTTTTTTTTTTGTTTTTTTCTCATGTACCGGGAACTGAACTCACGACCTTGCGCTTGGCAGGCAGGCGCTTTTGCCGCTGAGCTAAATCCCCAGCCCCTGGGCTCAAACTTTTATTAGTCACTTTCTGGCTTATTTTCCTTAATATAATGATCTCTAGTTCCATCCATTTTCCTGTAAGTAACATTATTTCATTTGTCATGGCTGACTAGTGCTCCATCATGTATTTATGCATTTTCTTTATCCATTTATTGATGGGCCTCTAGGCCGAGTTCATAACTTGGCTATTTGTGAATTTCATACATTGGCTATTTCACTCCATAAACATAGGTTTGTATGTATCTCAATTGTATGCTGACTTTGATCTCTTTTTATTCAGGAGAGTTATCGCTGAATCATGTAGTTATTCTGTTTTCTTTTTTTAAAGAGAAGAAAGCAACAAAATAACAACAATGGTGACAGAAACAAAACAAAAACAATACAGGATTTTGAAACAAGATGATAGGCATTAACAATGGTTGTGATATTGGTTATTCTATTTTCAATGCTTTGAAGAACCTCCACACTTTTCCATAGTGCCTGTACTAATTTACATTCACACCAACAGTGTATAAGGGTTCTTTTTTCCCTACAGCCTCAGCATTTGCTACTTATTTTCTTGATAATAGCCATTCTGGCTGGGGTGAGATGGAATCTCCATGTAATTTTGATTTATATTTCATGATGACTGTTGAGCATTTTGTCATATTTCATATATTTATTGCCCATTTGTACCACTGCTTTTGAGAAATGTCTGTTCAGCTCATTTATTACTGATTGAATTACTGGTTCTTTTGTTGTTACTTTTTGAGTTCTTTATATATTCTGGATATTAATCCTCTGTTGGGCACAGGTTTTCATCTCATTCTGTGAGTTGTCTCTTCATTCTGTTGTTTCCTTTGCTGTGCAGAAGCTTTTTAACTTGATACAATCCCATTTGTTAATCTTGCAATGATTTCCTGAACTGTTAAGAGTCCTATTCAGAAATCATTGCCTTTACCAATATCTTGGTGTTTCCCCTATGTTTTCCTCTAGTAGTTTCAAACTTTTAGGTATTATATTAAGCTATTTAATGCATTTTGAGGGAGGGAGAGAGATCTAATTTCAGTCTTCTACAGGCAGATATCCAGTTTTCCTACAACTACTTGTTGAAATATTTTCTTCAACATGTGATTTTAGCTCTTTTGTCAAGAATCAGAAGAAGCATAGCTTTACTCCTGGATCCTAAGTTGTATTCTATTGGTCTTTGTTTTTTTTTTTTTTTTTTTTTTTTTTGGTTTTTCTCCGGTACCGGGAACCGAACTCACGACCTTGCGCTTGCCAGGCAGGCGCTTTTGCCGCTGAGCTAAATCCCCAGCCCTATTGGTCTTTGTTTAAGCTTCATGCTGTTTTCTGGTTTGTTTTTTTTTTTTAAATGAAAGTGTATATAGTATATTTTGAAAATCAGGTATGAATTTTAGGACTGTTTCTTCTAGTTCAGTGAAAAATGCTATTGGTATTTTGATAGGGATTTTGTGGTTTTGTCTTTTTTGAGACAGAGTCCCGCTATGCAGTACAGGCTGGTCTTGAGCTCACTTTGTAGCCCACGCTGGTCTCTTAACTCACAAAGATCCTCCTGTCTCAGCCTCCCAAGTACTGGGATTACAGGCATCGGCCACCACACCCAGCTGATAGTTTAATCGGGATAGCATTGAATCTGTAGGTCAGTTTCAGTAGTAGGGCCACTGTAATAATATTAATTCTCCCAGTTAGTGAACATGCAAGGTCTTTCCAACTTATCATCCTCAATTTCTTTCTTCAGTGTTACATAATTTCACTATAGTTCTTTCACTTGATTGGTTAGACCAGTGGTGGCAAACCTATGGCACAGGTGTTGCTTTTCTTTTAAAACAAAAGGTGTTAATGTCTGAGCTGTGTTTTCTGCACTAAAACCTCAGTATTCAGGTTTAATTGCAGTGTTGGCACTTTGCGATAAAGAAGTCGGTTTGGGGTTGCAGTTTGGGTACTTGTCTCTAAAAGGTTTTCCAACACTGGAATAAGAGTAGTCAGAATGGACATCCTTACCTCCTTCCTGATTTTAAAGGGAATGCTTTTAATTTTTCTGCACTCAGTATGATTTTAGGCACGGATTTATCATATAAACCTTTACTACGTTGAGTTGTGATACTTCTATACCTGATATATTGTTTGTTTCTTCTTTTATAAAGAGAGGTTATATTTTCCCTTTCAATTTTTTTTTTTTTTTTTTGTCTTTTTGGTACTGGGAATCGAACTCAGGACCTTGCGCTTGCCAGGTAGGTGCTTATGCCGTTGAGCTATATCCCTGGCCCAGAGAGAGGTTGTATTTTATCAGGTTTTTCATACATCAAATGAAATCAACATGTGATTTTTTTTTTTTTTTTTTTAGCTGTAACTCTACTTATGTGGTGAATTAAATGTACTGATTTGTATATGTTAAATCACCATTGCATCCCTAGAATGAAACCAACTCAATCATGGTATAATCTTTTTATGTGATGATTAATTTGATTTGAAAATATTTATTAAGGATTTTTCAATCTATATTCATCACTCATATTGATCTATAGTTTTCTTGTTCCTTAGCTGGTTTTGGTAGCAGGGTAATATATCTTCAAGGAATCACTTTGAAAGAATTCTTCCTCTTTTTATTTTATGGGATAGTTTGAGAAACATTGACATTAGTTCTTTAAAAGTCTAATAGGAATAGGGAGGCATGCTCGTACACACCTAAAATCCCAGGACTCAGGAGGCTGAAACAGGGTGATCATGAGTTCAAGGCCAATGTGGGATACACAGATCCTGTCCTTTAAAAAAGAAAACTTCTGGTAAAATTCAGCGTCATTTGTGTCCAGTAGTCCTCGACTTTTGTTTGTGGGGAAACTTTTTATTACTCCTTTAATCTTGTTGCTTATAACTGACCTATCTAGGTATTTTATATCTTCTTACCTCAAAATACAGTCCGAGTCTGACATAAAGCAAGATAAACCTGAGTCATTTTTAGGAAAGTGGATACACTGTGAGACCATAATGTTAAGTGAAATAAATCAGACACAGGAGCTTAAACATTGTATGATTTTGCTTATATGAGATATTCAAGTACCAGTGACATTGTTCCTGGTTGGCAGATGGTTTTTGATACAGTGATGAGAGGTATTGGGCTCCTTCCCTTCTCTGACTTTGCCATTTCCCTCAAGACTTCATAGTCTTGCATACTGCTGGTAGATATAGAAAGGGCAGGTGGAGAAGCGTAATAGTTTCACTATAGTGCCAAACACTAGTTGGATGACCCTACCTAGATTCATGATTCTTGATAAAAAAAATTTGATTTTTGGATGGGCGGTTGTTTCCTAGGAATAAGCCCACACTATGAGAGAGAATGCAGAAATAGTTGGTATATAGTAAACCATCTCTTCAAACAGGCATACAAAGCAGGTTCTCAAGTGATAGAACTATTCTATCAGGAGACATATGGGACCACATGGAACGTAGTATGTATTTTGGTACCACAGAGGATACAGTATTTACTGAAATTTCCTCTTGGGGCAACAGGAGAAATAATCATGTTGGATTGTATAGGATTGCCCTGTGGAAACCAGGGCATATGCCAGAGTATAGAAAGAATTCTGCTTTTCCTTTTTTAAAAACACATGAGGCATCTCTAGACAATTTCCAGAAATGTCAAAAAGGCATTTTAATGGAGAATGAGGTCATGGGAAAACATCTAGGTTCAAGAGCAAATGAAAAATAGGCTATCAATGTAACTCAGACTCTACAATGTTAGTTGGGGGGAAAACTTGAATTACCAGTTTTAAATAAAGTAAGCTTTAAGTACTCATGGAGCATCTAAGTGGTAATATATTGATCATTGAAAATTACATTTCAGGAGAAAGTTCTGAACTGGAATTTCCGAACTAGAAGATAGAAATTTACGAGTCACAACACAAAAGTATCAGCTGATGTCAAAAAGTGAATGAGTTCAGGAAGGTAGAATATGAAGTTAAAAATGAGCAGAGCGTCAAAGCAAGATTTTGAAACCATCAGCTTTTGGTCTAGAGAAAATATATATGTTGGTTTTGGTAAGACTACAATGTCTTTATTAATGAATATTTGAAGTGTTTTGGGCCATGTTGTCCAGTATTAAGTATTCATATTAAGTTCAGGATAAGAGATTTAAAAACAGGTATAACACATAATTGCCTCATTCTTACTGCTATGTCTTTAGAATGTTTCTGAAAGCGTAATGAGTCTGTACTCACACAGCACATAGTTATTTCATTTAGCTAAAATAAATTTCTGCTGGCATTTTTTCTCCTAAAGTAAAAGATGTAATAACATGGGAAATATGAAGAAGATATAAAGGAAATTATTGTGGGAAGACATTTAAAATTGTTAAAATGCAGACATTGGCAAAAAAATAAAACAGAAGGGATTCAGTTATATGTAAACTTTGTAACCCATCCAGCTAAAATACTAATTTTGATATTAAACTGGCAGGAAGATTCAGAGATTTCCTCAACTCTTAGCAGAAGTCCAGGCTACTATTAAAATATATGTACTTTGATTGCTGGAATAAATACCATAACCAAGAAGTTCAAAGCATTTTCAAAATCAGGAAAGAAATGCCAGCACTGCCTACAAAGCTAAATTATTTTCGCACTTCAACAACTGCACCTGGTGCTCCATTCACTAGTAAGTAAAAAGAATAAGGAGTAACTAGTACTCAACTCCAGCTGGGCTTGGAAATCATTACCCAAAACCTAATCCAACATCTGTTTGAAAATTAGAATTAGCAGTGCTGAAAATTTCCTGTTATTTCACTGGAGTTTGATGCACATTGTACTCTACAGCAGAGGTTTTCAATATGACAGTGCACCAGAATTAGTTGGGGTGTTCATTAAAATATAGATTACTGCCTTTTCACTTTAACTCAGGGTCTAAGAATTTAGTGTCCAGGTGACAGTGTTATAATGGTGCAGGAACTCTAAGAATTGATACTCTTTTTCTTACGTTTTGTGATATTGAACACTTTTTGTATATTTATTGGCCATTTGTGCTTCTTCTGAGAAGTGTTTATTCACTTGCCTATTGCTTGGGTCTTTTATTAGGGAGAATCTGGTATTTTTGAGTTATTTTTATACTCTAGATATTAGTCTTCTATACAAAGAGTAGCTGGCAAAAATTTTTCCCATTTTGTAGGTTGTCTCTTCACTCTGTTGGTTGTTTCCTTTGCTGTGTAGAAGCTTTTTAATTTAATATAATTCCATTTGTTGATTCTTGATGTTATTTCTTGTGCAGTTGGGATTCTGTTCAGACAGTCCTTCCCTATGCATTTGTCTTCAAGAATTTTACCTGTTTTGTCTTCTAGCAGTTTGTGTTTCTGTTTAACATTTAAATCTTTGATCCATTTTGATGTTTAGTACATGCTGAGTTACAGATCTAAATTCAGTCTCCATGTGGATAGCCAGTTTTCCCACCACCATTTATTAAAGAGGCCATCTTTCCTCCAGTGTGTGTTTTTGGCCCCTTTGTCAAAAGATCAGATAGCTGAATGTTCCTGGGGTTGTTTCTGCATCCTCTGTTCTATTCCATTAATCTACATGTCTGTTTTTGTACCAGTACCATGCTGTTTTTATCACTGTTGCTTTGTAGTATAACTTCAAGTCCAGGATTTTGATGCCTCTCTACTGTTATTATTCAGGACTGCTTAGCTATTCTGAGTTTCTTAGCAATACATATGAATCTTTGGATTGTTTTCTGTAGTTCTGAGAGGAATGCTCTTGGTATTTTGATAGGGATTGTGTTAAATCTGTATATCAGTTTTGGAGGTATGGTCATTTTTACTATATTGAGAACACAAATTTTATTTGAAAGAATAACCAACAGAAAAACTATGTTTATTCTGACTCTTGGGTAGTTGGCAGATATTTTCTCAAAAATGAACAGTGAGCTTGTCACTTTAAGCAAAATAACTCACAGTATTAGTTGCCAATTATAAAATTTAAAAGAAACTTCTGTTTGCCACCATGAACATGACAGCTTCCCAAAACTTAAGACTTTTTTGATGAGATTGGCAGTGATATACTAACTGTGATTCCTCAAGTTGTATAATTAAATGTATTAACGTTTTGTATAACTCCATGAACCTATACTTTTCTGATGGCATTGTAAAGTAGATCAATATAACATTCTGTGTTTGTTGATATGAGTATGAACAATATATTTTCATTAATATGATTTTCTGTCACATTGCAAGTACCTTTTAAGAAATTAATACATATTGAATTTTAGTATAGTGTCAGAAAAGAATAACCCCAGTGATCTTAAAGGTTATTAAATACATCTTTTTCCAATTGTATTTGTAAGAATCTAGTTTTCTTCATAAACTTAAACCCAAATAATAAGTGGCAATATTTTGAATGAAGAGGCAAGTGTGAGAATCTGGTTGTTTTGTATTGAGCCAGACATTTAAAAAGATTTGTAAAAATCTAAATAATATCGCTAATTATTTTTTGTTTCAGAAATACAACTTTTTTTGCAAACTTGTCATTTTGCTAACATGCCTTGTTATTTTTGAAGTGATTAGTTATCTTTTAAGTTTCCCTAGTACCGGGGATTGAACCCAGAGCCTCCGAACTGAGCTATATCCACTGGCCTCTTCAGAAATTTATTTTGAAACAAGGGTCTTGATAAGTTGCCCACCCTGAGCTCAAACTTTCAATCCTTCTACCTCAGCTTCCCAGAGTGCTAGGACTGCAGGCATGAGTACAGGCATGAGCACCACACTTTTTTTTTTTTTTAAGAGAATAGCTTAAAAAAAAAAAAATAGCGAAATACCAGCATCATAGACAAAAACAAAGCAGAAACGTAAAAAATGATACAGGGTTTCAAAACAAAATGATAGGAATTAGCAGTGGTTATATTTCATATTGTTATCTTCAGTGAAGTTGCTCAGATTACCAGATGTAAGAATGCAAGATTGACCAAACCATTAAAGAGAATTAAAAAATAATTAAAAAAACAATAATTAAAAACATTAGAGACGATACAGAGTTTCACTAGACAAGGTGATAGGAATTCACCAGTGGTTGTTATGTTGCATGTTGTTGTCTTCGAATCACTTGCTCAGATTACCAGATATAAACATGCAAAATTGGGCAAAATTAAAAAAAAATTAAACATTAACTATTCCTTTCAGTAAACCACCAGACATCCACAGTACAGTTATCCCAGCTATCCTTTTTTATATATGGGGTTTTTTGGATTTTTTTTGCCTGCCTTGTTATTTTTTGCAATAGGGTCTCACTGTGTAGTTTAAGTATGTACTGATAAAGGAGACTTTAGGAATTAGGAATTTAGTGGTTATGTATCCCCGGGGTTCCTTGGTTGAGCTCTCATCAGTGCAGAAGTCCACTCTAGATACTTCTTGCCAGGTCCTCATACAGCCTCTGAGAGAATCTCCGGAGCCTAATGACTTACAAAGCCCATTGTGTGTTGAGCCACAGTCTACCTTGAGGCTCCTTTTCACAATAAGTTTTTTCAGATATTTAAAGATATTTTTAGTCCTCTTTTGGATTTTCTACCAGTTCTTTGTGTGGTGTGGTCAGTCCAGCTCATGCACATTCTGGATGTCCTCTAGGTTTTAATGTATATCTGAAATGACACATACTATCTTTGTGTAATTAAAGACCAATTTCTTAGGAACTGTTTCTTCCTGTGACTTATGACAGTAACTTCTGCATTTTAATACTTCTTTTTTTTTTTTTTTTGGTTTTTCTCTGGTACCAGGAACCGAACTCACGACCTTGCGCTTGCCAGGCAGGTGCTTTTTGCCACTGAGCTAAATCCCCAGCCCCAACTTCTGCATTTTAGTTAGAAATGTAGGCCTAAGTATCAGAAAGATCAAGATTTCAATTCTGACTTTATAAGGATTCTATAGGTAATCCCTTTAATTTTAACAATTCTTATAAGAATTAAAAGAGTTAAATGTAGCATTGTTCCCGGTCCTGGTAAAGCCCAATAATTAGAAGTTGCTATTCTGATCATAGTATTTATCAACATAGACTAAAATTGTTATAGGTGTTTTTGCACCTGCTTCACATTACTGTTGTTAAATAATTTTATTTTAAAATTCTAGTATTTTCTTATTTTTCAGTTTGTGCAACTACCCAGGCTTTTATGCCTTTCCTCATTATCCATCTCTGATTTTGAAAGCCAGCCCCATCGTTTTGAGCCTTAATTTATCTAGGGTATTTTGCAGAACAGTTTCCCCCATTTCTTGGATCTAGAAGTATTTTGTTCTCATGACATTTATTACAATGGCATTTATTCATTTTTGTACAAGATGGAAATTGGAAATAGAACAGTTCATCTAAGAAGTTTTTTAAAAAGGGAAAGGATGATTTGAGACACAATGCCTTGGTAAAGCTGAAGAAAAAGAAATAGCAGATTAATTGGACCCCCCAGTTTATATCAGAGTATTCAGGTAATTGAAGTATGGAAAGAATGAGGCCTTAAGTCAGCACCTGCGAATTTTAACTATAATATTTTATATTTTAAAGACAAATACTTGGTGCAAGCATTAATGGCAGCTAAAGTTAAAAAGCAAGGGGAATGGTCATGGGTGAATATAATCTTCTCCTGGAAACACTGTCCTCAGAAGATAGATGATGGCAAATCTGATTCTGGTCTTACACCTGTATTACATTGAATACAGTGAAATCAAGGCAGATTGGCATTTTTCTAACGTATAATTTGGGAGAGGTTTCATTTTGTGATTTTATTAATACATCTTGTACATGTACTTAGGCTGGTACTCTCACAGGAAAAATAAGGTCATTAGACCTACTGCAGTCTTCACTATCCATTTATTAACCAGTAAGTGAAGAAAATTTTTGCATTTTTTCCCTCTTGTTCAAGAGTACTACTTAGAATATTATACAATTATGAGGGCTGGGGATTTAGCTCAGCAGCACAGTGCTTGCCTCGCAAGCGCAAGGTCGTGAGTTCGATTCCCGGTACCGGAAAAAAAAACAAAACTATTATGAATTTGGGGGATGATATAATTTCAAAAATTATTTTGCTTTTCACTGTGATTTTTAAGAAAATCTTTCAAGTTTTGAAATAATTATGTGTGCACAGGAAATTGCAAAAATAGTATGTTTTGCTTTTTGACACATACAACGGTCTTCTTTGTCCTTCTGTTTTACTAACTGTAGCATGTTATGTACCATGTCTGTTTCCTGAGAATGTTACAGAAACAATTGCAAAATGCCCTTGCAATCCCAAAATAAGATATTTCAAAAAGAATTTTAAGATGCTTAACAGGAAAAATAGGTAGTAATGTTTTCATACAGCATTTAACTGTGAGGCTCTACTCCCTTCTAATTCAGTATGCAAAGATCCTAAACCTCAGGCAATCAGTACAATAGAGAACACAGACTTTGGAGTCAGATTCACCCTCGAATGCTTTCCTGGCATCAGTAATCTGCTGTTGATCGCTTACCCTCCTTGAAACTCACTCATTTTCCTAATCTAAATGGATCAAAACCTAAGATGATGTAAATAAAATGCTTAAACATAATGGCAAAGAACATATGCATGTAAAACACTTAAAACTGAGAATTTACTTTTAGCTATTGTCAGTTACATTATTTTGTTTAGATCAGTATTAAATTTCCTAGGTTACTAAAAGAATGTTGTAACTTATATAAGAATTTAATTTATGTTACAAATAACTATAAAAGCTGTCATTAAGTTTGGTAAGTACATTAAATAGACTATAACTCGTATTTTAATTTAGGAACATTAGCAACAGAAAGAAAACAATTATATTGGAAATTATTGGATTGATATTTAACAACTACTTTAATATTCTTACCTAACACATACATTTTCAGTGCTGTTTTATCAGTCAGATTAATTTTGGCAGTAAAATTTGGTTTTTATTTTGTAACATGTTTTTATTAATATTAGGAATTAATGTTAGGTGTGATCAAAATGTACAGTGAAATATTTACATTTAAAAATTTATTAAAGACCCATGGCCATTAACCGCCCTCAGAATACTCTCCATTGCTTCACACACCTATCCCATTGCTCTTGCCACTTTCTGAAGCAGCTCTACAAGTCCTCTTCCATGAGTACCTTAATAAAGTGATCAAGAGTCCCAGTGAGTGCTGCTTCCGAGGGCCATCTGTCAGAATGCAGTCTTTTGAAAACATTATGGTGTGTCTTTATCCACTTTATTACCAGATGCTATTGTGTGAGTACTGGCTCTGCCTTGAAATCAGAATAACCAGGAAGGGTAAACATTTTAATTGATTCAGGACGTCACTGCAGCTATGACAGCACAACTCAAGACACTCATGAAAGTGTTACTACCAGAATTGCTTCAGAAAGGGGCAAGAATGATGCAGTACAAATATGTAAAGTTAAGGGGATTATTTCGAAAGGGATGACAGTGTCTTTCACTGTAATAACTTTCTAAATTTAAGCAGTCACCTTATTTTTTAATCGCACCTCATATACTTAGCATGCAAGTGTAATGTATATGTAAAATACATATCTACAGGGTCCTAGAACAAGTCCTTATATATGGACACATCCAAAGAGTTAAAGTAAGAATAAATGAGTTTTATAAACTGTCCAGTGTTTCTTAAACATTTTAAATGTTACTGTTATTAATATGAGGCCATAGTAAAGGATCTAAATATTTTGTACTTTGTTTTTGTGAATTTTTTTTAAGTGAAGTTCACATAATGTAAATTAGCCTTCTTGTTTTTTGAGACAGTGTCTTGCTGTGTAGGCTAGGCTGGCCTGAACTCAGAGTCTTCCTGCTTCAGCTTACCGAGTCCTGGTATTACACGTGTGAACACCATGCCTGACTAAATTAGCCATTTTAAAATGAATAATTTGCTGGCATTTAATAAATTCACTTGTATTTAGTTCCAAAATATTTTCACTCCAAAGGAAACCTCATAACCATTAAGCAGGTGCTCCTGATTTCTCCTCTCTCATCCCCTGGCAACCACAAATCTGTTTCTGTGGATTTAACAGTTTTGGATATTTCGTGTAACATGTGGCCTTTAGTGTCTGTCTTCTTTCATGTAATATTCTTGAGGTTCATTTATATAGTAGCTTGTATCAATACTTTGTTCCTTTGTTTGATTTTGCAGTACTGGGTATAGAACCCAGGGACCCTGTACCATGAGCTACATTCCTCAGTCCTTTTTAGTTTTTATTTTGAGACAGGCCTCACTTAGTTGCCCAGGAGGAAACAAATTTGAGATCTCCCTGCCTCAGCCTTCTGAGTAGATGAGGTTATAGGTGTATACTACCACACTTCTGAGTACTTTATTCCTTTTTAAGGTCAAATATTTTGCTGTAAATATATACTGAAATTAGGTTATTCATTCATCTGTTGATGGATGTTTGGATTTTATCAGCTTTTGAATGTGAGTATTTACTTGAGTACCTGCTTTTTTTTTTTTTTCCCATGTATACCTAGGAGTAGAATTGCCAAGTCAGAGTCTATATTTAACTTTTTGAGAAGTCCCCAAACTGTCTCCAGTCATACATGTACCATCTCACATTCCTCCAGCAATGTTGGTTTTGTTTAATTATAGCCATCCTAGTCAGTGTGAATAGTTACTATGTTGTGGTTTTGAGTTGCAGTTCTCCATTGACTAGGATATGTTAAACATATTTTGCTGTGGGTTTTTTTTGCTATTTGTATGTCTCTCATTATTGGGCACTATTCTAGTGTATGCATATGGTATGATAAATTTACCCCAGTTATATTTTAGTTCTGTACTGTACATCTGATATATTTTATTTTCATTTTCATGCATTCAGTGTATTTTTAAGCTTTATTTGGGAGTTTTGTTTTGCATTTGTTTTCTTTTTCTATATTTTTTTGCAATTACCTTTTGATTTATCTGTTTAGCATGTTTTGAGTTTAAAATCTTTGTATTGGTTTTTTATAGTTTATTTTTATGCATTTCATTATATAACTATCACTTGTCAATTTGTTGCTGTCATTTAACAAAGTCAAGAGAAGTGTAAAAGTATAGAAGTGTAGATAAACCTCACCTTCACTTTACATCCCTCTATTCCCCCATCTACAATATAATCATCTTAAATATATGCTTTACACACATTAAAATCCACATCACACAGTCTTGTAATTTTTGCTTTATCTGTCAAATATGCTTTCAGAAACTCAAAAGAGGTTCATTGTATTTATCCATATTTTACTTTACATTTTTGTTATTCATGTTTTAAAGTTTCTTTTTTTGTGCTTTCTGCTTAGAGAGCTTTCTTCAGCCACTCTCTTAGCAGAATTTAACTTGTAATAAATTTTTGTAATTTTTTTTCCTTATGAGGTATTTTCTCATTCATTCCTGAAAGTTATTTTCTCTGGATATGGGATTCTTTTACTTCAGCACTTAAGAAATAATGTACACTTCCTGTGACTTCATGGTTTCTAGTGAGAAATATGCTGTTATTCCAGTTTTGCTTCAATAGACTTCATTTTCTCTAGTTGCTTTCAAGATTTTTTTTCAGAAGTTTAATTATGGTGTGTCGTGGCCTAGATAGATATTTTTGGTTTTTATCTTACTTGGAATTCATTCAGCTTCTTGAATTGATATGTCTGTATCTCTTGGCAAGTGTGTCAAGTTTTCAACCAGCATTCCCTTGAGTATTTTTTAGCCCTATTTTCTTCTCCTGGCCTTCAAAGATGCTTAACTCCAACACTGGATCTTCCATTATAACACAGTTCCTGGAAGCTCCCTTTGTTGCTATTTTCTTTTTCTGTTTATTTTCCTACTGCTATTCAAAGTGGGTAACTTCTTTTGTCTTCTGGTTCACTAAGCTTTTTTCACACATCCCTTCCATTCTGCTCTTGAACCCATTCATTGTAGAATTTGGCTAAAGGTAGAGTGATTATTGCCTGAAAGTTCTCTGCCATGTTGTGTTCCTCTCCTGATCTGTTGGCTAGAAAGAGGACGCATTAGTCTTTGGTTTTTTCTAGGTCACCTCTTCCATACTTCCGAGCCTGTGGTATATGAGGCAAAAAGAAAACTTGGGGAACCCACACTGTGTTGTTGTCTCTCGGTCCCTAGGTTCCCAGCTAGTCTTCCTTCTCTCCACCTCTTAGAGTTTGTTTTACAGAAAATGTACAGGGTATTGAGTTGTATTTTGCAGGGAGAATAGGTCTGTTTTCTTAAGACACTGTACACTTTTTTATAAGATGATCCAGGTTAACTATAACTTGTAAGTTTTAATGGTAATACATGTATCCCTTGTTGACCACCTGAAAACCACACAAAAAGCATTTACCAGTGTTGAGAATCCATCCCTCAGCCTATAATGTAAAAATTTATTTTGTCAGTCTCCGTAGTGATTAGTTCAAGGAGATTATTTCAGGTTAATAATACTCACAAGAAGATGATGTATGCAATCAGATAACCAATTTATTTACTTCACAATGATTTAAAAAGTATTACTTCATGATGATCAAATAATGTCTAACTCAATAAGTACATTGTCATAAGAGGTGCTGAAGAGTTAAATAGCCTCAGAATAGCTGTCTTTTAGTTCGACTTTGTTGCTTCTTGTTGTGTACACATTTTCTAGGGATTAATTGCTGTTCAGAGCAGTATTTGGACATACACACTGCTCAAGACTTAGCCCTAAAAATTTGTGAGGGACCGACTTTAATTCTGATATATTGTACCTAGTGCACTAAGAGGAAGACAGTGCTGCACAGTCAACGCCCTGGCACCCTCAGCCAACCATAGGCATCTCTTAGACAGTCACTATTGGTTTCCTCTTTTGGAGGGAGGGTGCCTTTGATCTGTACTTGCAGTTAACTCTTTTCTAAAACTTACAATGACTTTTAGCACGTTGTTAATAATTCCCTGTTTTAAGAACCGTTTTCTTTTGAGTGGTAGTTAATTTCAGGTCATGGACTTCCTTGCCTATAGTTGAGATCTAAGGGGAATCCATGAAACACACAAGACAACTTTTATAGAGTCTTGTTTTGTTTTTTTTTAATCATATTCTTCAAGGAGTTCATGACCCAAGAAAAGCAGCATAAGCCTCTCATGTATAGTTTTGCTCTTTTCCATTAGGCATACATAGTTTAATCTTCAGTAAACCACCTTAGTTTATTTTCTCCTAAAATTTTAATGTTATTCCCAGTTTTTGTACTTTCTATAATCATAGATATTGAAAATTTGGTCATTTTTTGTAATATCCTTTTGTTATTTATTTACCTATCATCGTATTTATGTCAGTTTTTGCTTTGACATATAGATGTTCTAGTCCTTCTAGATCTCAAATGGTACCCACAGTACAGAATTACACATTTTCAGTTCTCTTCAGTTATTCTGTAGTCTGATGTACATACATCCTTTTGAATGTAATGTTTTGTAGAGTTCAGATTGGTGTAATATTTTACACTTAGCTGATCAGTAGATTAATAAGCCTTTTAAGGCCATGCCAGTGCAAAAATAGATAAATAGTAACAATCGTCTCTTAAAGGACTTGTATTTGTTGGTAATATGCTACATGGAAAGAGTCATCAAAGGTCAGATGTGTGCCGCCATCAACAGTAACCCAAAGGAGCTGGGATTACCATGAAGTTGGGTGTTAGTCTTCATTGTTGGAAACCAGTGCCAGAGGTACCTCGCCTGCCACCAGTTTCTTTCCTGAGGTTATACCTCATGTTGTTTGTGAGCTGTACATTTGTGGTGTCTTGAAATAGCTTCCATAGCAGACTCTCAGTAATTTATTATTCCAACTGTACATACACTCCCTAGATTCCTTAAGTGCAGTGCCAATGCCCTGTAACTCATAAACCATTTCCAGTGATATAAGAGAGCCCAGAAGTACTCACGAGATGTAGAGGGTCAATGGGGGAAAAAAAAAACCTGGAAATACCGAACACTACTTACTTATTGAGTAAAGAATATGGCCACATACAGGCAACAGTTTCTTGACTAGAACTCCAAAATCAAAATCTAACAAGGGGGATTGCATCAAATTAAAAAATTTCTGCACAGCAAAAAAAGCTGACAGATTGAAGAGACGACCTAAGGAAAGGGAGAAAATTTTTGTCAACTACTCATCACATAAAGGATTAATAGATAAAGAATTAAATATATAAAGAATTATATATGTATATAATATATAAAGAATATATAAAGAATTAAAAATAAAACTGACATCAAAATGGAGCAATCCAATTTTAAAAATGGGGAGATGATCTGAATAGATGCCCAATAGATACATGAAAAATGTTCAGTGTCTCTAGCTCCCAGGGAAGTTGCACATCAGAACTACAATATGATTCTGTCTCAGCCCTGTTAAAATGGTTATCATTACAAATAACAACAAAATAATAGGTGCTGGCAAGGATGTAGAGAAAAGGAGCATTTATATACTGTTTGTGGGAATGTAAAGTAGTACAGCTACTGTGGAAAACAGTGTGGAGGTTCCTCACAAAACAAAAACCACCTTGTGATCCAGCAAAGCATGTACCTGAAGGAAATGAAAAGCAACATGCAGAAGACATACCTGTGTACCCATGTTTATTCCAGCTCTTTTCACAATAACCAAGATAGGGAATTAGCCTAGGTACCTGTCATGAAAATATGGTATATACGCACAGTGGAGCATTACTGAGCCACGAAGAACAAAATCCATTCATTTGCAGGAAAATGAATGGAACTGGAGGATATCATGTTAGGTGAAATAAACTAATCACAGAAAAATAAATACCATGTGTTTTCTGTCGTACCTGAAATCCAGGGGAAGACTTGGAAGTAGAGAGGGACTGTAGGGGGCTGGGAAGTAGAGCAAGGAGGAAGGATGGACATGATTGTGCATACATGGAAATGTCATAGTCTGTTAATTTGTACAATTAATATGTGTTAATAATTATAATAAAAACAAAAGTTTGGCCACGTGCCAACACCCTTATGATTTTAAGTAATTGTCACAGGAAAAGATAATCTACCAACAGCAGTAACTATTATTCAACTGAGTTTATTTTATAACAGTTGTTAACAAAAAGTTGCTGAACTTTCTACACTATATTTATTTTTTTATATAGTCTTAGGTCTAACCTTTTCTTTCTTTCTTTCTTTTTTTCCTTTCGGTGCTAAGAATTGAACTCAGGACCTTACACTTGCCAGGCAGGTGCTTGTGCCACTGACCTATATCCCTGGCCCTCTGGCCTAACCTTACTAATAATCATGCTGTGTATTTAGTCAAAGTAAAAAAATACTTGGAAAAATAGAAAATGCATAGAAATATATTACTGTAATAAGGAAAGTAGTGAGATATTTGTAGCTCACTATAATTTAAGAGATTTTTTTAATTGTGTGCAACATACAGTTTGTATAACTTAGTATGTAGGTATCATGAAACGTGAATAAAAATTACTTTCAGCCCAGAGTTGGGGCGCACTCCCAACATTCTTGGAGGCTGATGCAGAAGGATCATAAATCCAAACTCAGCCTGGGCAACTTGAGGACTTAGCAAGACCCTGTCTCAGAATTTAAAAAGGAGTAAAGATGTAACTCAGGATAAAGACCCTGAGTTAAATCCCTGTTCCAAGTACCTCCACCGTACACATGTACAGACATAACAATTACATTTTAAAAATGTATTTAGTTGAACAGTTCAGCTAGAGTTTTAGCACAGTTATGAGATTAAAAAAAACATACTAACTTTTAAAATATAATTTTAATAGCTAATTTTCAAAGCACTTAAGTATGGGAAATTTTTTATTATGGGAATAATTATACAGTCAGTACTGCAGTTTTCTTTAATCCATTATATCTTCTATAGATAAAACATATACCTGCTTCTTTTCCAAATACTTCATTAAAAAAAAGAGAGTAAGTTCAGCATTGTTGATTGAAGTGAATTTTTGAAAGGCAATTTCATAAACATCTGGGCTGCTAGAAGAAACCTTTCACACTTCTATCAACACTTGAATGTCAGTGACACTTTTAAGTTTCTGAGCAGAAGAAGCTTTGTGGGCATAACAATATTATAGCTTTGGGCCAAGGATAGAGCTCAGTGGCACAAGTGCCTTCCCGGCAAGCGCAAGGTCCTAAGTTCAACTCCTGGTACCAAATAAATAAATATTATAATAGTTTTGAGATGTAGTATCAGTTTGAGATTGTTTAAAAGATAAGATTTATTTATAATTGTTTGAGTAATTTCATAGGCCCAATAAGTATTTGTTGAATGAAGACAACTTCCAAATGCTGGGTGACACTCATAACATCATATGTTATCTTGATTTATAGGTTCATTTATACCACAGAGTCATTTGAAAAAATAGTACATGTTTCTTAAAAATCTTTCCTAACACCTTTTTTCTTTCTGTTCCTTCTTAGCCTCTTTTATAGGTGATCTTTTTCTAGCTGCCTTTTAAGTGTTTCCTAAGATATTTTCCTGGGATCTCTCTCCATAGTGTATATTCTAGACTTTCTAAGCAGTTTATCCATTTTTATGGTTTTTCTCAGACACCTGTTTTCTATTTGAAACTTTATTTCTCACCACTAGATCTATTTACACATTTATCTACCTAATACGTACAGGTCATCCCAGGCAGTCCAGGGATATATTTACCATTAAGCTAGTTACCTCCCTTTCCCTGTCCCACCACCAAGAAAAGGACATGTGCATTTGCATAGAAGTGTGTAATGTATACACTTACCTATCTTTTATGTGCTTGTCCTCTTATTTTGGAAGGTACACTACCCGTAAGTGCCAGGCTTGGAGCTTTTCACTCAAGTTGTCTGAATGTGAATCCTCAGCTCAAAGTGCACTCTTTAATGTGCATTCTGAACTAAAATATAAGATGCATGCTCCAACAATATTTGAAACCTGAATTGTAAATTCATACCACATTGCTTTTTGATGTCACTTTGTTAAATTGCCAGCGTAGGAGCGAGACACAATAACCATGTATGTGATGTAAAATTGCAATTGGGATAAATACAGTGAGGCATATATAGTATAAGATGGATACAATTGTATGTTTTAAAAAACGGTTTAAACTCACTGGGGAGATGAGATAATGTTTTCCTGGCAAGTGGTAATTGAATTGAAACGTGAAGGCTGAATGTATTAGTTGTAGAAGGATGGAAGAGTGTTAAAGGAGAATGAGACAACTTGTATGAAGAGCTGGTGACAGGGAGGGTGCATGCCATATGTGAACAAGTGTCCTTGCCCAAAGTAATTAGTGCTCTTCTTAGAGACCTCCCCCCTTGTCCCTCCTCTTCTTGCTTCCTTATTCTACAAAAAAGTTTGAAGCTGAAATCTATATTATGTAGATACAAGTAGAAAGCAAAATGCGTGGAACCACATAGTAGACAGTGATTTGAAGGAGAGGAATCAGGAAATTTAAATAAACAGGAAATGGACACTTGCCCATTGTAAGCCCAGCGCTTTGGGAGGCTGAGGCAGAAGGATCATCACAAGCAAGACTGTCTCAAAATAAAAATTAAAAGGTGCCAGTAATGTACAGTACGGTTGAGCACCCTTCTATTCAATCCCTACTATTCCCTATCCCCCCAAAAATAGCCAGGACCTGTCTGTCACCAATATGTAACACTCAAAAGGAAAAGGTTTTGAGGTGGGAGTGCTTTTCTCCTTACCTGTTGTCATACTAGCGTTTATAGTCACTGCCTTGATAAATTTTGATAAAGCAGGGAATAACTGAATCCTAAGTAATAAATTTCAAAATCTTTACCTTAATTATATGTGATTTCTTTTGTAAGTGCATTTTCTACTGTGAAGTTTACTATTCCATGTAATGTTGCTGTGTTTGAAAATTCATTCAAGCTGTAGAAATTCTTTTAGACTGTAAAGTGACTTTTGAACCACACTGAAGTACTCTGTGGTCTCTACTATTCTAAACTTGATGACTCTGTTTATACTTTTTATGGATATGTAAATGTATTATCCTTCAAACATAATTCTAAAGCTGTCAAAACATTCCTTCACCTGCTCTTACTCAGTTGTTGAATAGGGAAACTGTTATAGGTTAAAGCTGTTTTAGAATCAACTAGATTGTCCTCCCAAAATCTCAAGCAATTTGCTCATATTTCCTGTATGTTTTTATCTTTGCTTTTTTTTTTTTTTCTTTTATGTTTCTGTCTTATCATGGTCCAGCATTCAGGTTCATAATTTTCTTAGAGTGTCATTAAAAACTAGCCAGGCATGGTGGCACACACCTATAATCCCAACACTCTGGGAAGGTGAGACAGCAGGATTGCAAATTCGAGTTCCATCCAAGCAAATTATCAATTTAGCAAGACTTTAACCCAAAAGGCTGGGAATGTAGTTCAGTGCAAAGGCCCTGGGCCAGTCCCCAGTGTCGGAGGGCGGGGGGGACAGAAACTTACTCCCTGTCTTTTTCTCTGCAGAAAGGGCTTTTGCAAGACATGAAGTTCGAGAAAGTGAGCAGCGACACACACTGGATGGACCTCGACAAGATGCAGCGTTAGATGAGGAAGAAGACATGGTGATCATTTATAACAGAGTTCCCAAAACTGCAAGCACCTCATTTACCAATATCGCCTATGACCTGTGTGCAAAGAATAAGTACCATGTTCTTCACATCAACACTACCAAAAATAATCCAGTGATGTCACTGCAAGATCAGGTAATTACCACTTAGGGAATGTGCAGATGTTTTCTGATACGTCCTCGAATTTTATGTCTCAGAGGGATAAAGTATTTTAAAGGGATATATGTAGTGATTTTAATGAATTCTGAGCCTTTTACAGGAAAACATAAACCAACTTTTGTGTAATTTTACATTCTTCACAGTATTTGACGCATTTCCTTGCATTTAATATGGTCAAGTATTTGTGAAATACATGAATTAATGAATAACAAGTTTTTGAAGAAAATATTTTTATTCAGAGTAGTGTCATTTTAAGAAAGTATTTGCCAAGATACTCGCAATAAAAGTTGTTATATTGTTTCAGTTTATGATAGAGAAATGTTTTAAATACTTGTAACTCAATTTTGTGACTAACTCCTCAAATCTCTTTAATAATTTATATAAATAATAACCCAAACCTCCTGAAGAAACAGGGATTGTGGCTTATGTCTTTAGCATAATCTTGCTTTTTAAACTCATGAAATTTTAAGATAAACAGATGGATGGATAATTTTATGAGTTGTTTTTAAGAAAAGTGGAGGAAATTATGAGATCAAGTTTACGCATCTCTTTAACAGCGGTAGCCCACATTTCTCCCACACTTGGGAATTTTGACTATAATTAAAAATGAAGTTCTGTCTGTAAATATTGAAAGGATGGGAATTAGACCCCATGAGAAGAAAAAATTTGAAAATACTATGTAGGTTTCAATGCCATATTAGAGTAGCTTTTTATAAATTATTACAAATTATAGTTCTGCTGTAATCGGTATTTATCTGTTTGAAAACATATGAAATTGTTTTATTGTTGGAGTTGACTTTTTCCACAATTAAGTGTAAGTGTAGTCTTTACACTAGCAGGAGAGGAACGTTGATGCGTGAGGATAAGGTATCCCTTCTGGTGAGAGAGCTGTTTGTGAAGGCTAATGGTACGTGGCATATCTTCTGCTCTTTTGATTCTTGGCTTTCTGCAGGCTCCTTGATTACTCTTTCTGATAGAACCAAAAAATATACATCTGTCAGTTAGATCAGATAATTCTTCTGTAAATGAGAGGAAGCATGAGCTTTTTTAGCTAAGTGGCTCATAAAACCTATTCATTGTGGAATATTGTATATCTCAAGGGCAAGCATCTTTAATATTCTATTTCATACAGTATGTAGTAGGTTTTAAATTTGTTTGCATTATTGCTTTTCATAATTCGCGTTCATTTAAAAGAAACATAATTTCAGATCTCAGTATTTTTTAGAAAAATGTTAGCTTGTTTTTTAAGAGTTATTTTGTGTCTAGCATTATAAAATTTTCTGGCAACTACAAGATATCTGGCAATGATATCAACTATTTTTTTTCGTGAAATATAGATCTGCAGAAGCTCACCACATATGACATTTATAGGCATCATGTAGTAGTACATTTTCCCAGTTGAATTTGGATAAGATAAAGCTTGTGTTTTTCTTTCAATAGCTTGTTAGTCATATACAAGAAAAAGGAAACACATAAGTGCTCTCGTTAAAGCAGTTGATTACATAATGTATAACATTTAAAACATTGTGTAGGGCAGAATAGAAGAGTAGTCTTAATCATTAGCTGACATACTTCCAAAAATCAGTTGGCAGTTCAAAACCTAGTATTAATTAAAAATGGCTTATATAAAAGATGTTGTCTAATATGCACTATCCACAAAACACTTGTGTTTTGTTATATAAAGAAGCATTTTTTCAAATCAAATCATATTTACTGATTCATTTTACTTTACCTGATAGATTAGATATCATTTTCATTTTCCTTTAAATCTAGTAGGCTTCATCTGAATGTAAACTTCTATTTTTATTTATTATCAACATGGAAATTTCTTTTAATTCAAAATAATATGGTTTAAAATGATGTAATAATTATCATCATTGGCCTTGAAACAGTCTTAAGATGTCATTCTTTTAAATCAAAAAACATGTAGTACTCTCACTGTATAATGTGTATGCTAATTACAAGTTAAAATGCAGATTCTGGTTCAGAGGGGCCAAGATACAGCCTGATACTCTAATTTCTAAACCCCTCCGCTTAATGCCAAAACTAATGCTGCTGGTTCTTAAACCATAGTTTGACTAGCACTGATTCTTGGTGAGGACACAGAAAGATGCTTATTACATTCTTCCCAGGAAGATTTACATACCTTTAAGTTTATCTTCCTCTTTCTGCTTCAAAATCCAGATTCCTTACCTAGGCCAATGGGCCTTTTCTAATCCAGTCTTTGTCCAGTGCTCTTGCCTTTTGTTCATTGTGTTCACAGCCCTTTCCTACTTTAAGGCCTCTGCACGTACATTTCCTTGTAGAATATATCTCTCCTGCCTCCCATATTTGCCTTCATGTTATCCATTTAAGTTTTCAGATTGGCACTCTTAAACAAACCTTACTGGGCCATCCTATATATTAAATACCTCTGTCAAGTTACTACTGAGTATCAAATCACTCTATATTCTTCCTACCTTAGTGCCATCAGCTTATAAAATTATGCTGTGCATTGATTTGATTGCCATCTGTCTATAAAGTTCTGTTACAGTGAAAAGCTCCTTAATGGCAGGAACTGTGGCTGTCTTATTTACCATGATATCCTTTGTGTTTAGTGTAGTGCCTGAGACAGAGTAGATAATGCCACATTTTTTTGATAAATGATCAATGAAAAATAAATAATCTAATTAGATTCTAATAGTGGTTGTTAAACTGAGCATGGTACCATGATGATAATTATTGACAGAGTGAACCCTTCCAATTGATAGCAGGAAGAGCTGTGCTACCTTTGAGATGATTTGCTAACCTTTCTGTCCACCCCATAACCAAAATATTAAGCAACACAACTCTGACCTTTAGTAATGCTGCCCTCTATAGCTGCAGAACTTTACATGTATTTTTAATCTAACATTATTTAGTCTTCCCTTAGCGTAGAAAACTTGCTTGCTGGTTTAGTCTCATAGAAGTACCCATGGCCATGTAAGAAATGTTTAAGTAAATGCATGAGTAGAAGTGTGGTATATAGTAATTACTCAAATTAATAGTAGGATTCGTTCAATAGATAGTAATTTCAAAGTTGGAATTTTGCCAAGATGTTCAGGATGACATTCCTACTCTTCTAGGTAGTGAAAACAAGTTCTTTTGTGATCATAGATAATTATAATGTTGAGGTTAACTTATTAGCACTGTAAGTCTAGATATTACTGTTAGTAAGATGGAGGGGTTTTTTAGCATTTTCCGATAGTATTGGTTCAACTTCAACTCAGCAAACAAATAGATGACAGCACACTACCTACATTGCTATGTTTTCCCTGAAGGTATTTTGTGATTACTTACTAGCCTGACTCTGCTTGAGTTATAAAATCTGACAAAAATCAGAGTTTAGAATCTGCTTCAGGCTAGCTATAAAACATTTTTTTCATGTAGTATATCAAACTACTTCTGAATCTCCTTATTGATAGCATATTCAATCAGAGTATGAACATTCTCTTTGAATAAAGTCACTATGGTGGCTTTATTTCTTCTCCCTAAGGCAGAGCTTTTATTCAAGTTTCACTTGATACTCTTAGGTTTTGCTCTCTTTTGCCTGTCAATTTACCCTTCATTAGTGCCAGATGTAACTGAGGAATCCATGAAATGACTGAAGTTTGCTCCTCTGATCTGCTCTTCCTTGTCTTACTCTGTGTTCCGGAGCCTTAGGCTGAGGTACTGGCACAGTGCCCCCGTGGAGGGAAATGCCAAAGGAAACAAACTGGAAGGCAAACCAAGCACTACAGGAGAAGTGAAAAGGCAGAAAATCATAGGGAAGGAACTGGGACTGGGCTGGTGAAAGGGGAACGTGGAGGAGATAAAGTGGAGACAGAAAATTTTGGAGAAACAAGGGCATATATATTAAACATGGCTAAAAAAAGAAGTAGCTAAATTAATACTTTAGAAAACTTTTTTAGAATACTGTTTTCCAAAGACGTTACTTATATTCTCTCCTTGGAGAACAACTTTGAAGAAGAAATAAGAACAATGTGGAATTTCAGTGGTACATAAGTGCCACTTCTCAGCACTCAGACTGTTTCCCAGGTTAGTATGAAGTACCACTCCAACCTTATTGACATCATTTGTTGGCTTAGCACTTTTTTTGTTCCCCATAAAGAAAGGTTAACCTCGGCTCAGCATCTTTTGATTTATTGCACGTTGTGAGTGAGCCACAGCTTTATTAATGAGACTTTAACATATTGCTTTAGTTAATATTGAAGAAATTTTTTAAAAATGTGCATTGCCGTTATTTGGATCTTAGATGCCCCTCAGTGACCCATGTGTTAGAGGTTTTGGGAGGGAGAAGACACTTTTAGTATATGTGCTATGAAGTGATAACTGGAAGACACTGTTAGAAGGTAGGGCCTAGTGAGAGAGGTCTTCAGGTCACCCAGAGTGAGCCCTCAAAGGGGATCAGAGGTCCTATCCCCTTTCTTGGCTCTCTGCTCCTTGGTCCTGAGGTGGGTGTTGTTGCTCCACTGTGCGCCCTCACCGCAGTCTGCTGTCTCATCTTAGGCCCAAAGCAGTGGTGCCAATCAGTTGCTAAAACCTCCTCAGCTGTGAGCCAAACGAACTTTCTTTTTTATAAGTTGATTATCTCAGGTATTGGTTATAGTGATAGAAAGCTGACTTATACAAATATGTAGATTTTGATCTTTTAGATGGAAGATTGGAAAAGAGATTCTGTGCAATTTGGGGACTTCAATAATGGAATTAGAAAACCTAAAAATAAGTACAATCTACCTACATTTACTTCAGATGTTACAAATTTAGGAAGTAAAGCTCAAAGTCCTACAGAGATAGTTAGACCTAGTAGTCCCTTGGGGGCTACCCAAAACAGTTAAAACGCACAGTTCACACACACACACACACACACACACACACACACACACACACTCACACAGAGGGAATAAACCAAGGGAACAAGGGTCATTGTTGAAGTAGTTGCCCATTGTTGTAATGACCAGAATGGATTGGAATTTGAGATTATGATGAAGGTAATGAGCAAATTCATAAGGAAATAAACAAACAGTGTATCAACTGAACCTTGAGATTTTATTTATTTTTTTTTAATTTTAAAAGTAAAAGGAGGAAAACATTAACAGACAGACAACCTTTTAAAAATAGCAAAAGAACAGTACAGACAATACAGAGTTACAAAGTGGTAGGAAATTAACAATGCTTGTTTGTATTACATATTGATATCTTCAAAGTGGTTTCTCATGAAAACAGATAGAGACATGTAATATTGAACAATCAAGGACTCATTGACAGTTTCTTTCAGCAAAGAAATAGAAGACAGTAGAACAACTATGTTAACTATCCTATACATGCATACAAAGTTTCTCCTTCTTTCCCTTCTCTTTTCCCACATCCCAGTTGCCCTTTACCCTTGAGTGCTTTCCTATCATTTCACACTATCATACCTCCTAATTTAAATTAACTCTTTCAGGTTTTACACTAGTGAAACAATGCGGTGCTTGCACATGTATGTTTGATTTATTTCACTTATGAGTATGGTCTCTAGTTGTGACCATTTACCTATAAAAGCCTCGAGTTTATCTTTCCTTATAGCTGAGTAATATTCCATTATATAAAAGTACCACAATTTTCCTATCCAGTCCTCGGTGGATGGACATTTGGGTTGCTTCCACATTTTAGCCATTACAAATTGTGCTGCTATGAACATAGGTGCACATATATCGCTGTGATACGCTGTTTTTAGATCTTCTGGGAAAATGCCCAGCAGGGGGATAGCTGGGTTGAATGGGACCTCTAGATCCACTTTTCTGAGGAATCTCCAAACTGATTTCCACAGTGGTTTCACCAGTCTGCATTCCCACCAGCAGTAGAGAAGGGTTCCTATTTCTCCACAACCTTGGCAGCATTTGTTATTGGTTGATTTCTTAATGCTAGCCATTCTTACTGGGGTAAGGTGGAATCTCAGTGTTGTTTTAATTTGCATTTCTCGAATGACTAATGATGTTGAACATTTTCTCATATATTTATTTGCCATTTGTATCTCCTTGTCTGAGAAGTGTGTATTCATGTCAGCTGCCCATTTTTGGACTGGGTCTTTGAATTTTAGGGGGCTGATATTTTTTAATTCTTTATATGTTCTAGATAGAAGCCCTTTGTCTGAGGGGCAATCGGCTAAAATTTTTTCCAAGTTTGTGGGTTTTCTTTTGACTCTGCTGGTGATTTCTTTAGATGTGCAGAAACTTTTCAGTAGGAATGAGATCCCAGTTGTTGATTCTTTCAAGTGTTTCACGTGCAATTTGTGAACCTTGAGATTTAGAAGTAGAGAATTTGTGTGTGTATGTGTTTGTGTGTGTTGGTGATCAAACCCAGTTCTTCTGCATATTAGGCAAATACTATATCATTGAGTTACAAACCCAACCCAGTTGGAGGAATTTGAGTGTCTGAATTTGAGGGGTTACTATAGTAGCTGAATTTTTCAGTATCCCAATTTGTTGATTTTTTTGTTGTTTCTTTATCTGTAAAGTAAAAAGTAAAGGTTGTTCTTGGTCTGTTCTGTCCCTAAAATTCTGATTCTGTAAACAAGCATTCAAGATTGGTTATAGCAGTGGATGATTCATGCCTTGTTCTTTTCCCTACCTTAAGCACATTCTTAGCTGTGTCCAACTCAGAATACAGTCTTTTATCTTATTTCATCAAGTTTTGAACTATGCTTCTCGGAATGCTTGGTTCCAGTGTGATTCAGGCATCACTGAGGGCTAGGTGTTTGGGAAAACAAGACTGAGTAGCAGGGTTCACTCTACTTCTGCTGCCCGTTTCTGTCTTATATATTGCAGTAGCTTATAAAATTATCAAACATTTGCTGAGTTTCAGTCCATTTTTACTGAGAGTATGAAGTTCACTTTACTCAAGAGCTCCTGTAGACCTCAGGCCTCCTTTATGAAACTACAAAAACAAGCCTCAGAAGCTTGTTTAATGAAATCGAAAACCTGCCCATGCTTTCCTCTGCAGTATGGCCCGTTACCTGAAGATTTGTTAGAAATACAGAATTCCAGGCTCTGCTCCTACACCAGAATCCACTGCATCAGAGTCTGCAGTTTAACAAGAGTCCCACGGGAGCCATATGCCCGTATGTGTTTGAGAAGCCTGGCAGCAGTCCAGGTTTTATGCAGCTTCCTACGCTCTTCACCTCATATTGAAGGACACACATTGATGAAGTACCATCCGTCCTCAGAAAGGTTAAATATTGGCCATCCTGAGGAACACTGGAGGAAAAAGGGTACTTGAAGTTTATCCCTGACTCTTTAACTTCTGCTAGCCTTTCATCATACGGTGTTCCATCCAAGTTTATACTATGGGCCTATCTAGCATTTGGCTTACATAACGGCATTTTCTCACGCTTAAATCTCGCCTCTCCTTTTGTTTCCCTCCTACACCACCATGTCCATATTAAACCTCTGCTTCTGAAAAGTACAGCTGAGTTGCTAAGTATGTCTTAAGCTCTCTGTAACCATCACCTCTAATTCCTTACTCTTTCAGCTTTTATGTTTGCCTCTCATTTTGACTGAAATACTGAAACTGATTTTCATAGAACCAAAAGTTTATATGACATAGTTTACCATTAAGTGGCAGTTACAAGGAACATTTTCATGTTCAACGTGTAATTATTTTTAAGGATGCAACTTGAGATTATTTATTTATTATTCTGTTTCCTTTCATTTGCCATTTGATAGTTTAATTCTGCTTGGTACCTTATGTGAAGCATGAACAGGAAAGAACACAAGAACCAAAATCACACATGTAACGTGACTGTTTCAGTGGTGGTGGGGGACTGAAAATATCTGCTGAAATGAAATTACATATTTTTTTCATGTAACCCAACTTTATCTACATTTGATTTTCAGATTTTATCTCCAGGTTATGTATGGGTATGGAGAGACATGAAGTAAGGCTTATTCGATTTCCATTCTGAAAGCTCCTTTATTTTCTTTAATATGTGAGTTATTAATGCTTCCTTTAAAAAATAAATGCTCCCAGAATCTTCCAGTTTTCTGTAGTTTACATTCTGTCACATACAGCTGCATTTTCAGTTTCCTTTCCCAACCAAACCAGCAGAAAGCAGCTGTCCTCATTCACTGCTGTTAACTTAATGACACTAATCCAGTATGAAGTACTCTGGGATAGCTCATGTGATTAACTCTATTCTAAAATGTAAGTGAAAGGTTGATGAATTGTCAGAAGTGTGCAGTTGACATACAGCTTTTACAGGCTGATGTCACAGTTGCAGATGCCTTCAGTACTGTACAGAGTGGTGGGCCTCACTACCTGAGCTCCTTGCACTGTATCTCGTCTCCAGAAAAGATTCTTAACCACATGTTATTTGTTCTTAACCATGTGTTATTTTTCACGAAGAGATTTGCTTACAGAAATCTATACTGTTTTCCTTTAAAAAATTGTGCATCATTGTTTTAAATCTGGTGGTACTTAGTTTTATCAAATTCTGTATTAACCAGTTCTTTAAAAGTAATGTTTATACTTAGTGAATTTTCAACTTTTAACCTTTTATATACTTTCAACTTCCAGTAAATATATAGATACTTTTGAATATTTTATTTGACTTATGTCACATCTCCAATTTTATTGATCATTCTTATTAAAAACCTTCTGATTATCATCTTTTCTTTACTCGTTTTGGTTTAACTTTCTATTTATTGAATCAAAATGAAAATGAATTTTTAGAAATAAGCCTCTGAGACTATTTGTTATACACAGACTGTCTCTATACTGTGACTTAGCTGTCGTGTGTGCGGAGGGCTGAAGAGTACACACCCTCCACTGCACTCCTACCGCTACATGTACATATACTGTCTGTATACAGCATTGCACATGGTATATTCTGCAGTTTTGTTTTTAGAAACATCTCTTTTTTCTGAGTGTGGTGATAGTAGCTCCATGATGGACTAGTAATTATAGATTATATTATACTTTGTTTAATCCAAAAATGTTTTTCCAGCTCTATAATTGTCAAAATGGTGGACTGCTTTTAAATTCCTGAATTTAGAGTCTTTTAGTGTCATCGAATTTCACTTTCTTTAAAATGTACTTAACTAACAGATGTGTTCTCTTTTTTTAGGTGCGGTTTGTAAAGAATATAACTTCCTGGAAAGAGATGAAACCAGGGTTTTATCATGGACACATTTCTTACTTGGATTTTGCAAAGTAAGTTATGCCTAAAGTGACATACTAAAGAATGCCTTATCCTTCAGCAACCTAAAAGAAATAAATGTTTTAAATTGTTATCATTTTGATTTTCCAGAATAAGATTGTACAGTACTGAATTGTCTTTGCTTTTAGATCTGTAATTTAAATATCCATCTAGTGTCTTACTGCCCTCTAGTGTTCATAAATTGGCAATTTTCATGATAATTATGCTATAGAAATTCCAGTTAAGTTAAATTTAGGTAATATTATTTAAAGGTATTCATCATTATTGCATGTGTTTCATATACAACCAAAATGATACTGTTCCAGGAAAGGTAAAGTTTTAACCTGATCAATCAGATTGTGACTGTACCACATTACTACAAAGCAAAAAATTCTCACGCAGTTATTGGTGCTCAGTACATAAAAAGGAATAGTTTAAACATGAGTCTTATGTATCTGTTTGAACTTTTTTTGTAGTACACGTAATGCCATTTTGGTAAAGCCTCAAATCCTCATGTTTTCCTTAATATTCTGCATTAACTTTAGAAACACCAAAATTTTTCATTGTTTAAGCTTATTCTCTCAGTCTTTAATAGTCATGATCTAAAGGAATACATCCTCATTTATTTATTCGCCAACTTTGAAAGATAGTATGTAAAATTTGAAATGAAAGTGATACTTCACTTTCAATTTATCTCATTAAATTTGAAAAGTAGATGGAAATATTACTGATTGAGATAGATAGTAAATCTTTTAACTTTTTTGGAAGTCATAAAATTGAAAAAGAGCCACTCACATATTACATGTATAAAATGATAAACTCTAATTTCTTTTTTCTCTCATACTACTCAGTCTTTCAATAAAGAAGTAGCTTCAAAGTTAGGTGTACATTTTTCTATAAATAATTCATACTGCAATATTGAAAACATTGTATGGGTAGCTTTAAAATAAACTAATTATTTTTTCTTTGCAGAGGCGTTGAACCAATTTCATAAACTTCATTCATATGCATATTTTCCCTCAGGCCTGCATTATCCTTGAATTGAATGTTTGTTTCCCTTTCACCTAAATGATTTATTTTTCCACACACAACTCAGTTTCTAATACTTGAGATTTTCATTATTAAAATTATATATTGAGTGCTTTTGCTTTAGGCAAAGTCTAAGAACAAAGCTCTGGTATATGCTTAGGTTCTTATACTTGAAAAGTATAAAGCTTTTTGAAAGAAATAATCTTATTTATTAAATATTGACATGAATGTTTAGGGATTTCAATATTTTCATAGTCCTCTTGTTACTGAAACTAAAAATTACTGTAAAAAACTTCAATAGACTTCTAGACAATTTTGAACAAATACCTAAACACTGATATCCTGTTAATTATCTTTTTGTATGATAGCCCAGTAACCCATAACTAAGGAAAAAGAAAGAAATGTCACCTTACCAATTTGGGGGATTTTTTTGGTGTCAGGAATCGAACTCAGGACCTTGCGTTTGCCAGGCTGGCGCTGTGTCACTGAGCTATATGCCTGGCCCACCTTACCAGTTTTTAAAATAATTTATTTTTGATTGTCCGCCATTATCTTGACCAGCATATTGCTTATAGAGTTTATTAAAATACTTGCCATTAGAAAAAAATGTGAATTTAGTAAAAGAAATTTTAATCACATAGTATTTCAGTTGCCTTCACTGGAGACATTAAAGAGTATAAACCCTAGAAAACCTAGGAAATAAGATTAAGAAATAGATAATGAAAAGTCCTTTCTAGTTAAAAGTGATTACTGAGAAACACACATCCTATTTGTGATTTTAAGTCTGCCCAAAGCATGTTCTGATTATATATGTGTATTTTTTTCTCCTAGAACTTTAGGATAATAACCAAAAAATTTTTTTGACATTTTTCCATTTTCTCCCATCTTGCTACTTCTTGTCTTAATTCTATAGACATGATAAATTCATGCCATAAATTTAGAAATTTTGTAGTTTAAAACTATATAGATATAGATTGGACATTTTCAGAATGTTCTGGTGTATTGAAAATACAAAGTTAAGTATAAACCTTGACCTTAATGAGTTTGTTGAAACTTCATTTTTCCCCTAGACTTACCTGTTCATAGTTCCTTTTTATAAGCAATGAAAATCTTATGTTACCTTTCCCTTTTAAATTCATGCTATTCATTTACCAGTATGAAAGATGGATTAAAAGCGAGAGAGACTGATGTAAAGAAACCAAGTAAATTATTACAGTAACCCAAGCAGAAGGGCTGGGAAGAAGGCAGTGGTAAAGAGAGAATGAAGAAGACAGGGCACATCATTGAGAAAGCTTACAAAAGAAAAATTAGACTCGGTAACTTCACTAAATGACAAATAAAGGAAAGGGAAGAGACAAGAGAATATTTCAAGGTGGGGAGTGGGGAGGATATTAAGACAAGGAGCCAGTTGGACATTTCCACAGTCTACAAAAGTTACAAAAGTAAAAAGCATCCATGTTCTGTCAGCTCTTTATCATTCTATAAATAATGCTGAAGACTTTGTTTTTCACTTCTCTCATCTTTAAAATCAGTAAAGTAGAAGGTGGTGGTACCGGTACTGTCAGTACTGTATCTATTGATAATCTTTACCCAGTTTGGTGAGCCAGAAATAACACATCGTTACTATATTTAATGTATATTGGAAACTCTACAACCAGATTGGTTATGGAACCAAATAAATCACTTCTTAATAACCCCATTTTAAAATTATAAATATTAATTTTTGTATGCGTGTGCAAATCTGGGAGAGTATTGTATACTTGGACTTGAACTCTAATGAAGACATAAAATTAAAATGTTTTGTATAATTTTTTCCAATAAAGTTTAAAATTTTTATTCATTTTCCCCTTCCTCCATAATTTTTAAAAAATTTATTAATTGACAGTAACTGTACATATATATGTATGGGACACACTATGCTATTTCAATACATATATAAATCATGCAGTGACCAGATTAAGATAATTGTCAGATCTTTCATCTCACATATTTATCATTTCTTTGTGTTTGGAGCACTCAAAATCCTACTAGCTATTTTGAAGTATTCACTTCACTGTTGTCAGCTATAGTTATCCTTCTGTGCTGTGGAACATTAGAAGTCCCCGCCCCCCCCAACTCCAGCTGCACTCCTATACCTGTTAACTATTCTCTTTTCATCTGTTCCTGCATATCCTTCGTAGGCTTTGGAAACCACTAGTCTACTCTACTTTGTTAGATCAGCTTTTTAGCTTCCACATATAACTGAACATAAGCAGTGTACCTACTTCATTTAACATAATGTTCTCAAGTTCTATCTATATTAATAATGCAGTTACATAATTTCACTCATTTTTATAGCTGACTATATTGTGAATATTGTTATATATATACATATATGTATATTATATAGTGTGTGTGTGTATACAGTATACTTTCTTTATCCATTCATCTGTTGATGGATATATAGGTTGATTCCATATCCTAGCTGTTGTGAATAAAGCTGCAATAAATGTGCAAGTACAGATATTTTCTCAGTGTACTGATGTCATTTCCTTTCAGTGTATGCTCCATAATGGGATTGCTGATCATATGGTGGCTCCGTTTCTAGGTCTTCAAGGAACCTACTGCATGGTTATACTAATTTTAATTTTCATTCCCACCAACAGTGCATGAGAGTTCCCCTTTCTGCACATCCTTGCTAGCACTTATTTTTGTCTTCTAATAGCCATTCTAACTGGAATAAGATAATACCTCATTGTGATTTTGGTTTGCATTTACCAGATGATTAGTGATGTTGAGCTTTTGTTTTTTCATATAGCTGTTGTATAGCCTGTTTTGAGAAATGTCTGTTCAGGTCATTTGCCCATTTTCTAATAGGACTTTTGTTTTTCTTGCTGTTGGCTTGTTTGAGTTCCTTATATTTGGGATTTAATCAGATGAGTAGCTTGTCAGATGAGTAGCTTGCACATATTTTCTCGCACTCTTTAGATTGTCTCATCATTGTTGATTGTTTCATTTGCTGTGCAGCGTTTTCTTTGATGTAATCCTGTTTGTCAAGCTTTGCTTTTGTTGCCTGTATTTTGGTACCACATCCAAAAAAAGTTTTGCAAAGACTAATGTCCTGATGTATTTCTCCTATGCTTTCTTGTAGTAGTTTCATAATTAGATTATTTGATCCATTTTGAATTGGTTTTTATATGTGGTAAGAGATAAGGGTCTAGTTTCTTTGTTTTGCAGAGATATCCAGTGCCATTTACTGAGGAGACTTTCCCTTTTCCAGTGTATATTCTTGCTGCCTTTGTTCAAAATGAGTTGGCTATAAGTACACGGATTTATTTCTGAGTTCCTTCTGTTCTGTAGATTGATATCTCAGTTTTTATGCCAGTACCATGCTGTTTTGGTAGCTATAGCATTGTAGTGTGTTTTAAAAACCAGATATTGTGATGCCTCCAGTTTTGTCCTCCTTATTCAAGATTGCCTTGGCTATTTGGGGTCTTCTGTAGTTCTGTACAAATTCTAGGAGATTTCAATCTGTGAAGAACATCATTGATATTTTGATACAGATTGCATTGGGTCTGTAGAGCACTTTGGGTAATATGGACATTTTAACAATGTTAATTTCCCTAATCCATGAATATAGGATGTCTTTTCATTTTGTGTGCATGTGTATATGTAGGTTCTCTTTTATTTTTTCATTAGTATTTTGTAATTTTTTGGTAGAGATCATTCACTTCTTTAGTTAAATTTATTCCTATGCATTTTTGTAGCTTTTATGAATTGGATTTCTTTCTTAACAATTTCATTGGTAATGTATTTTAAACACTACCGATTTTTGTGTGTTGATTTTTATATCCTTCAACCTTACTGAATTTATCAGTTCTAACAGGTTTTTGATAATCTTTAAGTTTTTCTGTATGTAGGACCCTGTCATCTGAAAAAGGATACTTTGAGCTCCTCCTTTTCAATTTGGATGCTGTTCATTTCTTTCTCTTGCCTTATTGTTCTGGTTAAAGTTTCCAACACTAAACTATATTGAACACGAGTGGTAAGAGGTTACAGCTATGTTTACTCCTGAATTTAGAGGAAATAATTTCAACTTTTCCCTATTCAGCATGGAGTTGCTGTGTTTTGTAATCTATAGCCTTTATTGTATTGATTTGTATTCCTTCAGTATTCCCCTTTGTTAAAGGTTATCATGAAGAGATACTGACTTTTACCAAATATTTTTTTCTGTGCCTGTTGAGATGATCAAGTGATTTTTATTCTTCATTCTATTTGTATGATATAGCTATGTTTACTAATTTGCATATGTTGCATCATCTTTGCTTGCTAGAATGAAACCAACTTGATCGCAGCATGTGATCTTTTTGTTGAATTCAATTTGCAAGTATTTTGCAGTGGATTTTTACATCTCTGTTCATCAGGGATACTTGTATATAGTTTTCTGTTTTGTGTGTGTCAGGCTTTGGTAGCAGGATAATGCTGGCCTTATAAAAGGAATTTAGAAGCTCAATCTCCCTTTCAATTTTTTATAATAGTTTGAGAAGAATTAATATGAGTTCTTTTTTAAAGATCAATTGAAGTCATCCAGATCTGGACTTTTCTTTATTGGGAGGCTTTTTATTACTAGTTTAGTTTCATTATTTGTTATTGTTCTTTACAAGTTTTCTATATTCTTACATATCAGTTTGGGTAGGGTATATGTGTCCAGAAATTTATCCATTTATTCTAGGTTTCCCAATTTATTGGCATCTGATTGTTCACGATGAACCTTTGAATGTCTGTGGTATCAGTTGTAATGTTTCATTGTTTTCATCTCTAATTTTATCTGTCTGGATCTCTTTTCCCCCTTTACATAAATTAAGTTTGTCATTTTTATTTATTTGAAAAAAAAATTGGGTTTTGGTTTTGGTTTTTGGTCTTCATTTTGTTTATTTCTGCTGAAGTCTTTCTGATTTTGGATTTTGTTCATGCTTGCTTTTTTAGTTCATTGAATTGCATCATTGGGTTTTTTGAAATCTTACTTTTTTATTCCCTTATTTTGTTGGCAGAGGTATTCTCTTCTTAGCACATTCTCTTTTGAGTATCTTCTTTGCTAATGAATTTTGTTCTTTCCTGTATTTTCATGATGGTAGTTATCATCCTTTTGCTTCTATTACAGGTCTGCCTTAAGCATTTATTATCCAGCGATGATGAATTCCTTGTTTTGTTTTGCTTTGCTTTGTTTTTGCCTTGGAAAGACTTTATTTCTCTTTCATTTCTGATGGATAGCTTTTCTGGACATAGTACTCATGATTGGCAATTCGTTTGTTTTTTCTTTTGGAATGTTGAATATTTTATCCTATTCTCTCTTGGTCTGAAAGAATCCTGTTTGAGAAGTCTAATGTTAGTGTAATGGTGATTTCCTTGTGACTTGACGCTGTCCCCTTCCTGTTTTAGAATTCAATCTCTCTGTCTTGTACTTCTGACAGTTTCATGATAATATGCCTCAAAGTGGATCACTGTTGATTGAATCTATTAGGCATCCTTTGAGCTTTCCACGCCTGGATGTGAATATCTTTCCCAAGATTTGCAGTTTTCAGCAGCAGTTTCATTGAATAGGGTTTTCTGCATCTTACCCGCTTCCACCCCCTTTCTGGAACATCCAAAATAGGGAAATTTGCTCACTTAATGGAGCCCCATAAGTTTCAAGGTTTTCTTCATTCTTTTATTATTTAGTTAGTTTGTTTATTTTAGGTCTTACTGGGTTATTTTGAAAGACTTGTCTTTGAGTCAGAAATTCTTTATTCTGCTTGATCTAGTCTGCAGTTGAGGAATTTTTTTTTTTTTTACTTTTTCTTATTGAGCTTTTTTATCTTCAAGATTTGTTTTCTCTTTTATGGTCTCTATCTCTTTGCTAAGTTTCCCATTCATATCTTGAATTGTTTTCCTGATTCATTGAATTGTCTATTTTTATTCTCTTTCATCTCATTAAGTTTCCTTAAGAATTAGCCAGGCATGGTGGCATACACCTGTAATCCCAGCACTCGGGAACCTGAGGCAGGAGGATTGCCTTGAATTCAAGGCCAGCCTGGACTACATCGTGAGAACCTGTCTCAAAAAAAAAAAAAAAAAGGAATCATCATTATGAATTCTTCAGACAGTTTATCAGGTTCCTTTTCTTTGGGGTTAATTGCTAGATACTTTGGTTTTCTTGTGTCCCTGTGTTAGTGTAACTGGCAGATCGTCTCTACCACTTTCATAGGCTAATTCTCTTGGGGTAGGAGCACTCTGAAAGGTCTGCGCAGGTAAGGAGCAGCTTGCTGGCAGCAGGGGCATGGTACCAATCAGTTCTCAAGGGCTGATGAGGATGGCTTGTCACAGTCTGCTAGGTGGGTATGATACAGTGTGCCCAGGACTGGGATGGAGTGCCTGTTAGTATCTGAGGGCCACTTGGGGACCAGGTGAAACCTGGGCCCAGATGGGTTACTGACCAGTATCTGAGGCCTGCATAGTTCACCTAAGGAGCCCTGTGGGGTCTGCCTTCTTAGGGCAACCTGCCAGTCTGCTTCTGCAGACCTCACCATGCCAGGCTTCTGGTACGCTGCGTGACTGCCTCAGCCAGCCGAACCATTCAGGGCAGGCTGCTCAGCTCCTTCCCAGGGGCAAGGGTGTGTGATCACCATAATTCCATAAATTCTTAACTCTTGCTTACTTTACTGTGACATCAAATGAGTGCTCTTTAAATCTTCACTTAATATTTTATTTTACTTAATTGGTTTTTTTTCATATAGGATCATTACTTCAGACTTTTACATATAATTTCAGGAAATTTCTAAACAGAATAAAAATGTTGATTTCATCAATTTTGTCCTATTTCAGATTTGGGGTGAAAAAGAAGCCAATTTACATTAATGTGATAAGGGATCCTATTGAGAGGCTAGTTTCTTACTATTATTTTCTGAGATTTGGAGATGATTATCGACCAGGATTAAGGAGACGAAAACAAGGAGACAAAAAGGTAGTATTTTAGTTTTAAGATTTTCATAGAAATAATTGTTTCCTAAATGCAATGGTCAGTGTGCTTTTTGAATCTCTTATTGATTATAAAGATACTGCTTGCTTATTACGGAAAATTTGAAAAACATCCCAGAGTATAGAGGCAAAGGTAAAACTATTAGCTGATGTCTTTATAGTATCATCATTTTTGTGAGGTTTTAAAAAAACTTTGTTCATCTGTTAAAGAGTTCAATATTTGTTTTATTATAGTCCTATTAATAATTTTCCAGGGCTGGTGATGTAGCTCAGTGGTAGAGCACTTACTTATCTAGCATACATATGGCCCTTGCACTGTCAGACAGGAATTCTGGGAGATTATTAATAATTATTGATTAATATATTTTATTTCTCATAGTTTTACTGATGGCAGTTTTGTATTTATTAGTAATCACTTTGTTTAAAGCAGAAATTTTACAAGCAATGAGAAAATAATGACTCAAGATATTTGTATGGATTTTGGTGTCGTTCATTTCATTGCTTCCTCCAGAGTATCACCAGCTACTTTTCTGAGAACTATACTGATTTTTCGCATTTCTCTTGGAACACTTTTACTCAGACCTCACTACTCACAGCATAGAAGACGCAGGGTGGCATTGTTTGAGACTTTCCTCCTGTCTTAATTTTTCCTCAGATAGCCACCTCAGTGCTTTGGCCACATGAAATGTCACTGAACTCCAAACTTACTATTGCTTCATATTTTTTCCATACATGCTGTTCGTCATATTTAGAGTGCCTTTCCTTCACTCCAGAAAAGTTTTCGTTTATGTATGAGATTCGGCTGCAGTGTTCCCTTTCTCACAAAGTTTCCTATCCTGCTGCCCCACAGCAGAGTTAGGTCCCTTTCAAGACTTCCAAAACATTCTATTTCAATCTTTTTCAAAGCATTTACTCAGTAGTATCTGGAGTGTTGGTTTACGTACTGTTTTCCCCCATATCTCATCTCTGAGCCCCTCCTGTTTAACTTGTGTCTTAGCTAACTCTGTCATCATTGAGACGCAGTACCTGCCACCTGCAACCCAAGGAGAGGTTGATTTTGGCTCACAGTTTCTAGGGGTTTCAGTCCATAGTCAGCTGGCTCCAGGGCAGAAGTGGCATAGTGCAAGGGTTGGGCAGAGGACAGCTGCTCCTGGCGTGGTGTTCGTGGCGTCTAGAAAGCAAAGAGAGTAAAGAGAGGCTCTGGGGAGGAAGATAAGCCCTTCAGGCTACTCCCTCAGCAACCCACACTTTCCTACCAGATCCCACCTCCTCACCAAAAGTCAGCTATGAGCCCCCATAGTCCGGCCACCTTTCAAAACCCCCACCTCAGTGCATGACGCTCTTGGGGGACATCTCAGTATAGAGCATAACAATATGGTACCTGGTTTGCCTGTGAGTGCTTAACAGTATGTGCCCTCTGCACATTTTAAAGTGTTACACAGTAGCAGCGCCAAATGCTTGGTGTATCATGATAAGCAACACCCAATAATGAACTCTTTTCTAAGTAAGATGTTTCTTCTTTGTCATGAGAAAACCATAGGGTTTTCTTTGTTTTCCTTTTTTTTCTAGAAATTGATGTTTCATTTCTTAGTCTCAAAATTTTAATTAGAAAATACTAATCAAAATATAAATAACTGACCAAATCTTCTTTTACTCTGGGTTTACCCATATCTTACCATTACCTAATCCTCTAAAAAATGCTTGTATTATTTTGAGGTGTCTGTAAAATTCTGTAAAATCTGTAAATAGAACTTTTTATGGCCTTGTACTTGGAGTATTATTTTTACTTTGTGACATCCATCTTTTTCCTTTGAACAAATGGATGATAATGTTGTTTAGGAAAAAATATACTATCCTATAGGTTCAGCTGTCAGCCCTAGATAGCATGGTTTCGTGGTTGTTCTACACAATTTGAGTGATTGAGCAATGACAGTGATTAATGAAATTAACCACAATAAATCACATTTATTATTTATTGTATACAGAGCACTGTTCTAAGCTGGCTTGTGCAGTTCTATGAGGTAGTTGCTGTTGTATTCTTCACTTACAGATAAACAAACTGAAACCCAGAAAGGTTAAAACACTATGCCTAGTATCATATGGCAAGTAAATGGTGAGCCCATAATCTCAACCCTTCTTTTTTTTCTTTAAAAAGAAATACAATATGCTACTCAATGTTTCCCTGTAGAAAATTTATATATTCAATACTTAATAGAAAATCCATCATCTCCCTTTTATATTTGAAAAACTTAGGTAGATATGCTGTCCTAGAGCTTTTACTACTTTCACTCTAAGTGTAATAAGGCTTGGATTTTTAAAATATCATTATAAAAATACATATTTCTACACTTGTTTGTTTAGATACAGTATTAGTAACTTCAAAATGTTATATTGCATATTGTACTGTTTTAACTTTTATAAGGATACAACCACATGTAAATAAATGATTTATTAAAGTATGAAGTTTCACTGTTTTGTGATAGAAATATTTTGTGATAGAATGGACCTTTTCAGATATGAAACATTAGACATACTAAATAATTCATCATGTTTCTCATGAAACAAATGTTGATAGCATTCTAGGACCTTATATGTTACTTAATGTTTTATTGCAGATAACTCCTTAATATATTTAGCTTGCAAGAATCTTCATTAAACTCATATCTTTAAAGTTTTAAGACTTTGTGCCTATAACATTCCTAAAAATGGAGGGATATTTGAAGGTAGCGGAGATTAAAGGGTGGCCATGATTACATTTATATAACTTACAGTGGCTGCCATTCTAAAAAATGTCTGAATAGCTTCATTCAGTTCAGCACTTAGAACAACTATTATGGTTTAAACCGCAGCCTCCCAGTGACCTGAACTGCTCTCTGCTTACATTATCAGACAGTAATTGGAAAGACATTTCTGATATCTGTACACTTCAGATACTTTCAGTTGATCTTCAGTAAGAAACAAAAGATTGGTTTTATTTGGTAGATTTCTTAACTTCCAGAGAACTTTTATTTATGTGAGCTAAATCTACTGTATTAATATTTACCAATATTACAAATTCCCAATTTACTGAGAAGTGTTTTTAAGTTAATGTAAAAGTAACAGGAAACTTATCTTGTGTTAATATAAATAATATTTTAGTGCAAATAACCATTCCTTCAGCTTCAAAAGTAAGAGTGGCATCATTTTACCTTTGTACAAAAATCTTTTTGTATCTGACTTAATACAGATAGCCTGATTTTTGTGTCCCTTTCTGAATTCTGTTAATTTACCTTTTTTTGGTTGAAGTCTATAAAGAAAACACAGCTTCATACAGATAGGTAACTAGAAGAGAGACAATTTTAATAGCCTTTTCAGAAAATTGTGACTGTTCTTCTTTCACTATTACACTAAACCTTGACAGGTGGTAGTTTCTTAGTTGCAATGTGAACTTTTTATACTCTGCCACATGAAAATGCATTCAGTCTTTTAACCAAACTTAATTTAAAACCTACTGGTTCATTTAGTTAGGTGTCCATTTTATTATATGATATCAAAAATTCACATTTATGAATATCACCAGAGATTATGTCAGAAGAGACTTAAGGCTTTTGTCAGGGTTATAGAGGTAAATACAAATTTTCCAAAAATTTTATTTTTTGTGTCAAAGGTTAACTTTTATCACAGACTATTTCTGGGTTTCTCAACCTCATCATTGTTGTTCTGGGTCTCATAGTTATTTGTAATGGGCACCGCCTGTGCGTAAGAGAACATTTAAAGGCTTTCCTGGCCTCGAATTGGTAGCATCCCCACACCTCGCTTGTAAGAATCGGAAATGTCTCCAAACATTGCCAGATACCATCAGGGAATTAAACAGCTCACAGTTAAGAATCACTCAGTTACTGAACACCATCGGTTGTTTTCTTTCAAGTAAAAAGCACAATTTATTTATTTTGAGAAAATGTCACCAAATGCCCAGTTGGAATAGCCATAATGACATTAAGATATTTACTGCACTGCTAAACTCATCACTCACAGGATTTCAACTCTTTACTGCTCTAATAGGTTGTTAAATTTTATTTTTTTACCAACAGAACACCAAAGGGGTTATACTAATAAAAAGAGCAAATGTGTGGATGCTCTATATAAAAACATAAAAAGAGTGAGCTTACATGTATCAGGAAATATTTACTGGCTCTAGAGATCACAGTTTCTATCTCAATTTGCTTTTTGTATTTCTTATTCTGAATTAAGTAAACTTAAAGACAGCTATTAGAATTATAGTGCATTTAGCATACCTTACTTAAAAATAGGTACTGTCTTGCAAAAATAATAACGGGGTTAGAAGTATTCCATACTTAGTGCTACGTAATCCTAATTGTTGGCTTACAAATATTTGCCTTATGGTCCTTAATAATTCACATTTTCCTGACATGTTTTGTTTATGGAACATGAATTTTACTTTACTGCCTCACAAAGCCATTTTGGACTGTATTAATTTCCTCAGGAAGTATTTTATGTGTAAAAAGCACCACAGGGAATCAATATACTATAACAGCTTTGCAGCTGGCATATTTAAAGGTTTTATAACTTTTCATTGTGAACTAAGAGCCTCTATCTCAGTAAAAGTTCCCTTTATCTATGTAATGGACAACTCAGAGTCAGCCTTGAGCTCTCCTCTTGCTAGGTTTCTGTTTGGACCATAGGAAGTTAGAGAAAAAGGAGAAGAGTGAGTCGTAATGAATTTGAAGGATGGGATGATGAGTTCCAGTTGGACATGACTTTGAGTCATGTGTAAGTAAGAGGAGATGCCCCCTAGAAAAATCTGTTTGTACTTCAAGAAATAGGTGTAACAAATTGGGAGCGAGTCATCAACATTAGGTAGAAATTGAAACCATGGGATTGAATAAAATTGCATGTGAAAAACATGGTGTGAAAAATGACCAGATGAAAAGGCATGTAGCTCTGGGGAGTGCTAACATTTAAAGAACAAGCAGCTAGAGAAGGGAGCATGCTAAAGAGACCGATGGAAGAGAATCAGAAGACAGCTGGCAAGTCCTGAAATGGAAGGGAAAAGAGCTTTGATTTCAGAGGTCACTGAAGTGAGGACTGGAAATATTCATGGCATTTAAAATCATTTGTATCTAGCTTTTCTAAGCAAAAGTTGCTTTTAAGTGAAAAGACTGATTGTATCTTAAGAACTTTTCATTACTCTGGTGTATTAAGCTGGGTTTTGAGAGACAGGGAAAAGGTCTGGCGCAGTGGTGGTGAGCCTGTGGCCCGTGTGCTGCCGCGGGCTGTCTGTATCATTAAGAGCTCTCAAAGGTTTGCCAGCGTTAGTCTAGAGCATTTTTCTTGATTTTGTTTTACTTTTCGGGGGCTCGAAGTTTTATAAGAAAATTATTCAGTTATAGAAAACCCTAGTTTTGAAATGTGACTCATGTGAACTAGATGACTAGTTCACACATTTGTGTGAGGGTCCCTGTGGTGTGAGTGGAAAGGCCTTTGTGCTGACGTGACCTTTGGAGGCGCCCAGCGGTGGACCGTAAATGCTCAGTGCTTCGTAACATTGTGTACATGGAAGCTAGAATTGAGCTGTCTAATTTGAGCTCTTTCATTAGGAAACAGTTGGTTTATTTATCAAATATTTACATTAAATGGGAGAATTTCTAACATGCTAAAATCTGAAACTCCTACATATAACCAGTCTGCGATCATTCATAGGTTTTATTGTTGCTGTTGTTTTTCTTCCTGTCTTCCCCACTACTGTCCATCTCAGCCATTTTATCATCGTTTAATTGGCAGAACAAACACTTCCCAAAAGTAAGGAAAGCAAAACAAACTATTTTTCTTCCGTAAGAAAAGTAAAACAAACTATTTTTCCACTAAAACACTTGTTGGGTGGATTAGTGTAGATGTTCATAAACTGCTGAAACAAAGAAACACAAACAGGTTAACATTGTTTGTCTTTCACATCAAAGTCCAGAGATGAGTATCCAGGCTTTTGGGGCGGCTTTGCTCCGTGCTGTCCTTCAGGGACCTAGGTTCCTATTATATTGTTGCTTCGACACTCTTTACATGATTTGTTGAATTTGGGTCACTGCTATATCACTTTCTAGCCCTTGGGAAAAAAGGTAGTGGGGGCCAAGCAGTTTCCTTCTAGGCAGTGACCCAGAAGTTTCCTGCATCACTTCTGCCTCCAGTCCTCCAGTAAGACCTCAGTCACATGACTACACTCATTGCAAGAGGAGCTAGCATAGGCCTGTAGAAGAAAAAAGGAATGGGTTGTGGAGGTAATTCTTAGTCTGCCAAAGGTTAGCAGAATTAAAACTACTGGCCAAAAATAGATTGGAAGGTTTTTAAAATATTCTCTTTTCTTGAAGTACCAAAATACTTAGGGTAGGAACTAGGAATTGGCTAATTAGGGGATTTTAAATTAAATAGCTATTGACATGCTTACTCAGTTTTAATTCTAATGGTATACATTTAAGTTCTCAAAATTATTTATATAGTAATTCTCTTGAGATCTTTAATATTGAAACCTCTTTTAATATGTTAGTAGTTTCTTTTTTTTTTTTGATACTGGGAATAGAGCTCACAATCTTGCCAGGCAGGTACTATGCTGCTGAGCTATATTCCCAGCCTGTTAATTTCTTGTAGTTAAGCAAAATAATCTTAAATGTCTTTGAATCACACACTATCACATGCAGATATAAAATGGTGGAAATTGTGAGATCATTGATAATGACTTCAGTAACACTGTTTTCCTGTCTCATACTCCAGTTAAAGGCATAAAGAAGCTGAGTACTTCTGAGCTTCAGAGATGGCATGCGACAAGCGAAAGCCTGTTAGAAATGGATGGACATGGAATCAGAGACCTGATCTATTCTTACCCAGTTCATTGAGCCAAAGCTTTCATGGAGATGAGGACATAGTAGGGCTAGATAAAAAAGGGATACATAAAAGTTTTGGGTTTTGTTTTTTTAATGAACTAAGTTGGCATAAATGACAAAACCATTTTTAGAAAGTGGCTCAGGGATGTAAGTCTAAGTCAAACCGCGTAGGAAATAATCAGTTTTTGCAGTGGCCGTTCACATGGGGCTTATTGAGTCTTAAATGCAGGCCAGAGTGTTTTTACTTTTTAAAAAAGAAAAACACACATGAAGAAACTGAGAGAATTCTAAAAGATTGTCAAACCACTTCATGAAAAAGTTATTTTTCATCTCCACTAAAACATCTCCACTATTAGTACATGTAAGTCCTCAAAGTGCAGTCTTCCCAGTGGTAACGTAGAAAAATTGCCTGTACAGTATGTATAGCACTACACAGTATACCACGGAGAACACATGCATGATGCATGAGCTTTCAAGTTTTCCTCATAGTTGGAGATACAGCATGACACTCATTTAAAAAGTACATGGAGCAAGTTATGTGGGTAAACTTAGGTATCTTTATATATCCAGACCCTAAGAGCTGGCTATTATAAGAAATACATTCTTAATGCATGCAACTTGAAAGAAAGTCAGAGTGATTTTAGGCTCTAGTAGTCTCTGGAATGATAGTCTTAAGGTAAAGTAGGTTAGTTGAGGGAACTACAGTACCAGAAGAAGTAATTATAGTCAGCAAAGGTCTAGAGATTTGGGGGTACACATGACATGGTTGTGAAACTACAAAACAAATCATTCTGATAAAGGTAGACCTGTGCACAGAGACAGCACGGCTGACACTTCAGGTCAGAGTATGAATTATTCCTGGAAGGCAGGGGAAAGTTCTTCTTGTTCATTTTTCTAAGGTATTGGAAGCTATTGAAGTTTTCTGAGTAAAAGATGTTAGAAGGACTACTGACGCTAATCTAGTAACTGCACTGAGCATATCAGAAGGAAGTGTATAAAAGCAACCCAATTAAGAATCTGATGTAGCCAAGCATGATGCCACATACCTGTGATCCCAGCACACAGGAGGCTGAGGCAGGAGGATCACAAGTCTCACAGTAAAATAAAGAAAACTGTTACAAAAATAAAGACTAGTGATACTATGAGATCCTGATGGATGTAAGGTGTGAAAAAGTGAAGATGGATTGGAAAGACATTGCCTCAGAGATACGAACTGGGGGAGATGAGAGGAAATGTTCTCTGAAATCTTTAATTACTGAGCTACACAAAGCAGGTATAATGCTTTTGTCAGAAATATTGAATATGAAATAACACTGAGAGTTCAAATTAAAATATACAGTAGTTATTAGAAATGATCTGTGAGTACTTACTTGGAAGTCTTTTGCCTAAAAATTATAAGCCAAGGAAATGTTAATAAGTGGGCCAAGGCAGGAGTAAGCAAAGAATGCAAAGATAAATAATTGATGAATATTTTGTAGAACGGACCAAAAGTACCTACAAAGAAGATGAGGGTAATGCATTCAGAAGGGAACAGAACCAAGCAGTGGTGGTGCACACACCTTTAATTCTAGCACTCTGGGAGACTGAGGAGGATCACAGGGTCAAGCCATTTTGGGAAATGAGAGACCCTGTCTCAAAATAAACGATAATTTTTTTAAAGGCCAGGGATATACTCAGTGCAAAGTGCCTAGATTGAATCCTCAGTAGCATCAGACAGTCAAAAGGGAGGAAGAGGGAGGGAAGACCAACAAAAGAAGCCAGGTGTAGATAAGTATATATTAGTGGTAGGAGAGACCAAGAGCTTTTTCAGAAAAAAGAAGATGGGGCAAAATGCCATGGAGGTCAAGGAGGCACAGACCAACAAAACATTGTATTGGACCGTCAGGTAGGAGAGGAAGAGAGAAAGACAGACACAGACATAAAGATACCTCATTTATTGAGTTCCCCAGGCATTGTAGTACTCTGGATTTAGTTCTCCAGGTGAAACTATGCTCTCGTGTTTTATATGAAGAAACTAATATAGAACTGCAGTTTTCCAGGTTCAGGATTCAAACCCAACTCATGAATCTTTTCAATGTATCGTAGCAGAGGTCATCTGTTTAAAAATAAATAAGTGACGGGTTGCAGTTTACTTTGTTGTCCCTTTAATGTTGCCAGGAGAAAGACAGTCATTTAGCTCCACCTGTAGCAAGGCTTAAGGAATTTGGGGATCTATTTTCATAGATGTTTGGTTAAACAGGCCCTTTGAGAATATCTAATTGTATAGATTAGAAAAATGCAACCTAGAGACCTTAAAGGTGTCCTCAAATGTAGTCAAATCTGGTTGTAGGGGCTTAGAGCTCTGGCTGAAGACAAGTGTTCTTTCTACTCTTGCATACTTCCTCTTTGTGGAAATAACAGGTTGTATTTGTAGGCTTCTCCGGGAGAACCACCTCCCAGGGCTTTTCTCTGCTAAATTTCTATGTCATATCATCTCAAAGGGATAATTTCCCTTGGTTAGAAAATATAAATACACAAATTTGACACAAACCAGTAGTTATTTTTGAGAACAAATTATTATAGGGGGGGTGTCCCTTCATATAGTAAAGAATTCTTATAAACATTTGCATAGAAGAAAAATCATGAGAAAAACCCATATTTAACTTTCCTCACTATCTGGAGTATATACTTGTATAACTTGCCCATTCCTCTCAGTTTATTATCTTGCCAACTTGCACCCATTTATTTAATAACTTACCACAGTAAGTAATTAAGAAGTAAGGGAAACTTGGCTTTATGACTTACCGGTGTTCCTTTGTCTTTGTTTCAGACTTTTGATGAATGTGTAGCTGAGGGCGGCTCAGACTGTGCCCCAGAGAAGCTCTGGCTTCAGATCCCATTCTTCTGTGGCCATAGCTCGGAATGCTGGTAGGAAGATACAGTTCGTTTAAACTGATCATTTTCCTTATTATTTCTATAATCTGCATTTCATAAGTAAGAATATGTTAAATCAAAAACTGCATAGAGGGGAATTAGTGAAGACTAGACCAAAAATAACATGTAATTAATACCTAGTTTTCTGTTTACTTTTATATGCATTTAAAAGATTATTCATATGTTATCTTGACAGTGTCTTTCAGTTGTTTTTTAAAAGAATTTTTTTTGTTTATTTTTGGTGTTCTGTTTTTATTTCAGTAGAAGTCTTAATTAGAGACCAGAGGTCATTTGACAAACTATTTTGTCTTACAATTACTGTTTTAGCCTTGTTACTTTAAGAAGAGGTTTAATAGGTAAATTATTTACCTGGTTTTACTATTAAGTTGATTTTTTAAAGCAGAGCCAAGGTTGTGGTTGTGGTTTAGCCTGCTAATAAACATGAGGTGGAAAATAAAGATATTTTATCTTTAATAAAGAACTTATTTCCTAAGAATGTGTTGAGTGTTTAATAATTGTGCATTTTTTATTCTATTCAATCATTTGAATGGAAAAAATAGAAACAAATTCAAAGTATATTCCTTAAAGCCATAATGAGAAATGCAGAGACTTTCTTCATTATTTGAGATATTATTAGATAACTGTGAAGTATAAAGTCCTATACAGTAGATTTTTTCAAAGCGTTGTGATAGCACAGGAAGAATTAGAAACAGGAAAACCGTCTTCTTGGGTTTTAACCATTTCCGTAGCATAGGGGCTAGCAAACTGCCCCATGCAGACTTCATTGGGTGCCTCCCCCTTTTTCTTTTTGGTAAATAAAGTTTTATTAGGACACAGTCCTATCTGTTCACTTATTATCTGTAGCCACTCTCATGCTGCAGCAGAGTTGTGTGGTTATGATCTAAGGCACACAGTAACCGGGGAGGCCTCAAGTACTTTTTCTTGGCCCTTCGTAGAAAAAGTTTCAAGCTCTGCCTTCACAAACAGTAGAGTACTGCTCTACTGGGCATTTTCAAGACTTTAATTTCTTTCATTTGTTTCATGGAAAACGGAGGCAGACCTTAGAAATCTACTCATTTAATTTCTCCTCCCTCTACCTTTTTTTTAAATAGCTGAGAAAACAAAGTTAGAAACGTGAAGCCGCCAGTTCTAGCTACCTAAAGACAGACTTGAAATTTAAAGGCTTTAGTGCTAAAAAGAATGTACTTAGGGCAAACTCTATTTACTGACATTATAAGTAAAAATAAGAGCCTGGTAATAAAGAGCCCAGTAAAAATAAGAGCCCAGTAGTAAAGCCATTTCTTATATTTTTGTTGTCAGAAACTTCAGGAAGCACTAAGCTCATCAAAAACACTAAATTCACAAGATAAGCACTGAACACAAATGCTAAGATCTTACTAAAGAGCTCTTAAGTCTGGTGTGGTAGAGCAGACATAGAATCCCAGAACCTTGGGACACTAGTGCAGGATTCAGAGTTCATCGCTAGCCTGGGCTTCACATTGAAACTCTGTCTCAAGAGGGGAAAAAGTTCTTAAAATGAAAAAAGAAGTACAAAAAATGAAATTCACTCACATTAAATCATATCTGTTACATATGTGCACTTTGTAAACTGTCCTTAAAGTAAACTTTGATTATATCGAGTCCTCTAGCAAAATCTGAATTAGCACTAGATATGAAAGCAAAGAAATTAAAAACAGATGTGCCTCCCAAAGGCTGATATTAGAAGAGCATTAGAGCTATGAATGTACATGTGTTTTTATCTATTTTCTGCATAATATACAGTTTCAGAGACATAAGAAATACATCACAGATTTCACACCCAAATTTTTAATTCCTTTTCTTTGGTTTCAGGAATGTGGGAAGCAGGTGGGCTATGGATCAAGCCAAGTATAATCTAATTAATGAGTACTTTCTGGTGGGAGTTACTGAAGAGCTTGAAGATTTTATCATGTTACTGGAGGCAGCTTTGCCGAGGTTTTTCAGGGGTGCTACAGAGCTCTATCGTACAGGTATATAAATAAGGAATTTCTTTTTAAAACTGACCCTAGCTTTTTATTTGTTTACAACTTGAAAAATGTATATAATTTGAAGTTTCTTCAGTAAAATATAGTAAATAGCTCTAGAAAGGGAGGTGTATTGTTTCTATTTAGTATTTTCAATAAAAGATAGTGCCTGGCACACAGATAATGTTTGTTAAACATTTTGTACATGAATAAATGTGCATTAGGTGAGAATTAAGAATAGCGGAACAATTCAGACTACAGAATCAGCCTTAGAAATGTGTCATATTCAATAATGCCAGATTTAAAACTGTATATTAAGCACTTAGACGTGCCTCCCACCATTTTATAGTAGGGTTGGGATGAGGGACTGAAACACACTAACATACGCATCGTGTGCAGTGACTGCTACAGTATGTGTGTAAGTGTACCTCAGCGGCCTCAAAGGGTGACATATCTGAAAGTGACCGTCCTGGTCCAGTTTCACTTTTTTCCTTTTTTTTTTTTTTTTACTTTTGGCTGTTGCTTGATCAAAGATGCAATCATAGGAACTCTTAGAATATGCGTATGCCCTACCTTCTATATGATTATAACTAATTATAACAGGTTTTCCATAACAGGTTATGGAAAATTAGAATTAAATTTGGCAGTAGATATTATATTTTAAAAATAAATTAGTCAGCACCAAGCACTGGAAAATGTAGTGCTTGAGGTGACAGTCTGCTGAGTGGTGATCTTTATATTTTCAATGTGACATTTCATTAAGTCTTTAACATGTTAAGGATTTACGTTCTGTAGGAGTAGTTCACAGTTCTGGTATAATTAGTATTCCATATTTGACTAAATTGTATTAATATAATTATATTACCTGTCCAGTGTTAAACCATCTTTTTAAATAAATAGGCATTGATTTTTCATGTGTTCTTTAAGAAATTTTACCTTTTCCTTTTTTCCTTTGTAAGTAGGAAAGAAATCTCATCTTAGGAAAACCACGGAGAAGAAACTCCCAACTAAACAAACCATTGCAAAACTGCAGCAGTCTGACATTTGGAAAATGGAGAATGAGTTCTATGAGTTTGCACTAGAGCAGTTCCAGTTCATTAGAGCCCATGCTGTTCGAGAAAAAGATGGAGACCTCTACATTCTTACGCAAAACTTTTTCTATGAAAAGATTTACCCTAAATCAAACTGAGTACAAGTTGTGACTATTAGATTCTGGAACTAGAACTGTGACCCTGTCTTCACCTCTGTTCTCAGCTTCACATCGTGGATTGCTGATACATGTATAAGACAATTTATATTGGGCTACACTAGAAAACAGTAACATCAAGGAAATAAATACTGGCTGGTATGTCAGTGTTCTAAATTTAAGTTTCAGGCATTTTTCTTCTGTTTAAATTTTCGTGACAGTTACAACCTCCTGTGTGGAAGGGGAAAAAAACTTACATCCCTTAAAATGAACACGTGGCAGGCTAAATACAGTTTCAGAAAGTGGTTCTAATATTTTTGTTTTTGACAAAGCATTTTTTTTCCCAACTGTGACTGAAGATAAATCCATTTGCCACTTCCACCTTCTCCAGAGGTTTGCGTTATACACCTCTTCTGAATAGTGTTAATAACTGTTCGGCCGCTTGTGCTTTGTTTCTGTGAATCATGTCTCATGAAATTTGTTAGAATGTTTGATCATGTTGCTGAGAAATGCTTTTGGTATAGTTGGATTTGCCCGTATTAATGTAGGTCGGTTTGGGGTTTTTTTGGGATGATGATCATTAGTGTTTAAAATCCAGTTTAAACCATGAATACTGTAAAAAGATAAAGAGTCAAAACAGTATTTCTTCTTCCTGTCTCCCCAGTATCTAAGATTGGAAGGTAGCTCTAAAAAGGTTGGCGTTAGCTGAAGTTTCGGTGAAGACTTCCACACGTTACTGTCAGAAGAGTGAGTTTAGTATTTGTTTCTCCATGAGTTATCTGTAAAGCTGTAAACTGAAGTATCAGTGACTCTATATTATGACTCCATTAGTGAGCTGTGGTATGGGTAGGATTTTCCTACTTCTTCTGTACTTTTACCTGTAGACTATTTTTACTGAGGTGCTTTATAATGTGTTTTAAAGCGTTGCATTTACAAAGAAAAGGAAAAATGCTGTAAATATTGCATATTTTATGTATTTGGACCAAAAAGTTACAAGTAATTAGACAAAAGTGGTTTTCCACCAGTTTTACTATGTCAAGTAAAATCATCTGACCCGCTCTCTTGTATTTCTCATTTAACTTTACTATTAAGAAATCACTAAAGTGAAGTTCCATAACCTTTCGATTTTGATAGAATACATTATTCATAACTGGAGACAGTAGCTATAGTGGAAAGAGTACTAGATAAGGAGTCAGAACAGTTTAATTTGTGCTCCTGGCTCTGCAGTTTCCAGCTGTGTGTTCTTGGGCAAGACACTTGGCCTCTCTTTGCCTCAGTTTCCTCATCTTGAAATGAGGATCATAATACCTGCTGTACCTACCTCACAGGGCTGTTGTGAGGACTAGTGAGATGGCGTGTGACAGCACTTTGTAAAGTGGGACATAAGCGCAAGGTGTTATTATAGAAACACCTTTGACGCAGAGTTTCGTACCATTCATTTTTTAACAAAGAAAAGGAAATGTCCACTTTTAAGCTTTGTGAAAAAAAGTTTATCTTGATATAAATCTGTGTTTGATAAATATCTTGAGTGTTCTATCTTCCATGTTTCAGCGGCTATTGAAATATGAAACACCTGCAAACTCTTATGAGATTCATGAGCAGCTGCTCGAGCTTAGGAGGTTCTGCTGGAAATAAACTTCCGTTAGCTGAGTAGGGGCAGGGAAGCCTTGCTCTTCACATTTTAAAGATTTTTCTTTGGGTGGTTTACTGTGCGCTACCATTCAGAAATGGTAGCTATTTCCTACCTATAGTTTTTAAAGTATGTTTTTCAGAATTTAATTTTCTTGGGCATTCTTTATCTTCTTCCTCCTCTAAAGAATTTTAGAAATATTTTCTAAAAAGATAATCTTTAATATGTTTAGTGTAAGTAAATATTTCTGAACAAGGCTTCATCAAATTAAGCATCTTAGGGAGATTGCCTTAAAGGTTCTTGTGTGGGAGGGGAGAAAGGGGAGCACCATGTATCAAAATATTTATAAACTAAAAAGCTAAGGGGATAACAGAAACTTTTTACAACCCTTTTCCCCAATAATATAAAAATACTGAGAGAACATAGCCAGGCATACTTTCCTTATTTGGTTTTCTTTTTCCTTTCCTTTTTTTTTTTTTTTTTTTCCTTTTTTAAAAAATTAACTTTTACAGGTTTTTGCTGAAAACATACACAAATTGTTTCTTTGCCCAAATATAAAACACCACTTTGAGATGGGTTGTTTTACATTTACTTAATAATGAGCAAACCCAGATTATTCTTGGAGTACATGCTAAAAGTTTGAGGTGCATTAACTCTGAGGTAGCTAGACTAGCACTTAGTACGCTATATCAAGGGTCAGTACAGTTTTGCTGTAAAGGACCAGAAAATAAATATTTTAAATCTCTGCGCAGCCATACTGCTGTCATTCTTACAAAAAAGCAGCCACAGATGCTGGGGAAATAAATGAGCATGATTATGTTCCAATGAAACCTTATTTACAAAAACAGATGACATGCCAGATATGGTCCATGAGCTACCAGGCTGTGCAGCTAGAGAAATCATTATTTATAGAGAAATCACTTTTGTATCTTACTCTAGTGGCCTGAAAGAGTTTATATACTTACAAAAGTATAACTTAAATCCAAAGAATAGCTTTCTGATTCATGCAGTCTCTCCCACAGATTCATTAACTTCTGTGTATATTGCTTCCACATGGACATGTTTTCTTTCCCAGTTTAACAGTTCAGAGTAAGTGTTTGAAGTGAGGAGGAGGATTTCAAGGGGGTTAATGGCAACATGTCTGTAACTGTAATAAATTTTCTTTAAACATGCCAAAAAACAGAATAGGGGCATTTATTTTATCTTCAGAGTGGGTCAGAAGTGTCCTTTCTGAAGACTGAAAAAATGGGGTAGACTTCATTCTGTCTGGTGCAGTATAGTCCTAGGGTCTGAGTCCTTATAAGAACATAACTTTACAATCAAGTAAGTAGAAACACTGAGACAGTATGTATTTTTTTTTTAAGTGGCAAATGTGGTTATCTTTTTTCAATCTCAGCGTTTTTTCAGTATTTTGACCATAAGGGGATTTTTTTTATAATAAAAAATAAAATAACCACTTTGAATTTTAAAGATAATGTTAAGTGTGTACACACATACACACACACACATACATATATATAAATCTGAATCTATGTTTATTTCCTAAAAGAGAGAAAAAAAGCTTTTTGTTCAACTTGTATCAACTCCTGTTTTCTAATTATTGTGAAATGACAACTGTTGATAAATTATTGTGACTGTTTTAAAATGTAATGGGGAAGATATATTTTTATGTTACCCAGCGCTTTAACCTGTAAATTATCACTTAAATATATCTGACAGCAACATATGAAAAATTGCATGGAAATTACTTTTCTATCAGCCATTTGCATTCGTGCAATTTCTAAAATATTGGGTGCATCTGACTTCCTTATGAGTAGATTTAAACTATTGAAAATTAGAATTTAAACGTACTGAGTTTTAAATTTCCAATTTTATTTTCTAAAAATTTAGTTAATGCCTATAATTTAAAATCTGTTGTTCTTTCTCTTTCTATATCCCATTGGAAATTCCTATAATTGTCAGTGTCCTCAGTGATTTACTAAACAGTATTTGATACTGCAGATGATTTGGTCATTGTGTTTGCATAGTTAAAATAGTTTGTAGACAGTGATTCTCTTTTGATAAAATTAAATAAAAATTCTAAAAGCACTAGAAAAATTTAAAGGCTGGTTCCCATATGCATACCTGGTATTTTAATACTTTATACTTAAATTCTGTACATAGAGAACATCTGTGTAAATCATCTAGTTGGATTTTCCCTTTCATTGGTCATTGTCAAACACACCTACGGTCTTAGAATCCTTTATTATGAGAAGTACTTGGTATTCTAACCTTTTTGGAAGTTTGACTTTAAGAGGCCCAAGTGTTTCTGTGGTTTAATTTGAAATTTACTTCTTAAATTAGCATAAGTTACTTTCTAAGGAAATGGGGTAGTTGCTGTTAAGTTTTGCATCCATGTACCTGATGCAAAGGTGCTGTGTGATGCCAACCGAACTGCTCGTCAAGCAGCCTTTTGAGGGGAAAAGCAGTCGTGTTTCAAATGTACTGCCCAGGGCAGCTTCGCGGGAGCAGAGCTTGTTTTTTGATCCAGGAGTGGGAATTTTAGAAATTGAAATGTGTGATCATTTAGTCAGATTTTAAGTTTCTGCAGCTTTGTGACCTTTGCCTTGCTATTTATGACAAAGCCCCTGATAATGATCTCTTTAAAACTCATCCCTGGCAAGCCTATGCCTGAGGGACACTGGTGCAGTCTATCTGATTTTTTTAGACAGCTTTTGTAGATTTTGGTTGAGAGTCAGGTGTGTGAGCCTCTCTAAAGCAGTATCGAATTCAATTTAAAGAAACATGGATTGTATGTTTTACAGACTTTTATAAATAGCTAAACAATGCCTTCTCCTCCCGCACAGTCATGTTGGAAGATGCTCATTACTGTCCCCCTTCGACCCTGCCTACCCTCAGTTGATTTATGCAGAACTGGTTCCAATTTGAAACCATTTTGTCACACCTGTTAGAGAGATAATCACTCCTTTTCCTCAACATTCCGCCAGCTTTCCTGAGTGTTTCAGTTGACTACCTGATTAAAAAAAAAAAAAAGCTACAAAATAAACACTCAGTGGGAAGGGGAAAAGTGGCTTGGTGTCCTGTCTTAATATTTTCTTCTGTGGCTTTGACACTAGTGGACATTTTCCAAGTTGACTAATTGTTCAGCACCATCACCTTAACTCCGATATTGCTGACACCAGGAAAGCAAGTGTCCTCATTGGCTTACAGTGATTTCATGGCTTACTTGTGACACTGTATCTGAACTGACATGCTTCTGCTGCTCTTGCTTGTACTTAATCCTTGGTATTGAAATTTCAGAGAGAAAATGTCTTAAGTTATACTTAGGGTGTACACTTAACCAGAAGAAACAGGAAAACAGAAGGAGAGGGCCGTTAGAATAAAAAGGAAATTTCAAGGAAAAAAAAGTTGATCTGATTAACCTTTATTGTAGAGTTTAGAATGTCTGTAATGTTTGTTTGAGAAAATGTTACCTGTGGTGATTGTTATTTTGACCTTTAAAGGAGAAGAATCTCAGTTCCCAGCCATTGGCTCATTGTTCTGCATAATGGTGGATTTTTAAAAAATTCTGTATTCGATTGAATAAAATACTGGTTCAGTGATGAAATTTCAAAACAAAATTTGATCTGTTCCCACAAAGGCGTAACAGGGCATGGATCTGAGCGACAAATGGGCCTGCATTTAGCAGTGTGACTTTAGTGGACAGAAATAACAGGATTGTTGTAAAGGTTGGATAGGATAGGTGTAAAGTCCTGGCGCATACTAAGAACCCACAGCATTTATAAAGTAGTTTGGAATGTTGCTAGGAAGCTGATCTCCCTTCTCATGCCACAAGATCTTAATTTTGTCACTTCATAACAAGATATTTTGATGAATACGAATGAAGGCAGCTGAATGCTTTTTTTTTCTGTTAGTGCCTCCTCACTTACAAACCTGAAGCATAGATGCTCCTGGTTCTGAAACTGTTCTCTGTATGTGCAAATCTCCCATGAGAAAAGGGGAAAAAGGCAGGACTTGCTTATTCCCAAACTGGCTTTGTTCATACTTCACTGAATTTGAACAGTATAGGCCATCAAGTGGTACCCATATAACACTCAGAATACTGAGAGTAGAACAGTTTGCACTCTTTCAAGAGAAAGAAAACTCCACCTCTGTTGCTTGCTTTAGAGTTGTAAATGAATTGATCTTGTTGGAATTCGAGGTTTGGGGAAATATCTGAAAAACAAATTTGGGTACAATGTTCGTTGCCTAAACCTGTATGTTATCATGGTACTATTAATATTACTGACTGTCTTTCTTTTTTTTTGGTACCGGGAATCAAACTCAGGACCTTGCGCTTGCCAGGCAGGCACTTGTGCCCCTGAGCTATATCCCCAGCTCTACTGGCTGTACTTTAAAGCAGGAGTTCTATTTTCTGAATTTTCCTCCAGTAGGAACAAGTACAAAAATGCAAACCTCGAATCACTGTCTGCCCATGTTCTTTCTCCGACAGGATCTCCCTGATTGCTGACTGTACCTTGTCCTCATTGCACCGTTTCACCTTCGTTGCCAACAGCACGGCAGAGGCCCCTTGCAACAAAACAAAAAATAGCAAACAGTGTAGCTACCTGAAGATGCCTGCCCCCTTTTGTATTTCAGGAATAGCCAGTGCAGCCGACAAGGAAAGATTTTATTAAAATCACTGTTCTCTTTATGGTTTGCCTTTTCTTCTAGTAGCATGGACTAAGCCAGTAAGACAGTTTTAAGATATATCAAGGGCCTATTTAGTGTACCGTGAACTCCTAGGTAATATATTTAGTGCTTAAAACCTGTTAAAGGAAACAAAAAAGATGATCCCTAAGAGTTAGCTACCCATTCCTTCTCCTGCTCGATAGCTCTGTGTTGAAAGGAGCACTTCCTGAGTTTGCCCTTTTTTGACCAACTTACTGAGGTAGCCTTTTTCTAACTCACTTTTTTGTTGTTTCATGGTGCTAAAGATCAAACCCAGGACCTCATACATGCTAGGCAAGTGCTCTGCCACAAGCTACATCCAGCTCTTAATAAGATATCCTTGCTTTTTGGCTTGCATTTTAGTTACTTCCTTTTTGCTGGGACAAAATACCCAACACCCACAAGTTAGAGGAGGAAAAGGATTTTTTTGGTTTGGGTTTTGACTTGTTTTTGTTTTTCAATTTAAAGAAGTTATTTATTAAACAAGTTAAATACAACTAAAAGTATGTATCAAGGTCCAAATTATTGGGCCTTTTTTCAAATATGTGTTCTGGGAACTTTTGTCAGTCTTTTTAATGATAAATGATAAAAATTAAACTAATATGAAAAAAATTCTTAACAAAGCATGTGTTAAATGCAGAAATGAAAGACACAACCATAAAAACTGTTAAACTATGAAACTTGCTTTGTTTTTGAGACAGGGTCTTATTATGTAGTTCAGGCTGGCCTTGAACTCAATATGTAGCCCAGGCTGGCCTCGAGCTCACAGCAGTCTTCCTGCCTCAGCCTCCCGAGTGCTGGGAAAAAGGATTACTGTACTCAGTTTGTAGAGGTTTCAATCTATCGTTGGCTGGATCTGAGGCAGGGCAGCATGGCAGACGGGCATGTCAGAGGACAAAAAGTTCATGGCCTGGCAGGCAGGAAGAAGCAGCAATTAGGAGAGGACCCAGGGATATGTAATACCCTTATAGGCCACGCCCACAGCGCCCTACCTCTTCCCACCCCCTTCTACCCCACCTCCACCATGCCCAGCTAGAAACCCATCGGGACCAACAGTATCAGGCACCCACGATCCTGTCACCTCTCACCTGTGAGCACGTTGTGAAGGGGCACGTAGATATAAACTGTAACATCTCTGTATGTCCGTAACATGTAGTACTTGTCTCTCTTCATGGCCCTTTACCATGGGTATATTCTGGATATTATAGCTGGGCATCTGGAAGTTAACTTTAAAAGATGCAGTTCAAAGGTATGGAGAAATCTACAATTGGCCATAAAAGACAGGCAGTTTGTACCCTAGAAAGCCATCTCTGAAGCTCCAGCACTTAGAATCTGACCTTGAACAAATAACTCCCTTGAGGCTGTTTTCCTGGTCTGCAAAATAGGACTAACAAATATCAACAGTTTGTATCTTAATGTCCTTGTTTCTGGGATAACATTCCTGACAGCCAGAACTTTAACGAGGAGAGAGATTTTGGCTCATGCTTTAGAAGTTTCAGGCCTTGCGTGGTCCCTAAGCTTCAGGCAGGAGCAATGGGATGGGATGGGATGGGTAGAGGAGGAAGGCTGCTCATTTGGGAGCAGAGAGAGAAGAGAGGAGCTCTGGGGAGAGAAACCCTTCCAGGCTGCCTCAGTGACCTGTCTGCTGCAACTGGGCTCGCTTCCCTATAGCAAGCCAGCTGTACTGCCCTGCAATCCAGTCACTTTCTAAACACAAGTGGCTTTGGCATTTTACATCTAAACCGTAGCTGTGAGGATTAAGTGGGCTAATGTACGTGTGTGCAAGCTTAGTTCCTATCACGTAGCACTAAGGAAGTGCTAACATCATCTCCCATAACTTTGAAAAAAGATGGATCATCATTCAGGAATCTAAAAGGTAAGGGGAGCATGGCCTCTGTTGGGATAGAGAAAGGAAACAAAGCATCGCTTAGAAATCCCTTCTGGGGCTGGGAGCTCAGTCGTAGAGCATGAGCTTTCATGCATGAGGCCCGGTGTTCCACCCCCAGCTCTGCAAGTTTCACTTTTTGCCTGGACCTTTAATACGCTTCATCTCTGAGTTTTAACATGGAAATAGCAGATACATCAGCCTATCGCTGGTGATGAAGTTCTACACATGGTACCATGAGTTCACTCTAAAGTCACTCCATGTTGATCAGTGTAATAGGCTTGAAGTACAAATAATTACACACATAGCTTCACCTTACATATGAGTTGTGTTCTAGAATGTGTTGTGAATTGGATGTTTGGAATTCATGGAGAACCAGTACTATGTATGTGGGCCAGGAGTACAGTCATGTCGTACACATCCTAAGTTCATAGAACAGAGCGACCCGAGGACTCTGTCCTTCCTAGAACTCAACATGTTTTTGCCATTTTTGTAAAGGAGGATTTTTCATTTTGAATTGCAGGCTGAGTAGTTCAGATTTTGACAGGTGGGTGATGGAGTTGTAAGCCAAGGATGAAGTGGTCATGTTTGAGTTTTTCAAAGATAATTGCAGCAATGCAAGAATGGGCCTTTGGGCTGAAAGCAAGGCATACAAAAACCTGAGGAGGTTAGGGCAGCTGTTGGGAGAAATGAGACGGGAGAAGCAAATGGATTTAAAAGCCAGAAGCCCTAACGTTTAGTGACAGGTGAGATACGACCAGTACATGGGCAATGGAGGCATTGGGTTGTAACAGCATGCAAAAGTTCTCCATATCCCTTGCCTTTGTTCCAATTACTACAACAATGGTTATTTTCTAAGTCAGACTTCATAAAACAGACTAATGTGTGCCCATGTCTTGGTTACTTTTCTCTCATTGCTGGGACAAAATATCTGATGCCCAAAATTAAGGAAGGAAAGGTTTATTTCTCTTACAGTTTGTGGAGGTTTCAGTCCATACTTGGCAGGTTACAAGGCAGAGTGGCTCATGGCAGAGGGCTACAGCTTGTGGCAGCAGAACACAGCAAAAGCAACAAGCACGAAAAGGGAGGAATGGCGGCAAGCAGCCTCTTCCTCTCCCTTACATACGCAAACTATCTACCCCAGGGCGGGTGTAGCTATTACACCCATAATCAATCAAACTCTAAAAGCCTGCCCCATGACAGCATGAGGCTTTGGGGGGACACACAGACACAAACCATAACAGCCCAAAGAAACTAGAATCAGAGAGACAGGTGATTTACCTTCTTATCAAATGTTTAATTCTCTTGCATCTTTTGCTCATTAAGATTTTGTCAGATTTCTGTCCCCTGCTCAAAAACTGCACTACTCCCCTGTGGTTTGATGGTGAAAACTAATAAAATAGCCCACTCAGTTTCAGGCTCCGTCTTGTCACTATACCGTCTCTAAAGCAGAAGCTTAAAAACTAAAGTTAGGTTTGTCAGTGCTTCACATTATTAGCGCTAAGTGTGATTATAGGGAAAGAGAAAACAGTTAGGCCACTGTTCATTTTAGGGTTTCGATGAAGGGTTTGGGCAAAGTAGATAACCAGAGCAGTCAGCTTGTCTGTCAGGGATACTGGCTAAGCAACAGGGTAAGCTGTGCGTGCAGTAATTGACCCCTATTGAGTTTTGTTGCTCAATACCCACCCTCAACCGAGGCAGCATAAGTATTTTGAAGTGTAAAAATCAAGAAATTTCTCTCCGTGAGCAGCAGATCTAGAAAATGATCCTGAGATTCTAAGTCGCAGTTTAATTTTCTCCAGTTTTCCTCCCTTTTTTCTTTCTCTCTAATTTACATCTAATTTAATCTGTCTTAGAATGTCAGGGTCACTGAAACTGTCAGTTAAACTAACTTGTGAATTTTTAAAGTATATACCTTCTTATATTACCAAGTTAAAGGGTCAACCTGCATCTAACCAGTGTTAAAATCTGGCTCATGAGCTTTGGTTTGCTTTCACAAATGTGAACCAGTTTCACCTAAGTCTGGGTATTTCATATAACATCCCTAGAGATTTGATTAAAGTCTTTGTGGCAATAATATTTACTTTATATCCATTGAATTGATTGTGGGTGTCCCCTTGATAATGCAGCCAGGTTAAACCGTAAAAAGATAGAATTTTTCAGAGTCCTGGTTATTTGAAAGTGTACCAAGCTTTCAAGCATCTCTCAAAACTGACTTGTTGAAATACATCTTTTCTGCAAACTAACCTCACCAGTGATTCCATTTTAAGTGGGCAGAGCCTTTCTGAAAATGCCTGACCAGGAATAAATGATATTTCATTCAAACAAGAGTAACCAGAGACTTATTTTTTTTCCCCCTTTAAAGGTAATTTAAAATTCCCTAGAGGATTAGTAAATTAGGTCTCTAGGCACAGCATTGTAATCTGATCAGACTGTCATGCCCATAAATAGTGGAAAAGCAGGAAGTTGATTCATTCATCTGCATGTTTAAAGGGAGCAGTAGATGGTAAACTCCCTTCCCGGTCTTACTCTGTGTCTGTCTCTGTTTCATATGGGGCTGTTTAAATAACACCTTAGACAAGAACAATGTTTTAAAGTTGGCCAGTTATATTTTGCCTCTCTATTTCTACCATCGTAATGGCTCCCTACTTGATCATTTAAACATTGATCCAAATCTAGATGGGATTAGATGCCTCTTCCTGCTGTGGTCCCACAGTCAGACAGTCTGTAACATTTGATAGGGATCTTCTGAGTGGACAAGATGAGATTAGATTGGTCTCACTGGGAGCCAGCACTATTCATTTTGTAAGAAAGTTATACTGGAGGCCTGAGGACTGCCAAGAGCAAAGTGGAAACAGAGCCCAGCCTTCTCTTATCAAGATCCACAGTTGGTTCCACATTAAGCACTCTGGTAAAGGATTTGAATAATGAATAAGATCAAAAGCCAGAAAGGCGGTGCCTGCCACCCACGACTGGAGTATGAATTTCATATGTTACAACTTTATTACCATTTTTTTTTGTTTCAGTGTATGACAAAGACTGAAATCTCTGGCAGATTGGTGGCTATTTTTAGTTATTGATGGGCTCTTTTCCTGTTTATTGAGCCCCCTACTATGTGCGAGACACTGCATAACAGAGACTGTGCACCGTGAGCTCTGACCTTTACAGTAATCCTCATACCTAACCCTCTTCGATTGTTTAGAACTTCATAAGGCACTGTCACATTTATCCTCATTAGATTCTGACGTGCAAGGTAGATACCCTTGTCCTCACTTTACCAGTGATGGCACACCTAGTAGGTGGAAGATGGTTCCACATCCAGGAAACCCTGGTACCCCTCCTGCTCTCTGCTTTTCTCTAAAAGTGAGCTCTTACATACACTGAACAGGAGTAGTAGTGCTTAGGCCACAGTCCAATAGCATCAGCCCAGTGTTGGAACTGTGAGCTACTTATCTTACATCCCAAGATCTGAATAGGCTCCAGTACTGGTGTGCTAAGGCTTCCCGATGGTTCTGACCCAGACTAAAGTTCAAGAACTATTAAACCAAAGCAGCAGTTTACAGATGAAGTGATTATAGCTGTAGCTAAGTTGGACTTACCTGGTTAAGTGATCTATCTGTAGCTCTCCTAGCAGAAGTGGTAAGCTGGGAATTTTGCTTTGTTTTTCAGTACTGAGGATTAACTCCTGAGCCTTTGTGTTGCATCCCCAGTCCTTTATTATTTTATTTTATTTTGGACCTATGTCTGGCCTCAGTGTCATCTGTTTTCTATATTGGGCTTCCATACAGACTGTAATCCACCTTACCTATTCCATGCTTGGAAATTTCTCTCTGAAATAGCTTTTGGGGAAGAGGAAAGTAAGTCAAGAAGAAAAAGATCTTTGCCTGAGCTTTTCTAGGGTAAGACACATACTGCCCTTTGCAATGAGTTTCTGCTCTCTGTGTGAGATGACGTTGGGAATGGGTCCTTGAAATGGCTACGAGAGTGCCTAGGAAAGGCCAGGAAGTCCAGGAACACAGTGGAGGTCCAAAATGGCTACCCAGAGTAACACATCACGTCAGGACTTTGCTGTGTTGGATGTGGGTCTGATGCGCCTTGGTCACGCCTACTGTATCACTGTGATGGACTTATTTGCAGTGTCTGTGGAGCTATAGAATGGTTACTGTGGGATACCTGTAGCTACTTGGAGGTCCTTGCTGCTATCTTCCATGAAAAGTTATTGGAATTCTAGCGAGTTAATTCCAATCTACCACTTCCAGTGCAACCCATGGCGAGAATAAAGACACTAAGGCATATCTGTAGTTACAGAGAGCCAAGGGGTCCTAAGTCCAGCCACAATGATGGCCATCCGGAACAAAGGCCTATACTCAGGACCAAACCTGGATTTTATTTATTTGTCAAGAAGGGAGTGACTGGAGGAGGAGTGACTGAGAGTGGCGGGAAGTACAGGAGTGCCGCGAACTGGGCTAGGTAGGAGACCTGAAATCACCTCTGCCATATGAGTGCAGAAGAGTAATCTGCATAACGCAAGTGAGGTAGTATCTAATGTTTTGGGGCCCGTGCTTCAGCTCAAGCCCCGGGAAGTCATAGCCTCTATCTCGAGACCGACAGCATGGAGCATTGGCTCACACATCCCGCCTCATCCGGGCTCACTCATGGGAACAGCGGGGTCGGGGGAGGCCTGGGGAAACACGCCTGCTGTCTTCAAAGGCTACCATCAGCACCTTGGCCAGACCAATATGCATCGCTTAAAGCCAGTTGAAGGGATAAGGAAAGGGTCCTAGCCAGCTCTGTACATCTCAACACACGGAGATAGGGTCAGGCTCAGCCAAAATGGCAATTGCTCCTCTTTCAAGGAGAGTGGCCTAGGTGGTCCTCCACGTGTCACAGACAGACTCTTTCAGCTGTGTAGCACAAACAGAAGTGCCCACCTGTCTCATGAATCTCTGGTGGCTTTCCGTTATGTAAGAGCCCAAATGGAAGTTTAGGCCATAGCACGAGGGGCCTCCAGGGAGCTCAGCACGACCCCTGCCAGCATGGCGGTACTGATGGCCTTCGTCCACAGGCACTAGGGGAGCACAGAGGAGCGACCTGAGCCTTCAGGAAGGGTGCGTCTCCTTGAACCATTCTTGGAAAAGGGAACCTGTTGTCCATGCATGGGGCACTTCCTATGTGCTGGTGCCACACCATGTGCTTTTGTCCTTTTGCTTTTGAGACAGTCTCACTATGCAGTGCAGGTTGGCCTTGAACTCACCGTGTAGCCTAGGCTGGCCTGGAACTCAGTGATCCTCCTGCCTCAGCCACCCAAGTGCTAGGATTACAGGTATGAGCCACCATGCCCAGCACTGCAGCATGTGCGATGCCTTCGGTGTCCCATTCTACTGACCCTCAGAGGAAGGGGTAACTATTAGCCCCATTTTACAGATGAGGAAAAACGGGGTTCACAAAGGTCCAGACACTGTCACTCAGCTAGGAAGTGATAGATGCAGAATTCAAATCCAAGTCAGGCAGCAAATTATCCACTCCTAACCATTGTGCTACAGGCTGCAACAGCTGTGACAGGCAGAGCAGGGTTTGTGGTGAAAGTCTTGCCGTATGTCTTGTTCAGCCTCTTTCACGGAGACCTCCAGGGCTTGGCAACAGAAATGGAACCTGGGGCCGTGACGGTAACAGCTGTGGCTGTAACTCCAGGCAGCCTCCAACGTGAAGGACTGGGAGTTGAGAGGACCAAAGTTAGGCCATTTTCTTTATTTGAAATGGTTCTTCTGGTCTTTCACTTCACAAAACTATCGATAAACAATAGTGTCGTCCTTGTCTAACGAGTAACCTCAGGCCCAGATTCAGTGTTGGGAAATCCCTGGATTTACCTGCTGTTCAATGTGCCTTGGTGTGTGCAAGCGCTACCCAGCGCCGCACCCTCTTTCCGGGCCGTCAGCCCGGGCCTTGTGCATTCTCCAGGTGCTCCGGGTCTCCGCGTGCAGTCCCGCCTTTGCACAACCACACCGTGGCAGGAGGCTGCCCGGGCTGCTCTGGGAAGGGGAAGGTGTTGAGCAGCTGGCTGCTTCATGGACCAGACTCAGCCCAGATCCATGTGGAGACTCAGCCAAGTGTTCTTGTTGCCCAGTGTTCTTGTATCCCTACCAGATGTCCCCCCACTCTGTGGCTTGCTGCTCACATGCGGTCTCCACATGCTCAAGGGTCTTTCTGCAAGAGGAGCCGGTCTAACGTCCCCAGGGTGGCAAGGCAGAATAGAATGTTGGCAGTGCATACACGGCCAGAAGGGAAAGGAGTGAAATTCCAGCCTTGGGGAAGTCCAGGCATCCTGGGGCAGGAAGGGGTGGTATAGTGGCTGGTGGGTAGGAGGAGGGCGGCCAGCCCCAGAAATCTGTGCCTAAGTGCACCTGTTCTACACCCTCCAGAGACCCCTGAGTCTGGTTGTGCCTCTAACTGGCTCCTCTGCTCCTCCCCCTGACAGTCTCTTTGTGTTTAGAGATTTCCCGGCTCCTCCCTGGCTCAGAGATCTGATCTATCTGAGTCACACTGAGCCTCCCATTTAGTCACTTAGGCCTCTGGATTCCCGGTGGCCCAGGCCTCCTGCCAAAACGCACTAGTGTTAATAGCAGTACTATTATAATGGCTTTTATACTTAAATTTCCTTTCTTCCAGAAGCCCCAAGGTCTTTAACAGATGCAAGAATTATGCTGCAGGCTAAAGCTTAGAAACTAAAGGAAAGTATATACTATATTCCAATTATACTGCTTCATGGCCTGCATAGTTGCGTTGAAGGATAAATCTTTAAAGATTTATAAACTTGGGTGGGTGGATGGGCAGAGGAAGGGACACCCAGGGCTCTCTTACTGCTTTAGGCTTTACAGCTCTCACTAGCTCTCCTTTCTCTGGTTTTGCAGCTCAAAAGCCTTGGAACTGCAGCTGGTTGAGGTAATAAATATGTACCTGAGAAGAAGAGGTCAAATTCAGGATGATGTTTGCTGTCCATGTTCCCAGACAGTGTGGGCCTAGCAAGTGCTCACTAAGCCCAGCTTCTTGTGTGGCTTAGGACAGCTAGGGATGACCTTCAACAGAGGCCTTGAAGGATAGAGTCAGCCTAAAGGGCCTGAGCGAGGTTTTGGCCACACACCTGCATCCTTAGCACCTGAGAAGGTGTCAGGTGGCCAAGAGAAACATAGGCCATGGCCATTCTTCCATGCCCGACACTGCTGGGTGCGCAGGGAGAGGGACGCGCCAGAGGAGGGCTGGCTGAGGACTTGCCCTCCTTTCAAAGGCCTGGCCCCCATGTTCAGTGTGAGGGAAGACACTTTTATCTTGGAGGCAGCAACTTAGCTTCTAGTTCTGACTGCCCTTTCCTTACCTGTGGTTCCAGCAATGAGTGAAAGGTGGAGGAGAGGGTGCCGTCTAAGTACAGGATGTGTCTGAGCATCCCTCATGTGAAATTCTGAAATCCAAAATGCTCAAAAATAAAAAAAAAATTTTTTTAAAAAGTATAAAAATAATAACTTTTTGAGCACAGACATGCTGTCACAAGTGGAAAACGCTCCACCTGACCTCATGTGACAGGTCACAGTCAAAATGCAGGCACGCTAAAAATATTGGATGGAATTACCTTTAGTCTGTCTGAGTTGTGTATGAAACATAAATGAATTTCATGTTTAGATTGAAGCATCCCTCAGATACATATAATTATTTCCAATTTTTTATAATTATTCCAATTTTTTTTTAAAATCTGAAACATTTCTAGTCCCAAGTATTTTGGATCAAAGGTAGTCACCTTGCATTCAAATTTGACCTTCTGGCTCAAAATCATTCTCTCAGAATTGTCTTCCAGAGAGAAAGTCCATGTTGCTCCTTCCCTTGGAAAGTTTCGGTGGCTTCTCACCCGTGGGGTAAGGAGTTTCAGCTCCTGTGTGGAAGCATTCAAAGCCTTTTTGGACATGTCCTAAGTCCCTTCTCAGCCTGTGTACCACTGAGCTGTCTCGTAACCCGGGGCACACAGGAGCACTCGCGCAGGTGTCGGTGCCTTTGCCTGTGTGCTTCTATCCATTCTCTGTGGAAATCCTCACCCCCTCAAGACCTGGCTCAGTAGCTTCTCTCCAGGACACTTTCTTTGATGCTAAGAGTCAGAATTAGTTTTTATGCCCACAAAGCCCATTGCTTATGCCCTTTGTTCAGTAATAGTGACATGAAAAGCACATGCCTTTGGAATGTGATTGACTTAGCTCTAGGTCCTTGGTCTCTCTCCCACTGCCATGTGACTTTTGGGAAATCACCAGTTTGTTTCCCTGTCTTACAAAAAAACCCAAACCCTACCTTACCTTCAAATGCTACACAAATTGAGTGAGGTCATATCTATAAGATCCTTGGGAGAAGAAAATTGTGGGTGGCACTAAACGTGACAGCGTTTCCTAATATTGCTTCCTAGGTCTTCTGGACACTCCAGTTCTTCCCACCAGGTGGTGAGCTCCTGGTGGAGGTTTGTGCTGGCCATCTTTATCCCTTTTCTTTTTTTCCAGTACTGGGGATTGAACCTAGGGCTTTTGCATGAGATATAGCTGCAATCCTTTCTATTTTTTACTTTGAGACAGGGTCTTGCCAAGTCTCTAAGTTGCCCAGGCTGGACTGGAATTTGCAGTTCTTCTTCCTGCCTCAGCCTTCTAGTGTGCTAGGATTATAAGAGTGCACTGCCATGCCCAGCTCGAGCTGGCCATCTTGATATGTTCCCCACCCTACTCCAACGCTCTGTCATGGGTACTGTGGGCATTCCCTCAACACTTACAGCACTGTAAGCATTTCATTTTATAGTTCCTCAGTTTCTCTATCTGGACAATAGTGACAAAGAGTAGCAAAAAAAAAGAGAACATCCTGAGCTCTAAAGAAAAACTCCCAGGACAGAGGCTATTATTAATTGGAAAATAAATAGCTCTCGGTTGAGCAGGATTCTCCTTTAAGTGAGGCCTCCTGCAACTCCGTTGAGGGTCAGGATACTGTTACACCTCCTTTGAGGATAATAATGTCTGCCCCTAACTTCTTTGGATGAACGTTGGGAAGATAAATGAGACAATACACCTGACAGCTCTTTGAGCACTTATAAAAAGATACCCTTCAAATACAGGATACAGGTGTGCTTTGCTTTGACTTGTGAATTTGGGGGATTTTATGAAAATCTGAACCTACAAAACAGACAAATTAAGGGGTGAAAATTAGCATCAGAAACAGCCTGTTGGCTTGAGAAAAAGATTCACAGCGGGATCCCTTTAAATAGCCAGCTCCCCTAGTGCATTTAAAATATGACTCAATTTACAAAGAATTTGATTTACATATACGCAGTTAGGGACGTGTCTACTATTGAAGGAGAGGCACTTATGTTTTTTATAATAAAGATCAATAACTTGGGATTTGTAAAATATAAAATATTTCTTTCTTTTCATCATCTTTAATTCTGCAGTTAACACTTTCAGCACGGGAACCCACTAGCGCATTTTCAAAAATGTGCAGGCAGAACCGGGTGATCGGGCTAATACCTGATTAAAATAAATAAATAAACAAGTAAATAAATAAATAGGCTTGAGATCACAGCTGAACATAATGTGCTTTTCCTAATTGCGTTAAAGCATTTTGGTTTTGAAAGATGAAAAAAATCAACAAGGCATGCATTTCTAAAAGAACCTTATATAAAAAAAGGATCATACATAGTAGGACAAAGGCCACTAGAAATGAATGAGCCATTCATTGTTCAGTTTTCCCCTTTGCAATACATCAGCTCTGTGTGTGTGTGTGTGTGTGTGTGTATGTACATGTGTGTGCATGTATGCATGCCAGCCTATGTTGGCAAGTTTGTAGGGGGTACCCACAGTGGATCCGAATAACCACCTCTCAAAGATGAACATTTGCTAATCTCCAGAACCTGTGAATATGCTGTGTTACATGGCAAGGGCATATCCAGGCTGTAGATGAAATTCAGTTTGCTAATCAGCTAACCATAAAAAGGAAGATTTTTACCCTGGTTTATCCAGGTAGACCTGAATTATCTAGTGGAGTCATAGGAGTCCTTAAAAATGGGTGTGCGTAGTCAAGGCTAAGGCAAAAGGTTACAATTTCCAGCCCAGACTGGGCAGTTGAGTAAGTTAGTGAGACCTTATCTCAACATGGCTGGGGTTGTAGCTCAGTGTGAAGACCCTGGGTTCAATTCCTACTACTGAGAAAAAAAAAAGGAGAGAGAGAGAACAAGAAAAACTGGTGTTCTTCAATGCCATGGGAAAAGACTCAACTGAACATTCTTTGAAGGGGGCAGTAAGCCAAGGAATCCTATTATCTTTTTTAAAAATTTAATTTCTTTATTTTAAAAAAATAGAGAAAAAAGAGACAAAAACCAAAAATGATACAGAATTTCAAAACAAGATGTCTCAGATGAAGAAATACAAATGGCAAATAAATATATGAAAAAATGGTCAATAGTATTGGTCATTTGAGAAATGCAAATTAAAATAACAGTGAGATTGGACTCACCCCAGAAACAATGGCTGTCATCAAGAAATCAACCAAAAACAAATGCTGGAGGGGCTGTGGGGATAAAGGAACACTTCTTCACTGTTGGTGGGATCATAGACTGGTGCAACCACTATGGAAATCAGTGTGGAGATTCCTCACAAAACTAGGATTGGAGGTCCCATTCAACCCAGCTATTCCCCTTCTGGATATTTTCCCAGAAGAAATGAAAACATCATACCACAGCGATATATGTGCACCAGTGCTTATAGCAGCACAATTTGTAATAGCTAATTTTTTTTTTTTTGTACCGGGAATCTAACTGAGGACCTCATGCTTGCCAGGCAAGTGCTGCGCCACTGAGCTAAATCCCAGCCCTTATCTATCTTTTATTTTGCTCTTTATTTATACTTTGAGTTTCTCATATAAGATAAGCTGTGCAGTATTTAAACTTGGGTCTGATTTATTTCACTTAACATTGTGATTTCTAGGTGTATCCATTTTTCTTCAGTTCACCCAAGATTATCTTTCTTTACGGCAGCACTCCTTTAAAAACACACCTATTTCACTCTCAAAACTGCCTGGGCCATGACAAGAAACTATAGAACATTCCGCTGCCATGAAGAGGCAGTCTTCTCACCCCGCCACCAGGGCCTTGCTCCTGGGAGGATCTTTTCCTCACCTTCCTCCAGAGCCCTTGACAACCTTGGTGACCCAGAGAGGGAGGAGTAGACATGTGGGATTTGGATTGGGAACTAAGGAAGCTGCGCATGTCTTCTTCTTACTTTTTACCCTTGAAGTGCCCTCCTGAAGTCAATGAAGCCTTCTGGCAGTTTTGATTGCTACAACATGTTAGCTCAACTGTGGTGAGCAGTGACTAAACACTTTATGATCTCAACTGAAAGGGTTAGCTCTAGGTGGGCCTGAGATAAACTAGCCTACAGGTAGACTAGACTCACTTTGAGTGGGTGGTAGGAGTGTAACATATGAAGGTACTAACTTCTTCCAGGACAGTTGAAATAAACTATGGACATTAACCTACTCTTCACTCACTCTGGGTTTCTGTCGCTGTCTCTGTCTCTCTGTCTCTCTCTTGTGTCTCTGTGTCTCTGTGTCTCTGTCTCTCTCTCTCTCTTCCCTCTCTCTCCTTCCCTCTCAGAGAAAGGGTCTTGCTTATGTTACCCAGGCTGGTCTGAGTAGTGTTCACGATAGGCATAAAGCACCATACCTGGCAGTAGTTCCTGATTATACTGATTGTTTCCTACTTGCTAAAGATGATGATCATTAGGATCCTCATCCTCTTTATTTCTAGCTCTGTGAATAGCCAAGCAAGTGAACACTGTTTCTCAGCGAAGTTTTTGTTACTGGAATTAAAGATCTGGGTTGCTCACCACTCAAAGGCCAATATTCAAGAGATCAGAAGGAATGAAGCTTATTCAAATGCCTGCAATCTTGAGAAGACAGAGGGACTATGACTGCAAAGCTCCATCTTGTGGAATTTGGGAGGCACAAAGGGCTTTTGTAGCTAGGGAAAGGGCTCGTACAGAAAGAGCAGGAAGACTCTGTGCCAAGCTGTCTTCCTCACCCTGGGCATCCATCTCCTTTTTCTTCTCCTGAACATCACAATGGGCCTCAGCCTCCAAAAGGATCGCTCCTCAAATTCTTTTTAAATAGAACTAAAGACTAAAGAAGAGTGTCATAAAGATTCTGAGTTCTGTATAAATCTAAAAATTTAATATTGATTTATCAGTTAAAATTTTAACAATCTCTCTTCTTTGGGGGGGGGGTACTGGGAATCGAACTCAGGAACTTGAGTTCGCTTGCCAGGCAGGCACTTGTGCAGCTGAGCTGTATTCCTGGCCTAAAATTTTAACAATCTTGGTGGGAATTTCTCTTCAGCAAAAGGATTAGGGAGAGGTGGAAGGGCAAATGGAGACAGAAGGGGAGGACAGTGCTGAAGGAATGGCCCCTGTTATGCTTGGCTTCAAATCATTGTGTGGCCTTCTGCTCCAAAGAATTGATATGGCCTTGTATAAACCCCTGGGAATTATTTTGAGTGGCAATTTTCAGGCATAGCCTGGAGGCTGGAGTTGCTGGATGTCTTTCTGAAAGACCAAGAGAAGAAAGACAAACCAAAAGGGAAAAGTAAAGGCAAAAAAATAAAACAGCTGAAAACCTTCCATTTTAATTATTCTCCCATCTTAATAAATAGAATAACAGTGGTTATCTAAATACTCGTCACTTGAATCCCTGTAATGCAAGGTTGCATGATGAAAGTTATGTTTACACAAATATATTTGCCATGAACGTCCATCAGCGCTCCATCCCTTCTATCTTCCCATCTCAGGAAGCCTGTTTTGCATCATTCTCCTAATAAGTGACCATGAGATACAATAGACAGCTGACAGGACAATGCAAATTAGGAAATCTATTACAAAGTCAAATTCTGAATCGTGCAAAAGATGGATAAATTTCATGGTGGTGAACAGAATGAAGATAGAGGATCACTCAAATTATAACAAGCTTTTAAAACTAGTGTACATGATCAAGGGGTATTAAGTAACATTAGGAAAAACAAAAGATCAGCAGAGATAGTGAACCTAGAAGCACATCAAAGAGAAAAATATATGTTTTAAAGAATTATGAGAAGCCTTTAGAAAAGTCTTGAATACTTTCTTTAAATGTCCATACATATGATTGGCCATAAAAGTAAAACATGGTATAAAGCAAAAGAGGTAGTGTTATTGTACAATCATTTTGATAAAAAATTTCCAGAAAAACAAGCACAATCCAAACCCAAAACGAGTATTAGGAAGGAAATTATAAAGATCAAGGCAAAAATCAACAAAACTGAGACCAAAAACCCCCACAAAGAATTAATCAAAGAGCTGGTTCTTCAAAAGAATAAATAAAATAGACAAACTTTTAGACAGTTGTACAAAAATAAATAAATAAATAAATTAAATAAAAGGAAAGAGAAGACCCAAATCAATGCAATTAGAAATGAAAAAGGTGAGGGGCTGGGGATTTAGCTCACAGGCACAGCACCTGCCTGGCAAGCACAAGGTCGTTAAGTTCGATTCCCAGTACCGGAAAAACAAAACAAAACAAAACGAAAACTCCAAAAAAACAAAAACAAACAAACAAACAAAAGAAATGAAAAGGGTGAAAAGTAAAATTACAACGGATACTGCCCAAATCCAAGAGATTATTAGCAACTACTTAGGAAACCTGTATACCATTAAATTGGAGAATTCAGACAAATAGATAGATTCCTAGATACTATGACTTACTAAAATGAACCAAGAAGATACAAAAGCCCAGAATTAATTCAGTCATAAGAAATGAAATGAAGCACAAACAAACAAACAAAAAACAGCAAAAAAACCCCACCAACTAAGAAAAACCCAGGTCCAGGTGGATTCACTGCTGAATTGTATAAGAACTTCAGAGAAGAGCTAACACCAATACTCCTCTAGCTCTTTAATGAAATTGAAAAAGTAACAGAACTCTCCAAGTCCTTCTGGGAAGCTAGCATTATCCTGATTCCAAAACCAGATAAGTATCCAACTAAAAAAGGACAAGTATTGGCCAGTCTCTTTAATGAATATCGATGCAAAAATCCTCAACAAGATAGTGGCAAACAGAATCCAACAAATCATTAAAAAGACCCTACACTGTGTCCAAGTAGGTGTCATCTCAAGGAAGCAAGTTTGGTTAAAAATATGCGTTAAACCATGTATGTAAACATCTCCCAAAACTTCATGCACTCATAGGTGGGGCATTTGGGAGGTGGATGGCTCATGGGTGTGTGGTACTGGATTAGTCCACGGATGGGTTTATAGCTGGGTGTGATGCTAGCAGGCGAAGCCTGGTGGGAAGAGGAGGGTTCTGGGCATGGCCTGGATGGTATACATCACTCTTCCTCCTTGATTGTGCTCTTCTTCCTTCCTGCCATACCATGGACTGTTTCTCCTCCACCATGCTAGCCTGCTTTGGCACCAGCCAACTATGGACTGAAGCCTCCACAAACTGTGAGCTAAAATAAACCTTTAACCCTTAAAATTGTGGGTATCAGGTACTTTGTCCCAGCAACAAGAAACTAACTAATATGTAAATCAATAAATATACCACATGAACATAATCAAGGACAAAAATCACACACTTATCTCAAAAAATGCTGATAAAAACCTTTACAAAACCCAACATTCATTCATGATAAAAAAATCTTGAAAAAAATGGGTATAGAAAGACTTTATTTCAATCTGATAAAAGCCATTTATGACCTCCTGTCAACAAAACGGGGAAAAACTGAGAGCTTTTCCTTTAAAATCAAGAGCAAGATAAGGATGTTCCTACCACTCCTGTTCAATATATTCCTCACAACATCAGCAAGAGCAATCCTGGGTAAAAGAGCAGAGCAAAAGGAACCACAGTTCCAGATTTGAAGTTATATTACAAAACTACAGTGATAAAAACAGCATGGTACTGGAACAAAAACAGACATGTGGATCAATGGAACAGAATAGGGGATTCAGAAATAATCCTAAGAACTTCAGCTATCTGATCTTTAATACATGGTGTTGAGAAATTGGCTATCCACATGCCAAAGACTGAATCTTGACCCATATCTCTCACCACTGTATTACACTAACATCAAAATGGAAGGAGGAGGGGATGAAAACAAATCTAAATATTAAAACAAAAACAACCTACTGGAAGATAAAATAGGTAAAACTCCTGAAGTCAAAGTCATAGTCAAGGACTTTCTTAATAGAACCGTGGCTGCACAGGAAATAGTATCAAGAATCAGCAAATGTATCATAACAAACTAAAAATTTTCTGCAGCAAAAGAAACAACTAACAAAGTGAAGAGATAAGCTACAGAATGGGAAAAAATTTTGCCAGCTATTCCTAATGGAGGATTAATAGCCAGAATATATAAAGAACCCAAAAATATTTGAGCCTCCAAGTAAAAGACCAAATAAAAAATGGGCAACTGAAGTGAATAGACACTCCTCAGAAGAAGAAATACAAGTGGCCAATAAATACATGAAGAAATATTCAACACCACTGGCCATTAGAAAAATGTAAATTGAAATAACACTGAGATTCCATCTTATCCTAGAAAGAATAGCCATCAACAAGAAATCAAATAATAACAAATGCTGGTAAGTATGCCAGGGTTGGGGGAAGGGTGCTTCTACACTGTTGATGGGAATGCAAACTAGTATAGCCACTATAAATCAGTATGGAGGTTCCTCAAAAGACTAAAACTAGAATTTCCATTTGACCCAGCTATTTCTTTTCTAGGTATTTTCCAAAAAAGTTAAAGACATTCTATTAGAGTAATACATGCATACTCATATGTATAGTGGCACAAGTCACAATAGCTGAATCTTGAAAGCAGCCTATGTGTCCATGAACAGATGGATGGATAAAGAAAATATGGTATTTACATACAATGGAAATGGTGTTTTCATACTGTTCTGTCATAAAGGATAGACTTGAGTCATTTGTAGAAAAATAGATGCATCGTGAGACCATTATGTTAAGTGAAATGAATTAGACACAGGCTTAAATATTCCTTGGTTTCTCTTACATGGGAAACTCAAAGTATAAATAAAGAACAAAATAAAAGATAATAGGAAGTAGGGTGACAGATCTTTCTCAAATGGGAGGGGGATCTAGAAATGGAGAAGGGGGGCTAGAGGGAAGGAGGGGATGAAAAAAGAATGAAGGTGTGTTATGTACATACCAACTTCACACAAATAATGTAATCATCATGTACTGCAAACACACGCTAATAAAAAAATTTCCATAATGATTTATTTCTTTGTCCAGTCTAAGAATGGATGCATGTTTATAATTATAATTTAATTGTGTTAAACAGGAAATGTAAAGGCCTAATTTTATAACTTTGAGTTTTCTTTTTCAAGTCCAAGCCCCAATCAAGTCCTTTTCCCCTCTGAGTTAGATAAACTGTCTCTTTTGGGCAGTTCCTCATTGAGTGTTCATCCTACAAGGATTACATAATGCAGGCCTTCTGCTCTTAACAGCCCTGTTTGAGCTATACTCCTTGCACATGTATTTCTAGCTGGTTTCACCAAACTCAGATCCAGAGGAGGAATTTGACTTATATCTATGTGACAAAAGTCCCTAAAAGAAATCTCTAGAACAAAGAATGCCTCTGTTCCAAAGGCAACTTTACATCCCCTGTATTTTTTGCTGTTCTTATTTGCATTTTCTCAGAGGGAAACCAAAACGCCCACTTTGTCACAGGGAAACACCAGGCACGTGTCACCCTGTGGAGGCACCTGCCTGGTCTCTCTCTGTCCTGTGCCCCTGCTGGCCTTAGCCCACCTGGACTGGGAGAGCAGGAGGAAGACAGCAACCCACACCACTGAGAGCTGTGGTTCTCAGGGACGCTGGCTCAGCAGCCCGTACTGCTCCCTCCACCCCTGTTCCACTGTGGGGTCTTCTCTGCGGCCTTCCAGACCTTTCCAGGGGCTAGGGCAGGCAGAGACGACAGAGGAGACACCCCGAGAGTCTCTGAAACCCGCCTCCCTCCAGCAGCCACCAGTTGCTCAGATGTTTGAAGTGCTCTGTGAAGAGGAGACCGCCTGTGAAAGGGCTGGCCCACTGCCCGAGTTCCGGTGAGCAGCTCTGTGCTCCTTCATCTTCCGTTCACACCTCCTCTGACTCCCCTGCCCCGGGCCACCTCCTCCCACAAGCTCAGCCCTGATGGCCAGAACCAACTTTTGCCTCTTTCCTGGGATGGAAGGAGGCAGGGGAAGCTCTTTGTCAGCCTCTTAAAGGTCAGAGCATTTCCAGCCATCTCAAAGTCAACTCTGACCAATTTTGTGACCTCCCGCGTGGGAGGTGAAGGCAGAATCTCAGACCACAGCCAAGAATGGGAGCAAAAGGACTCTTTGTTTCAGTAAATCAGTGTTATCTCAATTTCAGGTGCCCCTTTGGCTTGGTGACTGACAGTTTTTATCCCTGAAGACTGCATCTTCCTTCTTGATGGTATATTGCTGAAGCCACCTTTGTGTGTGTGTGTGTTTGTGTGTGTGTGTTTATTTCTATGCAGAAGGTCTATGTGACACTTAATTTTGATTGTTGACTTGATTGGATTTGGGGATGCTTAGGAGATTAGTGAAGCACACTTCTGGGTGTGTCTGTGAGAGTGTTTCCAGAGACAGTTGGCATGTGGACTGGCATGTGGGTCGGCAAACTGAGGAGGGAAAACTCACCCTAAATGTGTGTGAAACTATCCCATAGGTGTGCAGTCCAGATGGAGCACAATCAGAAGGGGAAAGTCCACAGTTCATGCAAGCTTGATCCTCCTTGTGGGGTGTATGTTTTCCTGCTGCCATCAACCACGGACTTCAGGCTTCCTCTCCTTCAGCCTTTCACTGTAGAATTGTCAACAGGAAGCTGAGTCCTTAGTCTGAGGAACAGCTGGCAAAATTTTTTTCCCCGCTCTGTGGATTGTCTAAAGAACTTAAAAAAGTCAGATCCCCAAATGTAAAGACCCATTCCAAAAACAGACATCTGAGATGAATACACACTTCTCAAATGAAGAAGTACAAATAGCAAATAAATATGTGAAAAAATATTCAACATCACCGGTCATTTGAGAGCTGCAAATTAAAACAACATTGAGACCCCATCTCACCCCAGAAAGAATGGCTGTTATCAAGAAATCAACCAATAACAAATGCTGAAGGGGCTGTGGAAAAAGGAACCCTTCTCTACTGTTGGTGGGAGTGTAGACTGGTACAACCACTGTGGATATCAGCGTTGAGATTCCTCAAAAAACTAGGATTAGAGGTCTCATTCTACCCAGCTATTCCCCTTCTGGTTATCTTCCCAGAAGAATTAAAAGCATAAAACTACAGTGATATATGCACACCCAGGTTTATAGTGGCACAATTTGCAATGGCGAAATCTTGGAAACAGCCTAAATCCCCATCAACTGGTGAATTGATAAAGAAGATGTGGCTTTTTTATACAGTGGAGTACTACACTGCCATGAAGAAGGATAAGTTTGAGGCATTTCTAGGTAAATGGATGCACCTTGAAACCAAACTCTTAAGTGAAATAAGTCAGACACACATATGTAAATACTCCATTGTTTCTCTGATGTGAGAAATCAGAAGTGTAAAGAAGGACCAAAGTGTATAATAGATGTTATGTAATAGGAAGAAAATGTTCAAATGCAGAGGGGTGCAAGGGAGGGGGAAGGGAAAGGAAAGAAGGGGAAAGTTTTAAAAAATGAGAAAAAAAGGAAAATATGGAAACAAAGCTTTTGTAAATGGGGAGGGGAGGGTGGGAGATGGGAAAAAAGAAACAAGTTCTATGATGTACAGGTACAAATTCTCTAGGATGAATGTGATCACTATGTATATCTAAAATGTGTCGATAAAATCTGATTAAAAAAATAAAAAGGCTGCTGGGTCCTGATGCAGGGAGGAACTGGACTTTCACTTCCTTGGTCCTCAGTTCTTGGTGCCTTGATGAAAGCATTCAGCCAAGACACACAGGCTGTGCAGAAGTACAGGCAGAATTTATCATAAAGCAGGCGGAGAGTTACACCTTCGGGTGAGAAGGTGGGCAGTGCCATGAAGACATCTTCCCCGAGTGTGAGTCTGGATACCTTTTTATGTACATGCAAGTTACTCCTGAGATTCAGGGAACTCTGGTGATTATGATGCTGCTCTTAGGGGTGACTGGAATGTTGACTTTGGTTCTTAGTCACGTAAGAATCTAAAACAGGTTTCAGCCCAAGGAGGGAAGGGGTTTAAAGAATGCTCCTTTTTCTGATATCATCGGGTATAGGCCTCGCACCAGGAATGCTGTGCCTTGTTGTGGAAATGCATAGGTGGCCGGGTGACCAGATATCCAAAGAAATGTGCAGTGTATAACCTTAAATGTCATAGTGCGCCATGAGGTCACTTTCCGTCTGAGACCTAACAAATGATTATAGATGTATTTTATATTGAAGTTTTGCTGTAATTACCTGGCAGTGCATGCTATTTTGGAATCTTCACTCCATCCCTCAGCCCAGCTGAAGTCTAACTCTCTGCCTGACAGAATCACACCAGTGACTCTCTAGGGAGTTTCTGGGACTTTGCCCTGGGCCTGAGGAAGCATCATTGGTCCCTCTTATTCTGTAGCTTCCAGCTTCTTGGACAGAGTAGCTACCAGATTCTGGGGTTTTCTAGCTCACCGACAGCCACTGTGGGGTGACCCAGCCTCTGACCCTGGAAGCCAATCTAACAAATTCTCCTTTATGATGAGACAAACCTCACTGGTTCCATTCTTCTAGAGAACAGTGATCTCTGATGTGGCTCTGATGAGGCCGTACCAGCCTCCCACTTTGGTACTCTCCGGTCCAACTTAGCTGCTGACACAACAAGGCCTAGTCAGGTCTGACTGTTCTTCACTGTTTCTCGCCCCTATTGATGACCTGGCCTTCTGCACTTTCCCAAGGACGTCGTAGGCTTCGCACCTGGGCCCACCACATGACTTTGACTCCATTGCTCCTGTCCGTGCTGGGTACCCTGTTTCTTTGTCACGGTCTTACCTAAAGCAGGGCAGAGGCGTCCTTTGCTCTGCAGCCCTCAAATCTTTTCTGTGGGTCTTTCGTTCCCCGCCATCCTCTAAGAGGCAGCCTTCTCAGGAACCCACTGCGGAGTCCTTTCATGTCCCTTCTCCTTGTCGCTGCTCCAGTATGGGGATGAAGTCCACCCGATCTTTTCTATTTTTGACAGGACTTTGTTTTTGAATCTCAAAATCCGAACACTTGAGTGGGGTGTGGTAGTGCAAGCCTGCAATCCCAGCACTCGGGAAGCTGAGATAGGAGCATTATGCATTGGAGGGCAGCCTGGGCTACACGGTGGGACTCTGTCTCACAAACAAAACAAAAAATAAAATAAAATAAAATAAAGCAAAAAGGGCTGAGAATATAGCTCAGTGGTAGAGTGTTTGCCCTGGGTTTGATCCCCAGGACTGAGAACAGTGCAAACATTTGGATCTTGGGCATTCTAATTTCGCCAGGACATCCTCTCTTTGAGGCAGAAATGCCCCATGGCTTGCTGCCACATGTGGGAGAGTCATAATGCAACCGACACCAGCGACTCCCTCAGCATCTTGTCCCCACCCACAACAAATGGACACAAGATATGCCTCCCACTAACTGCGCGGAGATAGATGCACGGTGGGCAGAGTTCACGGTGCTCCATGAGCCTGAGAATACCAGCATGAAACCCTAGGGCATCCCATTCTGTTGCAAGTTTAGATACACTGGTGTATCTCCTCAGCCCAGCCTGAAAGGTGGATGTTTCCTCCCTTTCATAAGTATACTACTTGGCAGTTTCCGTTTTCTCTCAGCTTGTCGTGAGTAGTTAAGTGTATTCAACATACAAATCTCCTAAAACCCATGCACTTAAATGTTTGTGGTTAAGTGGGATATTATCAGTGTCAGGGATGGGCAGAGTTGAAGGCATTTTGGGTCAGTCTACTTTCTTTAAATCTTCTCCAAACATTTTAGGTTTGGCAAAACCTGAATTGCATTTTGCCAAACCCCTGCGCCTATAATTTGTAAACCCCTGTGTATTTTCAGGGAAATGTAGTCCATATGTTTCTGATTGATTTACACTTAACTCATCTAAATGTTGTTTTGCTAGTGTTATTTGATGTCCAAAGGGCCTCAGAGCCTGTTTACATCTGTCTAAGCTGCTTTTTTCTCCCCTGAGAGGCAGGAAGATCTGTTTTGTCAACAGTAAATGAAGTTGAATGCTACATGTTCTCTCCCAGCCCCCACACCGAAGTTTGGATCAGACTCGAGCTGAATCTGAAATAAAGATCTGAGGAAATTGCATTGGGCTTTAAGGTGACCAAACATACTCCACCCTTCACCAAAAGGAAGGGAAGCCCAAGGCCTTCCCACGGGACTGTGACCAGCAGCACCAGTCCAGGACCAACCCCCTGAGAGCCAGCTCTCCAACCTGGCCCTTCCCTCTCTGCCCTGACTTTTAGCCACAACTGGTCAACCACCCTATCTCCACGGTGCCTTCCTTTTCTATCTTCCATCCACAGTTCTCTGGGAGGAGCAGAATAGATTTTCTGCAATGAGCAAAAGCCAGCCTTCTTGCTAGATGTGCAACAACAAGCTTGAAGAGTGGCTTTAAAATAAAATGTTTTTCTTTTGTTTTTCTTCCAGTACCAGGAATCGAACTCATGACCTTGCACTTGCCAGGCAGGTGCTTTGCTGCTGAGCCAAATCCCCAGTCCCTAAAATAGAATGAAGGATCCCTGAGTGAGTGCCCCAACCCACTGGACCTCACTTCCAGGTAGTCTGTACTTACCCTGCAAATGAGTCCTCAGATTACCAAGCCACAAGCATACAAAGCCATCTTACTGTCAACCGGAAGGCGTGTGTGCTCTGGCCAGAAGGAATGAGGCCGTCGGTGGGGGCTGCTCTGCTACAGGGGGAGTGAGTATAAGGTGTGGCTTGAGTTAGATGACGCTGCACAAATTTGGAAAATGACAACCGAGAATAAGGACAAACTCACTGCAACTTTACAATTCATCGTGGATGGAAATGTTGTTTTGTTTCTGAGAAAGTACTTTGATGGGCATTTGGTCATATTTAAGCAAACCTTATTTGGAATGGAGATACTGGAAACAAAGATGGGCCCATTGGCTCTGCTGAATAATGTGACAAGTTGACTTCTAACATGCACAGGTGCATCTCTGAGATAAATATCACTTCGAGGCTAGTATGATATGTTTCTACCTCTTTTTGGACCCCATAGTGTACTGGGGAACCTAGATTCTAGAAGAGGGTGTCATCCAAGCCTTTAATTGGAGGAAAAGGAGGCCGGTCCCTGAAATGTGGGAGTAAGTTATGGGGTAAGGACAAAGACAGGTAGGCCTCCCTATTTTCAGCATTTAAGCTTTTGGTTTCTACTTTGTTATTCTCTTCTGTTTTCTCTAAATTTTCAGGAAAGAAGATTTTGTTTTGGTACCCAAGTGGTGCTATGCCACTGAGCTACAGCCTCCACCCTTTATAAAAAATTATTTTGAGACAGGAACTCACCAGGTGGCACCGACTAGGCTTTGAATGTGCAAGTCTCCTGCCGCAGCCTCCCACATTGCTAGGATTACAGGCATGTGCCAGTGTGTCAGGCTAGGTTTCCAGAAAATCTGATCAGTACTGATAGTTTGGTCTCGATTATGCTCTGGGGTACTAAGAACATGTGTTTATGGTATGGGGACTCCTGTGACCGGAGGAACCAAAGGAGACTTGGAGAGGAGCACCGGTCTGGCCAGGACAATGTGGCAAGTGGCAAACAGGCCTGATCTCTGCCACAGGGAGGGGCTGCTCCTTGGGAATTCCCAGGCATGCTCAGACTGCACCCACGTGCAGCCTCCTGGGATGGAGCCGCAGCTGCAGTTCTTTGGGGGTGAAGGGAAGAGATGCGGGGGACCTGGGCATCCTGTCCATGTTGCTCAAGTGGCTGTGCCTGAAATGCATCACTTTGAAACTGGGAACCGGTGGTGCTGTCGCAAGGCTCCTTGAGCTGGGGACCATGTGTAGGACAGGTAGGCTGCTCCTTCAGAGCAGGAGGGAGCCATCACCTGGTAACTGGACTGCACTCTGTCCCTTCCTCATTGCTCTGCTTTCTCTGAATGGCACAGAGGTGAGAAGCTGCCATCAGGCACTGAGGATGGAGAAATGCCTGACCTCACTCACCCCCGCAGACCTCGTGGCTCCTTTGTGGGGCTCTAAGGGGAAGCTTCTTCCTTATGCTGGTATCAGAAGTAACTCAGCTTCTCCCAAGGGCCTAGTTTTCCTCCTCCACTTCCCTTTCCTCCTCTTTCCTCTCTTCTCCTTTCCCAACCCTCTTTTTTCCATATCTTTCTTTTCTCCTTCTGTTATGGTTTGTATCTAGATGTCCCCCAAAGCCTCATGTAGTCATAGGTGGGATTTTTCAGAGGTGGCTGAATCTAGAGTGTGTGATTGACTCATGGTAGGTACAATGTTGGGATTAAAGGTGTGTGATTACTAAATCAGTCCACTGACTGGTTTGGCATTGCTCTAATCCTGACAGCCTAGATGAATATATAAGGGGCAGAAAAAAGCTTCCAAGGTCCCTTGCTTGCTTTGCTACCTTCTGCCTTCCATGAACTGTTTCTCCTCTGCAATGCCTGTCTGCCGTGCCTCCCTGCCTTGGAGCCAGCGAGCTATGGACTGAAACCTCTATGAATTGTGAGCCAAACACACCTTTCCTCCTTAACTTTGGGTGTTGGGTATTTTGTCTCAGCGACGAGAAAAGTAACTAAGACACTCCTTCCTTTCTTTCTTCTTTCTTTCTTTCTTTCTTTCTTTCTTTCTTTCTTTCTTTCTTTCTTTCTTTCTTTCTTTCTTTCTTTCTCT
>NW_004955423.1:7033648-7058882 GCF_000276665.1 Chinchilla lanigera | reverse complement strand
AAAGAAAAGAAAAGAAAAGAAAAGAAAAGAAAAGAAAAGAAAAGAAAAGAAAAGAAAAGAAAAGAGAAAGCCAGCATGGCAGTTATCCATACTGGTAGCCCATCCCTGCCACACTGGAAACTTGAGGGTGACCTATAGACCCCCATTTCTTTTTGCTCAGCCTGGGCTGGCTCACCTTCGGAAGCCTGAACCATGAGGAATAGACCGGCAGTGGACCCCCCTAGGGGCTTCTTCTCAGACTCCTTCCCTCCGGACACTTAGTCCTCAGCCGAGGAAGGCGTGGTCCAGCCGGGCTGGAAGGGTGAGGTGTGGTGTCGCTATCCAGAGACTGCAGACTGTCCCTGCCATTCACAAGCAGCGGGCTGTGAATAGTGTGCTTCACTTCTGAGGTGCCACTCCTTCCTCCTCCAGCTGGAACGGTACCACCCTCCTTTCAGAGTCACTGTCAGGCTAAGGGGGAGGAGGGCATCATACACTTAATGACGTCACTGTTACAATAATTATGACGCAGATAACGGGCCCTTCTAGCTTAGTCCCTGAGTCCATGGATGGTATCCAGCTCTTTTGCATAGACTTCCTGCTTCTCTCTTCACCTAGGTCTTAAAATCTCAGTAAATGCTGAAAGATCTTGAAAGGTCATCCTTACCAATTACAAGAGTCACTCACAGAGCTTTAGATGGCATTTATAGTAGAGACCAAGGAATCTGTTTTGGGCAGATGTCCTGGTAGTTTGGCTTTGTTCAGAGATAAGTGTTCAAGGCAGCCCAGTCTAGACCCTCTCTGCTATGAGGCAAGAACTCCTTTCTGTAGTTCCCGCACGTGACAGCCCATCCTACATTTAGACTGGGAGCAGCACGACCCCACACCCCACCGCGGGTCCTCTCGGTGTCGGACAGCCATCTGCTGCTCTGTGGTTTCCTTTGCAAAGAGTTTGAGTGGCTGTGATTATCACCCGGCCACCTCTGCTGCTTCCCAGGCTGGTCGCCAGCCTGTCCCCTCCTCTGGGCTGTGTCATCTGTTTCTTGCTAGTCTTAGAGGCAGAGTGTTGTTAGACTCTAACGTCAGCTTTTCATTCCTTCCCTACACTTTCTCCCGTCTAGAGTTTGGGTTTATTTTTCTTCCTGCCTAACTACTTCTAATATACTAAGTCAATAAACAGATTCTCTGTGGTTACATATGGCAAACAGCTGAAATTTACAATTGAGAGTAACATTTCATTTTTGAAAAAAAAAAACAAAAACACAACATCATTTCATGGATTTAAAAAGTGGTCATTCTGATCTCCAGGGCAAATAAAAGAGTTTTATAACCATCTACAAAAGCTTATGCCTTGATTAAATTTTTATTATGAATTATTAATTAAACCAAGGAAATGCAGAGGCCTAAACCTTTGCTTAAATTTGCTCCAGATTGAGACACAAACCAAAGGCGGCAAGAACCCCTGGAGGGGTGGTTTAATGATGAGCAACACACATAAAGCTATCTGAGCGCTTTCATCTGCCAAGGGCTCCAAACCAGCCATGTAAACGAACCCACATGCCTAGGCCGGAATGGAGGTGGCAACAGGCCTGGAAGAAAAGGGACCTCCTCGGCTTGTCTCTGCTGGGCTCTGCGTTTGCATTTCACGGAGCGCTGTGTCTCTGGAGACGCTCAGCCTTATTCCCTCTGTGGGCAGCCAGAAGGGACAGGCTGGGCAGCCATGGAGAAAAGCAGTTTGGTGTCCTGGAAGCTGAGCCAGAGGTCAGAGAAGTGGGCTCTTCTCTCAGGACCCAGCGAGTCCCTCACCCAGGGTCTCCCAACACAGTTGCACAGTTTGCTGGAGGCAGGAGGGGTAGGGACCCAACTCCCCTTCCTTTCCTCCTCGCCAAGCCTTGCTCCTTGTGGCAGGGCTGTGTGACTCTGAGGAAGAAGCGCCCTTGCCTGACCTGAATGAGGGAGCCGCGTGGCCTCCCTTGGGGTGAGTTGGGGACAGCTCTGAATTCTTCCAGAAAAGGCGTCTCTTTCCTAGGACGCAGGGTGGTTGTTTGGGCAGGTGGTAGCTTGGAAGCTAACCAAGAGATGGTGGGGATAAAGCGTGAGCAAGAGTCTGCCCTCTGACAGCCCACAGAAACTCAGGGAGGCAGACACATAGCAGAGCGTTCTGACCGTGCTGGGGAGTGCCGTCTCTGGGAGTGCTCACCAGGATGGGATCGGTAATGGGGAACCGAGGACCCTTTCCTGAGGATGGCGGGTAAACGAGTGCTGCAGTTTGGATCTTCCGGGTCTCCCAAAGGTCCAGGTGTCAAAGGTTTGGTTCTCTGCTTGGTGCTGTCGGGATGTGGTGGAAACTTTTGGAGGTGAGGTAGTGGGAGGCCTTCATGTCACTGAGGGATTGTGGGGCTCTTTCTCTACCTCTCTTTTTTGCTTCCCAGCCTCTACAATTGTGAGCCAAAAACCCATTTCTAATCATAAGATAATCATCTCGTGTACTTGTCACGGTGACCGAAAGCTGACTGACACAATGAGTCTTGAGATGTAGAGGGGTGGGGGTTGGGGTGGGGGAGGGCATTGTGGCGAATAGGACAGGGAGACTGGGAAAAGGAGAGGGAAGCAAGATCTGTTCAGTGAGAGGAAAGAACTTTCAGAGGGACAGGGAGACCTGGGGTGTACCCTATGTGGTGCAGTGGAGGCCATTTTCAAGCACAAGCAAAGCGGTTGATCCCCATCCCCGTCCCTTTGTGTGAGACTGGAGAGCTTGGGACAAGCATGGCACTGGAACTGAGGGTCCTGGGCTGGTTTCTCCTCCTCCCCCACTTCCTTCTGCCCCTTCACTTTTAATATGAAAGCAGTAATAACAGACTATATGTGCCATCTATGACATTCCAAAAGGAATGGATAAAATTATGAAATGCAGGGTAATAACCTGGCCCTTCTGACATGGGCAGCCCCCCACCACTTTGTGTTCCCGCTTCTCAGAGAGCATGGAGGTGATGCCTGCAAGAAGCTGACATCCTCTGGTCCAGTACATCAGAGAAGGAGAGGAAAAGGGAACGGCCTACCTGCCCCCATCTGCAGACACTGCGCTTACCTGGTTATCTTCCAGCGCTCCCTTTCAGGACCAGAGAAGCAGATTCCTCGTGGAGACAACGTGGCATTTATTGGGCTCTTATTTCTACTGAGTTCAATGCTCATGGGAAGTGGCCCATTGACAACACTGCCTCCTAGTGTGACATCACATAAATAAGTTTGAAGATACTGCTTAATAAGAACCCTGTAAAGATAAGAGAAATGGTAGAAAGAATTGAAGGATGCTGTTTCCTTTCTAATATCTACCATGAATCACAGCCCACAGGGAAGACAGAAAATGGAGCCACTGGCCTGGGGGTCAGAAGAAGGACTTGTGTAGAGAGGTGCCTCTTCGATCCCTGCCGGGCTTTGGTCTGAGGCTAGGCAGAGCCGGAAGTGGAAGGACATGAGGGTGGTCAGAAGGGCAGGTGGGGTGGTGGCTTCTGCTGGCACTGACTTTTGTAAGCTAGAACCCAGCGGTGCAGGAAGCATTGCACCTCCTCACTGAATTGCTGTACCTACTGTGAGAGGCTGCAGAAAGGAAGAGAAGATGGCGCCAGCACAATGCTCCACCTCCGCACTCCGGGACTTCTCCTTCCGCAAAAGCCCCTGAGCCTCTTCCTCACCCTCAGCTACCCAAAGTGAAAATAAAATGCAAGATTCCCAGTTTACTTTGAATCTCTCAAAGGAGAAAAGTTTCTCAGAAAAACCGCTTTATTCCTTGCCTTTGAAAGCTCCTTCCATGGAACATAGCTCAGTGGTGGATCCGCAAGAGCCCCCTGAAGGATTTTTTAAAAACAGAAAGTGTCAAGTCAGGACTTTCCGACAGTAAAAACATCCCTCTCGGTGCCTGTCCTGTTGAGCCGTTGCTTGGCTTGTTAGCGCAACAGCTCGGGAGGTGGAGGGCGAGGGAGGGTGGGGTCGTGGCTGGGGCGCTGCTGGGAATTTGACCTACAGCAACCTTGCTTGAGGAAGACTCCCACCGTCCTCCAACAGGGCATTTTGAAAGTGGAAGAGCAGGAGGAGAGGATGAACAACACATGGCTTTTCTCCTTGTTTTTCTTTTTTGTGATGCTGGGGCTCACACCCAAGGCCTCAGCCTTGCTGACCAAATGCTCCATCATGGAGTTACACCCCCCACTTCGCTTTACTTCTTGAGGGCAGGTAGAAGAGAGAGGGTGTCTCAGAGGGATTCTGGGAGGCCAGGGGAAGTGCACCATGGCCTTCCCAGGGCGAGCTGCTTTAGGAGGTGAGGGTCTCCCCAGTGCTCCTCAGTCAGCCCGGCGAGGTTCGGAAGGAGTCCAAGGTGGAGAGATGCGGCCAGAGAGGTGTGTGTGTGTGTGTGTGTGTGTGTGTGTGTGTGTGTGTGTTCACAGAGAAGCTGAAAGAACAAAAGCGAGGGGAGTGATGCTTCAGGGAAACCTCTGGCCTCTCGTAAACTATAAAGGGGTCCTGATGATTTGATTCAGACCCATACAATACCTCCAGAGGGTCGCAGAGGTTATTTAGCTCAAACCACCGACGTTAGTGTTGAGGTAGCCGAGGTCTGTTGCAGGGAAGTTTAACTTGCTTTTGGGCACATGGTGAGCTTGTGGCCCAGCAGGCTCTGAGGGCCTCTGAGCTACAGTTCACAGTCTTATCTTTGCTGAGCAGATTTGAAGTTGCTTCAGCCTGTCTGGATAGGTAGAGGGGGAGTCCATGAGACAAAAAGAGACCTCAGACTCAGGTGACCTTGGCTCTGGGATTTGGTCTCTGGGGTTCCTCACTTTCTTTGCCAACATCTTTCCCCAAGCTTTCTGGACAAGGGCAGAGTGACCGCTTATTCTCAGGTAGTGAGAATTCACCACACCGCTTTGCACTGGTGAGTCAGCGGGGAGGGAGAGTTCCAGGCAAGCAACCCCAGCCTGAGCCCTCTGCTAAAGTGTCACCCCTTCCTGCTTTGGGAGGTGGCAGTTACTGGCCAGCATGACCCTCGAGGAAAGAGCAACGGCCTCAGATAGCAAAGTTTTATCTCTGAGGTTGCAGCAAATGTGCCGGACTCCTTCATCTAGTTCTGTCCAGATCTGCACTGGTAGCCAGATAAACTGCTGGCTGCCGGATTTCATGTATTTATCAAGTCTAAACAATTGCCAGTAGGCCATTATCCCCAGGGAGGCCAGTGGCTCCAGATAAGAGGTACCCTGCAGTCTAGTTTCAGCCACGGGCTCTGTGGTCGTCACTCCCTTCCCTGAGCAGACTTTCTCCTCTTCCCTCGCCGTCCTAAATTTTAAAGGGGATTTTATGTTCCAGCACATTTGTTTTGGTGTTCTTTTGCCCATAGCTGAAAATAAAATCCAATGGTTTTTATAGGTGGATAAATCCTTTTTAAAGGCCCTTTTGTTACCAAGACTAGGGTTGGTGAACACTAAAGCTGAGTTTTAAGGGACCCGTGAAACCTTAGAATCACAGCCTGCTGCACCCGGAAGCGACCGAGTGACCAGGGGCACAGCCTCTTCCCGCTGTGGATGGAGGGGGATTCCACGTCTCCCTGCGGCACCGGCTTGTCAGAGGTGGCAGACGTGGTGTGGCCGCGGCCCTTGGGTCGACCCCCGGAGCCCCCATTTCCTCCTCTATCTGGTGGGAACAGTAATCTGGACCTCACAGCATCGTGGTGAGAGGTACAAAGTGTTTCCCCTTTGCCCGGGTGGCACAGACACCCAGAAGCACAGCGTTCTGAAAGCCTGGCGTCCTGCCTCCCGGGCCGTCCTTGCGGCCGTCACACCGAGGGATATTCTTCTCAGGAGGTCTTCAGCTTGCCGTTCAGTCCAAAGTACAGATTCTTCTTTGTCCCACTGCAATCCAGCTCGGCGTTTCTCAGAGCAGCACCTCCAGATGGTCTGAGGCTCAGTCCTGCTCGGGGACTCGTGTTTATACGATGACAGCATCTATATTTTTTCTGGATGAATTAGTAATCGACTTGCCATTGTATTTAGGAAAAACCAGACATCACCTCATGGACGTCTCACGGAAAGGGAGCGTCATTTCTTCCGTTCATGCTGGCAGATTTTCTATTTAGGTTTGGTGGCAGCAAGAAGAGAGGTCTAGGGGGATTTCTGCCCGGTGCAAGGGTGTCACTGACCCGCAGCCAGCAGCCGCCCCCAGGGTGACCGGACTCCTGGGCCTGAGTCCGAGGTCCCCAGGACCGGCCTCCGCTGTCCTCGCAGCCCTCGCCAGGCGTCGTCTGCGCCTCGGACGCTAGGTGGCGCCACAGGAACACGCCAGCCGCGCGAGGCGTGGAATTCGTGGCTCTCCGCCGCGGTCAGGGTTGCGGCGGGTCCCCCAGGCCCGGGCCTCCCACCGGAGCCCCGCTCCTCTCCCGGGAGGGTCCGCGGCTGCCCTGCCGGGCGCTGCGGATCGTTCCCGTTTGGTGTCGGAGCCTCCAGTTCAGCGTCTGAGCCCCGAAGGGCCTGGCTTGTTTGCTCCCCGTGGGTCGCCGCTCCCGCCCCCGCGTCGCTAAAGACTCTTTTGCTCCCAGTGGGGTCGGCACCAGGCTTTGGGGTGCTAAATGCCTCCCGGCCCCTTTGCAGAGCCGCAGGCGCGCCAGGCGATGCTCGGGCCCGGTGCTGCCCGGAGAGGCCGCATGGCGACCTCGGGGCGCGAGGGTCACCGCGCTGTACCCCAGCTGCGCGCCTGCACCCGCGGCCCACGCCGTTTCCTGCGGGACCCGGAGAGCTTCCCATCTGCGTCCCAAATCGCGAGTTTCTCCCGCTTCAGAGTCACCTGCCGGGTCCCTCCCGCTTCCCTGTCCAACCCCAGTGGCCTTTTCCTGGGCCGCAACCAGGCAAAGGGCTCCCTGGCGCCACCAAGCTGCAGGGAGCCTCTCGCCTGTGGATTCAGGCGGACCGGTCTGATCAGGCACATCTGGAAAGCCAGACCCCAAGTTCAGCGCGGCCCTTCCCTTCCTCTCCCAGCTGAATGTACAAGTCAGGCGCTCTGCTGGGTGCCGGGCGTGGACCTGGAAGGAAGATCGGTTCCCTCTTCCCCAGATGTTGCCTTTGGACTAGTGAGGAAGACGCCTGGGCCCCGCACGGTGCAGGTCGCCGTTCCCTGGGACATTCCAACAGGAATTCCGACAGGCTGCGAGGCCGCGGAGACCCGGACAGGCCGCCAAGGGCTGGCAGAGGACAGAGGGCGAGGGCGGCGCAGCACGATCACAGGAACCGGAAGGCCACTTGCTCCTCCTCGGCCCACCGAGAGCTCTAGGAGGGTGGTGGTCGAGGTGCCGACTGCTCCACCTCAGCGTCCTGCCCTGTGAGAAGCTCTGCGTTGTTCTGTAGCATTATCCACAGGCTGTTAGAGAATGTCTGCTCTTGTTTTAAGAATTTAAATATTAACACTGTCATCTTTGAGTAATCCTGTGTGTTTATCTTACTGTTGTCACAGGGTTGACAAGGGACGGTACAGTTGGATGTAGGACATCAAAAGAGAAATTCCAGCCCCCCTTCCCCATGTTCCCAGCATCACCCCCTGTTGTTATTCCAGGGGCAGAGCCAGTGGTCTGGGTTGGACTCCGGCTGGGATCCTTTCTTCGAGTGGGAAATCCTCTGCCAGCTCGGGACTGGGAGCATCGCTGCTATTGAGGACCGTGTGAGACAGTGGACCCCAGATGTCTGGGCTTGTGGCTCTCCCCTGCGTGTTCCTCACCCTCTGCTCCTTGGGCCTCAGTGGAGAACCGGCCCGGTTATTAATGCCTTCAGTGTGGCTGAGGCAGGCAGCCAGCCCCAAGCACAGACGACTCAGTTTAGGAATGCTGTGCAGAGGACGGCTCCTTTGCTTGCCAGCCACCTTAAACTGTATTTCATTAAAACTGCCTTAATTATTTTGAGAAGACAGCCCAATTAGAAGCTATACATGGGGGTGTGTTTATACATAGGGCTTTATATATAATGCATATTTGTGAGTGTGTATGTATATATGTGCTTGTGTCATCTCTTTCTATATATATTATATATATATTTGGCAACTTAATTACATAGAATAAAATATTGGAAAAAATACCAATGTGCTGCCCCCCCCTTTTCTGCTGCTAAATCTAGAGTAGAGGCCGCCCCGGAAGGGAGGACACTGATGGCCTCTCAACCAGGCTACTGTGGGAGGCCTAGCTGCACAGCGCCCTGCCCCAGTGCCAGAAGCTCTGGCCTCTTTGTCCCCTCAACTTGGGCCCTCTTCCCCTCACTTCTAAGATGCCTGGAATAGGGAACCCTGGGGAAATTGTCCTTGGGAAGCTCAGGAGGGACATGGACTTCAGGCTTTTGTTTCTAGACAGCTTTCCTAATGAGCAAATATGTTCTCTTTAAGGAAACAAACAAACAAAGCAAAACCACCACTTCATCTGGATTTTCTTCATTTGTTTTAAATACCAGCAAACAAAAGGAGAGTGGTTATTTCTGCACCAACTACTTCAAATGCAAGTCACTGCATCGCTTGGGGTGGTTGGATGGTGCTTGTCACCATAAGACCCACAGGGCTAGTTCCAACTGTTACTTGGTAAGGCTTTTTTCTTCCCAAAATTCCCAGTGTTCCTTTAAGGCCCATTTAGCTGCGGGTTTTGTTTATTCTCCCGGCAATCAGCATTTAAAATAAGACAAACAAGCATTTTTTCCTGGGCTGTGAATCCCTGTCGGCCAGCCTCCACCTGCACACCTGAAGCCAACGTGTCCAATTGAATTTCGCTGTAACCCACATCCCCTTTAGAGGCCTGCCCCCTCTGTCTACCAGGCTGCAAACAGAGAACTTGAGCAGGGCAAATGTAATTTTAAGAATTGCTAATGATGCTAGAAATCTGCAATGCAATTAGCATCATTGGATTTGGCGCTCCTCCGAAGGCACAAAACTGCTTGTCATACTGCAGTGGCAGTGGTGACAAGTAGGCCCACGTATGCCTGGGCAGCCCTGGTGCCCTGGCAGCTGCCTTGCACGGAGGTGGCAGCCGTTGGTTGGGCTTCCTGTCCTTCCTTCTCGTAACACTGGCTTCTTCGGCTTGCAGATGGGTGGATGTTTCCCATTGCTTATCACCTTTCGGTTCAGCCTTGTGGTGGAATCGCCCTGTTTTTTACGAAACTGCACCCCGATTTGGGGAACTCATTTTGTTCCCTGAGATTTCAGTGATTCAGTTCAACCAAGGTCCCTCTGTCCTCGAATACCGGTAATTCTGGTGCTGTTCATCAGCACCTCTGAGGTTGTGGGGATCCTCCCCTATTACCTCCCCTATTACAAAAGTGTTGTGAGATACACTTTTCTCTGCCTCTTTTAGTCTGTAATTTCTTTGTCTGCCCCACTCTTCATGGCCCAAAGGTAGCAAGATGAGTTAAAAATAGGGATTCGAAGAGAGGCAAAGGTGCAGAGGGAAGGAGGGAGGGAGGGAAGCAGGAAGGGAAAGGGTGGAGAATATGTGAATTATTGGATTAAAAATAAACCCTTCCTTTTTCATAGGAAAATTATTTTTGCTCTCTGGAAAAATGACCTGGGTCGAGCATGGAAATCATGTTAGTTGGCCCAGAGACTGCCAGATCCCGAAGACGATCTTGATCATTCTGTTCAGTTTAGCAAAGGTTTCTACTCTGGGGATCCTCTTTCAAATACGGAGGCCCAAATCAGAAGCTCGTAGAGGGGAGCTTTTCTTCCAAGATTCCAGATGTGTCTGTGAGACAACACGTTATGGGGCAAATTGATTTCACCCTTGGGAAGCCAGAGATTTTTCAAAGTTATGTCTGCAAAGCCGGCTAATGCAATTCCCCATTAGTGCATTAAAGTGTGCCCTTATTAATTCAAACATAAAGGCAACAAAATAAGCTGTTAAATTTAAAATATAATACATATATAATGAGGAGAATGTGTGAAAGCCTTATTCAAATGAAAATACAGGAGTGTTTGAACTACTGAGGTATCTTTTGTATTGAATTAGGAGCATATGTAATAGATTTAATTATTAATTTCCCCATTGTTCTATGCACACAGACAGGGTTCAAGGCGCAGTCATTCTCTGGCTTTCATAGATCTAATTTGTATAATTATTGCCTGAATAAAGAATTGCTCCAATTCCTAGCTCTTTTTCTTTCTTTCCCCCTTCTAAATACTATTTCAATGCTGCATTCCAAAAGGGGAACACCTGCCACTTCTTCAAAGTCAGCTGATCATTTGGGATGATGGACGGCGCTGCTGCCGATGACGTCCCCTTTCAAGTCTCTTTGTCTAAGTGAATTATCGTGCATCCTTTTAATTTTATTGAACAAATTACATTTGTCAAGGTCTATCTTTGTAAATAAATGATAACTAGAGACACATGGATGTGTATTTCTGCTGTTCAAGGGCTCTTGTTCCATTTCTGGGAGCCAGATGAACACGGAACAAAGGCGAAACTTTCCTCTAAAAGCAATTATCTTTCTGCATTCCCATCAGTATAATTATATTGCAGGGAATTTTAAGAAGCTGTAGAAGTAGAATTGAATGCTTAAAACTGTGTTTGCTGAATTGCTATGCAAAAGTTGAACAGGCTGTACTGCATCACACAAAACAGCCTAACTCTCTCCTGGCCGCATTTCTCTAAGTTTAGAATGTGCCCAAGGATGGAACGCGGCCGGGAGGGGCCGGGGCCAAGAGAGGCCACGCTCAGGGCCGTCTGTGTTTCTTGAACAGAATATTTAATGCCATTTCTCAAACCTGAGGGCCATTAGCAAGGTGACTCGGAATGACTGCAGTGAAACCACCCATTTCCAGTCCATTTGGGAAGCTTCTGATGTGCAGGTTGTTCTCTGCCTGAACAGAAATCTGCCAGCGTATTCACTAACCCACGCATCGTGGTGGAGTACAGAGAAAACTGTTCGAGGGACGACGGTGGCCGCATTGCATTGCCCCTACAGCACGCGGGCAGCTGGTTCAGAGAGGTACTGAATGCGGTTTGTGTGGCTGTTCTGTCAATGCTGATGTCAGCAAGGATCTTTCCTTTTTTTTTTTTTTTTTTTTTTTGGTTTTTATCCGGTACCGGGAACCGAACTCACGACCTTGCGCTTGCCAGGCAGGCGCTTTTGCCGCTGAGCTAAATCCCCAGCCCCAAGGATCTTTCCTTTGTCATTGGCTCCCCCACAACTTTGGGACATAAGCTGTAGCTGAGCAGTGCTCTGTGCTGTGTCCTCCCCAACGGCGCAGCGCAGTCTCCGTCCTCCGCTTCCTGATTTTCAGCAAATCACCTGATGGCCAGCGGGGGTGGGGTGGGGGAGAACACCAGTGAGGAGCGACAACAGAGAAGGTTGGCACCGTGCGGGAGTTTTGTGTGGCTGGTAGGTTTTGAATTGCCGGACAATTGATGGGATAACGTTGCAGTCTATAGATCTTGGAAGAAAGAAACCAAGAAGGGAGTGTGACCTTGGATCTTCAAGGAGGAATGGGCAAAAGGCTGAACCAAGAACTGGAAACACTATCCTCAGTTCACAGGGGCTATGTGTCATGATGGACAGAGCCTGGGTCCCTGCATCAGGCCCCGGGCAGCTCTTGTCTCCTGCTCCTCAGTATCCTCAGCTGCAAGATGCCAGGCCTGCGTTGGATGACCAAACAGCTCATGTTTAGATGCTGGATCCAAGACGACAAATCCCCCTTTTCAGGGGCATTGACCTCCAGCAGGAAAGCGGTGGAGGGAAGACCCATGAACTGGAATTGTGTCTCTAGAGCTCTATGAATGTACTGAAGGGAGAACTATTCTTTTAATAAAATGAGTTCAGTGCTTTCCGTGTCCAGTTTCCGTGACACTGGTGATGATCCCAGGTGATCGAGTGGCCAGAAAGTAGTGGGGCTCAGAAATGAGTTTAAAGCAAGGCCTTGGGCACCTGCGTTATTGCAAAGTCTGCCCTGTCAGGAGGAAGAGAGTGGTGTGGTCAGCTCATCTGGTTCAGCTCATCTCACTAAGCAGGCAGTGATGGGGGCAGGAGGAGAACACTCGTGTTCTGCTTGGGACGGGGTCCAGTCCCTCCCGAAGGCATCAGACACTCCCCATTTCCAGGACCATGTGAAGAGTCCGATGGTGAGGCCAGGAGAAACACTGGTGATTGTAGGACGGGGGATAAGGGCTGCCAGATGGTTCTTGGGGTGGCGGGAGAAGCCCAGGGAGGCACGAAGCTTGAGTCGTGTAGTCTGATTAAAACGGGTAGAGGTGATGATAGCAGAAGGAAGACTATGCCGCGTGAGGACCAGTGACACATGAGGACCAGTGACACAAAGCACAGGGCGCATTCAGGAAGCTGCTAGTGTTTCAGGGTGGTCGAGGGTGACCAAGGGGGGCTCCCTGGGACAGGACCAGAGCCGTGGGAGGGATGAGGCCCGAGACCCTCCAGAGGAGGCGCTGAGACTGGAGAGGAAGCTCAGATGGGAGCGCTCGGGAGATCCGGAGGACCCAGAACATATAGTCTGCAGACTGTCAGGAATAGGGGCGAGCCAACTGTGGGATACGGCACCAGCTTCAGTTTTCTGGTGTCAGCAGCTGGGACGTTGTGAAGTTCTTTCTCATGCATTTTGTTCCTCTATAAAATAACTACTGGGATAGGTTCTATTGTTCTTCCACCTCAAGATGGGGAAACAGCTCAAAATTGAGATAGTCACCCCAGTCCCAGCAATCAGAGGCCTTGGGACTTAACCTGAGGCACCGGTTTGAGTTGCGCATTCCCTCTGCTGTGGTGTTTGGCTTCTCCACTGCTTGGATCACTCTGCCTTCATTTGTTCTTTCACTCATCAAATCATTCATTCCTTCCTTGAACAAATGCTTTTTTTTTTTCAGTGCTGGGATTTCAGGATTCTTCTCTCACTGAGCCCTTTTTATTTTTTTATGTCAAGACAGGGTCTCACTACGTTTTCTTGGCAGGAGTTGTGCTTGAGATCCTCCTGCCTCAGCCTCCCTCAGTACTGGGATTACAGTTGTGTGCCACTGTACCAGCTCAACAAACGCTTATTAGTGTGGCTGTCTAGCCTCAGACACCTTGGTAAAGGGACCAGATAAGGCCTCCACTCTCATGGAGCACATGTTCTAATAGAGCCCAGGGACCAAACTGAAAGAGGTCGTATAGGGTTCTCATGGCCAATGGATGCTATTATTTATTTTTCTCTTCTGTTTTTTTTTTTTTTGTCCCAGTTTCTAATCAATTAGAGTCTGATTAGCCCAACAGAGCAGTCAGGACTACAGGGAGAGGAACAGAATGTTCTTTCACCCACCTTATCCAAAAGCTGTGTGAAGTTAGCTCAAACCCCAGCCTTTTTTTTTTATCTCTACCTGGGGCAGCAGAGTCCTGTCTGTTCTGTGAAAACATAATTATGCTATTTTGTTTTTTAACTTAAAAATGTGTTATCTGTTCTAAGGAACATTATGAATCTCAGGCTAGGCGGCTGAATACTCTTGAAAAATAAATCTCAGAGTAATAAACTGTGGCCAGGCCAACAGCAGTGATCCCGATGACTCAGCGGTGTGGGTCAGGCAGGCACGGCCGTGGCCAGTGGCTCAGTCGCTCCCGAAGTCTTGTGAAGGTTCAGCAGAGCAGCAGCAATGCATGTGTCGCACGCTGTCGGGGTGAATAGCCTAAGGAGCCAGAATGGCATCCCGGTGGCTCAGAGCGTAGAACATGACCAGTCAGAGTACGATGCAACTGAGGGAAGTTTGGAGGCCGGAATCCTTTAAATGCGAGGCCTCACTTCGTTGTAATAAGACTCGTGGGGACCACGGATGTAGTAGGCCTGGAGAACTAAAGTCGTGGGTAATTTCCTGGGCCTGATGACAGGGCTGTGGTCTGCCATGCACTGTGACTGAGGGAATGACACGCAAGCCTGTGAGGGCAACAGGTGCATGCTGATCACCAGCCTGGGTACCCTAGGATGTCTGTAGGGCCCTTGGCAGCTGAGCAAGGGCTGGAAGAATGAGGAGGACAGGGGCTGGTCCTGGAAGGTTTGATCTTTGGTAGGCTCAGGGAGGAAAGTGAATTGAGACTTCAGATTCAACCTAGAAGACATTAAGCCATCAAAGACCTTTCGGCACCAATGGCGTGTTCCTTGGTCTCATCATCATCCTCATTCTGGGCTGCCCCTGAGGTTCAGAAGGCCTCTTGGTTGTGTGTTTGCCACGCAGGGCACAACTCTTCCTCATGGTGCTCCCTTTCCCCCGGCATTGCTCTGTCTTCGCACGGTCCCTCTCCACAGTAGCAGAAGCTGCCAATTGGTAGACATCTCAACCCATTAAGCAGAAGTACGTGTTCAAAGCATTATTGGCTGAGTGTGAAGCAGCTTCCCTTGGACTCCAACTGCTTCAAGAGGTTTGTGCCTGCCTTGCAATCCAGGGGGCAGGACCACAACCCAGCACATCGCAGCGCGGCATTTCCACCTTCCTTTGCCTCTCTCACTGAGCAGCATGACACTCATGGAGGGAAGGCCGTGAGGAATTTCTACTTCAGTTTTTACATCTTGACCTGGCTGATTAGAAGGAAGATATTGTTTCCTTAAAAAAATTACAACTATAAGTTCAGTGGGTGGAATCTGCCCCACTGAGCACCCAAGGGAGAACTGGGGTTGTGGTGGGGAGGCTTGTCGCATGGCTTTCTCTGTCCAGGGAGAAAGCCAACAGATTTTATGCAACCTTCCTGGTATCAAGTTTGTTAACTTCTGTTGGCAGCCAGGCAGTGGTACGCATGTTCGTGTTATCCTCATGATGCAATATTTTAGCTATCTCAGGAAAATAAGGTTTACTTTTTTTTTTGGTTTTTCTCTGGTACCAGGAACCGAACTCACGACCTTGCGCTTGCCAGGCAGGCGCTTTGCCGCTGAGCTAAATCCCCAGCCCCAAGGTTTACTTCTTAATAGTCTTGTTAACGTTACTTACATAGGCACACCAGTTGTTTAAGGTAAGGGCCATGAGCCTTGAGCCCTTTATGAAGCCCATTTTGGTTTGTGTGCATGTGTAAGCGGGGAGGAGGATGAGTATTAAACATCAGAAAGCTTCGATGTGCAGTAGACATAATAGATATGGGACTGATTGCAATAAAACCATGACAGGTGCTGTTGTGATTTGCTTTCAAAGACACAGGATTTGCAGTATAACAACTAATGCCTGCAACAGACTGGATAGGAGGCTTGAGCAAATATTAGGAAAAAGAACGCATAATAACAAACCACAGTGCATATTCACAACAGGTGAGACAATCACCACTCAGGAGGTTTTGATGTCAGCCCCTTGTAAGAGAATTTGAAGACAGCGGCAGCATCTAATCTGCAGGTGGAGAGATAGTGGTGAGATGGCTAATCATGAATGATTTTTCAATCAATCTGTGGCTAGATGTGGTGGCTTCACATCACCTCATTGCTCTGGGCTGTGGCAGGGAAAAGCCACTGTGGTGAAGTAGAGTACAAAATGGGAGGCGCGAGGCTCTCCTAGTCTTTGTTCCAATCCTGTCCCTGCTCTTTAATTGCTCTGAGACTTCAGCTGCCTTTTCCTGGAGCTGCAGAGCATCCCACCTCTTCCTGGAGCTGGGTCTCGCTGCCCTCTTCCCCCAGCAGGGGGAGCCCAGGTGCGGTTGGGAGAGGCCTGGTTTGCTGCCGTCTTGGATGTCTCAGAGGACCTGCAGTCCAGCCGTGGCCAGGCCCAGGGACAGGGAGCCTGCACCTCAGCGTGCTGGTTTCTCTGAAGCCCCATGGCTTTGGAGACACAGCAGCAAAAAAGGAACAGTTACCCTGAGTGTTTGGATAGTCCCCGGACTGATGTATGATGGAAAATCCTCCAGAGGCACTGCAGTGAGGGAGGGGTGGGTCCCAGACAGCAGGACACGAATTGTTTGCAGTCAGTTGGAGTTCAGGAGCCACTGGGCAACACAGTATTGGTAACATGCAAATCAGACAGCTGTGAAATTTTCACGTCTGATTTTTGACTATGGGAACCAAAAACATCCTGGTTGTATATCAATGTCAGCTACATTGTCCTAGCACAACATCAGGGTTATTTTATTTGATTGGCAGTACTGGGGATTGAACCTAGGTCTTCACACTCAGCTACACCCCCAGACAGTTTTCAGTTTTTTTCCCTTTGAGACAGAGTCTCACTCAGGCACTAAGTTGCCCCCGCTGGGCTCAAAGCTATGATGGTTCTGCCTCCGCTTCCCAGGGTGCCTCACAGTGTTTTGAATGCCACCTTTGAGCCACCTATTGATCCTCTCTATGGGTGGAAAAGTATTTTCCTACAATCACAGTCAGTTTTTATGCTTGGGTCTTTTGGTTTCATGTCCTCATCACTGATGATGATGCTGATGACAGCAGCTCATAGACAACTCTAGATACTAAGCTCATTCTAAGTATTAACTCATTTAATCTTCATAAGACCCCTGTAGGTAGATACTCCTACATCCCCATTTCACAGATGAAGAAAAGAGGCAGAAGTGGGGGGTAACACAAGGTCACATGTTAGAAGTGGTGGAATGGGATTCAAACCCATGCACTTGGCTTTATCATCAGGGCTCTAGGCTCTTTGCAGAAGTGTCCCTCCTTTCCCCTGTTCTTAAATGGCATGGGAGAGCAAGCAGGAAGAGTGATCTAAAGCATCAAAGGCTATGACGTTTCCTGTTGGCTATGAGAAAAGTCTGTGCACAATCCACATTTTCATCACACCATCTGAGGGGCTACCCATTTCACACTTGTGCAGTCAAACATTTGTTAACCACCTACCACCTCTTTGTCACCATCATGCTGGGGGGAAGGCCAAGACAGACATGGTTCTTGATTCTGGAAAGTCAGCAAGTTAAAGAATGTGTGATGAGGGCTATGTTAGATGGAAGGATGGACTAAGGAAAGGTAATATTTATTGAGCATTTTCTCTGCATTGCCAAGTACTGTTCTCAGTGCTTCGCATGATTCTCTTTTTGGGTCTTAGTGGCTTTCCCTTGAGACAGGCACTAGTTGATTCCCATTTTAGAGATTAAGAAAGGGAGGCATGTAAGGTTGCATAAGTGCAGAGGGACGCAGCTGAGGAACAATGGCGCCATGGCCAGGAAAGAGCATGCCTGGGAGGGCTAATCTTGCCTGGGAGTCTGGAGTTCAGTTCCAAGCAATTGGTGAGCAGCCTTATTAAGATAATCAAAGAAAGAGAGAGAGAGGGAGGAAGCAGGTGTAAGGCATTTTCAATGTGCAAAACATCAAGAGAAGGAATGGTGATTGGTGGCGGGTGGACACAGGCATGCATAAGATAGATCATCTGCACTGAAAGAGACACAATTCAGGAGCCACTGATACGCCACCAATATGCCATTAAGTATTTAGGAGTATGGAAGAGCAGAATGGCTTCCTGTTCTCAAACTGATACACATTTAAACAGAGACAGTAGGCAGGCGTGCTAGCTGGCACCGTACTCACACGCACATGGCCTGAGGGAGAGAAGAGAGACTGACTCTACTGCTAGATCTCAGTTCACCCTAGCTGTGCAATCCCAATCGAACCTTAGATTTTAGAGCCTTAGACTGAAGACCCAGAACCCTGATTTTGTAGCTGGAAAAACAAGCCCCCCAAATTGTCACTAGCTAGAGAAATATTTGAAAACTGACAGGCTGTGTGATCCATGCATCCTTTTCAATTCCTAATACTCATGGAATCTTTCCTTGTCAATGGGTGTAGGCCAGCTGCAGGTCAGGGGATACAGCACCCCTACAGTTGGTGGGAGGGCTTCAAAGGTGGAGCAGAAAGTAGCACAGAACAAAGAATGGGGCTGCTCCCAGCATCTGCGGATGTTTGGATGGAGCTTAGGGAGCTGAGGCGGAATGGAGCGGCTTCCAGAGGCAGAGTTGGCTGGAATGCAGGAGATGTAAGGAAGAGTTGGAGCATGTGAGAGGTTTGGGAAACAGAGGAGGCAAGGACAAAGGGAATGTCTCCTTCTCCCCTCAGCTCTCTGCTTCTGCCCCTTCTTAGTCTAGGCTGGCCTCAAACTCAGTATGTAGTCCAGTTTGGCCTTGAACTCATATTCCTCCTGCCTCAGCCTCCTGAGTGCTGTGGTTACAGGTGTGTGCCACCAGGCCTTGCTTGTTTTCTTAGGTTTAAACCTTTATCTTATTCATCAGCATATGACTCATGTCTCCTGTCAAGTACCTGTTTAAGTGTGCCTTGGGCTTCCTTATTGTGCTTGGTTGCTTTGGGCAAATGGATGGGAAGTATCGAAGGCCAAGTCCAGGAAACTGTGGTAGAGGATAAGGCCTCCAAAGCTTCCTATGTGCAAGCAGAATTTGTATTAGCCACCTTCCCAGCCAACATTTTTTGGTGCTGGGAATTAAGCGCAGGGCTTCAACACGTACTAAATATATTCTCCACCCACGGAGCTACATCCCTAGGCCCCATAGAACCAATGTTTAACATTCATCGGAAATCTTTATATCTTCAACCAGAATCCTGCTTAGGTTTGACCTCTCTCTTCTGCTAGGAGTGGGTGGCTAGAACACAGACAGAAGGGAGAGTTTCCCGTTTCCTTTTAGAGAGTGAGTATATCCTGAGCATCATCGACAATGGAGTCTGCAAAGACAGGGAGAAATAGGGAAGGAGGAAGAGGGAGAGAAGCCCAAGGTATCTGGTAAAAGGCATATGGGCACCTCCCACCGGGCCACTCCGGTCCCTTTGTGCTAGCGGTGCCTCAGGCTGAAAAGCCCTGTCTGTGTTTTTCAGTTTGTGCTGGAGTTCATTCCCTTCATTTTCTTTCTTTACCCCCAGCTCCAGTCAACTATGGGTCTAATCCCACGCACAGCCACTATGCAGCTAGGAGAGGGTCCCAGGCTCATCTCTCTCAGGAATGCGGTCTTGGCCCCACTCTCCTGCTGCTCCCGTCCGGGAGGCACAGAGGCGGGAGGCCTGTCACAGGCACTTTAGGGACAAGTACTATAAAGCAGGTTAGGGAGAGATGCTCTCCTCTACAGGGCCTCGCCTTATGCCATGAGCACCTTCCCGCAAGAGCACAATATGGGTATTTCCTCAGAGTGCCTCTGCATTGTAGAGTGTTATCTGACTGTACGTGAAAGATACTTGCTGTAATAAAAATTATGCCAGGATTGGAATCTGAAGACTTAGGGCTGAGATCTAGCTCCTTTTGCTTCCTAGCACAGCTAAGTTGCCTACTTTGCAGTAAACTATGGAGTTGTGCACAGGTTAGTTTGTTACCTAGCAATTCTTAGGGGTTGTCCTTGTCTAGGCTCCGGTTAAGAGGCCGGAGTCCCTGTAACTGAAGGTTTGGCAAGTTCATTTACAACTGCAGGGCTTTACTATGGGTTTTGTTCTGAAGACCTAAGGTACCCATGTACAGTTTCCCTCAATGATTTCCTTGGGCGGCAATGAGCAATTTCTTTTTACCAGGGATTGGTCCTGTATTTACTATCCTCTCTCCCCACCATTCTGCTTCAAGTGTCCTGAAGGGTGGATTCCCTTAGCAGTGCCTTTTCCTCCCATACGCTCTGCCATTGCAGCTTCTGAAATGTCCTCCCATCTCAGGCTGTTTCTGGCCTCTGGCCTCCAAACCTGCCGCCCGGCCTTGCCTGGGCTCCGCAGCTGGCCTCTGCTGGCCTCAGTTCTTGCTCTGCTTCTTCTCCCTTGGACTCGACACTCCCTTCTCCTGTTTGCTTCCCAGAACCTGTGCCGTCCCTTTCTGATCCCCTGAGAGGGACAGCAGGGTCTTAGGTCTCCATTCCCAGCTTGGAGCAGGCTGCCTTCTGCTGGAGGTGCTCTGACCACAGACCTTCCCTGGAGCCTCCTCATGTCCTAATATGCACTTTCTCATGTCCTGGGTACTCGCTTTCCCTCTAGCTTCGTTCTTCCTGCTTCACTGGACAGTCTCTTTGAAGCTTCCAGAGTCCCACATCACACTATGTGGAGAACAGGAAGTCGTTTCTTTCTGTCTGGCGGGGAGACCTTTGAGTCTTGTAGGGCCCAGTTACCCCTGGGTACTCAGCTGAACTCACATTTCCTAGTCTACATTCACTCCTGGCCTCTGTTCACCCACATATCTTTATAGCTTTTTGGGGGGGGGGCTGGGAGGGCATCTCCTCAAGACTCATTTTTCCTCTGACCATTTGTGCCTAAGGGCCAGTCTTGAACTTTCAGGGAAACTCACTTTGACCTCAAGCACAACTTTTATACAAGCGGGGCAACCTGGCCTTCTGGCTTTGTCCCCATCTCTGGTCCCTTTGGTCTCTGCCCAGCCTTGGGGCTTATGATTCTCATTTCAGACTCCCAGGGCCGATCTGCACGCCCTGTCTCTGCTCCCCTGGGTTGGGGCTGTGAAGCAAGCTCTTCTGAACAAGACGCTGCTAGAGAAAGCCTTTCTCCCTTAGAACAACGGACCCCTTTTCTCCCTTGTAGCTCTGAAACGTACCCCTTCCCTCACAGCTGTGTGAAAAGAAGCCAAATGCCCATTCTTAACGCGTGACAACTGAGGCTCACGTGCAAACTGCTGTTATCTCAGCAGGAGAGCAATTTGCAACCATTTAAAATCCTTTCACTCTTCCCTTCCCCTCCCTGCACGCTTACACACACACCAGTCCATATTTATTAGTGCAGATGGTGAGAAACTCGTCATTGAAAGGGCTTAGAGCACAGAGGGAAATGGATTTTTGGCCTCACTCTGGCCTTATAAACAAGGAGGCTTGAATGATTTTAGGTTCCCGATTCTTACCTCAAAAGAGCACAGTTCGCTTCTCTTCCAAACACAAGAGGTTGTAAATTGGTAATTCAGCTCAGCCAAAGGCCACATGATGAGCAATTGTAGAAGTATTTTTTTCTTGTTGTGCAAAGGAGGGACCAGACATCTGAGTGTGGGTTCCAGCTGGTGTTTGCCTTTCACCATTTGCAGCCCAGAGGCGCTGTCCTGGCCAACCCCAGGCCCTGCGCACCTTCTGCCCGGTCACCTGCGTCACTAGCTGGGCCATCGTGAGGGTACGAGTCAGCTTCGCACTGCCTTGTGACTCCTTTCTTTTTTTCCTTCAGGTAAAAAAATAAATCCGTTCTAATAAAAAATATTTATACTGTATACTTTATTGTCAGCTAATCCTGCCTGAACTCATTAAATAACAGTGTGTGGGTTATTTGCTGTCAGTGAAATTATCAAAGGCATTTTTCAGCAGGGGAACCGGGAAAACATATGCTTCAATGCCAACTAAAACAATAACGAGGAAATGTTATGATCAGTCTTGACCAGTTGACCCTGCCCATTTTAGATTAGTCCTTAATTTCAGCACAAGGGTCATCCTGTGAATTCTTACAATAAGTCACTACTCACCACTCACATGAAAAAGATGTGACTTATTAGAAAACTCACTGTACTCATTGCAGTTAATGAGATGTGGAAAGCTTTGTAATTTGATTTGCAGGGCCATATGCTGTAAAGGGATACTGCTGATTTCATTCCTCCGTATTTAATTTAAGCAGTATGCCATACCTTCTTCATATGGCTACTTAAATAATAAAAATTAACTTGGGGTATAAAAAATACACCATTGTGGGGTTTATGACTTGGTGTGGTTCAGTTTCATGTGTTTTGCATGGAAACATCTGTAAGTAATGTGTGCTGGTCTAATTTTAAATCCCGCCAAATACTTTCCATTTAACATTTGGTTTAACTGACAAGCTCAGAGAGGTGGCTGGTGGCGCTGTCAGTAACAGATACATAGGGTATTCCTAAGGCTTGAGACCACCTCCCTCTCTTAAGTGGAAGATAACAGTAACGCGAAACTTCTTTTTTGACTTTGTTGTTTTTACATTTGAGTGAATACAAAGGGCAGTTCAGAACGTAGCCACTGCCCTCCCTTGAAAACCCAGCAAGGCTTTAATCTGTTAGCCCCTAAAAATAGTTACTTTGGTTTTGACTTTTGCTTTAACGTCTGTGAGCCCGGACAGCATGGAGGGCCGGCTGTGAGGAGGGAACTCTTCAGGACAGGGTCCCATGGTCCTCTTCTGAGACAGGCAGGGAGAGACAGGGGCAGGACTGAATCATGTGCCTGCTTCCAGCGGGAGGTCTAGCTCGCCCAGAGGCTCTGAGAATCTAATTCTGACTGTATTTTCCTACCATTAAAAGAATATTTTCTCACTGACTCTTTAGGGGGAATCCAGAGATCTGGTCAGAGGCTGAGCTATAAAACCATTAATGCAAACTTCTCCTTTCCCCACATGCTAGGATTAGCAGATGAAGCAGAGGGCCTGGAGTCGGACTCCAACTTCAGATAAACCGCAAGTGCTTCTTAGTCCGCGTCCCACGGAATAGTCGGGGCGAGCTCAGCCTGAAAACTTCGGCGCGGGTTCTCTGTACTTCGCTCCTCACTGGGCGTCCCGGGTTTGGATTTGCTAAGTGCGGCAACGGTGCCACCAGGGTCAGCGGGTTTTGCTGACTCCATTCCCGCGTCTTTCTTTCGGGCTGTTTGACTTCGGTGGCTGACACCATGTAAACCAGTGGAACAGGCAGGCGGTGGGCAGAAGCCATCAAGAGCCACTCGGGGGTGCTGGTGCCCGGGGCGCTGCTGCGTTATCACTGCGCGGAGTCGCTGCAGCGTCTCAGGCCATGGCTCGGCTGCGGAGGCGCTGACTCAGCACTCAGCCCTGGGCGGGGGGATGCGGGGACCCCAGAAACTCAGTGACACTGTGTCCATGACTGACTCGAAAATAAAAGTGCGTGCGTGTGCGCGCGCGTGCATGTGTGTATGTGCGCGCGCGGGTGTGCATGTGTATGCACTCGCGCGCGCTTGCGTCCGTGTGTGTGTGTGTGTGTGTGTGTATGTGTGTGACTGTGTGTGCGCGTAGAGAGAGACTTGAGGGGGGAAGTTAAACAACAAATGGAGAGGTGTGGAGTGAAACCTCAGGGAAACTGTTGGTTTTGCTTCAAGGGAATTGAATTGTGAAACCCGTAGTTGCGAAATTTCACTCGGTTGGTTCTGGTGAGAACTGCAGTTGGTTTTAATTGTCAATTAGAGCGCGCGGTGCTCGGGTGCCTGGGAACCGGGGCGCGCAGGGCAGCGCGGGCGGGCGCGGCCGCTGGGGGTCAGGATCGGCCTGCAGAGCCGCCCTGCGTCCCGCGCTGGCGGCGGCGGCGGCGGCCCCGAGCGGCGCCTAGGAAACGGGGAGACGCCGCCCCGCGGTGTCCCGGGAGCCGGCAGCCCAGGCCGCCTCCCCGAGGGTCCCTGGGCAGCGCTTATTTGTAAAGCAAATCTAGGCCCGCGCGCAGGTTGCTCCCTTGCTCGAATGTCAGGTACTAAATTGCTTTTATGAGACAGCTTTTATGATGACAGCGCTCTGATAACAAGAGGAGTGTGGCCCTGTTGAAGATTTTATGTAAAAGGAAATGATTCATTTGAATTCACAAGGAGTGTTAAACAGGCAACAGACAGCCAAGCCCTGGATTTTCTGCCTGATGACTTGTTTCTTAGAACTTGTTTAAGAAAAAAAAATCAATTAAAAAGAAAAACTACCCCGAATCTCCAGCGAAGGGTTAGAGTTTTCGTTCGTAGCTGTTTCCTTCAGATGAAGGTTGCCTCCTTGTTAACCCTGGACTGCAGCCGCAGAAAATCAGCTTCCCCCACCGGGGGATTAAGCGCATAGGGAATGGGGGGGGGGGCGTTGAGAGGCTCGCCATCAATGAGTTTGAAATGTTTGAAAGAAAAAGTCCTCGGTGGCCTGAGAGCTTCATGAAGACACTTTAAAAAAGAATCAAAATTGCCCTTATCTAAGAGCTTTGGAGATCCGAAATATAAGTCAAGAAGACCACTCAATCCTTTTGTGCGACTGTAACGCTTCAAGGAGATACTGCAGCTCCTGTTCAATTCCTAAACAGTCTTACAATCAACCGGATGATTTTTTTTTGTGGGTGCAAAGACCATTTTATTTTTCTTAAAGCCTCCAATTTCTGGCCCATTTGGTGAGGATACACTGAAAAGAGAGCCGCGGCGTCTGCCTCAGAAACTGCATGAGACAAACGTCTGGTGCTTTCGAGTGGGCTGAGGTGCTAGGCTGCTTGCACTGGCAGCCGTGTGAAAGGGCTCTTGCACAAACCACCACTTGGCCTAGAGAGGATCTGCTTGGGACATTTATTCATTCACGTGTTCGAACGGCATTAATTAAGCACTCTCCGCACCTGTGCCGTGCGAGGTGGGAGGCACACGATGTCTAATAATGGAGTCACGATCTCTCCACACCGGGGCCTTGCGGTGCCATGGGAAAGCCCAGCAGTGTGAAGAGAGACAGCGTTCATTTTCTCCTATTGGAAAAGGCACCTAGGCCTCTTTTTTTATTTATGAGGAAAAAAAAACAAAACAGGTTGGTCAACATGGTGTTGTAAACAAGTAAAAGCAACCAAAACCAGTTTAATTCTCCAGTGGTGGAGTCCATCTTTGATGGCCCACTGCTTGCTTTCCCATGAAGCTCGTCTCTTCCAGTGACCCCAAGGTACCCTGTACTTTGCATCACACCCTCTGCCTGCAGCCCTGCGGGACAGAATGGGCTTGGGGGCGGAGAGCAAGTGGATCCCTGGTACTGTCTCGCTTTCTAACCAGCTGTTGAACGGCCTGACATGGCTTTACTTTCAGAGTGGGGAAACCATTCTTTTCTTTCTGGAGGGAGAAGCAGCCAGAAGTTTATTTAATCTTTTCTAGGCAACTTATTTTATTGCATTTTTAATTTCCTCTCTTGCATTAACATGACCCTTTTCACTGGCTTCCCACGCCTGGTGCTTAATTACTTATCATTAGCAATGTACACGGGGGCCTTGCTGCATATTTATAAATGTGATCATTAGTACATGGAAAGACAAAGGCTTCTTTAAGACTGTCATTAGTTATTCTGTTTTCATGGAAATGTTCATTAGGAGAAACTACCCACCTGGTTAAATAATTATAATTAAGAATTGGTAATCTCCTTTGCATTTTTAACTTGATCTTCCGTCTGTTTGTATGAAGCTAAACGAGCCTTATTTGGCCAGGATTCTTTCCTTTTCTCCAGAATTGTCAACAAACAGATTCTTTGTTTTTGGCCTATAGGTGTTGACTGATTTGCAGCGTGGTAGTTATAATGTTTGTAATTCAGCAGTTCATCTCCAAACCCATTAAGCAGATGTGGAATGGTGAGTCAGAAAAAGGAGTTCTAGGATCTCTGGTTGTTTCTTTTTTTTTTTTTTTTTTTTTTTTTTTTTTTT
>NW_004955423.1:6893152-7033548 GCF_000276665.1 Chinchilla lanigera | reverse complement strand
TTTTTTTCCGGTACCGGGAACCGAACTCACGACCTTGCGCTTGCCAGGCAGGCGCTTTTCTGGTTGTTTCTGTTTGCTGGGCTTTTGTCAGTGGTGCAAAGTGAACTGCAAGCTTCCAACCAAGCTCTGCTAAGGGTCCTCTTAAGCTGCTCCACCACAGAGAACCATGCTGGGCGGCCACAAGCCACTGTTCTTTGGGTGTGCCAGGCAAGACAAGTGGCGGTTGGAATGATGTGTTCGGGTGTCAGCTTTTGAGTCTTGATATGTTTTTGACAGGGGGTGACCACAGCAGTGTCATAGCCATGGTCCTGCCGTTGCCTAGGCAAATTCGGTCCACCAGCAGTCGTCAAGTTGCTAACAAATGTTCCTGAGGTCTACCATGGTTATATGTCAGCCGAGCTGAAACAAACGAGGTGACAGAAATACAATAAAGAAAGTGTGGTCATGCTACCACCCACTCCCCTCTGCCCAGGCTGGTCCACAGCGAGTTGCCACCCTGGACTGATGAGAATTTGCCAGTGATAAACCACAACTGTGGGAAACTCTGGGTAGGGGCATAAATATCATCTGTAAACAATTAGGCAGCCACTGCTCATTCAGTGCCGTTTTGAGAAGCTAAGGAAGTCTGCAATCAGTTATATCTCCAATTACCATAAAAATATATTAGCCATTCATTCATTTATTAATGATTCATCAGTTAACCACACATAATGAGCAAATAATTAGCAGTGCTGTACGGTTGCCAAAATTGAAGAAGTGTTGGCATTTTAAAGATGAAAGGTTGCATTTATGCAAAAGTCTGGTGATGATAAAGTTAATATGGAAGATAATTATAAAAGTGGCTGTCCTATATTGCAGGATGAGGTACCACAAAACTTGCCTAATTGAACTGAAATTAATATTCTTCCAAAGTCTGTGTGTTGCCACACACAAACTGCTGGGTTTCTCTGGAAGATCTCCCTTCAGTAAGGTGCACCACACAATACAAGTTAATAAAATGCCAGACAGCTAGACTGTGTTCTTTGTTTGCTTGGTTCAGGGCTTCGTGGAAAACAATAAATTGCATTCATGTCAGCTGAGGCCCATCCCTTTGCTAATTACCGTTTGGTGCTGAAATGACTTCTGTGAAATTGGGAGCGTGAGGAAACGTACAGCCATACAAGGGAGGCTTTTCAGAGTTTTGCAGTAAATGTGAGATAGGCCTCAGGCACACAGATGTTAAAACAGTGCATTCCCCCACAGATTACACTAATGGAAACCCTGTCAGGGTAAGTCAAATCCGGGTCTGTGGTCAAAATCTAATTAAGGTTTCTGTACTTAAAAAGAATATGAATGCCTGGGGGTGCCGATGAATGTATAAGAAACTCACTTGTTTGTAAGATTGTTAGCATGAATAGTAAGTACCGCTGGGCTGTTACCTGCGATGTAACACCTGCTTTCAGACTCGCGCTCTACTTTGCAGACTGTGCTATCGGGGAGGCTGACTGCCGGGGTCAATGAACCCCGTGCAGGCCACAGTGGCCTCCTGTCTTTGGGGCGGAGGACAAGGCATGGTTTGAGGTCATGGATGAAAATGGATCCTTAGAAGTTGCTCTGGAATCCTGGAGGATGCTTTACTTTGCCACATGAAAACCACCCCAGATGATCCTGCCCAACTGCCTGGCGCCACTGAGGAAATAGTTCCTGCAGAGGGTGTGGGGCCTGGCCAAATCTCCCCCATTGGGGAAACAAAGGGTCGTCTGCTTGCTGCTGGCCCTCCAGCCTATTGGGACTGCCTCCCGGAACAGCTGCAGCGTGCAGGCACGGCCCTGCCTCTATTAGAGGAAATGAATTTATAATGCTGCAGTCTCTTCATTTTCACCAAGCACAAATTTCCCCTTAAATACTTAAAAACAACACCCAGAGCTGGATATACCTTAAATTTCAAATAAATGAAATCTTAATCCAGTCTGTTGCAGAGTCTGAGTTGTTATTAAAGAAATAAATTTGAAACAGCAAGTGGTTTGAGAATTTTTGAATTTAATTATTTAAATCTACTTAGGGTAACTCTCATGTGCTATTTCAGTTTCCCATGGAGAACATGAATTCTGGGAAAGGTATCCCATGCAGGGCCCTGGAAATATTAACTTTCACGTACAACTGTGGGCTCAGCCGTGGAAAGACTGCCACCCTCCTCCCCGGAAAAGCAGAAAAAAACACTCTGAGATTAAAATTTTTGTGTGTCTGAAAAATTCACAGAAGGGGTAGGTAACATATTTTTCGAAGAGAGAAGACAAGTCCATGGTCCCTTCAGATGCACTATTTACATGTCATTCTTCCGAAGTCCTTTAGAGAGCAGGTGTTCGCATTCACTGAGCAATGAATGTTAGGGAGGAATAAATAACTGTAGCGTGTACAATTTGAACGATCTCAACTGACTTTAGGTGTGCTCTGACCTAATGAGTGTCTGGGGCCTGAATTTTGATTTTTGTCAAATGGACCATTTGCTGGGTCTGCCCCACAGGCAACAGCTCCAGGCCAGGGTATGTGAGCCTTTTGGTGTCACTCAGGCTTGCAGAGAATTTGCTTTTAGGATTCGGGCCAGTTATCAGCCTGTCTTTCGCTCTCAGAGCAAAGGATTCCCTCTAGATACTACCCACCAGCTTTGTAATGGTGTCCACATTTGGGTGTGAGAGAGAAGGTGCAGGATGCAGGTAAAACTTGTCACTAACTTTTCTCTCACTTCCCCGGATTTTGTAATGGCATGCGATGGCTTGTTTCGGACTTGTTCCAAGCAGCTAAATTATCGGACACCTGCAAAGAATCTCACAGGAGTGTGGTCTCATCCACACAAGGCAGATCCTCAGGCTCGAGTCAGAGAGAAGCCCAGTGTCCAATTTATTTCCCTTTTGAGCTGGCCGCTTGACAGTAGTCAGGACCGTCGAACTGCCAAGTGGAACTTTCCCACACCCAACCCAGACTAACAGGAGGATATTAACTTGGAGTGATTTCTAGATCCAGAATTCTATTTTTTCCACTCAATATAAAAACTTCATGGAAGCCAAGAGTCTTCAAGAAAAAAGCAGATCTTAGTGTGAGGCCCATCCTCAGCCTCAACCTTGTCCCCAATAAACGCAAAGGGCTAGGGAACTTGCATAACTCGCAGTGTTCAGAAGATGAGTGAATGCTTTATCATCCAAAAGAGCAGACATGAAGTTAGATTAGGGTTTTCCCCAGGAAGTAAGGTCCAGTGGCCAGCAATGGCTTAGAATTCATGAGTTTCTGTGTATAAGTTTTTAATAATAATAGCATAGACTTACAGCTGATTATGGGCACTGAATTTTTATTAAAGCCTACATTTATTGAATATCTTTTCTTTTCTAGGTACAATGGTGGGCCTGTGTACTTTAGAGAGGAAAAGTCCTGGGTCCTAGTCTTGGAAGGCTCTTGTTTTAGCTGGGGGAATAGCTTCCCAATAGTATGAATCAAACTCCGTGTAGCCAAATTTCTGCATCGTTACAATGCTTAGCATGTAGAACCCCAATAAATGTGTGTTGAATGAATGGATCTGTTGAAAAGGGAGTGTCGTGATTTCTGTCTTTTTAAGGAGTTATTGTGTGAGTTAGAAGTTTATAACTCCCACTTATAACTTTTATGCCCCTGTGTGCTATACAAATACAAATTATTTAATATCATCATAATAAACAAGGGCCCAAAACAGCCAATTAGATTTTTTTTAAAAAAAAATGAAGTTAGTGACATTTAAATTCTTTTGTTGGGCAGATGGTGTAATATTGCACCTGTTGGAAAAGTAGGCACTTTGGGAAGGGACAATAATTCAGAACTATTTATAATAAAGCAAAAGACTAGTTTCTTAATAAGTATATTCGTATTGTTTTCCAAGGAAGTAACACAAGTGAACATTCTGACTCTTTGAATTAGAGTTTCTGAGATGAAGAGACCTTCATGTCTTAACGTCCTATTTACTTCAACCTGTGGATTAGCTTTTAGCTCCCGCCCCATTCATATTCAACCTTTTCTCCCTCACCTGTCTCTCTGCTGTCCTTTCCTCCTGGTCCCTTTCTCATCTCTTGCTGCATTTTCTTTCATCAAATTGCCATCTCCGGGGGTACTGCTCATAGCACTTCTGGACCTGTTTGAGCGGTAGTGTGTTGGGCTCTCCCATCCTTTCACATCTATCTGGATTTCTAAGCTTTCCATAACCCACTGCCTCCCCACCCGCGCGAGAGGCTCTGCAGCAGCCAGGCTGGCATCCTTACTGCCCTGTGAATGTCAGAAGTGTCTCTTGGGCCTTTCCTTTTGTTAACATCTCACTGGGAGGATTTTTCCTTCTCTTACCTCATTCTACACTCCACGTGTCCACTGGCCATCTTCTTTCTGAAATTCTTCTTTCCTTCCTTGATTTCCTAAACTCTTCATCTGGCAACTCTTTCCGTTGTACTTGACAATCCAGACTTAGATTCCCATATAAACACCAAGCTTCTTATAGCTAAAAGAAGCAAGTGTTTTTTATGTACCAGGCTCTGTGTTAAATTGCACTGCATTATTATTCCATTTAATCTCCATGACAACCCCATGAGGTAGGTATTTTTGTCATCTCTATTTTATAGATAAGGCAATTCAAGCCCAGAGAACATGAATGATTTGCCCAGGGTCATATGGCTAACAAGAGCTTGCACTGGCTTCTGCAGGGCTCACAGTTTCTCACTCCAGGATCCTACTCCTCTAGCTGCTGGCCACGCTGCTGGCTGATAGCCTTTAGCTGTCAGCCCTGGCTGCTAATTGCCTTGTGCTTAAGCGAACTTCTTCACCCAATGGCACAACTCCTTTGCCAGGTGTAGCTTGTACCCAAAGATTGGTGTCGCACATGTGTAAAGATTTATCTACCTCATCCCAACTTGGGACAACTCCTAAGTACAAATCAGCTTTGAGATCACCATGAGGTTGGCGAGACCATTGTTGTGACTACATCATAGCCCAGCTGCTTTCTCAGCCCAACTCTGTTTCCTTTGCTTTATCTTCTCCAAAGGGTGGTTCCCAAGAGCATACATTAATAAACTTCCTGCATGCGAGTTTCTGACTCAAAGTCTGCTTCTCAGGAAAGCTAACGTAAACAGTTAGTAGCAGAAGTGACCTGAGAAAGAAAAATGGGATTCTGGAGCTGGATCACCTGATAATAAGGACCCCTTTCTAGTAGGTAGAAGGTGGCAGAGATAGATCCTAGCACAGGTGAACTGGAGTTATATGCTTGTGGAAGGGAATGAACTCATGAGTGAATGTATTGGGCATTTGAGAAATACAGGGAAATAGTAATGATAAGAACAACAGCATTGTATGACTATTACTAGAGGCAATTAAAGTCTTGGAAAAAGAGCGCAATTAGCAGTTATTAGATAGACCAGAAAGCCTTCCTGATTGGATATCAAGTGAGCTCCATGTTCTGTGGTTAAGAGGCAGAACAAATGGATACCAGGGCCAGAATGTAATCATAAGATTGAAAGAATTCCAGTGGAGGTTGATGGTCAACCTTGGTAGGTGTGCTATGCCAGCCCAAGTTCTGACGGGGAAAGAGCAAGATCTTGAGATACTAGATGCTGATATCAGAGTTGGTGTACTTGAACACTTGAGTCTCCAAGCTCTCCTAAACTTTCTGGATCTGTAGAAGTGGCCCACTCTGTTAAAGCGTGGTATCACCCTCTCTTAGTCAAGATGATGCAGAGGCCTCTGATTTGCAAGACAAATGTGTCTCCCTACTTCAAGATCTGCCCCTGTGTTCCTTCTCTTGGCAGCCAGACTAATAAATAGGGTTAGATCATCACATTGCCTGCCTGGGGAAGTATCGGGCCTGTGATGGGAGGAAAGACACACTATTTTGGAGGGAGTAGAGGATCTGGTCATCAGTCACTGGCAAAATATTGAACATCACTTAGAGGCCTGGGTTCTGAGAGTACTGGATCAGCGTAGGTGGGATACAAAGTTACATGGGGGAAAATTTATCAGGATAACATCAGTTTCCTAAGGATACAGGATTTAACATTTGGCAAGGATCCTAAGATCCTGTGAAGACACACTGCCAGGGTAGCTTTCAGAAACTTGGAAAAAGCAACTGTTCACATACAATGACATAGAAATGAGTTACCATAACAGGTGGTGGAAGGAGGAATGAAAAGGCTCAGAGAAGTGGGTATGGCAGACTGGAAATATTATAAAAAAGGAAAACTTACCAAATAAGAGAGATTATATGTGCTTTAAAAAGCATCTCCTGGTATGCTTTGGGACCCTATTAGTCATCAAGTGACCATGAGGCCAGAACTACTCATAATGAGTTGGTTTCTGTCAGACTTAACTCACTCTGGATGAGTGATCTCAGAAGCAGATGGAATGGGTGCATCCCGGACTGGGTGTGAGCAGGGGTACGGGGCACATGTATGATTAGGTAACCCAGACACCCAGGCTGTCATCCACCACCATTGCACTCTTTCTTTTTCAGCGCATGCCTATGGTCAGTTGATGAAATGTGTAAGAGATTGGACTTAATTCACGGGTTGGCCTGGTATGTGGGTGTAAACTGAATGCGGACTGCCACTGGGCTACAGCCTTACTTCAGGTGGCCTTGAGGCCACCAATTAGTGAAAGTATTCTCAGTGGACCTCGCTTTGGATGGAACATGTACTCATCCATTTTGTGTGGAAAGAGAGTGTTTATAAATTCGTGGGCAATGGAAAGCGGCTTGGCCAAATGTATTTGGCCTCCCAAAGTCTGGAGGGGAAAAAACAGGCAGTCTGGGAAGTACTTCTGCAGAGTAGGCCTGGATTGTGAGGATGCTGTGCTTCACAGGTTCCTACCCAACAGAGGGCATCCAACACAGAACAGGCATTCAACAACCAAGAAATAGCATGCCCAGCCAGGTGACATGAAATAGTCTCCGTCATTGATCACACCAGTGCTGGCACAATGAGTATGCGAATGGAGTAGCCATGGTGGCAAGGTTGGAGGCTCTACATGTGTCCATAGGATGGCTTCTACTCATCAAACTAATGTAGGCCTTCCTGCAGCCAAATGTCTGACCCATCAGCAACAGAGAACAAGTCCCAAAGCACATTCTTCTTTGAGGTCATGAAGCAGCCACTTGGTGGCAAGTTAGCTCCATGACTGGAAGGGGCAGCAGTTCACTTAACTTGAAAAAATATTTCGGGATTGGGTTTTTTACTGCAGAGCACCACCAACTGGGGACTGAGGGTTTTTATTGATACATGGGATCCCATGTGTCATCACAACCTACCTAGTGACCCATTTATGGCCGAGGAAGCCTACCAGGGACACGTAGCTATGGGATCCACTGTCCCTATCTCAGATAGCATCACCTGTAAGAATCTGGTCTGCTGGAGTGATGGGATGGCCTATTAAAGGCATAGTGGAGGGAGCAGCTAGGGAAGGTTTTAGTGAGGATCAGGCACTTTCCTCTAGGATACAGTGTACTCTGTATCTTATGTACAACGACCATTCCATGGAGCTCTCTCCCAAGTGACTCTGCTTTCATTTCTCCTAGTAACCCACTTGGGATATCTTTGTTTTCCATAATTCTTGGTTCTGCAGGGTTGGAGGTCTTGGCTCCCAAAGGGAGAGATCTTTCCCTGGAGAACACAGCAGAATCCCACTATGGCTACTGGCAGGACACTTTGGATTCCATGTGCTTAGGGACACTGTCTCAGCAGCAACATTTGACTGCCAGTAAGTGGTAGGGCTGCCCTTATCCAGTGAGGGTAGGGAGGCCTGTTTGCCAGCCTTGTGCATCCTTGGGTGTCTTTGGACTTTCATGTGCTCTGGAGAAATGGACAAATACAACAATCAGGGCCTGACAAGAGGCATGAGGATACAACCCTTCAAACATGAGAATCTGGGTCATTCTATCAAGTAAGTCATCCAGAACAGAAGAGATGTTGGCTGATGGTGAAGGGAATCTAAAAGGGCCATTAGAAGAGGAGATTCTAAAAGAAGTTGTGAGCGTGAGACCGGCTGCTGTAATAGGAGTGTGTCTCCAGGGCGGAGCTGGTGGGGGTGGATATTGCTTCTCTTAGTTACCCCATTTCTTTACCTTCCAGGCTACCTCATCATTTGGTCTCAAATTAGTGCTTCTATTTCTAATATACGAGGTTAGGATGTTGGGTGGCACTTATGGAGTTTTTTCATATTGTTTGAAGACTGTCATTCATCTACTGAACATTTATTAAGCACATATTATGTGTTAGGTTTTTTCCTTGGTCTAGGAAATATGAAAATGACCAAGAGAAATAAGGCATTGCCCTTGCCCTTAAGAGACTCATAGTTTGACAGAAGAAAAAACAACATAATGGAACTGTTAAAAGCACTACGGTAATCGGTAGAGAGGACATAGAGGAGCAAAGCTTTATGTGGTTGGAGAGGAAAGATAATAAAAGAAAGTTTCCAGAAGGGGCTCATGGCTGAGCTTAGCCTTATAGATAATAAAAAGGACATCAGGGCACAGTGGAAGGATATTCCAGGCAGAGAAAATGTATAGGCTAAAAAAAGGTAGCATAAGTGGGTGATGGAGCATAGATGACAAGATCAGAGAAAGTGAACAGGTCAGGTGATGAAGGTTTCTATACATATTCCATGCAAAGGAACATACATTTCCTCCTCATGATGATGCAAAGAGAGTGACAGTTTTCATGGGGAATGTGTTTCTCATGTGTCCTTCAACTTCCTGCTTGCAGTTGCCTCTTAGTTCCCTGAATACAGCTGCCTGAGCGTCTTTTGGTCACTGTGAATGCCACTTATAAAAGCTATACCTGAAGCATGGAAGGATGATGCATTTATACCGACCTGAAAGCTGAGTGCTGGCAGGCACCAAGCAGATCTGGCCACTACAAAAACTACCTACTGGTAGTTACTATCAGTTACTACCTACTGGTAGAGTCTTTAGCATCAGAGCTGCTGATGCCTATCCAGCTTTTTAATATTGCTGAATACCCCTCTCCCATTATCCAGCACAGCACTGTACAAACCACAGCAGGAAAAGTTGGTGGTTGATTATGGGTCCACAATTCCAGAAGAGCACCGGATCCATGAGACAGCCATCCAGAAGTTCTTATACGTGAATAGTGCTGAGTAGCTTTGTTGGCCTGAGTTATTTTGCTGAGTCAGTTAAACTCATTGATGAGAGTTCTAAAAACAATCAACACGTCTACACAGACCACTGCATAATGCTAGCACACACCTCAATATTTCAGCATCTTGAGGGAAAATCAGGAAGGCAATGAATTCTAATGATCAGACAGTATGTTATCCATTAATGGATAAATTAATGGCCAAAGGAAGAAGAAAATTCAGGAAAGACAATTGTGTTGTAGGAGTTGGGAGGTATATGTGAACTAATTTGGAATAAATGCCTGATCAGGTTGAAAATCAACACTGAATTTCTGGTGGAATACAAAATTCTGTGTAGATGGACCAAAAAATGAGGTAGAGGCCATCTTTGGCCTCTTAGTTGTTTTCTTTACTAATAATCAAACAAAGTGCATAATTGCGGATTAAAATAATCAACAGTGAATTTGAGAACTACAGCCAATTTACTAGGATGGAACCATGCTTGTTTGCAGAAATGTGGTATTACTAAAATATTATGATATCAGCAGGACATCCCACTGTTCCAAACTAGGGCTCTATGTAAACATAAGACCTGAATATAGTTTGTATCCTGGCTAAGCACTTGGTCTTTCTTCATTTCTTTGAATGGTTATAATACTAGATATGGTTCCAACACAGCTTGACACACTTGGAGTGCTGCTTTTCCATAGAAAATCAACCATTCAGCCATGCATCACAATTGAGAGACTGAGGTTATTCTTTAGAAATTAAATAAGAATTTATTATGTCAAAGACTTCATAAGACAGCAAAGAAAGATGTGTGCTAGAACCAAAATTGTGGGGCCATGCTTTTGTGAGTAGTTTTTTCTGTGAGCAAAACACCTGGTGTAGACTGAATGTGGGAAAAGATTTAAATGGTAGTTTAAAACATTGAAAGCCATGGTGGAAATTTAATTCAATTATTACAGAGCAGCATAAAATAAGAACTGAGTATCGAGAGCCTTCTGGGTGTTTCTAGTTTTCTAATCACCCCTCTGTCTCCTCCTTCATTCAGTTGCTGCTTTCCTTTCTTTCCCTCTCCCCAAAACTCCTCTCACAGTCCCTAGAAAGTTAAATTATTGAAACCCAGTGTAACTTGCCTCCTATTTTCATTAAAACTTGGTGGCTCCCACAGGGATATAATTGGTTGCCCTCCCCGGAAGAAACCTAAGTAAGGACATCAACTGACCTAGATTCTTGTTGGCTGAAAGGGAAATATTTTGGAGACACTGAAAGACAGCGTTGTGAAGTTTGTAGACCCACATTTGTTATTAACTTTAGGACCTTGATTTTCTTACCTGAAGCATAGGACCCTGTAGTGATCACTGAATTCCCTTTAAACTAAAGAATTTCATGGAAAAGAATCACATAGGGCCACCCTGGGTAGTTATGTTGCTACTGTATGTTTTCTTTAAATTTAGCCTCAAATCCATTCAATATGAAATAGATTAGTAATGGAAACCAGAAACTCTGGAGAGGCCACCCGCATATGCAGGGAATTTACTGTCTTGCCCTGAATATTTGTGTTTATTTCTTCTGACTCCTAGGTAGGGGTCCATTCTAGGGAAATAGGATTTATGTAAATTCAAGTGGAGGGAGAAGTTTTCTCCTTCATCTCCCCTTTCCAAACGATCTCGCTTAGTTCATCATCCTGTGTTGACATTACTTATGAATGCTAATTAACTCATAAAAGCTAATTAATAACTCCATGTGCTTCTATTTACTGGCAAATATAAGGATCCAGGTGCAGTGTAGACCTGGCCCCAAGCATAGCACATTTCTTCATCTCTGAGCTCAGAACATGGGTGGGATGACTCTGTTGCAGTACTGTTAAAGTAAGTGCCTTACACATTTTCTTTTTAAATACACACGGGAATTATAATTAAACTCTCACAAAGCATCATCTCTTGGCTTCCCACTAGGAAAAGAAACCATGGCCAAATCCAGCTGTATCTGTCAGGGTTCTCCAGAGAAACAGAACCAATAGGATATACATACAGATGTATAGAAAGATTTATGATGGGGGATTGGCCTGTGTGACGATGGAGGCTGAGAAGCCAGCATCTGCAAGCTAGAGAACCAGAAAAGCCGGTGATGGACTTCTGTTCTAAACAGAACCAGGCAGGCCAGAGGTGAAAGTCCCAGACCAAGGACTGAGAACTTAGGGGATGGATAGTGTAAGTACCAATCTGAGCCCAAAGGCCCAAAGGCCAGAGGCTCTAATATTCAAGGGCAAGAGAAGATAGAGGTCCCAACTTAAGCACAGAGAATGAAATTGCCCCTCCTCCACCTCTTTGGTCTTTATTCAGGTCCTTACTGGATGGAATGTTGCCCACCTGGCTTAGTGAGGGCATCTCACCAGTCTTCCAATTTAATGCTAATCTTTTTAAGATGCACCTTCACAGAGGCACCCGGAGTGAATGGCTTACCAGGTATCTGATTATCCCTTAGCTCAGTGAGATTGAGGCACAAAATTAATCATCATGTGATAAACATGAACATCGGGTTGGTCTCTCCATCTTAGGGGAAAGGTAGAGGATATAGCTGGGTACACACCAGCACCTCGCCTCCATGGTGCAAAGTGAGGCAGGAACCCTTACCCTGCCATACAGGACCTAATGTTTGGTAGTGCTCTGGGCCACATAGAATAACTCTGCCCTTTCATAGGTATGGCTACCTGCCTTCTCTGCCAGGTAGGAGGTCTTTGGAGCCCAGAGCTCAGCCTAGCAGAAGCCAGGCCTCCTACCCGTGTGCCCCTTTGACAGTGCTGTTGGATGCTTGAACTTGTGGTCCTTTTTGGGGAGCTCTGAGCTGTCTAGCAAACATAATGAGCCCTGGCCTCGATTCTGATGATCATATGATCTAAAATTTGTCAAAGGCGGGGCTGAGGATTTATCTCAGCAGCACAGCGCCTGCCTGGCAAGCGCAAGGTTGTGAGTTCGATTCCTAGTACTGGAAAACAAACAAACAAACAAAAAAATTTGTCAAAAGCTTAATTCACACCAGGTTTTAGCATGGAATTCCTCACAGCAAAGATATTTTTATATTACTATTTGTTACAGTTCTATATGAGGGTTTTGCAGAAGAGTTATAGAACATGCCAAGGTTATGGGTAGCAAGTAGTGTAGCTGTGACTTGATGTGCCCATTCATACTGACCAGAGTTCCTGCCTAAACTCATGCCTTGGGAACTCCCATTGGACAGCAGACTCCTGGCTCAAGGTGGCGCGTTGTCACACAGGTGACTGTCCGCTGCCCTGTTTCCCACTCTTGCCTTTCAAGAGTGAGTTTTCTCCCCAACTTGAAGAGTAGGAGCTTGGATCCAGTTCCTTTTTTCAGACACAACTTATCTGGGCCCCCAGAACCTCTGTTGAATTGAAAATCACCCTGTCTGCCCCTGTTCTCCTTTCTGTCCTGTCATGCCCAACCCCATCCTTAAAGGGTCTGCTGATAAAGTCACCATTAAGCACACTGAAGATGACCCCCTTGGAGGGAGCTGTGATGGGAGGGTAGCCAGTAGCACCATTTACATCTTTGTGTCATCCACGGGTGGGGAGTAGCAAGATATTTCTTTTGGGTGAACCTCCTGGGAGTGGGGGAACTTTTCTTTGTGAAGAAAAAGAGGATCTTTATAAAAACCTATGCTCTCTTCAGAGAGGCTTTATGGGTTGTGAGGCACAGCCACAGTGGTGAGGAGAAATCCAGGGAGGCAGGGAAAAGAGTCGCTAACCATATGCAGAAGCAACCTGCTTTTTAAAGGTGGGTGTGGGAGGCAGGAGGGGAACTCCCTTCAGCTGCTCTTTCCTACGATGTGCTGAACACACACATGGTCGCTTGACTCCTCTGCCTCTGTGCTTGGGGGCAGCCTCAGCCCCTCCATCCCTGCTCCCCTCTCTGGTGCCGGAGGGAGCCGGGCCAGCGGCCGTGTCTGCCCAGCCCCAAATGCCAGCAGCTGCACAATTCTGGGATAATTGCTCATATCTGTTTCTTCTTTTCTCCAGGCTTTGGAAAGTGTTCCAGGAATGGACTTTCTGCAGTACGAGATGACCTGCAAAAGCAGCCCTTCCATTTATGCTTCAAACTCCAAGTCAGCCGTGTCAAAGTTTGGACTAGGGCTGTGGAGGATAATGGGTCAGATGCAATTAGCAGCCGAGAGAGCTGCACATTGCACTCTGATTTATTTTTTTGCCCATCAGATTCCAAGAATCCTAGTGCTTAAAAGCAACTAAACAATCACTCTATTGTACTGAAATAAAGCCCAGTTAATTCAAAAATCAATTGCACCACCAGGTGGGGCACACTCTGGCCCCAAACAGATGGGGTCGAAGCCCCCCATCCCCCAACAGAGTCTTGTTAAATTAAAAACTTGATCCAGAAGTGGAACAAATAGGGAGCCATGAATGGAATGAAGTTAGGTCCACTCAGGCGCATTCTTTCTTCTCTCAGTCTTTTCCTTCTTTTCAAAGTGAGAAATTTACCATTCTACTTCCTCCACTGTTAACATCTCTGCAGAACTGCAGCCATCCACCCTTTGCAGTTCAATATGTTACTTTAATTAATCTGAAAATTAAAGGGCAACTCTGGGCCAATGTGAATGATTAGGAAAATACATGTGCATCCCATGCAATCCTCCCATTTAATTAATAGTCTTGTAAACTATATGGCACACTTGAAGTCAGTTGAGAGGTATAACAACTCCATTTTAAATATCCACTTAATATTTAACAGGATGTGAGGAACACGCTGTAGCATACAGTCCCTTCTCAAGTTTCACTGTCTGAAAATTTTCAAAGCTGACCCAAGTCAACCCGAAAAATGTTTAACACCCTGGGCTTGAACACAAGAAACTCTGTGATGAACAGACATTCAATTACATTTTTTAAAAGTGAGAAGCATTTTTGTAAAATAGCAGCTCTGGAAACTAATTGGCAGCCACAAAACTAGGGAGCGGAGGCCAAATCTTGTGGGGAACTTTTACTACAGTAACACGACTCAAAGAAAATGTGAATAAAAGGCATCTTTGTTTCCCAGTCAAATTAGCTGATTAAGAAATAAAACATCTTAACGTGTTTTTAAATGTAGAATTAATTATTTATACGAGAAAAATTAAAGCGGGGTTATATGAATTCTACTCTTGTGTGTGAATCGAATTGGGCAGAAATAGTAATCCTTGTGGATTCGTGTCTTAGGTCATTAAGCAAAACTAAATAGTAAGAGTTCCAGTTATTGAAAAAAAATCACATTCAGGTTACATATCGTGCTTGCTAATTTTGATTTTCAAAGTCCAGATTAGTTATGGTACAGATTGGAAATGTGATTCAGGCAAGAAAACTGACTACAGGCCGCATACTGACGGTTGAGTAGCAAAGAGCAAAGACCACTCCTAGCCTTTTACTCTAAAGGAACCCGGGGAAGATTCACGGACAGAATCTGAACAGACTATTCTTTATTTTAATAGTGGTAAGTTTGAAATGCATGAAAACAAGACAACCCAAGTAATTCGTTAGACTCAGAAAAAAACTGGGCAGGTGACCTTTGACATCCCAGGCCCCCACATCTCAACCCAAGCCCTTTGGCCCTGACCCCTTAACATTCCAATATCCTAAAGCCAGGCTCTCCCCAAACCAAGGCTGCAAATTATCGCTGTGATGTGGATAAACGTTCACTGGGTCAATGTGTTTGAAGGTGTGTTCTGGAGACCACCTTCTTTAGAACTACCTGATGAACTTTCAAAATTACAGATTCTTGGGCCACCACAATTATTGGGTTGGAAGGTTCTTTCCTTCCTATTCATAGCTGTTTCTATTCTCTCTCTTGCATTATGCATCGGGAAAACAGAACTACACGAAGCTTTATAGAGTCAACCCCGAGATCCACTAAGGCACAATTGGAGCAACCTATTGCCTGAGTGGCTTTTGTAAGTTTTTCAGAGTCAAGATGACCCAGGAGTCCACATTTTCACACATTCTGTAGGATTCTGTTAAAGATACTAAAATTTGAGAATCACTACACCAGGATCGATTAAGAGGCACTAGATTAATTTTCACTAAGTTTCTTTAACAGATTTCCTTCATTTACTCACATGTGAAAGCTGGTACACAAATCCCTGACTAAACAAAGAAAGTCCATCACCCATTTTATTCATTTCTCATGGCATCTCTTAACTGAGGGAGTATAGGAATGTTTTGTCCTTTAGAATAAGTCCAGTGAGTACTTGAAAAGTCATTCGGCAAGACATGAAGGATGAGACAAAGGGGGAAGATTAATGATGAGCAGAATCAAAGTCCTTGCTAAAATAAAAATGGATTCACACCCAATTTCTTATGAAGGGTAAGACGTAGGGCAGCTCATGGGGGGGTGTGCGTGTTTAGTGGGGAGAGGTCCTGCTGCGGAGCTGTGTGATGTACGGGACCGCTTTCTCTGTCAAAACCAGAAAGTCACATGCTATGGGGAGATGGAGCATCTCTCCTATGTGATGAGAGGCAGACTGGCTAGAGAAATTTGAGCAACTATTGCCTGAGTGACTTTCGTAAGTTTTTCAGAGTCAAGATGATCAGGTTTGGAGGTTTCAACCTTGGTTCTGCTTTTATCTTTGAGCCTAACAGCCAACGTTTTCTGTGACTGTTTATGAACTGTTTTCTGTGATAGTTTAATGTTCCTCATTCATGAAGGGGAAGCTGCAATTCTCCCTTAGTTTTAAGAACTGAGAGGAGGAAAGTGTTGGCCACTAGAAACTGTGGATCTAAGCTGCAGCTACAAACTATGGACACACTGTTTATCTACATCCCCTTTCGAGCTTTTCAGTTTATACCAGGAAAATGCCAAGATCTAGCTGGAAAAAAATTTTCCTTTTAATAGGGAAGAAGAGCAATCTATTAACACTTTATGATCTGCTATGCACCGACCTTGAAGAAAGTACCCAGTAGAATTTGGATCTCATTTCTAAGACTCTTTCAAAACGATAAACAGAGCTATACAAAAGACACTTACAAATGTGGCTTCTATTATGCTTATGGTAGCAGGGACAAGAGTGCAATTTTGTCCATGGAAAATTGCTGTATAATAAGAACTTTCCCAAACTCATCTCCCCTTTGAGATAAAAATTTCCACACTAGATTTCATCACCCTACTAGAATTTCCTTTGGAATGTTTGTGCTAAATTCCTTCCTCCCTGACTGAGGTATACAACACAAAATCCAGCTTCAAGGCTTAAAAATGAGTGTACTGAAATGTACAGACATACAGAATGACGTGGCAGGGACATGAGGCAGGGAGAAGGCAGGGAAGCTTTGGGGAAATGAATTAACTCCCCCTTAATAACTAAGAAGTGGTTTACTTGGCACATTCACTATTTAGAATGCTTCAACAGTGGCACAGTGTATGACTTCATTATATGCCCTGGGCAACTCCAGTAACTCAGTTTTGCTGCAAAAAGTTGTTGTTTTCCTTCTTTTGGTATTTCCTGACTTGGTGTGTGTGGTTGTGAACTTAATTAACACGCTAGTGACTCTGCACCCTCAGGGAAAAATGGTAAATTTTGTAGAACCTAAATACAGAAAGAAAAGAGAGGTTCTTTCCTTCCTGTTGAGAGCTGTTTCTGTTCTCTCTCTTGTGTTATGTATCAGGAAAGCAGAGCTACACGAAGCTTTATAGAGTCAACCCCCAGGTCCACTAAGGCACAATGCCAGGGGAGTCTTCTAAATCACTGTTGTATCCTGCAGCCCGAACTGCTTTTGTGTGAGAGAACTCAGGGTTAATAGCAAAAGTTAGCCCTTTCGGTGATAGCATTATTTCTTACGTGCCTTTTCTTTATTATATTGCTCTCATATGGAAGTAGCTCCAACAATTCCCTTTTGAATCAAGCCCTATAAAATTGATCAATATCATTATTTTCATGAGGCAAGTTTAAACCAACAAAGTTGTCTGGCTTTGTCCCTTTTTCTCTCCCACCAACCCTCTTAAAAAAAAAAAAAGGCCAAGGAGAGTCACAACGTCAGTGTGTAGCTTCAGTGTGAAGCTGTGGAAAAGTCCATGAAAAGATGACATTTATACATGGATACGTATATATATATATTTAAAATTTGAGTGTGTGTGCATATATATATTTCTACTTCCATTCATCAAGGGTACAACAGCATAATTAAGGACATTTTACTTTATCTAATGACGAGTTTTTTTTTCTAGTTCTCTTTAATTGGTAATTTAATTACAGAGCTAATTAGGAACATGGTGGGTGTTGGGACTACAATGATTGTCTTTAACTGGAAAGTCTTACCACTTACAAAGCAAGGAAGTTTTTAAATTATGGAACACTTAAATAATGGATTAATAAGTCAGTAAATACAACTGTATGAGGTAGATCATTCATATGCTCTTCAGTTGGCAAAATTCTTAGTGCGAGTCTGATCTGTTCCACTCGGTAATTATCACTGTGTTTTTCCAGCAGACTGGGGGGGTCCGTGCTGAGGTCCCGGGGAATTTATGCGCTATACTCTGGGGCTGGAATTCCTGGACCAGAGCTGGGGCAGAAGGTGGAGCAGCTGAAAGCTGTTTGGGAGGAATCCGTCCAACGCTTAGAACATAGAGGAATTCTTGTTATAACCTCTGCTACTCTAAACACAGGGAGAACAGCAAAGAGCTTCTGCCTCTGCCTCAGTTTCTCTCCACCTGTGTCCTCTGCAGCAGACACCCATATCCCATGACAACAGAGCTTTGCTGAGCGATCCTGAAGGATGGTCTTCGGCAGGGGTGGCTTTAGCACACACAGTGTGGCCCTTTGGGTCCTGGCCCTTTGGGTCCTGGCCCTTTGGGTCCTGGCCTTTTGGGTCCTTGCCCTGCAGACAGTGAGGGTTGGGGCTGAGTGACCAAATCTACCCCTTTGTGTCTGACCCACAAAAGGCGAATCCTCTGAGGACAGAGCTTGGACTGGGTGCAGTGGGTGAACTAATAATCAAATCAGAACGCAGACCCTGTAGTTAGGGAAGACTTATGACTATTTAGGGGGATAATCACTTATTCATTCTTCAGATCTTTAGCAGCACTCATGTGAGGGGCTGTTGTAGTCAAGATGCTCATAAAAGCAAGGATATCCAACTTAACAGCATCATGGCTTTGAGTACAAAATGCAGGGAATTCCCTGGGGGTCTGATTACCACTTGTGCCTGAAAAAAAACCTAGATCAAAATCCCTCCCATGTCCTGGCCTCATTCTGGGAAGATTTCATCTGGAAAGTTGTGACCCCAGAAAGGCCAGTGATTTGTGGTAGAGATTGCTCAAGGCAACACAGGTCCAAAGGATAATTTACTGAATTAAAACTTCTCAGCTCTCTGCAGTAACTGCAGGGGGAGTTGGGGCCAGGGAGTTGGGGAAGGTAAGAAAGAGCTACCTGGGGCCAGTGAGGTGCCTCCCTCACACCCGTTCTCACCCGAGCTCGGCCTGTAATTATGCCCAAGACTGAATTAACGTAGGCTTTACTGGCGTCATTTTGCCCACCCCCAGACAGGCCAAGAAAGGCTTCAAAGAGCAAGGAGGGCAAAGACACACACACAGAGCTGGGGGGGTCTGACTGGTTCACAAAGTAGCTGCTGGCACCCAGCACCTCCACCTTCCCCAAGAGGGCCATTTGAACATGAAGGCAAAAAGAAGAGTTGACCTTCCTCCTAAACACAGAGTTGCTTGAAGACGGAGGGGTTTTGGTTGTTTGTTTGCTTTGTTTTTGAGACAGGCTCTCCTTTGTAATTGAGGTTTGTCTTGAGCTCATTATATAATCCAGCCCTTGACTCATGGTAATCCTCCTGCCTCAGCCTCTCAATTGCTGGGATTTCAGATGTGCACCACCACATCCAACATTTTCATAAACCCAAGAGTTTAGAACTGTTTTAGGTTCTTTTTTTCAATTATCAAAAGAGAGAATTGTCAGATTATTTTTCTTTTACACTCTTACCCTAATAACTCATTGTGTGCTGATGCTTCTGTACCCTGGGCTGAGCAGGAAAGACCCCTGAGCCTTTATTTGGTGTATTTGTTCTCCGTCTTGCTTCAGCAGTGACTCAGCTGCTGTCCAGTGTGAGGGAAAGGAAATGGGACACAGGCTTGAAAGAAATGAATGAAAACAGTTCCACCCTTAAATATTATCTTTTCATTAAATGACTGAATTCACAATTTCATCAGACATCCTTTCATTTATTAATAAATCCACAGATGTCTCTTTAGGGCTTATGACGGGTAAGGGTCACATAATTTTAATCCTGACCCTGCCCTCTGTGAGGTCCCAGTGAGACTGAGAGATGGTGTATGCACACATTACTGTGCGCACGACAGGAGACAGTTAATTCTGTGTGTGAACAACTGACAGAGTAAGGCTTTTGAGAAGCCAGGAGAGATAAAGCTCATGCCCAGCTAGGCAAGTCAGAAAATCCTTCCTGAACGGGGAAGATGGGCCTGTGCTGGGGCTTAGGTTAGGGAGGAACTGGATTGGTAGAGCTGGGGACAGGGCATTTCAGACAAAGAGTCGAGCTTACATTTGTTTTGCACTTACTCTTGCCAAGGACTGTGCTAAGCACTTTACAAGCCTCTAGTTTATTGATTTCCACCAGGCGCCAGTGAGGGAGAAATGATTATTTATCCCTGAGTGCGAATCTTAACAATAACCTTTATACAGCACTGACTGGGTGTCAGGTGCTTCTCTGTTTACATGAGTTCAATCTTTTAGTCACCACAACAACTCTGTGAAGAGACTACCACTACCACTCTACTGTTATTCCCATTTTACAGATGGAAAAAACAAGGATGGGAGAGCTATGGAACTTGCTCATCTTTACCCAGCCAGTGACAAAGGCAGAGCAGAGATTAGGAAAGTGTGCTGTTCCTCTGGGGGCCTCTTTTTAAAATAAGTTTTTAGTTGGCTCATAATAATGGTGCATATTTATGGATCACAGTGTGATAATTCGATACATGTATATGGTGTGTATTGATCGGTACAGGTTACCAGTGTTACTATCTCATGCCTCACTTCTTTGTGCTGGGGACTTCGAACTTCTAGTTCTTTATGAAGTCTATAACAAATTGATGTAAAGTAATAAATGCCCGACTGTGCTGCAGAGTGTTACAACTTATTCCTTTTATCTACTGTATTTTGGTCCCCATCTTCTGACTTCATTTTTAATTTTGCTCTGTGTCCCATGGGAAAACCCATAGAAGCTGGAAGGGCCAATGAAAATGTTTAACAGTTCAGTACTGCAATGTCTTTAGAAGGTGTCTGCAAAGTTCACACAAATCAAAACATTTTTAATAGTGATGAACCTTAGAAAATGTTAAATTCTGTGTTTAAAACTGGTGTTATTGGGGCGGGAGTGGTGCCAAAACCACTTCCAACTTTGGAATTGTCTCTGCAGACTTGCAGAGCTGTGGAGGGGATTGGGGCCGGGAGGAGGGGCGTGGCCATAGGGGCGTGGCCATAGGGGATGGGCCAAGAGGAAGAGGAACTGCCAGGTGAGCTGGCATAGTGCAACCCCTCTAGCAATGTCCAAGCGGTTTTCTTTCTCTTGAGCGAAAACTTCTTTCAAGCATGGAGAATGGGAGTGAATTATTAGGCTAGTCATCTCCGGCAAGCTGACGCTGAGGAGGTATGGCTGAGGCCACTGGACTGGTCTTCTCAAGCTGTGGGAGGAGTCAATGTCCGTAAAGCACCATGCCAGTCCCAGGTAACAGGGAGTGGACCTGCCCAGCCCCGTTTCCAGTCCTATTAGAACGATCTTGTTAAATCATTGGTCTAACTGTTTGAGGGGTGAAGGAGTCAAACAGCGTACTTAAAGGGGAAGTTATGTCTTAAACCTTGGTATATAGTTTGCCATAGCTTTTAAACTAGGGCTTTTTACGAGGAGACTGAGACTGGTGAGTTTTTTGAGCCCATGGTTAAGGTTGCACTGTGGGGTCAGTCCCTGGGGCCCACTCTTTCAGTTACAGCTGACTTCTGAGGACCCAGAACACTGAGCTGGGCTCAGAGGAGCCGGGAGGGACAGGACAGGAGGAGAAGGGAAGAGTGCAGAACAGAGGGAGCAGATTCTTTCTTTATCAGGAAGTACCTGTTGAATACCCTGGAAATAAACCCCTCCAGACAGAATCCCTGAAGCTGAATCTTAACTACCACCAAGGTCAAGCTTCTACGCTGGATAGGAAGTATTTAGCTATTCATTCAACAATATATAAGCACCTACTGAGCTCCTGGCACCAGATATACTGAGATAAACTAGATTCATCCCAGTCCTTGGGGGACTCCGGGTGAGGTGGCGTGGGTGGACAGACAAATGAATAAGAGCTAACATGCTCTTATTCATGAGGGACAAACCAGAGACGGGTGAAGAGGGCCATGGAGGATAGGGGAGGGCTTCAGATTCGGAGCAGGAGCACTCTGGGGGTTAACGTCAACAGTTTCCCACCCTTAGATAATTATTTTGTCGGAAATGAAACCTCTGGTGTTCCCTGGCCTCATTCCGGTACCTGCCATCCCTTCTTTTCCTCTTTGGAGTCCTATAGTAATGTCATTAAAGACCCTGGAAAATGTCAGCTGAAACCAAGGTTTCTGTCGGTTATAACCTATGAAAAATGTATTGGATTTAATATGTTTGGTTTGGGAAATCAGTTTTTGTCCACTATAACCAATTGTCCATAATAACCATGTCTGTTGTAAGTGGTGTGCACTGTAATAACCCTCGTATAAAAGGTAAAATGAAAGACAACCATTTCAGATGGTAGTTGGAGCCGTATCAATATAGATCACTGCCTACGTATATCAAATGATTGATGGCCATTTTTAAGGCTTTTTCAATTCCATGCCAGTGCCATCTAACGGCAGTAAAGCACACAGTATTTGCTGATACCCTTCCTGATAAACCATCTGGTTGCAAGTGAGAACAGCTTAAGGAATGAAAAGGCACGGGGTGTCATTTCTTTCAAATGAGCCATTCCCAGTGTCCCAGCAGGAGGACAGTCCTCGCTGTGGAAGGTGGGGACTTGCTGGAGAGCAGGCAGCAGAACTGTAACAAGACCAGCCCCTGGCCAGGGAAAGGCTCGATTCCTAAGTGTACTCAGCTGCAGGCTGCAGGCCTGACCACGGCTGGCAGGGTGAGGCAGAAGAAGCGTCTCTGAAGGGAGATGATGCTGCTTCCCCGAGCAGAGGCGGACAGAACACATTTGACCTTTGTAACGATAGCAAATACTCACATGCACAGTTGTAAGCACTTGGTACTTGTTGATTTGCTTAATCCTCAGATTAACCCCGGGTGGTCGGTGCTCCTCTGAGTCCCACTTTACAGTTAAGGAACTGGAGGCACACAGAGACTGAGTAACTTGCCTAGGATCACACAGAGGGTGACCAAGATGCGAGCGGAAGCAGGGACTCCAGGCAGTCTGAGCTCATAGCCACAAGGCTGGTCCACGGTGGGATACAGGGATACAGGATACAGGGATGCTAAACTGTGTTTCCTTGGAGTACATGCTGGCAGTTTATGAGGCTGCTTATAGCTGACATCCACACCTACAAACACCTGCTGATTTCTCCTTCTTGGGGAAGATGCCTTTCTTTTCCCTCTGCGCCCCGCCTCACCCCCAAGGCACCAGGTGATATCCCTGTCTACCCCCAGGAACAGGCAGCAAAGCCTACCTGCCCACTCACACTGAGCTCCCCACACACATGCACACGGGAAGCTGCACACTGCTGCGGTGTGTCCGAGATTTAAACAGTTGTGTGCATAATTATTACTTTTTGAATATGAGTCTTCCTTCGGTGCAGACTAAATTCCTGGGGGCAGAGATCATTTATCTCACTCCTTGCTGTCCCTTCAGTGACAGCCCAACAATGAGTCAGGCACGTAGCGCAGCCGAAGCATTGTTAAATAATAAGTAAAATGAAATTCTTCCCTGCTGAAAGGAAAGAAGGTGTGTATTTATTTTATCTGTCCTTCCTGCCCTTTATCTAGGATGAGAAATATGATAAATCTATTCACAAAGAATTATTTTCCTTAAAATATCCATGTTCTAGCTAAGGAAATGAAATTCCCCAAGAACCAATAGGGCCCTCCTATAGAAAGCTAGTGACACACGCCAAAGTCTCACGTGCCAACATCCGGGCACGCACACCCTAGTGTGTGCCCCATGAAAGCCACCATGCGCTCTCTTGGGTCCTCCTCCCTCGAGGCAGGCTTCCTCCAGAGGAGCGGGAATCAAAGGGGTTATCCCACTGTCTCGGCGGAATTCTCCTGATGTTCACTTGCCGTGGGAACACATGCAGATACTCACAGTTTAGCACATGGGCCCGGTCTTTTCAGCTGTCTTTTAATCTTTGGTAAATTGAACAAGCGTGGAGAACTTGCAGGTGACAACCAGCTCGCTGAGACTGCAGGGATGAAAACCATGTCAGTGCAGTCCCTAAAAGTCCTCCAGTGCGCTTGAAGCACAGAAAGAGAACCCTTGATCCCGGCTATCAAAGGGTGCAGAAAGATCAAGAAGAATTAAAACTGATGGTGTGCCAGCACCACCTGCAACAGAAGATCATTACTTCCCCTCGTTAAAACAGCCTCAGTTCTAGGGCCTGATCTGAAGCCTAATTGAAATGTTTCAAACAGTGGATTATAACGAAGATGAGACATCCCCTGCCCATTTCATGACCTCTGCTAAGAAAGGCAGATTGGTAATAAGGTAAAAAGAAAAAATTCTAAGCGATTGCCCGAGGACAGCCAAGGCCTCTTAATGATATGAACCACAGCAGCTTTCCCGATAAGGAGGGGCTCTCCAGGATCCAGAAGGGCGCTGGACAGTCAGTGTGAAGGAGAGGACCCGGGCCACAGGGTCCCAGCCACTCCCCTGGAATGTGCTTTTGGGTCCCCATTACTGTGACCTCGCTGTTCCTAAGTAGGAACAATACCAGATGCAACACGACCTCTGGGATAATAATTGTCCGTTGTTCCAAACGTTATTCTTGTGGCATGAAGGGTCCATCGCCCTGTCACGTTGCTTTTGCAATCTTTCTATCTCACTTGAGTAACCGCACACGACCCCTCGATAGACGAGGATGAATAAGGCCCTCCAGGTCAGTAGAGGACGGGTCTGCCTCGGGAGGGGCCCCTGGCAGGAGATAGCTCAACTCTGATGCTATCAATTTTTCTCTATCCTGAAAAAAAATCACAATGCTGCCACCACTTATGCTTTTCACATGATAATAAATTGCAAGTCATATTCACCCAGAGATCTGAATGCCTTCTGGCGCTCTTCCCCTTTTTGGTATGATTATCTGTCCTGGCAATAAAGTCCATATCTGAAGTCCTGTGATTATCTCAACCTCCAGCTGCCACATTGTGAAAGTCACTGTTTTGGGGATACTGTTGCAGCCTCTGATATGAAGGCTTTATAAAAGTTCCTGTATCTCATGACCATTTCTGCCTTGGCATCACCTGTCCTCACCAGATGCATGTTTGGAGTCTCTTAAATGATTGCTCATGTTCTTGTCTTTGGGAGCCCTCTGCAGTCGCATAATGTGAAGTCTGGTCCACAGTATCAGGACCAAGAGGTGTGTCTGGGCCAGCACTTACCGCAAATGTAGAGTCTCGGGTCCTGCCCTAGCCCTACCATATTTTAACAATGTCCCAAATGATGAATATGCACTTAAATTTCAAGAAGAACTTTAGCAGGAGGGGTCTGCACGGACTGGTGGGTCTCAGAAATCATGTTAAATGTTTCTGGGTGCAGCACAATGTTCTAAACCTGGAATTCATTGATCCGGTTGCTGAGTAGGTACACAGGGACCCTTGTTTCTCTTGCACAGGTCTAATGAGAAAGGGTTGGAAGTAACAGCTGGGACTATTTTGCAATCTAGGACCAACATAAAAAGGCAGCAGGCCCAGCGCTGAGGCCAGGCTGCCAGAGCTGTTGGATTAGGAGCTCCTAGACAGCCTAGGGAAAGTACTAGTCTTTCCTTCAGATTTTATTAAACTTTTGTGTGGTAGCAAAGTTTATTTGAATGTCACTAAATTCTCCAAATAAAAGACAAGCTTGAACCAACTGGTTCTGTAGGATGATGTCATTTAATTCAGGACAAGCAATTATCAATAATTGTTTTAGGATAGTTCCAAGTGGAAACTCTTAGCCCCACTTGTTATGTTTCCCTCCTGAGAATATTTTCTCCTTCTAAAACCTTGAGTGGAAAGTTGAATGAGGGAAGTTAATTTTATTTTTATATCTTGTTTTGGGTATTTGATTCTATCTCATTTAATCCTAATTTAATGTTTCCTTCAAAATTTGGTACTTTTTCTCCCTCAGCTTTGCTTCCGTGATTGTCTACATTTCTCTTGTCTTCAGATTTGTCCTTTACTTATTTCTCCTTGTATTCTAGCCCGTGATATTTTGGGATTCTCTGAAACATATTTAATCGTCCTTCCCCCATATTTCCTTGTTTTTCTTTCCCATTAGTTTCCTAGCAGATATAACTGAAAAAAACCTTTGTTAAAAAGTTTCAAAGGACATTTCTGCTGAGATGTAGCCTAATGTAATTTTCTATACTTCTCGGCTGATGCCTTAAGAAATTAATTTCGATTTCTATCCTTTACTTTCCCAGACCTCAGAATTTCAGGGTCACCTTCTCAGATTTTGTCTTCCTTTGAGTCTTTCTGTGACCATGAGTAAGCACGATAGCATTCATCGTGCTTTGAAGCCCTAAGCCTGGAGTTCCCAGATGATCTCATGAACGAGTCTTCTGTCAAGTGGCTTATTTTTCTTTCTGAAAAGTGGGGTAAGGACCACTTCCACAGCGTCACAGAAGTGAGAGGGGTGGTGGGGGGATGATAAAGCCTTTGAGTTTCTGTCTGTAGAGACGAGAGCCCTGAGCCCGCATTCATCGTTATGAATGCACCCCATTCATCCTGATCCTCCTCCTCCTTCTCTCTCATTTCCTCGTGTCCTCATCGAACCAGGTGCTCCAGCACACAGACTTTTCATAACAAGATCCCCAAACACACCAGGTGCTTCCATCCCTCTCCCACTGTGTGTGCTCCTCCCCCGCGGGGTGAGCGTCCCCTCTTGCTTGCACTTGACACTTGTCAACAATCACTGCCAGTGTCACTTTCTTTGAGCATCTGATTTCCCCAGGTGAAGTTCACTACCCTTGCTTTCTAACTCCACCGTTAGGATATGTCCTTCCCTGCTGCATCTATGAGAAACACTGCATATTTACCTCCCTGTGTGCTACTGTGTTGTGTATATTTCTTCCAAATTTATTTCTCTCTCTTCCCAGCTAAACATGAGGTTTTAGAAGTAAAAAATTGTGATTAATTTGTATCTGTGTTCAGAAAATAATTGTGGATGAAATGAAAGCACGGTCTTCTAGACCGGGCTCTATTCGATTGTTTTAAATGAGTAGTTTGAATAGGGCTCTTTGGCTGCAAGCAACAGAAAGAAACTCGAACTTGGTTATACAAAGAGGAAGAAATTTGTTGTGAAGATTTTGAGATGCATCACAAAGCAAAAGGGAAGGAATGCGCCCAGATCTAGAACCAGAATGGACCTGGAAGCTTAAAAAATGTTTATCTTTATTTCTTGTTTCTGCTCCCGTTTATTTATCTGCTGCTTCTTCCTCCTCCACTTCCTCCCCCTCCTTTCTTTCTCTCTTTCTCACCCCCTTCCTCCCTTCCTCCTTTCCTTCATCCCTGTCTCGCTCTCTCCATGGGTTTTCCTGCTACTCACACCACAGGAGCAAACTGTGTGTTATGTGTCTAGGCGCAGAGTCTGACGAATGTTTGCTTGGTTTAGATTCCCTTTACCCAGGAGAGAATCTTACTGGCCCAGCCCGGTCAAGTGTCCACCTCTAGATCAGTCATCAATACCCATGGGAAATGACCGAAATTCTCAGATAACAGGGCAAGAGCAGACACTCCCAAATGTGGTCACAATAATTACATAATCGGGGCGTACTAAACAGGAGATGAGTTTCAAAGGTTAAATTCTAATATTAAAAATAACTAATAATAGATTTTATTAAGGCTTATGCCTCTGAAATTTATGTGTATGGACATTTGGGGGTCCTTATGGTTTTTAGTACGGGTCTTTGTGTTAGTTTTTAAGTCCTTGATAATTGCCTCTTAATACTTTTTAGAAAAATATGAAGTAATAAACCACGTAAGACCTATACTGCTTAGTTTATTTTTAATATGAAGTGTGGTAAATGTGGGTGTCTGGTTCTCCTAAAACGTTTACAGTTCTCTTCTCATTTCAAGATTAATGGTAAACCTTCAATCAAGTCAGGTACAGGGAGGTATTTGTTGTAATGGAAAAAAATGCAAAAACTTTATTGATTTGCTGAATTTCAACTCATTTCTAAGAGGAAAAAATGTGTCTTTGTCAACAAATTACACTTTCATTTTCTCTCTAAATCTCTAACTCTAAGGACTTCTATAAAGAATAATCTATCTAAAAGTTAGCTGTCTTAATCTCTGTTGTCTGGAGTAAGGGGATGAGGGTAGGTTAGCAACTTCAGATTGGATATCACAAAGCCACCTGAGACTGTGGCATCAGATCACAGTGCTTGGAGCCATGTTGGGCAATCTCCCAACTAGTACAAATGACAGTTTCACAAATACAAGGGAAGTAATGAAAGGTATGATGGGACCATCTATTGGGAGGATTTCCTTTGGGATTTAGCCTCCTTGTAACTTGCCAGAGCAATGAATGAGGATTCATATACCTTCGATGTCTCTTATTTTAGATTACTATCAGTGGGTATCCATTGCTCTTTAGTAATGGGAACTAGATTCTCTGACAAAGTAATATTATCTTACATGTAATTCTCCACTATAATAATGATTATTATTCACAACTCACCAGAAGTAAGACTGGGAATAGACATAGAGTCGGCTCATTAGTTATTGTGAGCCGACTACAACAACAACATCGACATTAACAATAGCAACAAATTTCTAATAGTACTTTTTAATTTAGAGATCGTCCCACTGATACGATAAACATGAAAGCATTTTGTTCTTCTACAAATACAAGATTTCTAGATTACAACCAATGATCTTTTTAAACTCAGTATGGTGCAGATGGTGGTGGAGGGGACTTAGAAGGCAACTGAGATGCTGTTTTCTGCTTTTGAGGGGTTCATTTTTACCTGGGGAGGTAAGGCAAACAGAAAAAAAATGACACAGCACAAATTTGCAAGATATGGCCTACACATTTGGCATGTGTTCAGAAGAGAGGGGAATCAAAGAGATCTAAAACACAAGTCCCATGAAATCAGGGAATTTTCTGTCTAAAATCATTTCCATTGCTTGAACAATGCCTGGAATATACTATGTTGTCATTAAACACTTGGTAATTGTTTAATGAATGAGGAAGGATGTAAACTAGGAAAGGTGGCAAAGTTTGCATAGTGGAGAACAGACAGAGGGGGGTTTGGGTGGTAGAAAAAACATAGATAAAATTAAAGGGGCAGCGGGTATTCTTTGGAGGAAAAACAGTACTGAGTGCTGAATTGTTCTGCAGTGGAACATGGACTGGCTCCAGGACTGGTGCAGAAGCAGGATGAACAGCTGGGAGCCTGTTGAAATAATTCCACATTTAGTCTACCACTATTGTATCCTGTTGGTTTAACTGATCACATACGTCCAGGTTGCTTCCATTTCTCTCCATCTTTGTTACCACTTAGCTTTCCTGGGGTTCTCTTGTCTGGTGATGGCAATTACTTCCTGAGTACACCATTTGCACCCACCCTTTCCTTCCCTTCATCCTTCTTCCAGACACCATAACTGGAATGATCTCTGCAAAAATAAAATCTGGTCATGTCACCCTTTGGCTTCTCATTGCTCCTAAGATAAAGATAAAATTAGCCTCAAGCGTCCTGCTGTGGCCTGGCTTGGCTCTGCTTGTCCAGCCTAGATTTGAATAACTTTACCCCTTACCCGCTTAGTTTTGTCTGCCATAACTTTCTCAGAGGCTTGTGCAGTGGCATGTCTCCTCCCACCTCAGGGCCTTTGCATAGTTCATTCTGTGACTTTGTTATTACCAAATGACATGACTTCACTTGGGTCATTTCCTTAGCTATTTTTACTCGCTGTTTCCTGATTTTTAACTGGCAAGTAACACCATCTATCCCCCAAATGTAGTAAAAAATAAATGAGAGAAAGTACAATAACATACTTTATAAAATATACTGCTCTTACACATGTATCAATGTTATAGCCAGGATTTACTTAAGCAAGACTCTTGTGGGAACTCTGGTTTTATGATAAGGAAGATGAGAACTCGCAAAGTTAAGTGACTTGTCCAAAAGCACCTCAACGCTTGGTAAAAGCACTCATGATGACTTGATAGTGATATTAATGTTTTCGAGCACTTACTATACGCTATCGACTTCATCAATATATTCTGAACTGGTCTTTGCCACAACCTATGAGGCAGAGATTATTTCTGTTTTATAACTGAGGAAACTTGTCAAAGAGGTCAGGGGAGAATAGAGATGGGATGACAGTTTAGTAGTCCTGCCTTTTCACTTGCAGGCAGATTGTCCAGCTCGCTCCTTGGAGGGAGGGAGGGGCCAGCCAGACACGTCACACTTGCAGGCTTGGGCTGGCCGCAGAGTGAGACGAGGAATCACGGTGGGAGGACCAAGTTGTGTTTTTGTGAAGATAAAACTGTAACATTTTAATTGGATTAATTTTTGATGAAATTATTGAAATTTTTGGAGAAAGAAAAAACCTTGAGAGATATTTAACTGGGATTTTAAATTCTTGTGTGAGCTTTACTTCCAGTTATGGAAGAGAATAGAAGTGTTTATTATTGTGCTGTTCCTACAACAAAACATTGCACAATGTGAAATTTATAATTTTATTGCTATGTTCCGTGCAAAATGAAAGGCGGTCTTGATCGGGAGTTATAGCAAAGGGCAGTTGGTTTAAAATACCATCTTTCATCATAACACCAGGATTATAGTTGCTAACTTCCCCAAGGACAGAAGAACACGTTCCTGCCTTGCCCCTTTCTTCTTTTTTCCTTTCCTTTCTTCCTTCTATATGTTACCAAGCAAGGTGTCCTTTGCCAGATGTGTGCAAAGCTAGGAGTAGCTAAGAGCTGGCCGCTCATGTCATCTCTGTCATAGCCAGCGCTGTCCTTGGGGCTGGCAGGCCCAGCGAATATTTACTGAACTCACTTATTTGGAATAGGAATGGAGAGAAAGGGAAAAGCAAGGAGCATGAAAGAGATGAGAGTGGAAGAAGGAGCGGAATGAGAAAGGACTAAAAGCTCACACATCTCCCCAGTATCACCACACAGAGAAGCACCAGTCTGCTTTGGTCTGACTTTGTAATAATAACCTCTGTAATAAGAGCTGAATCTTACTCTTATGAAGCAGACAGTGCTCCATTTTTAATTCTCACAATGACTTTATATTGTGGTTCTTATTACTGCTACCCCTGTGTGTCAAAAGAACACAGAAGGAAACTGAGGCACAGGGGGATTAAGGGACATATCTGGGTGACCGGCTAAAAAGTCCTGCAGAGGGAGATTTGAACCCAGGCAGTGTGCTTCCAGAGCCCAGGCTTGCAGTTCTGCTCAGTGTTGCCCTGGGTACCAACCACGTCCCTGGACACTGAGAATAAAGTGGTCCTTTTCCAAAGACAGAAGAGTCCAAAAAACAAAAGTTGGAAGACTCAATCTTGTCTGAATAAATCTGCTAACCGAGCCCTCATTTCTAAAAGTCACTGTCATTCTACAGAGCCCGCCCTTTCAGGTTAGGAGATGATCTGTCACAGTCCACCCGTACTTTCGAAATGGGTATGTCTCTTATTCCCCCAGCCTTTGATTTGGGAGAGTAATGTGTCGAGGTGGCTTTCGCGTCCACCTGCCAGATTCCCTGACTGCATTTATAGTCACGTTTGTGCATTAATATTTTATACTTAGCTAAATTGCACACATTGCATTTAGGGCCAGGTTTGCCTTGTTTAAAAACATCCAAATTGGGATTAAGTATTCAAGCTGTAATCTCTTTAGTGGTCGTCTCTCTATTGGATTTGTAGGACATAGAGGGGATTATTGAAATACTGTAACTTTAATATTTTTATCTTCTATATTGAAATGACTTCTAAACGAATTTAGGAACTAGAAAAGGCATTGGCCAGATACCAAAGTACAGAGCAGCCTGCCTGGTTTTTCGGGCCAGTGAAGAGAGCCCACGTCCGTGTCAGCCTCTCCACCGAGCTCCTTTCTCAGGCGGGGATGTGCTGTGGGCTTGATACAGGACCGTGCACTCCCTTGAGGTCTTTGATTTCTTCCTTCTCCCTCTTTGTAATGGAGCTCAAAGCTGACACAGTTTCCCTCTTTTTCCCCTTGGGCTTCCAAGAGGATTTGTTGCGGCCAAGTCTCAAATATTTTCAGGCATGGGGCAGGGGTAGACGGAGTGGGGTTAGGACGTATGTCATGAAATCTGCACATTTGTATTTAATTGAAGCATGTACAGCTCTAGTTAGTATTCTGTAAATATTGAATATGAATAATCAGATAAGACACGGAACTAGTATGAAAAAACCTATAAATTTTATTTTTGTGGTACATTAAAATAAAATTCAGATAAAAATTTAAAATCATGGCATATCCAGAATAACCATTTGATAGCTATATATAAATCTATTTTAGGGATGTGCAAGCACAAATTATGGAATGCCAGAGCAACTTGATTTAGGCTGCTTTTTCTCTAATATAAATAATGCAGAGTGCCGCAAATATTCAAGTACACTTAACTGAACATAATTAAAATATTGGAATATATTTTAAAAATAAATAATTAAGCAGTTAGAAGTATCTGCAATACTAATTCAAAGTGATAGTCATATGGTGATTATATTATGCAGTTTACCCAGCACTTTCACTTTAAAGTGCAATAATAAAATTTGCATTTAATAAAAATTATGATTCTGTAATATTTGAGGACACGGGCAGATTCTATTTCAAGTACCAAACACAACCCTTGTCTCCCTGATCCATCAACAGATGGACTGAGAACAGACATTTTCAGCTAAGCTGAGCAGCTTGCCTGCTGAGAATCCCTTACACCCATTATCACGTTTGTGAATGCCATGTTGGAATTTTTGTTTGCCTGCCTCGTTTTCGAGAGAGTCCACTCCTGGAAGGTGGTGGCCTGGCTACCTCTGTTTGCCCTGGGCTGGTGAGGAGTGGGCTTTAGTGAATGTGGGTGAGTTAGAGAATCAGTGGGCGGACGTCTGTTTCCTTGCTCCCTGATCTCAGCACTGTTGCAGGCCAGATCTGCTCCAGATCCAGGCTTTGGCCCTGGCTCTTCCCTCTGCCAGGAGCAGTCTTCTCCCAGACACTGGCAGAGCTGCTCCCTCACCTGTTCAGCCTGTGTCCAAGCATCACTTTCAGCAGGAGGCCTCTCTACCTGTTCTAAATAAAACTGACTCCCACCCCAACTCACACGCTAACTTCATCAGCATCACCGTATGAAGGGTTACCCAATCTACTGCTTGTGTTGTGTATTTTCTATCAAGCTCATTAAAAATTGCAAGCTCCATGAAAGTAAAGATTTTTTCTTCTCTTTTCCATCAATTATTTATTATTATTTATTATTTTGCAGTACTGGGGATTGAACCCAGGGTTTTCACACTGAGCTATATCCTAGCCTTTTAAATTTATTTTTAAAATTTTGAGATAGAATCTCACTAAGATGCAAAGCTTCTTGGTCTGGGTTCAAACTTCTACTCCTCTTGGCTCTATCCCAGAGAGAGCTGTGACTACAGCTGTGTATCAACACATGCAGCAAAGGAAGTTTTTTTTATTGTTGTTTATTGCCGTTATCACTAGTTCTCAGAATGGTTCTTGACTCATAGCAGAAGCTCAATAATAATTTGTTTCATGAATGAATAAGCGAATCACTGAGGATAAAGACTGCCCTGGAGATACAAAGGTGAAAGAATGTGACCCAGCGCAGACTCTGTGTTTTGGGGTCCCCAGGGCAGGATCTGATATATTTGTGTGCATTTCCACCGTGCCAGCTGTTAGTGGCTTCTCACCTGAAGATGGCACCTGGACATTTTCATTTGCTCAAAATGCTTGTGCAATGTTCCGTTGACACCACGGTCTCTTTGGAGACCTGAGTCTGCTTGGAACCAGATGAGCAGCACTTCATTTGTCTATGCGAGCCAGTATGTGTTTTTAGTCTTCCGGGGGACTTTGTTTACTGGCCTCCTTTTCCAGCTATTCATTCTCCCAGCTATTCATTGGCTTTGTCCTGACATTGTGTCCCTCCCCACAGCTAAATTCCTTTATACCCTTCAGTCCTCTTTGTGGCATTATTCTTGCCCCACATCTCTCAGTCTCAGATGCACCAGAGTTTGTCAAAAATCCCTTGTGTGTGACTTTAGATATCGGTAGATTAAAGGTGGTTGCAAATTTCTTGTCCCTTTCTTCTTTAATAGGTGCTGCTGCATCTAGTCTGGTTTTGTGACTGGCTTTGACCAGAGGAATCTGGTGAACTTGCTGCTGTGCTTTTAAGAGGGTTAGAAGGTTCTGCTGCCTCCTCTTGGAAGCCCTGAGCCACCATGTGAGAAGTCAGCTCTCCTGCCAGAGACGGAGAAGTCCCACAATTCCACCAAAAGAGAACAAGGCCTGACTTTCCCGGCATCCAACCCCAACAAGCACCTGTTGTAAGAGTGACACCCGACAGGCCTGTAGACCATCAGAAGCCTTTCATTGCTTTCTATCCAACCCATGTAATCATGAGAATTAATAAATTATTATTTCAAGCCACTAAATTTTGTGATGCTGGGGATTGAACTCAGGGCTTCATGCATAATAGACAAATGGTCCACCATGGAGCCACTTCCCCAGCCCTCCAAACTGTCAGAGGCTTTATTTTCTTATCTGGAAAATGGAAAGAGTAATATATACTTCAGGGGACTGCTATGAGGCTCTAGATTAAGTACCCAAGAGAGTGCATGGGAGGTATAATCATTCAGTAAGTACACGTCCTTCCTCTTCCTTTCCAGTGCAGGGCTATAAGCTCCAGGCTTTTGATTCCTGGGTCACCACTCGTCAAAACTTCCCTCTCCCTGTCCAGCCCATTTCTTCCTACAATTTATTTTGGGGAAGACAACTTAAAAAACTCTGCCTAGAGGATATGGGCAACAGCTTGAGTTGTTAGTTCTTCAGGGCTATTTGCCCTTAGAACGAGGCTCAGGGAAACCACGGTCTCTTTTCCAGGATTGAAGTTTTTGCAGTGGATTCCAGGCACAGTGACTGGGGAGCAGCCCTGGGATGAGGAGAGCTCTGCAGGGGGAAATGTGCCTTCCTGGACTTCTGGCTTATAAGCCCTTAGTTTCAGGAGGACACAGCCCAACTCAAGATTCTGCCATGCTGCAGCCCAGGGCGCTTGTCCTTTTCCCTCTGCAGTGAGCACATCAGTTCCACTATCCATCATCTCAACCCTCTTACTCTTGCCTTAACTCTACATCTCCACAGTCTGCTCATTTTCGCCAAGTATTGCAGGACTGGAAAGGAAGCCGAACTTCATTTTGCAGTTACTCCTCAAGCCTTTAGTTGGGAGCCAACAATTACCCCCGGGAGAAAAGGAGTAGCAATGGAAGAAGTTTGGGCTTGAAGATGACCTGCCAATTCCCGTTAATTAGTTTCCTTCTGGCCCAGGCAGATCTTTTCTGACCTAGAATGGGGAAGTTTTCATGCACAGGGCTGTGTCCTATCTACTCAGTATCCACTGACGTTTTTATTATTGAGGAATGGCCTTTCTGCTTTACAGAATATACATGATACAATGCATGCCCTATTTTTGTGATACAAAAATATTAAAGAAAACTTTCCCATACCCCCAAAAGTTAAAAAAAAATCTTTCTGATTATGGATCTAGATTTAGTTTCAAGTTAAGTCAATGCCATTGAAACCTCGTATGTTTGTGCAGAAACAGAATCTTTTCAACACTGATTCTTTCTTCTGTAGGTACGGAGAGATGCATAATGTGGAAATATGAAATTCCCAGAAAATACCACAAGTTTAGTGAAGTCATTTTCTCTCAGTCAAAAGTTTTAACAAGACACATAATAATGATGATTGAGGACAGAGGGAACGGGAAGGAGTAGAGAACAAAATAAAGGTTAAAAACATTAAGTAAAAGAAAAAACTGTGAAAGGTCTGGATAATGTACCAATTCTATGATTTGTCAATGAATAAGTATAACTGGTGGTTTCTAAAAGCATGCCTTTATATCTGGGCCTCATAGAGGAGGAGGTGTAGCAGGCATATTACCTAAGATTACTTCGAATTTCAGAGGAGTGTTTTGGGTTTTGAGATCATAGTGAGATGGAACTATCCGGTTAAGAGGAATATTTTATTATTTTCTTTCAAACGCTGATGAATTAAATTTGTAATGATTTGGAGACATGTACCTGGTAAGTTCACGGCATTTCCATCAACCCCATTGTCAAGTTAGGGCTGATTCTGTATTAGTTAGGGCTCACTATAAGGATATACTCAACAGAAAGTATGTGCATCATTATCAAGGGATTTATTAAGTAGGCTTACGAGATCAGAGGGGGAGGAGTCCTGATGGCCATCTGAAGAATAAGAGACGGAAGAACCCCAAATCACTGTCTGTGCTCTGGAGGGCTGCAGGATTCAGCTCAAGCAGAAGGCCTGGACACTCACTGCAGAGTCACCCAAAGCCCAAGAGTCTGCACTGGAAGGCTGAAGAGTCTGTGCTAGAAACCTGAAAGAACTCGAGACCAACATCCAAAGGCAGTGGTGAAGTCTGGAGCTTCTCCAAAGAAAAAGGGGAGATTTGCATCTTTTTCCCCTTTTGTTCCATCCAGGTTACAAACCTACTGCTTGGTGGTACCAGATCAAAGGTGTGTTTTCCCTCCTTAGTTTGAAGACTACATGTTAATCATCCACAGATACACAAAAAGCTTCACTAATCCACTAGGTGATTCTAACTCAGGTCAAGTTGACATATCACAATTAACAATCACAATCTACCCCCTGTCAACTTGAAAATCAGACACATCTCCTTCAACCATACTTAATCTCCAAATACAACAGCAAGTTCATAATCATGTCTAACATGATACCAGTCTCCTGCATACAAACAGAAACACACTGTACCTTTTCATTTCCATGCCTTGAGTTGAGACAAAATACTCAACACTCACAAGTTAAGGGAGGAAAGGTTTACTTAGCTCACAATCTGTAGCTTCATCATCAGCTAGCTTTGAGGCAGAGTGGCATGGCAGACAGGCATCACAGAAAAGAAACAGTTCATGGAAGGCAGAAGGTAGCAAAGCAAACAGGGGACCTTACCAGTTTGTTTCTGCCCATTTTATATTCTATCTGGGCTACTGGAATTAGGGAAGTGCCAAACCAATCAGTGGACTGATTTATAATCACACACCCTTAATTCCAGCATCACACACTCTAGATCCAGTCACATCTAAAAAAGCCCCATCTATGACATCATGAGGTTTTTGGGGGACACCTAGACACAAACCGTAACACAATGTAAAGTTCCTTTCCTCCTATTTGAGAGGTGCTGAATGTGATAGAGTAAAGGTATGTGGGTTTAAGTCCTGGGGCATACCCCTTAATCACTGGGAGCTCTCATCTGATCATGTAGAGTGTGGAGGTGATAACAGTGGTGCCCATATGTATCACTGTGAGATAATATCTGCATAGAAACATAGTGCATTTGAAATGGGTAGCGCTTATCATGTGAATCATCCTGTTGTCGGTGACTGTCATTGTCTCTATGTTAATATGGAGACATACTGCATGGAAGCTGGCCATAGACACTGATTGGGTATTCCAAACGCCATACTCCCTCATGAGAACAGGCTGACCAGTCAGTGAGGGGCTTCCCTTAGAGCTAAAGTGGATCACTACAATTTGGGAGATTGACCAGTTTTTGTGAGAAACAGGTACTTCAAAAGATTTGGTGGGGGCAGTTATGTGATGCCAAAATACATAATCCAAAGCTTTTAAACTACTTACTTTAAACTGCCAAGGTAAAATAAACTTGAAAAAGTAGTAAAAACAAGCCACCTATAGGTAATCACTGCTAAGTTTCTCTTTGACTCTTATTAAAGTTACCATTATAACTATATTTTACTTCTACCTCCTGATTTATGAACCTTGTACCCACTGACTCCTTATTATGTAATAGGAAGTATTTAGTACAACTGCAATATTGTCCATCTCCCATCTTTGACTCCATTCTCAGGTTTTGGTTAGCTATGTTTAATGATGTCAAGAACTATGTTATGCTTTGGACCTTAAATGTCCCCTGTAGGCTATATTGAAGCTTGGTCCCTAGATGATTTCATTGTTGGAAGGTGGTGGAGCTTTTAGGAGGAGGGTCTAGTTGAAGGAAGCTATGTCATTGGGGGTATGGCTTTGAAGGAGGTACTGGGACTCTGGCTACTTCCTCTCTTTTACTGCCTGCATACCTTGAAGTGAGTAACCTTGTTCCACTATAGGCTCCCCGCCATGATGTTCTACCTCACCACAGGCCCAAAAACAATGGTGTCAATAAACCATGGACTAAAACCTCAGAAGCCCTGAGCTAGCATTTTTTCCTTCTTTTTCATTGTTTATCTTAGGTATTTTGCACAGAGATAGAAAATTGTCTACACAATATATTTATAATTTTAATGAAAATAAATTCAAACTTATGCATCATGTTTTACTGAAGTAGACCTACATTTATTTCCTTCTATAAAATTAATTTATTTACATTTTCTTATAGCTCTTTTCTTTCTCTCCCAATTTTGATTAATTGTACAATTTTTACATTACTGAAGTTTACACTTACATTTTGTCTTGTGATTATGGTTCATTTAGTTCATAATTTTATTTTAAAAATTAAAAAATAGTACCATGATTATAGAAATATTATTCACTGCACCACCAAAGAGTGTGCAGCTGGACTGAAAGAGTAACAAACTAAGCCTGAGCCTCTAGTCTTTCACCTTCACTTGACAATGTTCTGAGTGTTAAGCCTCTAGTCTTTCACCTTCACTTGACAATGTTCTGAGTGTTAAGGTCAAAGGAATTCTTTAAAAAATCTTTTTTAGCTCTGTGCACTTCTGGCTCAACTAGGCCTTGTCTCCTCTCTCATGTATTCTACATTTGATTCCTTTATTTATTTGCTTTTCTGGAACATTTCCTCAAGTACTTTTAAAAAATTTCTGTCTTTTGTTATAGGAGTATCAGCCAAGACCCTCACAGGGAGAAATTATGTCCTTTTTGCCCCTACAATTAGATATAGAGGTCTGAGTTTAAAATAACTTTCCTTACAAGTTGGAGGATGTTAATTCTATTTTCCTTTTAATATACAGTGTTATTGATGAGAAATCTAATGTCAATCCAACCTTTATTCTTTTGTGGGTAGCCTATTTTTTTTTCTCTCTAGAAGTCTGAGATTTTTTTCTTTGTCTTTTGGTTTGTGAAATTTCATCAGCATATTACTGGAAATGGGCCTTTATTTTTCTTTTCCTTCCACATTGTTCATCATTTACTAGGTCTTTTAAATCTGAAGAGTCATGTCTTTCTTTCAGTTCAGAGAACTTTTCTTGTATTATATCTTGGCTTATTTCCTCCCTTTCTAGTCTCTGCCCTGTACGTCTAAAATTCCCATTAGCCAGTTATTGACCCTGTGTATCTCTTCTCTTTCCCATATTTGCTACGTTATCTGCTAGTGTTATATTTTGGCAGCTAACTTAGTGTTTTTTATATTTCCTTTTGTCATACATAATACATTCAATGGCTTCAATTTTCCACTGAGTTTCTTATTTGGACATTATGTTTTTCTGTTTCCAAGAATTATTTTTTTGTTCCCTGAGCACTTTAAAAAATAGCATCTTCTTTTTGGTTATTGGATAATTGTCTTCATGAATCTTTTCTGAAACTAATTCAATTTTTAAGCAAAATTATTTTCCACTTTCTGAATATTCTCTTTTCTCCCTGGGGCAAATTGGTCCCTCTGCTTTTTTTTTTTCGTATTTTTCCAGGGATGTTTAATAATTCTCAGAATGTGTTTTCATATTTATTCTTAGGAGTTCTTGAGTCTCCAAGAGAATTATAAAATTTGTTTTTCATTTTGGTGACAATCTTTTGAAATATCAATTGCATTCTGGAACACTTAGTGTAACAAAGAATGTGAGAACCCATATTTGCATGTGTGTTCACTGTGCCATCTATTTCCTGTGCTGGCCAAATGACATAAGAGCCCACTGCATGGGTGATAATTTGCAGAGACAGTGCCTATACCCCGGTTTGAGAAACAAGGCTTCACTGCATTTCACGCATAGATGAGGTGATTACATAACTTATTACTCAGATTGGAATATTTCTATGAGAGAAAGGAAAGCTATTAATAATTGTGTGGGGATTACATTCTAACCTGGAACTGTCTTGACAACCTACGATGACTGGTCATCCTATCCAAGGCTGAGTACATTTAATTTTCACAGTTTTCTCCCTGACAGCTGGTTCGGAAATCCTGAATTGTCTCTGGCTCTACTGCTTTTACTTCGGTGCCCAGCTCTGATACAGGATGCCCCTCTGGGCAGATCAGTCCCTTTCTCTGGGGAGAAATTCTCCAGAAGGCGAAAGCCACTGAGTTGTTAGCTGATCTGCAGGCATGTGGGGAGGGTGGGGGTGGTTGGCCTCACTGGTTCAGCTGTTCCAAGTTCTTTTAATTAATTGCACTCATGGTTTCTCACTCCCCTCCTTGCCACCTCCCCCTACTCCTCAGCTTTGCATTTGTTGACTCCGATCTTGGAACTTGTCCAGGACTTCCTTGCTACTTTTCATTTCACTGTCATTCTCGTCTCATACGCTTTCTGTTGTCCAGGATTTCTCGCCTTTCTAGTCTACCTATTCTGCATTCCACTTTCCCAGAACAGTTTTCATTAGGTTATTTTGAGAATTTGTTTATTTATTTTTGGATGCTGGGGCTTGAACCAGGGACTCACACATGCAAAGCATGCTCTTTTCCACTGATCTAGGACCCCAGCCCTTGGCTTCATTATTTTAAAACACATCTTTCCAGTAATTTCTATAGAATCTTTGGAGGAAGATGAGGTAGATGTCTGTGCTGAGCATGTCATCATGATGTCCCTGTTCAGTGACTTTGAACTTGTGTCTGAATATGGAAGAAACTAGTCTTCTGGGACTATGTCGTACCTCATTGTAAATAATGAAGTTACACCAAGAAAGATCCACTTAGAAAACTTCCACCTTTACTGTTCTGCTCTGTCCTTCCTTAAATAAACTCCTACTCCTAACCCCTCATTCCATGAAAAAACCAATTCTCAGGGGAGAACTTTATTAATGCTACATTCACTTTTTAGTTCACTGAATTCTTGGTTCATACACAGACTGAATTAAAGAAGGATCAGTTAAGTCTTTTACAGTAAAGGACTTTTCTCTTAATGTCCTTTGAATGTGTCATACCTGAGTCAGAAATTTAAAAACTAAACATTGTGGAGAAAGAACTACAGTATTGAGCTGAGAGGTGTAGGGAATACAAAGAAACATAATATTTCTGTTCTTATTACGTTCCTTACTCAGTGGACTTGAAAATGTTCACAGGAAAAGTTAGAGGACAATAGAAACAAGATCACACATCTGGTCTGGACTTGAGCGCTAGGTTGCTAGGTCAGAGCCAGGCTTCCAAGGTTGTAAATTCACCCTGAGAACTCTATTTAGCCGTAGGACTTACGGTAGGCTTCTCAGAACTGTAGGACGTACTCAGCTCTCTGAAGAAAGAGTTGGAGAAGGATTGGAGGCCAGGAGGCCAAATAATCAAGGCTAAGAAGATGGAATGACCAAGAGGTTGAAGGCATCCGTGCTCAGGGTTTTGCAAGTGAATAGAAAAGGACAGTGCAGAGTGTCCGCGCTGTGCCAGTGTAGGATGTGGCTACTTAGCAAGGAGACTGAGGCCTTGGGAAGCTTTGGAAAGTAGCCTCACCCAAAGATTTAAGACAGGATACAAGATTAGGGTAGTGTGTAAGCAGGCTATAGTGTATGTAAGAAGTATTTATGAATCTAGGTTATGAAAAATGAAGAGAGAATAAAGACCAGAGAGTATCACTGGTACTTACAGAAAAGTTATCATTTTGGATTACAGAGTTAACCGAAGGCTTCAGGAAGTAAAGCAGATGGCAATATCCCCTTCTCACCTCTCTACCTCATGCTGCAGAGAGGATAAGGCCCGTATGAAGCGAAGCAGAACAAGTAGATGGAGATCAAGAGAAAGGGAAGGAATCGAGACCAAAAGAGTATGTAATTAGCCACATGGTTCAAGTCTAATCCTGCCCTGACTGGTGTAGATACCTGAGCCAGCAGTATATCTATTTCTGTTCGTTTGAGTTGGTTCTCTATTACATATAATCAAAACAGTCTTAACTCATACCAGTGAGACAGTTGCTAACTGGAGTTCACACAGCTGCTGGAGGATCCAACCCTCACCTGGTTTCAAGAAGGTGAACTTTCTGGAAGCCATGACACCTAAGCTGAGGCCAAGGAGCTCTCCAGGAAAACTGGAACTGGAGGAAAGAAGAATGTGAGAGATGGAAGTTCCATGGTGGGGGCGGTGTTGGTGGTCACATAGGAATACCTGAACATGAGAGTTGACAATGGCAGGTGGTAGGGTGATACAAGGACTCTGTGGTCCCTAGAATGGAGGGGTGGCAAAGATGTTTGCCTAAATGGCACTGGAAATAAGACAGGAAGATAGGATGTGGCTGAAACCAGCTGGCACAGGAGGCATGACAAGATTCTGGGACACGTGTGGAGAACAGTTCTCAGAACCCAGTACATGGCCTTCTCATGATAGCTCCGGTAGGTTTTATTATTATTTTTTTGTACTGGGAATTGAACTCAAGACCTTCTCTTGCCAGGCAGGTGCTGCACCACTGAGCTGTAGCCCTGGCCCCTCCAGCAGGTTTTTGATAGGATGACCTGGACATGCACCAGCCTGGAAAATATAAAGAAGAGACAGTCACCATTAAGCACTGGTTATTGTGTGGCTTCATTACAGCCTATCCTACATTGTAGAAAGTATTTTTATTTTTTTCTCTCCTTTTTCTACTCTTACTTGGCCCAAGCTTGCTCTGAAGAACCCATGTTTCCCCTACCCTTCTGTGTTTTTTCTCTACCTTTAATGTGTGTAAAATTTGGCTTCTGTTTATGCTTGTTTTGTTCAATTCTTTGTTCAGGACAGAAAGAATCTAGAAATCACCTCTAGAAAGACTCCAGTGCCCCAAAATCCAATAACAGAACAACCACAAAATTGTCATCTATTTTGGGTTTTCATGGAACAAAGATAGAAGAGAAGGAATACCTCTGCCTTCAAGGAATAGAGGGACATCAACATAACTATCCACAACGTTAAATCATAATGTATAGCTGCGTGAGGTAGTGTACCAAGGCACTGACTGTAAAGTGGACAGGAAATGCCATGAGAGTTCAAAGAGAGCATGCACAGGTCACCAGAGGTTCCAGGAGAGTAAGGATTTGACTAAGCCTTGAAAAAAGGGTCAAGTGTATATTGTTGTGAAGTCTGGGGCAGAACACAACTGGTTAGGAGACCAGCGAAAACACCAGTTGGGTAGTTCAGGGAGGTGGACCTGGTGGATAGGGCAAAACAAGCTTGGAAAGGCAAGTTAAAGCCAGCTGGGGCAGGGCTTAACTGTCTGGTGACTGTAGACTTTACCCAGAAGTCAGTGCAGAGCCGTTATAGTTTTTGAAGAAAAGGAGGGGTGAGATCATAAACAAGTTCCATTAAGGAATGACTCAGGAGTGTGAGGAAAGACCTGGGCCAAGTAGAGTTAGAAGGTCAGTGGGGACTCAGTGAGGACTTGGGCTGGGGCAGTATGAGGGACAATGGGGAAGGATAGAAAGAAGACCCTATGAAGACACAATGTATGAACTTGAATTCCTGTATATAAAGAAGAAAAGAGAATGAGTGGGATGTCTGTCTGATTGTGCGCTGAATCAAATAGATTCTTGTTCTCCCAAGGAAAACAGGCTCTGGCACCACAGTCCTCATACAGGGTGTTTGGCCACACTCATTCTCTGGGGAAATATTCAGCTGCTGCCAGGGTGACAGCAGCAGCCTTGACAGAGGACAGGGATGGATGACAGAAGTGATTATGCAGTGATGCATAACAATTGAATTGCTATAAGTTACACATCCTGTGTCAATATGCAGAACCAGTTTGACTAAATTCAGTAAAAAGAACACCTGAAATCAGGAAGACAACACTTTTTCTGATGTGTCAGTGTGACAGGAGACCCTGCTTAAATGCTCCTACTTTCTTCTCTAAAAAAACAGTCTTGCTGTTACCCAGAGAAATCAGAATAGTCAACTGGTAGAGTACAAGGTTAATGAGACCAGTGTATCCTGATATGGGTGGATTAGCTCTCCGTAGGCTTCCTCCAATAGTATTTCACAAATGAGTGTGTCAAAGGTCTATAAATGCATGTGTATATGCTAGGCCTGGGGATGCTGAAATAGATACACGATTCCAGCCTCAGGGTACCAATTAGTGGGGAAACACATGAGCCTGGGGGGCAGGAAGTCTTACTTTTAAATCCCAGCTTTGCCACTTACTACTTGTAGGACTTTCATCCTGTTGGCCTTCAGTTCCTTACCCGTTAAATGGGGTAATAGAGCCTGAGTGTTGTTACAAGAGGTATTGCACATAAAATATTTAGCGTAGTGATTGGCACCTAAGTGTCAATGAATGATGCCTATGTATCACACAGTGCGGGGAATGCATGATGTTATCAGAACTTACCTATAAGGAGTCAAGGATGCCTGCATGAAAATGAGTGTTGATGGTGTCTCAGAAGGCATAGGAAGGGAGGCCAGAGGACAGAGGAGTTCTAGGTGGAAAACCAGCAGTGCCTCCTAATGAAAGCAGGTGCTATTGCAGGCTGAGGTGAGGGTGTGGCTACTAGCTCAGGGCCAACCCACTGCCAAGTTGGACAGGCAACTCCACGCAGGTTCTTGGACTTTCACCTGGTTCCAGGCCCCACAGAGGTGATGTGCTTCATACAGCTGCTTACATTTAGCACAGGCCACAGCTCTGTGCTCCATCCCACTCTCTCCCAAACAACAAACCACCTTCCTACCTCGCTCAGCCACCTTGTCTCCTGAGGGCAAGGGGAAGCCTGCACAAATCATCCTAAGAAATGTCCCCCAGTAATCTGACGTAGGTTTAAAAACCGGAAATAGGGCAATTAGTAAAAATGTCCTGCTGCTCACAGGCATGGCTTCCTATAGTCCCTGAAAGCTTTTCCTTTCTTTCATGTGATGCGATTGATGCCCTAAAGATGGTCTCTTCAGGATGGCATTGTTATTGCCCAAGTTCCAGACAGGAAAATTAAATATGGAGCACTAGACTATTGTTTTAGTTGTCTTTGGAAATAGAATTTGGAGTGCCTGCTTGTCCTTTTCCATTTCCCCCGGTGGAGCCGGCTCCCCCCACCTTGGAGGGCCTCAGGGATGGGGGAGGTCCTCCTGGGAGGGCTGCTGCAGGGGCCACGGCGCCCCTCCGGATGAAAGACTCAGCGGAACTCCAAGTCATTATCGTGATCAAGGACGGAGGGGACCGTTTCAGCGTGTAAATGCAGATGCTCTCTTGGTTTCTGTGATAGATGTGTTCCCAGTGCCAATGCAGTGGTGTGTTGAATTCTTTTTAAAATCTGAAAGACCTGCAGGCTCTTCTCTCCTTTTCTTAAATCCATTTCCCCGTTGAGATGAAAAATGTAATACTTTTCAGCTTACTTTAGACTTTCTTCAAAAGTATTTCTGGAAAAGGATCCTTCATGTGAAGCATATGAAAACTGTCAGAGATGGAGAGAGCAAGGCTTTAAAAACACACTAATGGAAGCCATTATGCTGGGGGGAGTTTCCCCGGAGAGCAGAGAGACACGGGGGCGGCAGAGTGGGGGTGTGTGGACCACAGAACCTGCGGATAAGGAGAGGAACTGGGTCCAGAGATGCTAAAAAGTGGGCATATAAGTAGATGGGAAAATAATAATGGCCGAGATGAAGAACACTGTTAAGCTTTGTCTTTCAGGGTGCTTGAAGACATGAGTTTTGGAGTCTGACGGCTGGAGTTCACATGTTGACTCTTCTACTTGCTGGCTGTGACATGTGGGCAAATTGATTTTTTAAATAACTTTCCTTGCATATAAAATGGCCATAAAAATGATTTCCTCATGGGGGTGTTGTGCTAATTACATGAGATAATGTGTATAGAACATCTACCATGTTCTCTGGTATACAGTAAGTGCTCAATACATGTTAGCTTTCATTAATATACTTTTGTGTTTATTATCCCTGATGCGTGGAGAAATACAGCATCCTGACTACTTTTGAGGTCATGGCCAGTATTCTTTTCCCTCAGAGTGTGTTCCCACTTGCATCTTGTCAAACGCATTAGCACTGCTTCTTGTGCTTGTAAGCGTATTTAAGCCCAGCACTGAGACTTCCTTGCACACATCCTGTATTCTCCAGTGAAGTGTGTGCTGTGCCTCGGGGTGGGGCGCCCGTGTACGGAGAGGGCTGTGTTCTAACTGCAACATGGGGTCACAGAACCAGGTCTTGCGATTCATTTTTCATCTCATCATTAGTCACTTTGCCCCATGCCAGGGCCCGAAGGCAGTGAGTGAGCCGGAGGTTTGCGCTATGAACAAATCTGAATCATGGGGAGAACATAAAGGAAAATGAGCAGTTTAAAAATACCCAATAGGAGAGAAACACAAGCAACATGGTTTCTTTTGAACTTCTCCAATTCACCCTCTAGAAAAGGTGTCATAAACCTCTGCAGGAGTGACTAAGAGTTGGGACAAAGGCAAGCCTGTTACAGACGTCCCCGCAACTCCAGGAGCAAATCTCGTTTTCTCCCTCCTAAATAACTCCAGAACATTACATGGCATTAACAAGTTTCCCAGGACAGGAACTTCTAGTTTATTATTTGCTCACATTGTCATCAGAAATTAATTTTGTCCCTGAAAGACAAATTGGCTGGTAGCTTATGAAGTTAAATGGAAAGAACAAGTGAGCATCTGTTTCTTCTGCATTTTGTCTCCTTGGTGTCTTACATATAAATGAATCAGAGTGTTCAAACTTAAATTAAGATCTTTGGCTAGATAAACAGTTAAAACTGGTTCCCATAGCTACCTCTCACACATAGCTGTGATTGCATTATAATCCCCTAGTAATCAGCTCTAAATGAAAGAAAGATGATAAGGGTGCTCTTTTCAGTTTTCAGTACTGATTTTTATTAGCTCTCAATCAGTCCGGGACTGCTCTGTCTTTCATCACATTGTGGTAGTGTTTGTAGAATCATTAGAGTAATAAAGTGTAAATCTTACTGAGGTGCATTTTTCTTGAGGTGTTTTATATAACGAAAACTCTGAAGATTACACTGGCTGGTACAAGGAAGATTTGTTTCTGCAAGGAAAGTAAGAATGTAATGTATGCTATATTCATTTAATCTTTAGCAGAGCCAAGGCCCAGTGAATTACCCAGCCTAGGTAAAGTAACTGACACACACACACACACACACACACACACACACAAACCTCTTGGACTTGCACAGCCAGGTACTGCAATAATATAGATTTGCATGTATTTACCCATTTCCTAATTTGGCTTATTATTCATCTCCAACACTCTGTCAGGGGCAAGCCCTCACATCTACAAATGCAGTCCCCACAAAACCGCAAGCTTTGCTATTCCCAGTGTTAGCTCTTTAGCAAACTGGTGTAATCCAATAAAACATCATGTCGCAGCAACACTGAAGTATTCATTGTGGGATAAATTTCAGCTTAAAAAAGTGCACTCGTCCCTTCTTTCTCATATATTACAGTGACCTGTGTTTTCAGCTCCATTTTGGGCTGGAGATTGTTCAGCGGGGAAAAGTGACAACCGGAGCTAACTGCTCCTGGATGCCTTTGCATTTGTTCTGGATTTTTCTGGGTCTGTCCAAGAGATGCTAACATGGAAAAGAACTTGCACTGACTTTTCCTGAGGGTTGCAGGATTTTTCACAGGTTTTGCAGGTGTGCTACACATTTGCAATTAACAGAATGTTTAATCCCGACGTGTCTTTTCTTTCCCATAGGCTTTATTATAGTGGAATATGTGACAATGCTTCATACCTATAAAAATGCCTGCTTATTTTAAATGTTGGATTTTATGCTTATATTAGGCTGAAAGTGCCCCTATATTTTAGTGACAGACATTTACGCTCATCCACGGGGTAAGAAATAATATAATGTAGCAGTATGTAGTCTCTATAAGACTATAGAAATGTAGTGGTTTTATACTTAATTTTAAGTTACTATGTTTTAAACAAAGGTTTTGCTCAAGGTAATTATTTCAGTCCCTGTGATCACATGGTGCTAATGTGCACCTTTGCAACAAGCAGAGAGTTTGTGGGATTCAGGTAGCCAGTCAGGGGGTGGCATTACGAAGATTTTGCCCAGGTATCTCTTTAGTTTATACCATTCTGTGTGAAAACAGGAGAAGGATTTGACCTGCAGATAGAATTTTTGGAGATCAGCAAGAAGAAATCACTTGATTAGGGTGGGTCAAGATAATTAAGGAAATCTTGCTTTTTCTTTTAACCCTTATATAGTCCTGAGAAAGACTGCATGTTATGGACTACTCATATTTAAAAATATACAAGCCTGAATTCAAGCATTGGTTCTATTTTCTTTCTTTTTTTTTTTAAAGCAAATAAAATATTTTGCTGATGATGGCGCTTTTTGTATGTGTTTGCATGTTGGTACTTAAATGCAATATGTCTGGAAGATGTTGCTATTTCACACTACACGCACAAGAAAGAGTAAATTGTAGGTCCTGATTATCAACAGATAACAAGACATACTGTATATAAATAAATGCTCAGCATCAAAACCCATTATTGGATTAGCTATATAATCATGTCTCAGGCTGTAAGTCTGTGCTGACAAATGAACACTTTTCATTTGGCTCAAGGTCCTCATCAGCAACGGAACTAATTTTACATTCTCACCCATTAAGTGAATAAGATGTGGAAAAAGCTGTCTGCTTTTTGAAGTGTAAATTTGCTGCTACAGGCTGTGCAGACCAAAGCGCTTTTGAAGCAGGCAAATGAGATCATCTCTAGGGACATGTGAACCTCACAAAGTTTAGGTCATTTCTGTGGAAGGGATGAGGTGTGTGTATGTGTGTTCATCAATGTTCGTGTGAGGGAGGTAGCTACATTCCTTGGGCCGTGTGGGTGTTCTTAGACTCGGACGAGGAACATTTTGTATAAACCTGGGAGAGAATTGGGAGTGGTGTCTCTATCTTCACTAGAGACTAAGGACCCATAGACTCTGCTGCAAGGCAGAGGTGGAGCAACAGGGATGGCAGGTTAGGCAGGCAGGTTGCTTAGCTCTCAAAGAGGAAGAGCTCATTCTTAAGAAGGAACAGCAAAGCTTCTGGAACCCATGGCTCCAGGTGACTTTAAATACTGAGTATCCAAATGATTCCACCCTTTATTTGTAGCACAGATATCTTCTTTGAATTCCTGGTTCCTATAAACAACTGTCTACTTGTTGTATCTTCTTGGATGGTTCATGCATAGCTTTACAAGACCATGAGGCTGTACCCCAAAACATGCCCCTACCTTCTAGTTCTTTATCTGGTAAACTGCATCATAATCTTTCTCTTTGCTCAAGCCAGAAACTTACAAGTCATCCTTGTGTGCCCCTTCCCCACACCAATGCAATGCAATCTATCTGCAATCACACTGGGTTTTTTTGTTTGTTTTGGTCTTTTTTGAGACAGGGTCTCGCTATGCAGTTCAGGCTGGCTTTGAGCTCACTTTGCAGCCCAGACTGGCCTTGAACTCACGACAATCCTCCTGCCTCAGCCTCCCAAGTGCTGGGATTACAGGGTATGCCCCCACGCCTGGCCTTGCACACTGATTTTATAAAAAGACACACCTTAAATAGGTATTAGCCCAGGTAAACATCATCTCTCACCTTGACAGCAGTGCCTCTCCACCTCCCCTGTGACCACTCCTTCTTATCATCGTTCATCCTTAGCTGGAGACTCACCTAAAAACGTGCGTGTTATGGGTTGAACTGGGTCCGTGCTTTACCTGCATGTTGAAAACTACTGTTCTAATACTTCAGCACGTGACCATATTCAGAGATAGCATCATTGCAGATGTAATCAGCTAGATAAGGTCATCCTGGAGTAGAGGGGCCCTATCCAATATAATTGCTTTGCTTATAGACAGAATCCCACAGAGTGAGAAAGACACATGAACAGGAGAAGATGATGTGAAGACAGAACACCATCTACAAGGAATGTCATAGATTGCCGGCAAATCAGCAGAAGTTAAGACAGAGGTCTGGAACTGAGATTTCCTTATAACCCTCAAAGGAGCCAACCTTTCTAACACCTTGATATAGTCCTTTCAGCCTCCAAAACTGTGACACAGAAAATTTCTGTTGTTTTCCCATCCAGTTTGTGGTATTCCATTATGGCAGCTCCAAGAACTTAGGTTGGAGGACTACCATATGAAAGATGGGCAGTGTGTCAGGTCTTTCTGCATTAATGGCACCAAGATGTTTGTGAGTCCTCTCCCAGAAAGGATTAGGACCCTTGGCAAGCCAAAGAGGACACTGCCGTATAGAAATCTGTGATCTCAGCTTTTGTCAAGTTGAAAAATAGGAATTGCATGGGTGAGTGTAGGAGACACTTCTAGTTGTTCACCAAAATCTGTTCTTTCTTCTTCCTAAACACACAATTAAATTACATCTCCCAGCCGCCCTTGCAGTTAGGTATAGTCACATGACTGAGTTTTCCCATGGTTTTGGGCAGAAGTGACAGTGAATTTCTAGGCCTGCCTCACTTAAAATCTCTCTCTTGCATTATGCATGTTCTTCCCTCCTTTGAGGGGGTGTCAGTGACCAAGGCAATCTTATAAATGACGGATGAAAACGAAAAGCCACCCTCAGCATTGGTGCTTTGATGACTGTGTGGAGAAGGTCTTTTCTACCGGCCTGGATTGAGCAGGAAATCCTAGTGGGAACTTTGTATCCAGCCACTGAAATTTCAAGGTGTATCCGTAACTGCAGCCCAGCTAAGGCTAACCATTTCTCGACAGCTCTTTCAGAAGCTGACATTCATAAAAGGCGTGAACCTGCAAATACAAGGTCGCTGATAATGTCAGCTAAGGAAGAGGACCTGGGAAGGGAAGGGAATGGATTCAAGGAGGAATCTCTCTTCTCTCTTGAGCCACACAGAAAAACATATAGAAAGAGAGAAGGTGACAACTCATCCTTCCAACACTCTGAGACACAGTGGAGATGAGGGACACTATGACATCTGCAAGGTGTCTTGCCATTTTCGGCAGCACATTCCTGGACACTGCCCCATTTCTGATTAGTTCTGTGTCCTCTCTGGCCAGGACCCTCTTTAGCGCATTACCAGGTCTTTGAAACTAATAACAGGAAGACAAATGTTTGTAAGGCACACACTTGGGCCTGGAAAGGAAAGGAGAGGCAAAACAAATTTCGAAGGATGTCCGGATATTACATATCTTCTCAATGGCCCTGTCTAGGACAACAGTGCCTATTTTTGGGTGACAGGCAAAGTCTAAGATGACAGTGCCTACTTTGCCCATCTTCGGGTGATCTGTTCCAACCCAGTGATTGGTAGCTCTATGTCTAATGATTTTTTGGAAAGATACACTTTATCTCATTTTGTTATTGAGTAGCTTGTTTCTAAAAAGTTGTCTCACCAACTGAACATTACCGGGTTCGGGTTGCTTGCCTTTCCTTCTGGAATTAGATTCCAGGTTGTTCTTGTCTAGAACAAAGAATTGGACAAAAGGAGCAAAAAGCAGCGGCAAACTTTCGTCAAGAAAGTTAAAGGTGAAGAGTGGGAGAGAAACTGGCTCAGCAGAGAGAGCTTGGACCAAGTAAATAAAAAAAGAGGGTAAGAGCAAAGATAAAAGTACACGCTAAGTCTGGAAAATGGTATGGGCTACCATGGAAAGGTATGCTATCCAAGACTTCATAGCAACAGTGTGTCCTTTTATTCTGTCCAGATCTTGAGGAAACCCATGAGAGATCCTACATATGGGTCTTAAGAGATGGTGCTGGGATCCCATGTCTCAGGTTGACCTCGGGAGGTCATCCTATTGAAAACCCGCTCAAATTCTTGCAAGAATTCCATGAGCAGGGCTTTGGGAGCTGTTCTGTGCATGTGTCCAGGATCTTTTGTTTTGTTTTGTTTTGTTTTTTCCAGTACCAGGAATCAAACTCACGACCTTGCGCTTGCCAGGCAGGCTTTGTGCTGCTGAGCTAAATCCCCAGCCCTGTGTCTGGGATCTTGTAATTAACAGGTCACGTCCATCTCCCCTGCCAGTTTTTGCCATATCCTAATTTCCTATCTCAATTAGAGTGCCACGAAAACCTTGTGAGGAGATAAGACTTTATTGTAGACAGTGTTGTTTACATACTGGGGTCAGAACGATCCATGCTTCATTTTCCTCCTTTTAGTAGCTGGACTGTACTTGCTGGGCTGTGAGAGGAACTCAGTGCCAGACCTCTGTTAGAGCTTCTGCTGGATTGCCGGTTCTTCCCAAAAAAGGGAGCAAAGGTGACCCAGTGGGGAAGGCTTCTAGGATTCTCTCCTGCTACCATGGTAGCTCCTGAGGCCTTGTGCTGATGAAATGGAGCCTCTGTTGGCCTGGCTCTGAGGGCTCCCAAGGAAGGGACTTTGCTGACTTGTACTGGGCATGGAGTTTGAGGAAAAAGCAAGTTTTTGCTGGTTAAGCTACCATGTATGCTATTCTCCAGCATAATGTATGCTGTGCAGACTAATACACTTGTTCTTCCTCATTTGATGTGCAAAGAACATCAAGTTCTTTTTTTTTTGGTGGTGGTGGTGGTGGTAATACTGTGGACTGAACCCTGGGCCTTTGCACTGAGCTACGCTGATAGCTCTTTTTCTATTTTTTTATTTTTATTTTTATTTTGAGGCAGAGTCTTACTAAGTAGTTAAGTTGCCCAGTTTGGGCTTGAACTTGTCATCCTCCTGCTTCAGCCTCCCAGAGTTCTGAGATTATGGGCATGTGCCACCACACCTGGCTCAGAACCCCAAACCTTGCCAGCTCTCTTCTGGATGGCCATTTGCTTCTAGGGAGACCTGACTTCTCCCTAGCCTCAGAGGGATCTAAGCCTATCATGATAATCTCCACCCCCCACCTCCCCAGCCGGGATGACTTAGGAGGAGGCAGATCAGTCCAGTCTGGGGTATTATGCTGGGGGAATTTTGGGGAAATTTTTTCCTCATGTTGAGAGACAAGAATGCGTCATTTTCATGCCCAGGGGCATTAGTCTGGGAGAATAGGAGACTTGGAGCTGCTACAAGCATCTTGTGGCCATAAGGGGAGCTGCCACCACACTGAAGATGACAAACTAGAAAAGAGGAATCCTCTTTCAGTTGTTTTAGTTGGGCATTCTATTCCTTATACCTTGGTGTATCCAAACAGGTTATCTCCAGTGTATCAAAGGAGAACATGAAGAGCAAAAAGTATAAATGACCTGTTCAGTCTATTGGATTGTAAGGGAAAGTCAGGTCTTCTAATTCTGATTCTTCTCCTTGCATTATTCTGGGGACAGTATTTAGATTTTTTTCTCTCATCTGCAAATAATTAATTGGGGGTGGCTGCTTGGAGAGTTGTTTTGGGAATGGTTTTAAGACCCTATCCAACATGAAGGAGGGTTTGGTTGATTAACAATTCCATAGGCAGAAGAGAAGGAGGAAGTGTACTTTTATTTTCCCATCATAGTACTATGCTAGGTTACTTTTAGATTAACGTGACTTTTAATGGCTAAGGTGGTGGTGTATTAGTTATATACTGCTGAGTAACAAATTACCCCTAAGTTCACAGCTTAAAAAAAACCTTAAGCATTTATTATCTTTAAGTTTCTGTGGGATATGGGAATAAGAGTGTGGATTAGCTGAGTGCTTCTGTCTCAAAATCTCTCATGTGGTTGCAGTCAAAACTGTTGTGTGGGGTTGCAATCTAATCTGCATTGGAGACTAGGATTGGGTGTTGGAAAACCTGCTCTGAGTTAACTCATGGTTATTGGTAGAATTTGGTTTCTCTTCACAGAGCAGCTCATCACACTGCAGGTGGTTTCCTCAGACTGAGAAAACAAGAGAGTGACCAGGAAGGAAGCCACAGCCCTTCTGTAACTCCGTAGAAGGGGCAGCCCGCAACTTAGCCAGCATTGTATTTATCAGAAGTGCATTATTACACCCGAGCACATCAAGAAGAAAGAGAGTTACAGGAAAACTGAGTCTTGGAAGATGGTGCTCAGGCATGGCCATTTTGGAGGCTGCTGACCCTCCACAATGACAAATAAGAAACCACTTGAAATTCCTTTTTTCTGTTACAGTTTCTGTAGTTGTTGTGGTTAACTTTTGCCCAAAAAGCTGTAATTTCTTTTTTCTAAGCTCTATTTTGTCTCTCTGTGAGTTCAAATAATAGCCTGAGTGCCTGCCTTATGACCCCTTTGTCTATCAAGGGGTTAATTGCATAATACCGATATTATTATTCATACTTGTAATTCATAATATTCAATAATAGTGGAAAAGAGTCCCACTGCAACAAATGCCACAAATACTGCCTCTTTACTTTTCTCCTGCCCTCCAGTCCCAGGCACACCCTGTGTATGCCTGTTGTGAAATGGATCTAGACCAGTGCTTCCTGAATCCCAAGTCTCCAATGCCTGGTATGGCCCCAGGCTGGGCCTAACTGTGCTCTCCCTCCGGGAACCTGCCTGTCGAGAAAGGGCACCATAAAAGAAAGGAGGAGGAAAGCCACCCATTTGTGCAAGGCCCATTCTTCAGGACCTGGTGCTTCCTTACACACCAGACACAGTCCTAGGAGAGGACAAAGTTTCCCAGGCTCCGAGGAAGAGCAGGGTGAAATATAAGGGGTTAATGTGAATCAAAGGAGCTGAGCAGTCAAGGGGCTTTTCCTGGCCTATCACAGTGGGTAAGATGAGGGGAAGAAAACTGGACTTTTAATAAAGGGAGGCAGATTAAATTAATCATGACAGGAAAATGAGCAAGAAATGCTTTCACATTGTTATTTAATAAGAAAAATGTGTAATTAACTGATAAAAATAGTTTTTGCAAGAAGCAGGCAGTTAAATAGTTTATAAAGCCAGCCAGGCCCAATCCTCAGCGTCCCTGACTGTTAGCAATCAGAATGCTTTTTATATGGTGTCTTTCTTTGGAAATGCACAAACCATTCGCCACAGACATTACCTCATTTGCTTCTCTGCCTAATGAACACTTTATGGCTGAGAAATGGTGGAGGAAGCAAGAGAATCTGAAGAGATGGGGAAACTGAGGCATGGGAAGAGACTCCAATTTAGCCTTCTCAGCCAGTTCCTGGGGGCAGTACCTAGTCTTCTCATTTCTCTGCCCTTTAATTGTGTTTTGTGCATTAGCTAATGAATTGAAATGAAACAATTGCTTGTCTCTTCCAAAAGCCGCATGGAGGAACCTGGGCTGTGTGTTCTGGCCAATATGATCCCAGTCTTCTGAGTGGGAGGAGGGGGTGGGAGAGATCCTGGCATTTGCCATCTGGTAAGCCTGTCTTTAATCCTCAGGAAAGTAATGGAATGGAGATGAAGAAAAAAATGTGTAAGAATCGAGAGCATAATGCTACCATGAGCAAGCAGCTGTCTGGATTTTTAAAGAGCAAATTCCATGAGACAAATTTAATTGCATTTTTTAATAGAATTAAAAAAAAAAAAAACAACCTCTACAACATCAGTGGGTGAGGGCAACGAAATGGATGCATCCAGAAATCTCGCTTGAAAGATGAATTCAACCGAGTTGGTTCTGAGCTCTGTGTCCTGGATGGAAACCAGGCTGGAAGGTCACGTGAGCAGGTGGTGGGCGACCGTGGACTGGCTGGGTGAGGGTGGCCAGTGGTGCACTTCTGGCAGGCTCCGAGATGGGCTGGTATCTACAGAGCATCATTATTAATGACTTGCGGGAGGTGACGAGCAGAACATTAATTAAATGTGCACACTTGGCCAAGTGGGAAATTGGCGGCAAGAGCACCAGAGGCAGGCGCATAATACCCAGGTACTTGTTTTTCAGCTTTGGTGATTTGGCCTGTGAGAAGGCGCTTGACTTCACTTTTCCTGCTCCTTCCCTGCTTTCTTGGCCTTGGCCCAGGTTTCTGCATGGTGCCCCGGGGGAGGGGATGGGGAGGTGCCTTTACAGCAGGCCCTCAGATCTGCTTGCCAAACACTGGGGTGTGTATAAGTTGCACCTCTAGCCCAATGTGCTGAAAAAGGAAGCCTGCAAAAATTAATATTGATATCAGCAGAGTAACAAAGCAGCTGTGAAGCTGGTTCACAAACATCTCACCCTATTTCGTGTCATGTTTATATCAACAAAGGGGAAAGCAAGCAGGTTATATAGGTCTGGGGGCATCTCACTGGAGTCATCTTTAGGGGATCTCTTTGGTCCAGGTCATTGTTTCTGAATAATACCTTAGCAGCCTGAATTTAGGCATCTAGCGATTTGCCCCAAATGCTAAAGAACAGCATGTACATTAGTGAAGCGCAAGCATTAGCCAGTTTTCACATCCATTCAATGTTTTGTCCTCTTCTTAAGAGATCATTTCTAATAATTCCACCAGCTAGGCCGATGGCTTTGTTGAAACCAGGTCTTGGCACTGTCCCTACTGGAACTAATATTTATTTGAAAATGATTCTGTTGCCAAGATAGAAAGAACTGCTCCATGAGAATGCATGTTCATGGCTCTGCAATGTCAAGTACTATGTGTTCCAAGATGGTAGATTATCTTTTGTGCTTTATTTAATTTGAGAACTATTAACTGAACTGTGACAAGGAGGGCTTTATAACAGTGAAAGTGACACTGATTAACCCTATGGCATTCTAAAATTGTATCATGCTTGGTAAGGTGGCCACACAAATGTTTTGGAAGAGGGATTACCTACTTCCTCTGTCCCCACTTTATTACACATACAACAGTAAGTAATGTAATCCAGTGTTCATTGGTGGTTTTGGGTATTATATCATTCAATTCACATCAGTGTGCTATGGAGGTAAAAATTATTCCTATTTTGCAGATGAAACAATCGATCAAGATTGGGACAAAGGCTTCCAAAGTGCCATGTAAACATCAGAGAGCAAAGTCTGTCAAAGGCAGAAATTTCCTGATCTTTCTTCCTGCTCAGACATCATGAAAATCACCCAAACTTGACCCTACATTACTTTGGTGGGGGATTTGATCCTATAATAAAGGATTTGGCAGGCAGAACCAAGCAGTTAAGTGCTACTCTTTAAGCATCTGCTTAATATTTCTTCAGAGGAGAGGTTGAGGTGGACATGAAGGCTGGCAGAGATGCTGCGTGGTGGTACCAGGCACATTTTCTGCTCTCATGAGAAATTCAGGTCTGGCTGCAGGCTTTAATAACTCACCCAGGAAAGCAATCATGCTGGCTTGGCTGGGCCCACCTTCCTGTGCAGGGCCTCCAGTGACTCTTTGTTCTTACAAAGCATGAATCTCACACCCCACACTCGGCAGCTTATTGGGTCATTCATTCCAATGATTCATAGAACGCTACCTTAGAGGACTTCTGATGTATTCAGTTTTCTGCATATGATTCCATATCTAATTATGTTTTTCTGAAGGTACAAGTGTTATTTTAACATTCTTTATAATTTGGAGCCCCAAGTTGCTATCCCACTGATCCTGTGAGAGTTATACTTGTACCCCACTGACTGGGATGGCAGAAAGTGGGTGTTCTAGGACTGAACTGACCGAACAACTTCAAATCAGGGCAAAGAATCTCTCAGTGGTGACAAAGGCACTTATGGCCTAAAAGTTGTAGCTGAATGTTTTAGGTATGTACCATGGGGAAACAATCAGAGATTTTCATCCCAAATTTCTTTTATAGAGCATATTTTGCAGTGATATCTGTACCCTAAATGTCCTCTAAGTGTGATTTTCCATTTTGTCATCAAAGAGAAATCTAATTTCTCTGTGTTGAATCTGGATCAGCCTTACGGCTTGGCTTATAGTCTGTATGTAAATGATACCATGTAACCTCAAATGAGGTCAGAGAAGGTCATGAAGGTTCTTGTGGGTTCTCTTGGGAGACCAGTTCTGGGGTAGGGGGAGGATTAAGGTTGTGTAAGAGGTCCAGATTTCCTGAAATGACCAAGCAAGGGAGGTCAGTTGTTGGAGTCCTGGTCAGCAGAACCAGTGGAACCTGTCCTTTTAGCCAGCTTTAACAAGGAACCAGAAACATGATGGAAGCCATCTTGAAGCTAAGCACCCACAGGCCTGCAAAGTACCACCCAGTGACCTCAGGTGACCCTAGAAGGAGAGGATGAATCACCCAGCTGAGCCCTGGCTGAGTTTTAGACTTGCAAAATTCATGAAATTCATGAAATATATTAAAATGGTACCTGTTTAAAATCAGTAAGTTCAGGGACAGTTTGTCTGAATATAGACTGGAACATTTCTCATCACTTACATTTAGTGCCATTCTGACCCTCGATGTCATTTAAAAAATGAAAATGTCCTAGTAAACAAAGTGACAATGACCTGTATTAGCATTACCCCCTTACACACTTCTTGGTGTGAAAGAGAATTTATTTCATACATGATTTTCTATCTTGCTTTCTAGTCAGTGGAATCAACATAACATGGAATCAGTTATTTTTGCATGAGCCGTGTGTCTTGCTTACTTTTCTCTGAAACAAAATACTTGATGTCCAGAATTAAGGAAGGAAAGGTTCATTTTACAGTTTGTGGAAGTTTCAGTCCATAGTCAGTTGGCTCCAAGGCAGAGTGGCAGGGTACAGGAGCAACACTTCAAGGTGGCACAAGACAGCAAAAGCAGCAAGAACAAAAGTGGGGAGGAGCAAGCCTCTTTTCCTCCCTTATATTGTAAGCAGGCTGCCCCCACCCAGGGCGCATGTACCACTCACATAATCTCCTGCTCTCCTCTTGTACAGACTCATGATGAAAACAAAGTGAGGGCTCTGGCCCCCTGCTCAGTCTGTTAACCTTCTAAATTTCTCAAATTGACACAATGAACAACATCCCAGAGCGGTTAGGGCATGTCCTTTCCACCCCATGATGCAGGACTGCTGAGTCACTTAGAAAAGCTTCTAGACACCTCAAGTTAAGACAATGTATCAACCATAACACTATGGATATATTTAATGAGCATTTTTTGTGCCCCATAGAGTGGTCTATGTAAAATTAATCCGATTCAAAACATATCATAGGCCAAAAAAACTATGGTAAGATCCATACAGGTTCAGTTGCTAGAGAATAGCTGGATTATTTTTTGAGTTCAGGACTGTTTCACCAAATTTGGAAGACCGCTGAAGGACACCAGGATTTGGAAATAAGGTTGCCAAGTCTGGGTGGCCACATGGAAATCTCTCTCTCTCTCTCTGAATGTAGGGCCTTCTAGTGGAAATATTTTTGGGAATAGATTAGTGTCAGTTTTTAAGCTGGCACTTCTGCAGTGGTGACAGCTTTTCTCTGACTGAGAAGACATTTTTACCTTCTCCTTGTGTACCAGGCTGCCTTCTCCAAGACCTCCAGGGATAGAGTCACCCAAGATGCACCTTAGAAAGTCCCAGGTACCTTTCACTGCAGTCTCCCTTTTAGTTCTTGGGCGCCTTGGCTAAGCTGATCTTTTACCCTTTCCCCACCCCTTTGCTTTTGCATCCATCTGTTCCTTCTATTTTCCCCATGAGTCCTCTTTCTCTGGTTGGCTCCCTTACATCTCTTGAATAAGGAGGACAACAGGAAAAGGGGTGCATGGAATCTTGAGGTGCAGTGCTGGAAGCGTCGTCACAGACATGGCTAGGTTCCATTCCCTGGCAAGCCTTGAGCTAAGAGAGATTTTCCTGATTTTTTTTTTTTTTTTTTCAGATAAGAAACTGAGGCCCAAAACAGAGGAGGACCTTGCTGAAATTCACTCAGTAGGCAAATGCTAGAGCTGAGTGTATTTGTAGCACTGCCAATTCTAGAAACCATTATCTTTCCTTTGTGGTCTGATTTAGGGGGAAGAACTTAATCTCTTGAACATAGTGAGGATTAAGTTAACTGCCTATTAAGTCATAAAGTGTTTTCTTTCCGTTCAAGAGTTTGATTGTTTCCACAAGTTCTTTATTGTTTTTGTAAAGTCCAGAGTTAAACAAATAGACGCTCAATCAATAAAGAGCAAAACTTTCAGGTTTTGTTGTAGACATAAACTTGAACCTTGGACTGCATATCACAGTCAAGCTTTAGGGGAAATGTATCACGCAAATCTACAAATGGCTCCTTTAACGAGGGTTGTTCCACATGAGAGGGCTGCATGTTACACTAACATTGTATGAGCTTACAGAAGACAATATTACGTGCTTAAAAACATACAGAATCCGAATGGCAATGCCAGCCAGCCATGTTAATGAGTGCTTATAACCCCAGCACTTGGCAGAAGGGGCCGGAGGATCACCATGAGTTTGAGGCCAGTGGCCTCTGAGCTACGTAGTGAGTTCAAGGCCGGTCTGAACTACAGAGCGAGACCCTACCTCAAAAAAAAAAAAAAAAAAAAAAAATATGGCAATGCCCAGCATATAATAAATTCCCAATAAATATTTGGTGAATAAATAGACTATTAACATTCAAGCCTTACTCCTCCATTTTGGGGAGCATAGCCACTGTGTTAGTTTCAGCTGAATTTTATGAATTTACCCCTACTTTCTATGAGTGACGGGCAGGGGATGAGATGTGGAGATTGGGGTGACGACAGTAATCTGGAAAGCCATAAAAAGCCCAAGCCATGTGGGAAGATCATGGCACCATTCCCCACCTCAATTTTCTCCCTGTAGAGTAAAAGCTGAAATGAGGTGGCCTTTCGGTCCCTCCAGTTCTCTGTGTGATCGCCTTGATCCCTACATGGAGGCCTAGTTATATTTTCGTTAAATGTTGAATCTGTGAAGCTAGTAGCAAGAATGCAGAGCACAATCATACAGTAGGGATTTTTAATTCAGACATTATTTATCCAGCACTAATAAAAAATACAATAGAAGGACTTTAAAAAATAAAAAGTAAACTGAGAAACTGCCAGACCATAAAACAAATACTTTCCTCTCAAGCTCTTACCAAATCATTCTAACATCCGGGGGGTTTCCAGGTGTTAAAATTGCCCCTGAGAAGAGCCTTTTTATTTCCTGGGGTGATGGAAATATATTGATAATTGCAAGGGGAAATGAGTTTTTAAAAATAAAACAATTAAAAGGGCTTAGTGTTTAAATGAAAGAGAATGTAATTTTCCTTTATCTATCATTAAATTGATGTTACATGCTATTAGAAGAATTTAGTCAAAGCTGATTTTCAAATATAATCCACACTCACACAAATAGGAAAGGAGGATGGGAATAGCTCATTACCTGCACACATATGTGCGCGCACACACACACGCACACACACACACACACACACAGAACCCCAGGGATTTGTCTCTTTAGAAATTAAGAAAATTCATGTGGGGACCAAGGAGCATAAGGGTGTGGAATCATGGAAATATGGAAAATTTTTCCTCATGCGAGGCTAGTCTGCGGGTAGTGGGACTATGACACAATATAGCATTTCCTATTTTTCAGCAGTAAATGCATTAATGTAATTAGGGAGCATCCGCAGTTGATTTCTGAATCATTGAACAGGTCTGAGATTACCCTCAGAGGGGACCTGGGGGTGCTCACATGGTTCTTGAGTTTTGTCTTTTTCTTCCAACCCTGTATTGGGTGGCAGCATGTTGGTAGTTTGAAATTTGGCCAAGATCGGAGAATCGGCACCATGCAAATAAATAAATGCTATAAACCAATGCATCTCCCCAGTATCTGGCTATAATTTAACTATACTTGGTAGCATATATTTATCAACACATGATTGATCACAGTTTTTAAGAACTTACAACAAAATTAATGGGGTGTATTACATTTGTTATTGTTTGTAGTGTTAATTAAATATAAATAAATCATATAGAGAACCAGCTGCCCTTTGCTGAGCACCCAAAATGTGTTGAACTCTGTGCTTATTCTGTCTGTCTCTAGTCCTCAGGAGATCCTGGCAAGGCAGGCATTGCAGTCTCCAGGTGACAAAATGGAGACTCAAAAAACTGTCTGTAGTCACACAGCTGGTAATTGCTCGGTCAGGATGGAAACCAACACATTCCCACCAATGACTCAACAGAGGCTGCTGAGATCAGCTCAGGAGGTTGAAGGCAGGGGAGGATGCTGAGAGAAGTATTGGTCCTCTGAAGCCCCCAGTAAGACTTGAGGGTCCCAAAGTTCAGAGGCTGGGCTGCTCTCTGCCTTTTCTGCAGGGGTGTCCGCCTGCACCTCAGGAGTAGTGGGTATGATGTTGGCCTTCTGGGCGATGTGGACTCTCAGCTAGACTGGAGTGAGCCCTCCTGAGGCTTCATATTGCCAAGAAATGGTTCCAGCAGTCTGGGTCCAATGAAGACTTTCTCCATGTCACTGGTTGTCACTTCCCACTTCCTTTCCTTAGTCCCTTCTGTGCAGGTTTGTCTTTTTCTACCTGTCCAGTCCTTGCCTGTTTTTTCCCTTATCATCTTACTCCATCTCCTTACTCCCAACAGCATCTCAGTAGAACATGACCTCTTCCCATTGTCGGAGCTACCCTAGGGTTTCCCAGGGTAACAGCACAGAGAAAATTTTGTTATTATAATAGTTGGCCACCACGTTTCTTCCCAGAAGTGTTTCTGGTCAGAGGAGATGCCTTGCAGAATGCTTGGCAAGGGCGCCTGGCCAGGGTGTGATACACGGAGGAAGAGTTGGAGCTGGGAAAGAGGATCTAAAGTGAGGTGTGGAACAGCAGAGATGGGGACGGGGAGAGGGTCTAAACCTGCCTGGGGTATTCTAATAAAGTTTATAATACTCTTAAAAGGGTTGGGTGAGGATTCTTACGTTTTGATACTGGAAAATGAAGAAGGTGATGTGTGTGGGAGGGAGGCAGCTGGTTAAGAAGTTGGAGCCGAGGACCCCAGGGGCCCCTGGAGAGAGCAGAAATCTGGAGGAGGGTTTTGGACTTCAAAAGGCCACAGAATGAGTGCAAGTTGGATTCTGGCTAATTTTCTTCATATCCACAAAGAGCTGGGCCCCTACTGGAGTCTGGGTTGTCCCAGCTTCCAAAGCTCAGACCTCCTCCAATCTAACCCAGCTTGCTTTGTCTTGATTGAGTGTTCTTCCTTGTCCGCTCATTTTTTCTCCTTGGGCTATGTGTCAGTTTAGGAAACCCAACTGGGACTATGAGATTTGGGGGGCAAAGAAACTAGGAAAGATGGAACACAAAAAGTAGAAAAGAAGCAGGGGCAAGAACAGAAAAGCAGTCTGATGGAAAATGCCTTCCACTTTAGAGACCTCCCTCTGCCCAGTGGAATAAAGCAAAACCAACATGTCCCAAGCCAAAGCTGACCGAAAAAAAAGACCCTTTCCTCCCAAGAAATCCATCACTATAGCACACATTTGCCGCTTTGCAGGGGTAAGATGAAGTGGAGAACATTCGAGGGAGGCAAAACCTGGGGACCTGGCTGGACAGGGCACAGACGGTAATGTTCAGCTGAACATGGGGCTGGGGCAACACAAAGCAGCTGTGGGGATACTTCACACTTTCCTGGGTCATTTCCATGGGTGTGCCAGCAAGAACTGATGTTTTAAATTCTGTCCCCAAGTGTGAAATTGAAAGTGGATGTTCCAGCAGAATAGGCCGTTGAGAGTACTGCGGAGAAGTGGGCGTTGGATCATCACAAAGAACTCGAGGGGATCCCCTGTCAAGTCTTACATGGTAGATTTTGAACTAGATAGCTGGTTTTAAAAACTGACATTGTGTGTGCCTGAAGTGTAGGTTAAAAACACCTCAAATTCTTCAGTCAGCCAATTGTGACTAGAAGAATGATCCCACTTTTGTTATGACTTGCCTTAGTCACTGAAGATAATTTCCTAACCTACAGAAAACTGTTAACAACTGTCAGACTGTTGATGCCATAGTGCTTAGTCAGTAAAATAATCCCCCAAAGTGGGAAAGCATCCTGACCTCTACGGAAAAGGAAGAGGCATGCAACTAAATTAATCACACTTTAAAAACACAACGTCATTTCTCACTTTCCTTTGTGTAGTAACAGAAATGTGAGCATTGGCAATTCTCAAGTACCAATTGGACAAACTTGCTGAGTGGAAAGATTGGAATTTAGGTGGCCTACCCCTGGGGTAGTGTTTATGATCAAGTTCGAAAGGGCTGTCATGTTCCAGTCGACACCACACTGCCTGGCATCTGTTTGCTAAATGTCTATAGCAAGATCTAAATCAATGAAAACATATCCCTTGTCTTTATTAGAGTGAGCTGGGCCAAAGAATATTTACACTGTCCAAAAATGCATTCCAGAGAAATTCAAGATTTATTGGGCTGCTGTTTACTAGTTGTAAAGTGGAGGCTGTGAGTGTCCACCTGATAGGGTTCTTGGGAGGATCAGAAATGAACACTTTCCTAAAACTTTAGTCCAGAGCCCGGCACGCAGGAAGTAACCAGTATACACCCAGGAAATGGTACTAGAGCTTTTGTTAATAAGTACTGGGAAGTTTGCAAAGCGATTTTAAAAATGAATAGAACAGAGAGAAGAATCTGTGAGATCCTGGCAGAGAAGGAGGTAGAGGACGACAGGTCAGCAGATGATTATGATGTATAGCCCTTAGTAAATATGCCGTATAATAAATAATAGGCATCTATATTGGATCCTACTTTAGGAGAAGCTTCAGTGCTCCAGAATGGGGAATCATTAAGGGTGAAAGGGCCATCTACTTGCATTAAGCCTGGAAATGTGAAAGACTAGGTCCTAGCAAGGCCGGTGCTGTCATTCTGCTGTCCTCATGATGGATGAGGATTCACGAGCAATTGAATTGAGCCTGTGTCATCGCTATTGATTGTTGTGATAGACTTCTTGATTGGAGCTGGTGGGCTAAAGTGTGGGTCGGTGGTCACACTGACACGAGGTTTGTGACCTTTCCTAGGCTTCTGATGTATCTTGCCACAAGCCCATCTGCTTGGGACCTGGGATCAAACTGGTGGTAAAAGACTTAAGCAATAAGGATTGAATGAAGCCACCCAGAGAAGCCAATGTGGCTAGAGCTCTTCTTCTTCTTCTTTTTTATTTCATTTCCAAATCTTTAGAAGCAGTTTAGTTAAGGTCATGGAGGTGAAAATGAGATGTATGGTGGTTTGAACTATTGCCTTTTCTTTGTCCCTGAGAAAGTTACTTACCCACTCTAAACCTTAGTTCTATTGTCTACAAAACATGCAAAATGAGACCTACTTCATTAGGGTTTTGAATTTTGTTTTAAGTAACAGCTTTATTGAGACACAATTTATATTACATAAAATTTACCCGTTTAAAGTGATTTCAGTGATTTTTAGTATACTTACAGAGTCATGTAACCATCACTACCAATTCTAGAACCCCTTTACCCCACAAAACCCTCAATATTCATTCCTCCTTTCTCTTAGCCTCTTAGCAATCTCTCGGGCGTTTACAATCTCTATGGAGTTGTGTATTCTAGAAATTTCACATAAATAAATCATATAATATGTGGTCTGTGTGACTAGAATTTTACTTAATGTAATGTTTTAAAAATTAATACATTTTATAGTACTTCATTCCTTTTTCTTGTCAAATAATATTCCATCGCATGACTACAAAAAGTGGATACTTCCACTTTTTCAGCAATTATGTATAACATTGTTATGAACTTTCATGTACAAGTGTTTCTGTGGACATATGTCTTCATTTTTCATGAGTTTTTGCCTAGGAGTGGAACTGCTGGATCACAAGGTCATTTCATATTTAACTTTTTGCCTAATTATTTTTCAAAGCAGTTGCACTATTTATAATCCCACAAGCAATAAATAAGTGTTGTGAATTCTTTACATTATTCAACACTTGTTAGTTTTTGTTCCTTTGGTTTTAGCCATTTTAGTAGATGTGAAGTGGTGTAACATTGTGATTTTTATTTGCATTTCCCTAATGACTAATGATGTTGCACATCATTTTATATGCTTTTTGGCCACCTGTATATTTTCTTTGGAGAAAGACCTATTAAAATTTTTTGCCAATTTTTTGGCAGTCCTGGGGGTTTAGCAGATTTTTAATGTGTTGTAGCTTTTTATTATTTTGTTGTAGGAATTCTTTATGTCTTCTGGATACAAGTCCTTTACCAGTTATATGGTTTGTGAATATTTTCTTTTATTCTATTAGTTCTTTTCATCTTCATAATGTTATCCTTTGACACACAGAAATTTTAAGTCCGTTGCTTCTCAGGCTTTTAGCTAAGATCAAGTGTAGAAATTTTAAGTCCAATGTATGTAGTTTTTCTTTTGTAGTTTGTACTTTCAATATTTGATATAACAAACAAATTCTTAAGCCAAGGTTATAACAATTTATTTAAGAGTTTTATAATTTAGCTCTCTTACATTTGGCTCTATAATCCATTTTGAATTTTTGTATATGGTGTGAGGTATGGTATATCTATATCTATGCATATGTTCAATTAGTATCATTTGTTAAGAAGATTATTTTTCATTGTGTGGTATTCATCATTAGATTTTCAGGAATAATTGGTATAACCTATATAAAGTTCCTAGTATATACAGTTCAATATATGGGAATTAGTTTATTATAATCAGCTTGAGATTTTTAATGTGAGGGTTGAAGATAATAATAGCAAAAGATAATATTTTATTTAATAGTTCTTGTGTACTAGACACATTTCAATTAATACAATAAGTTCTCACCTCAATATGAGATAGGAACTATTTTAATCTCTTCTTATTCTGATGAAGAGACTTGGATTTAGACAGAGGAAGGAACTTATTCAAAGCCACACAGGTAGCAAGCCACAAAGCACATATTTAAATTCAAACAGCCCCAGATTATGATGAGAATTAGTCTCAGAGACACTAAGGAGGGGTTTGTCAGAACAATACAAACATGGAATGAGGGTGTTCACTGACTAACATGGTAAGAAGCAGTATAGCTAGACCACATGGGTTTGGATCTGGGTTCAAGCACTTATGAGATACAAGTTCTTGGGCAACTCAGTTTCTTCCACATAAAAATGTGGTATGGGCTTAGGCTATACCTCAGGAGTAGAGTATGTGCTTGGCATGTGCAAGGCTTTGGGTTTGCTGCCCAACATTAAAACTAAACTAATCAGTAAAAACAAAATAAGGTGGGGAAGATCAGATTTTTATCCTATGGGTTTCTTGTAAAGAATTCATGAATTAATATGTATAAAATAGGTAGAACGGTTCTCAACGCATAGCAGATATCTAAAAATTTCAGGTGACACTGGTAGAGAGAGCTCTAAGCCAGAACCCAAGCTTCCTTCTTGAAGTATTCCTACTGTCAGAGCTGGCTTCATAGCAGAGCACCCTGCATAGCTACATAGGACCCTGACCTCAGAAGGGGCTTGGATATGTGTTAATGCTGTTGTCGCCATTCCAAAAAGAAAAAATGAAGGAGGGACATTTTCTTATGCAACCAGTCCTGGGCAGGGCATAAGCCTGGCTGGAGGAGCTCCCTCCGTCCCAGTAATGCTGATGCAGCCTGCGGGTGGTCTCTCCACACAGCATACTGTTTTGGCTACCGTGAGCTCCAGTACATCTCAACGTGGAAGATAGCGCAGCTCACTTTAATTACCAGGCCACTGACGCCAACACACACCCACCTGACATTCCTGATTTATTACCTAAAAGTGAGTGCAATGCGTAGTGTAGCCCAAATCCTGCCTTTATTATTGGACTGAAAACCTCCATTGACTTCACTTGGCAGCCTGTACCACTAATTGAGGACAGAGTTCGGCCCCGCGGGTTTTATATAGAACATTTTTCTTTATTTCTTGTTTTCATGGGTGTGTGTTGTGGGCTGGGGATTATTTTTATGTTTTTCCACTTCCTGATTAGTTTTAGGACTTGTTTATTTGGAGACTGCTTTAATAAATTTGCACAGCAGGGTGAGGTAGTAACAGGGTTGGTATATTTAACCAAGAACTGCCCTCTTTTCAGTTTGGTCTTTGGTGTTTAACTTCAAGGTCCAGTCACTCTGAGTCAGTACCAAATCTCTGCCAATCATCTATCCTGGACTGAGGCACACCAGGCTGGTTTGACTTGAGGGCAGGGCTCTCCTGCCATGTTGCCCTTGCAGTAGTCCCTATGACACATCACCACTGCCCTGCTAAAGCGTGCTTGAGTACAAATGACATTTTCCTGCCTGTTTCCTCCTCTAGACTGTGGAGACCAGAGGGAAAGGACTTGGTCACTGGTGCCATTTTAGTGCCTACTCTAGGTCCTTTCACAGAAACCTTTGTTTGAGTCATTTCCTGAGCACCTGTATGTCACATGTGGTGGGTGTGCCGATGAATACGACAAATGCAGTCCCCGCTCATGAGGGGCTTCCATTCTACGTGGGAAATGCAGTTCTGGGTAAGCAAAGGATTGTAGCAATACTTGTAGCATGAGGTTGCTATAAAGAAATAACAGTGAAGGAGGGTGTGTGTGTGTGCCTGTAACACTTGGTGTTCAGAGACGGCTCCCAGAAGAGGTGACTTCTAAGTTGATACCTGAGCAAGAAGGAACCGACCTTATGCAGACCAACTTTACCCAGGGAGGGAACAGCTGTTGCAAAGCCCCCAAATCAGGAGCAGACATGACTCTGAGAAGCAAAGGGTAGGCAGGAAGATGGCTACCGTGAGTACAGTGGAAAGAGATGAACCTGGCCAGGTAGGTGTGTTTCAGGTTGTGTTGGTCTTATTAGGGAATCAGATTAATTCTGTGGACAATGGGAACTTCAGGGAGAGACACGCCCTAATTTTCAGTGCGTGCTTTGGCTGAACTGTGAAAAAGAAGCTGGGGGTGGGGCAGGCACATTTGAAAGCAGGCAAACCAGTTAGGAGGCTTTAGTGCCAATTTAGGGAATAGACTGGATTATTCCAGAAAGAAATTGGTCTCGTCTCTGCTGAGGTTGGTAGTAGAAACTGGAAGTGGAGTAATATCAGAGTCCACAACCTCTTGCTCCGAGAGCCAAGGTGACATTCCTCTTGCCTGAGATCTTGCATCTATATTTAAAATGAACCTCAGGAACCCGGAGCCCTGGCCCTGTGAAGCTGGTGAGACAGTTTTTAGGGAGAAAAAAGCCAGCCTGGCTGGGAAGGGAGAGAGAGGAGTCACACACACAGCCAACGACTTTCCAAAGGCGAGAAACCGAAGAGAGGTGGACAGATCCAAGCAGAACTCGAGCGTGGCAAAGAGCTAGAGGGGAGGATGGGGTGAAGTGATCGCTTGTGTAATAGAGGACGCATTGCCGCTATCAGCAATGTAGAGCCTGACTGCCCGTGCTGCGCACTGGAACTTATTTAAAGAGGCTATTGTAAAAGTCTCCGAGCCAGTTAATTACCAGTTTTTGTTATGTCAGGAACTCCTTGAGTTAAAGCAGAAAGAAACCATTCATGAGTATGTTCCAGTTCTGTAGCTTAATGGGACAAGTAAAAAAAAATTAAAAAACTGATAAAATGATTTAGTTTATGGGAGGACTGAAACCCTCACAAGAAAAGCTGAAATTACATATTGTGCTCCGTCTCCTCCTATAGAGGCCATTGAAATGGCTGCAGACTTAATTGGACTAATGATCCATTGCCGTTATGCACAAAACTTAGGTATCCCCAGAGAGCTGACAAGGCCACGGAAATGGTCTGCAATATGAACCCAGGCGAGCGCACTGACCCAAGTGAGCTTTCTGATGCATGTGTCCGAAGGGGAAAAGGAAAAAGCATGGAGGTATCATGAGGACACTGCTGGGAAACCTTCTGTGACCATGCTCCTCCTTGTCTGCTGAGAACTGTGTGTGTGGAAAGCAAATGAAAACAACTCTAAATGTTCAACCCAAGAAAAATTTTGGAGGGGTTAAGAGGCTCAGATACCAAGAAATGAAGAGGCAGAGAAAATTTTTTAAAGGAGCATGCATTAGCGTGCTGTTGTTAGGAAAAAAATATCTGACATAAATCAATGGAAGGTAGGAAACATTTATTTTAGACCACGGTTTCAGAGGTTTCAGTCCATGGTTGGCTGGTCCCATTGCCATGGGCCTGAACTGAGGCCGAACATCATGGCACAAGGGCTGGTGGAGCAGAGGTGCTTGCTTTGTGGTAGCCAGGAAAGTGAGAGAGAGAGAGAGAGAGACAGACAGACAGACAGACAGACAGACAGAGGGACAGGGAGCAAGACAGAGACAGAGAGGAGACAGAAAGAGACAGAGACAGAAACAGTGAGAGAGATAGAAAGAGAGAAACAGAGAGAGACAGAGAGAAAGAATATACTAGCAAGCGTCCTCCTTTTTCAGCTTTTATTTCACTCGGGGCCCCTCCCTACTGGCTGCTTTTGCCAATTGAATTCAGGGCCAGTCCCTCCGCTTAGTTTACTGTCCTACATGCTATTCATCTCTGGAAACACCCGCGGCCAGACACACCCAGAGGTGTGCTTTACTAATTTTCTAGGTGTTCCTTCATCCAATCACATTGACAATATAGACTAACCCACACAGTATATTATCTAAATCAGGTTATCAAGCGTGATTCTATAAGCTGAACACACTTGAGATAGGAGGCTGGCTATGAATGTCATCCTCATGTCTAGCGTGTTATTTCTTGCTGGCTTTTTGGATCACTCAAGCCTCTGGGTTGCACTGGACCCCCAAGAGGATATCTGGAGTGGTGATGGGAGCCAGATAGACTTAGGCTCTAATCCTGGTTCTGCATTTACAGCTGTATGACTTTAGATCATTTATACCACCTTCTCACCTACCAAATAGAGATAATGCCCTCATCCCGAGGTGTACCTGGCACAAGGCAGTGAGTGAGTCTAGAAGGACATGGATATACAGATGCAGGATGCAGAGGTGGCCTCAGGCTCGAGAGCTTGGTACTTTTGGAGCAACCCACCCTTAGGCAGCAGAAATAGTCCTACCCCCAACCTGGGTCATTTGGAATTTTCCTTTAGATTTTAATCTCCATGATTGTGTGAGAGGCAAAACTGATAGGGGCTAACAAGAAACAAGTGGATTTTAAATTGACTCCCCCCACCTCCAAAGGAGTTGTGTTTTCAGTCTTTGCTTCTGTGGTTGCTCTTCCTTTGCATTTCTCTAATGGACCATTTTGTGGCCTGGGGAAGGTCTTGGCAATTTGCAGTGAAAAGGTAAAGATGCCATTAATGACTAGAATTTCTGAGGAGTAAATAGAACATTAACGAAAATGGCAGATGATACTGAGTGAGGGTCAGATGGGGGAGTAGCCCGCGGAACTGGTTGAGAAGAGATGGAGACAGCAAAGCATGTGGAACTCAGTGACAAAAGAGAAGGAAGATGTACTTGGACAAAGGGACCCGATGGCTCTAATACAGAATCATGAGAGCAAGGTGCAGCATATCCAGGACAGGTAAGGGTGAACGACAGCTGCTGTGGGGTTCGCCTTGTCCATGTGGTTCATCTGCAGAAGTGTGTTCAGACAGCATGCTCCTCTCTTCACTGAGACCTTAGATGAAGAAGTAGAAGTGTCCTGTTGGTAAGTCTGTGATTGTCAATTCCAAAGAAAGGAACAATTAGTGGAAATGCCACATCAGGGAACATAGGGCTCTTGCTATGTACCTGATGTGTGTGTAGCCCCCAAGACATCAGCTTCTAATCCCTGGAAACTGTGGGTGTTACCTTGTGTGGTAAAAAGGGCTTTGCAAATGTAATTAAGTTGAGCTTGAGATGGGGAGATTATCCTGGAATATCAGATGGGGCCTACATATAATCACAAGTGTCCTTATAACAGGGAGGCAGAGGGAAATCTGACTACAGTAGTAGAGAAGGCAATGTGGTGACAGAGGCAGGAAGAGAAGGTGATATGGCCCAGGGTTGTGGACCAAACAGTGAGGACAGCATCCCTCTTGAAAAGGCCAGGATGCAGATTCTCTCTGAAGGCCCCCAAAGGAACAAGCCCTGGTGATGTCTTCATTGCAGCACAATGAGATTGATTTTGAGCTTCTGAGCTTCACAACGACATGAGAATAAATTTCCAATAGTTTCAGCCACTACGTTTGGGATACTTTGTCCTACAGCTACAGAAAACTAACGTGATGTGTGACTTTGTCAAGAGTTGCCCTCTCTAAGCCTCAGTTTCCCCATTTGTAAAATGAGTCTTGTTCTATCATGGGTTAGCAGTGAGGCTCATTACTAATCATGGTGCAGTCTGGCCCACAGAATTATTGAACAATAATTTTGTATTTTCTAAATTAGGTTTAAAAGATAAACAGGCAGTACGCTAGAGGGTCCACATGGTACAGCCGGTCCGGGATACTGAGGTCATTTTTACCTCTTGAATTTCTTAGGGTTCCTTGTCTGCCTCAGACTTAGATCTAACATTAGTGATTGTGTTTATTATCATATAAATTGAAAGAGTAATTCTATCAAACTTCATGAAGTCATCCTGTTACAATATGCTTTTGCCAGTAATTATATAAAATATGTTTTCCTTCTTTATAGTTTAAATCCAGCCAATGCTCAAGAAGTTTTATAACAGCCAGAATTACTAAAATATCATATATAAGGCCTGGTTTCCCTCAGAATACTTTGTCATTTTAAACAGTATATTCCCCAACAACTCTGGGATGTAGGTGGTTCATATTTTCATTCCTATTTTCCCATATAAGACAGCAGTGGGCCTTGGAAAGATGTTTGTCTTAATGAATGGCTGAATTCTGCAAGCCATCTGCGTCCCGGCTGGCACTGTGACTTGGCTATCTGATATGTAGGGTCATTGTCATCCCTACATTTTGTGTACTACCTCAGGTTCGCTTCACTACCGCCTCCTCAGACAGGAACAATCCAATCCACAAATGATAATGGTTTCACCGGGTCTGAAATGAGCAGGTCCTCATCTAAATGAAGGTTATCTTACAGCAACAGAGAAAAAAGGCAGGCGCCCACAGGCACAGAACAAGGTGATAGATGAATGAAGTGAGGGGTGGGTTTTTGAGGTTTTGTCAGTTGTCTTGACAACAGTGTGTTACAGATGTGTGCACACTGATCTGCATGATTTAAAGCAATGAAGTCAGTTTTGTATTTCTCTTTTCATTTCCAGGGAAGGGTCTGTCAGTAGGCTCAGGTTATAGCCATAGGGGACTAACTATCAGATATAGTTTAACAACTGGCTTGACTTGCTCCTGAGCTTCTTCAAAGAGAATGAAGTCCACACTGGCTGCTTCCATTTTCCCACCTGCTCCCCGCTCCTCCCTCTACCAGTTGTTACTGAATCCACTGGTGAGGTCTTCGTTGCTGAATCCGACGCACACTATTTAGTCATGACCTTATCTGACCTTTCTGAGGATTCTGATTCCGCTGGCATACTTCCTCTTCTTCAGGCTGTTTATCTGTGTGCTACCAAGACACCAGTTTTTTCCTCTGATTTTCCTCCTCTCTTCTTGACCGTTCTCTGTCCAGTACCAAAGGGAGAATAAAACTGGACAGAGAGAGCTCCATTGTCTTATCTTTCCACACACTCTTGCTGGGATTCGCAGTCTCGACATGGCTTTAGATACCAAGGACCCATGAATATTTATCTCCAGCGGTGCTTGCTCGGATGAGGTTTCTTTGGCTGTCTGACTCCACCTCAGTGACACACTATTTTGTCTTGCTGTTATTAACAGTGATAGCTCTTCTAGAGTCTCAGATTAGGACAGTCATACGTGGCTCCCACTTCCCATATTTTCCAACTCATGCTCTTTTGTACCCCAGGCTGAACAATCCTTTGGCCACCAGGACGGTGCACTATTGATTCTTCTCTGATGGAAATTTAAAAAATTTAAAAATCAACTAGTAGTCTGACACCGTATCAGGACAAAGAAAGATCATGCAGCCCACCATGAGCTTGTCTGTTGGACTCACTCGGCCTTGACTGACTACACACAGTTACAAACCAGAGATAAGATGACCCAGCTCAGTTTGACCCCACCCAGGTGCACAGCCTGTACTTTCCATCCCCCAAATATGCCCTGTTTGCTGACTTGTTTCAAGGACTTTCTGCTCAGCAATGAAGAATAACTGTTACCCAGTAAGAATTCACCATACTTTAAAACTTTTGTATCTCCCACTTGCAAAACCTAGATAAACTAAACCCAAAGCCAGCTCCGGGCTGATGCTTTGGGAGTGATCCTCCATCAGCCCGCTGGCATAATAAAGGTTGCCTTCCAACTCCTTGGTGCAGAGCATTTTCCATTTGGTTTGGTACCAGGTTCGGTAACACTTCTATCTTTTCACTGCCTTCCACGCACTGCTTTAATATCTTCATTCTCTTTATTGGGCTTAAATTTATACTCAGTCCTCGTTATCACATCCTGTCAGAATCTCCTGACTCTCTTGCCCCCTCTCATTTCCTCAGACTCGTTTGGTGAAAATAGCCCTTTGGTTAAATCCAAGTCTCTTTTTCCTCTGTCTGTGCAGTCGACAACTGGAGAAAACACAAAGGTACACAAACTGGCCTCTATTTAAATTCATGCCCATGGACCTTAAGTTGGTCCTAATGCTGCCAGACATTAATGCTACACTCCATTAGTTCCTGGCCCCTTCGTTCTCCCAGTTACCTAAGTTCCTCCCCCTATACTCTCTGTCAGCTAATGACCTTACTTCTCACTTCATTAAGAAAAATGAAGCAGTCAGAAGAGAAAGTCCATAGGTTGTGGCCCCACATCCCCCACCTACTACTGTCTGCTCCACCAACTAGTTCCTACAGATGAACTCTCTGTCTCTGTCGAAAGGTAATCCCGAGGGGTAATCCCTGTGCCTGTGCAATGTTGTGTCCCCTCTTCGACTCAGACCGTTGCTACAGTACCTCCCTTCCTGCCAGCATTAGCACTGTCTTACTCTACACTGGATCACCCCCGTGCACGCACAGTAGAAGCCAAAGTAGCCTACAGGACTCCATGTGTTCTGGCCACTCCGCAGGCTCTTGACCTCATCTCCTTATTGTCTTTCTTTGGTACTGGGAATCGAACTTGCGACCTCGCGCTTGCCAGACAGGTGCTGTGCCGCTGAGCTATCTCCCCAGCCCTTGACCTCATCTCCTGCGTCTCTTCCCTTGCTCACTGCTCTCCAGACTGCCTGGCCTCCTTCTTATCCTCTAACTTTAGGGCATCTTTTCTTCTCTGTCTGAAATGTTCTTTTCCCAGGTATCTGCTTGTTGACACCCTTGCTTGCTTTAAGTTTTGCTCACAGCTCACTTGTCACAGGGGGTGGTCTTGACTACCCTTGCCAGAACAGCAGCACACCTGTCCCCAACCTCAGCACTCCTGATCCCCTACCCTGCATTACTTTTTGTTTTTTTGGCTTATGACCTACCTTTCTATATAGATTTCTTGCTTGTTATATTTATTGTGACTTGCTAAGCTCCTTAATGGTAAGTTTCTTTGGTTTGCTTGCAACATCTAGAATCGTACCTGGCACAGAGCAGCTCAAGAAAATGTTGCTGAATGAATGAATACCTGTGGGTCCTATCCATGTGGATGCTTTCTCAATCCTCTTGTCTTTCTGGCCTAAGTTCTTATAATATAAGCTTATAAATGGAAAGATTGACATTTCCAGCATATACCATAGTCCTTCCTCTCCACTACTCTACAGAGTTCATTTCTGTTCCAGGCTCAAGGATTTCCTGGCCATGGTCTGCATGTGACATGCTCCTCTGTGCCTCCGAACATCTCCTCTGTTATATATAACCCCATGGCATTCACCACCCCTGTATGGATTCAAGATCAGCCGAAATCTCTTCTCTCCTGTTAAGCCTTTCTGGAAGTTTCAGGCCTTTTCCTGGGCTCACAGAGGCCCATATATAACTTTATTACAGGGAAGAGTCTGTCTTCATCTCTTTCACGGTGTTAATACCTGTTTGATGATTGGTTCTGTCTGATTGAGTATATGCTTTGTTTTTTGGTAGAACTGACTGATGACAGAGATGGTGGTTGTGCGTACAGTTCATACTCATGTTTATCAGACCCTGCGTGGTTCCTGACTTTGGGGTCTCTTTCTCTCTCTCCCATTCATCAGCTCTTGCAGTCTTGTACCTGTACTTCCTTGTACCATGTTCTAGGAACACCACTGACCATGGAAGGAGTGATGTATGGAACCTCCTTTCCATAATCTTTCAATCAAAGTAGTGATGCTTCAATCCTTTGTATCAAAGTTCTGATAACTGGTCCTTTATCTCTCTTCTAAGCCCTACCCCCACCACACTGGTCTCTATTTTAGAACTGCAGAAATAACTATGGAATAAATAAATAAAATACATTTCTGCTCCCATTCTAAAAGCTGGACTTAGGCACAGCACCGCATCTAACCTCAAGGGAAATGGAAAAGTGTGTGTCTAGGAGTAAGAGGAAAACAGAGATCATGAGGGGTTCCAGAATTCCTCCATAGTCTTTCTGGGTCTATTGCTATTTTTCAAGGAGCATACATTTCATTAATGCCTATGGTATGGGTTTAATTTTCTGTCTCATTTACTCAGTGAGCTGGGATGGAGCACATGGAAGCATAAAGGTAATTTTGACATATGTCTTTATGGTCAAATTCTTTTTCCCCACTTCCATACATCTGTTTACTCTTCTAGATATCATTATTTTAGTGGCTAAAGGACCATAAATTGTAAGACTTACAGTATTTCCTATGTCTGATACTTCTCCCAGGCACAGGGGCTACTTTAACATGGGAGACCAAATCATATCTAAGTATATTAGTCATAATACTGAAAAGAGAGAAGAAAAGTCATGTTAATCAAGAATATTTTAGTTGCTGGTGACAGATGGCTGACTCACACTTCCTTTTCTTAAAAAAAGTATTAATTTGCTCAACTCTCTGAGAAGTTCATGAGCGACAGCTAACTTCAGGACTAGTTGAATCCATCACTTTAAGTAATATTGTCATCTCTCTCCTCTGTATGGTTGTATGGCTTCAGTCAGCTTAATTTTTAGGTAGTTCCTCTCCATAAGTAAGCAAGATGGCTGTTGGTAGCCCCAAATATTTATATTTCCAAGAATTCTGGTAAAATATCAGGAAATATTTATTTGTCTGTGTTATGGCTTGGATCTACAATGTCTCCCAAAAGTTTTGCATATTCAAAGGCAGGACTTTTGGAAGGTGATTGGACCATGAGGGCACTAACTTCACCAGTAGATTAATCTATTATTGATGATTCATAATTTGGTGGCATTATTGGGAAGTAAAGGAAACTTAGGAGGTAGGGTCATGGAGTATGCTCTTGGAGACCCTACCTTATCCCTGGCCCCTCCCTGCCATTCCTGGTTGCCAAGAGGTGAGTAGGTGAGTGGTTCTCTTCTCTCATGATGTTTCTATCTCACTACAGGCCTAGAAACAATGGAGGCAGCTGACCATGGATGAAAATCTCTAAAACTAGTGTTATGGTTTGTGTCTGGGTGTCCCCCCAAAGCCTCATGCAGTCATGGGGTGGGCTTCTAGAGTTTATGACTGATTCATGGATGTGAGCATGGCACCCACCCTGGGGCAGGTAGTTTGCATACAATATAAGGGAAGGAAAGAGGCTGCTTGCCTACCTCTCCCACCTTTTTGCTCTTGCTGCTTTTGCTGTGTTCTGTCACCATGAACTGTTGCCCTCTGCCATGTGCCATCCTACCTTGGAGCCAGCCAGGTATGGACTGAAATCTCCACAAACTGTGAGCTAAATAAACCTTTTCTTCCTTAATTCTGGGCATCAGGTATTTTGTCTCAGCAATGAGAGAAAAGTAAGCAAGACAGAAATTGGTACTGGAAGTGGGATCATTGCTGTCACTATACCTGACCATGTGGTTCAGGAGCCTTTGGGAATGGCTTATGGGAAGAGTTTGGAAAGGTTCAGAGATGTTGCCTGAAACAGTAGAGCTGAAACACCTTTGGCTGTTCTCTATGGGACATTCTGGTCAAGGCTCAGAAGACCGGAAGGTTAATAGAAATCCTGCCAGTAAAGACCAGGCTCAGGAGGTTTCTGCTGGGAAGAAGGACTACACTGGGTGCTGGACTCCAGATGATGTATGTTGTGGCTTGGCAGAAAGTTTGTCTGTATTTTGCTTGTGTCCAAAGATTTTACCTGAGACTGAGATTAAGGGTGGTGGACTGACTAATCTGGCAAAAGAAATTTCAAGGCAGTCAAATGTTGAGATAGTGGCATGGCTATTGTTGGGGGCTTTTAGCCAGATTTATGTCAAAAATCAAAAGCAAAGAGCCCAGCAGAATGATTTAAAATGTTGTGAATTTGGCCAGAAAAGAAGCTCCAGTAGAGCTGTGGACTGCAAAGATACAGCTGAGGAGATCTCCATTGCTGAGAAGGAACAAGAGAATCAAAAAGATGGCCTGAGGGCATCAAAACTAGCAGCAAATCTCCACTCTTTGCAGCCTCAAAACTGCAAAGGTGAAAGACTTTGCTTTGAGAAGAAAGCTGCAGAGTGCCATGTTCCAGAATGGCAGCAACCTGGAGATATAGCTCAGTGGCACACGCGCCTGCCTGGCAAGTGCAAGGCCCTGGGTTTGATCCTCGGCACCAAAAACAAATAAACAGACAGAATGGCAGCAGCGGCCACACCAGGTTCCAGAATTGTGGCAGCATAGGGAATTTGTTCCTCTGAATCAGGTTCAGAGTGCCCAGTGATCCAGGCACTTGACCCCTATGGTTAAGAGAGAGAAAAGCTTGGCTACTGTTCCAGGTGGCAGCAGACCTTGACATCCATGTGGCACTAGTTTTAGGCACATGCAGAATGCAAGAGTTGTGAGATTAAAAAGGCTTCCACCTAGATTTCAGAAGGCCTGGGAGGCCAGGCAGTGTGCTCCTGAAAGGGCAGCATGTGAAGCTGTGAGTGTGAAGCAAAAGGTGCACCAGAGATTGAAGAAGTTTGAAAAAGCCAGGAACTTGGATTGTCTAAGAAAAGCTGCAAAGTGGGCAAAAGGAGGGAGCAAAGTGGGCCTAAGAGAGAAGCCATGATACTGTAACCACCAGAAGTGCCACAGGGGTGGAGTCACGCAAGCCCTTTGGAGCTCACAATGTGCCACAGATTGCTTCAGATGCTGGACATGGAACTACAGGACTTAATGTTTGCCCTGCTGGATGTTGGACTTGTTTTGGTCCCAATGCTTTATATTCCCCTGTTTGTACCTTTTGGAATGGTAATGTTTATCTTGTGCCATTGAATGTTGGAAGGGTTTAACTTTTCACTTGTACAAGGGCTCACAGGTAAGAGTTTGCCTTACATCTCAGAGGAGACTTGGGACTTAGACTTTTCAACAGTGCTGAAACTGTTAGGATTTGGGGAACTTTTAAAGATGAATCAAAATATCTTTTGCATAAAGGGGTATACATGAATCTTTGGGAAGCTGGGGCAGAATTTTATGGTTTGTGTCTGGATGTCCCCCCAAAGCCTCATGCAGTCATGGGGTGGGCTTCTAGAGTTTATAACCGATTCATGCATGTGAGCACTATACCCACCCTGGGGTAGGTAGTTTGCATACTATGTAAGGGAGGGAAAGAGGCTTCTTGCCTGCTGCTCCCCCATTTTTGCTCTTGCTGCTTTTGCTGTGTTCTGCCACCATGACCTGTTGCCCTCTGCCACGTGCCACTCTGCCTTGGAGCCAGCCGGGTATAGACTGAAATATCCACAAACTGTGAGCTAAATAAACCTTTTCTTCCTTAATTCTGGGCATCAGGTATTTTGTCTCAGCAACGAGAGAAAAGTAACCAAGACAACCAGGAGCCAAAGTAAATCTTTCCTCTTCTCAGTTGATTTCCTCAGGTATTTTGTCACAGACAACAGAAAGCTGACTAATACAGTCTGATTCATGCTCTCGCCTCTGAACCCATCTCCAGGCCACAAGTGTGGAGAATCCCATCAACAAAGCTCAGATCAGCACAAAGGCCCTGCTGTGTGTTTCCAGTTATGTCAGCCCCATTTGGACTGCACAGACTGAGCCACCTTATTATACATAAGGAAAGGATGAAAAGAAAGGAAAAAAAAATTTAAATGTCCACAGTAGAAGCCACCTTAAAGGAATTTTTTTTTTAAAATACCCAGTTGTGTGAAATGAAGAGCTTTTGCCATTCTTCTTCTACAAATATGTTCAGTATATTTCATTTCTACCCTGTACTCAAAGTTTCACAACCACATGTGACCTGCTGTTATGTTCCAGTGGCTGAAGATGGGTCCCTTGTGTTTAGCTCCCTGATAACACTGCATGTCAGTCTGGTAGGTGAGTCAAGTCCACATCAAGACTTATCTCCATCTGCCATGTCCATTGCTGACCGCTGGGTCAGCTTCAATTGTGTCCTGAGTGTGGACAGAATCATACTTGGCACCTCTGTGTTTTATGTAAAGTTTAGCATAATTTTTAAACATATTAGCACTTCAAAATAGTCTTCCATCTGGTTAAAATGATGTGTGAAGATTGTGGTTTTTTTTGTTCTTTTGAAAAATTCTTTCTTTTACTTTAAGTAAGCTTTCAACTTAAAGACATTCATCATTTGAAAAAAATTCTGATAAATATCTATTCATAAAAGAAAATCAAGAAAAAATGTGAAAAAGAAAGAAAAACCTTCGCAGTTCTTAAACCAATGGGAAAAATGGTTAAAGTTGTTCAATTAGTTTTTACAGGATTTAAAAAAAATGTATGGGCATGTCAATACAAATGTATAATTAATTACAAAATTAAACCATATTTAAACCTATTCATTTACTTAACATGATATGCAATATTTCTCATCTAATTAATTTTCTAAGGAATTATTTTTAATGGGCACAGTGTACACATTATATATGTCTTACCAAATTTATTTCATACTCTGCTTTGGGTATTTAAATTCTTTACAATTTATATTATAAATAATACTATAATTCATATCTTTTATTTTTTAACACTTTGAGTATAATTTTAGACAAATTTCTGATCATTGACTTCTGAATTATTTTGGGAGCTTTACACATATTTAAGAAAAATGATACTGCTTTATACTCTCACCAAGAATATATGAGCATATACATTCCCCTGTATCTTCTTCAACACTGAACAGTAACGTTTAAGAATTGCTAACTTCATGGCGATAGTACCTAGTTTATGTTTAAATTTATATACTTTGAATGTTGGTGAGTTTGTCAGACTTTTTGGGGTATTTATTAGCCATTTGTGTTTGTTTGGTTAAATTTTTACTCATAGTCTTTGCCTTTGAGGGTTTGTTTGTTTTTGATGTGTTTGTCCTTTCCATTTTGAACAATATCTTTGGTGACAGACTTTTTTTTTTTTGGTACTGGGAAGTGAACTCAGGACCTCATGCTTGCCAGGCAGGCGCCATGCTGCTGAACAATACCCCCAGCCCAACAGATGTCTTGGGAGAAGAGAATTCCCCTAGGAAACAGAACTGCTAATTTCTGAACTTTTCTTACCTATATGGAGATAATATTTGGTAGATCCATGAGTAAGGAAAAATGGTCAAATATTAGCCATTTTGCACAGTTCAACCTCTTGATACTTGCCTAACCTCTCTAAGAGGAGTTTAAAAGACTCAAATGAGTTGAATGTGTAACATGTATGGATGAAAGGAAGGAACTGGTTAGTTCATCCACAGCAATATTCTACATGACATTTTACCCATAGCATTTCACTTATTTCTCACCACAACCCTGTGTATATTCTTTTCTGCATTTAGCAGAGGAGGGAACCAAAGCTCTGCCCATTTGAGGTCCTTGGCTCACAGTAAAGTGAATGTCAGCCCTGGGTGTCTGAGCCCTGGCCCATGATTTTTCCACTTTGTGATCTTGCTTCCCTCCAAGTCCTTTAAAAGGGAAGTAAACTGGGCCTGAGCTCTAGCTCAGTAGGAGAGTGTTTGCCTCATATGTGTGAGCCTTGGGTTCCATCCCCAGCACTGCAGTCAACTGATCATAAATAAAGAAAGAAATAAAAATTAGAAGGTAGGTAAACTTCCTTCCTCCCAGGCATACGTACTTCAGTGGTGATAAGTGATGGACACTAGACAAAGCTATGTAGGTATAACCTGGGTCAGTATGGTAACCAATCAAGGCTCATTAACAGCATAAAGAGCATTCCTGAGTTGTGATTATTTTCTTTAGGAACGATTGTGTTGCAGAAGTAAGCAATTTTGAGCTCTTGGGAATGTGTTTGGTTCTCAGGGCTAAAGGCTACGATGATTTGTAATCACGACCTCTTGGGTAACTGCTTAGGTCATTCTCATTTACAGTTACCTAGGTTATGACAAGACAGATTCACAACCCTTATAATGCAACTGGGGAATGATACTTTTAAAATTCTGAAATTTCCAAAACGGTGTCATGTGTTTGAGAGTCCCTTACCTCTCCATTCTAGGCGTGTGAGAATAAACCAAATCCCTGGAAGAATAATATTTCTAGAAATATGAGGAAAAACTTAATTTCTTTCATTTTATATCCAGATGCTTTCCAGCAGGAAGGAAAATCTCTGTAGAATACAAGGTTCCCAAACAAATAAAACTTCCAAAGAATTCCCTTTTTAGCAGATTGCACTGAATAACTTGCAAACTAGCTGGTGAATAAAAGATGCTTTGAAGATTGCATAGTTTATTCAAAATATTTTCTAGGGATAAGAAGACACATTTATAATCTATCAACAAGTATTTTTTTCATGATCAACTCCTGTGCTTAGCTAATCTTTAGGTAGAATTTTTAGTAATCAATGGATAAAATAGAATTTAAGAATAAGACTTCAGACAAGGCAGTGTGGAGTGGTCAAAACGAATGACTCTTGATCATTGACTAATGGTTGATTGATTGTGTCAACTTGAGAGCTCGCTTCAGCAGCACACACGCTAAAAAATTGATTGTATCAATTTGAGAAGTTTAGAAGTTTAACTAAATTGGCTCAGCAACTTTACACTTGAAGGTGTGGAAGACCCGCCCTAGGGCAGCTCATTGCCTGATGGTGTAAAGGGGAAATGAGGAAGGATGAATCTGCTTCTGTCCAGTGTTTGGAGGAGCTCCAGCCTTCGCCTTCAGTGTGGATGTCATCTCCTGGATCTCAGCACAGCCTCTTTGGCTTCCAGCATGGATCCTTCTGTTTTCTGTTGCAGACTTTTTGGCCTCCTGATATGGACTTGCATGGCAGACTGCAGTGAGCTCCAGACCTTGGACTGAAATTTTGGTCTCTAGCGTGCAGACACCCACTGCACACTTTCTCATCCAACCCTGTGGCTGACCATCATAAGCCAATCTTGTAATTTCTTATACGTTTGTACATTTCATGTTACATCAGTTTCTTTACTAAAGCCTGACTGATAGACTGACTTATATAGTCTTGAAAATTAGAAAAAGGCTGAACTCAAAGACAAGAAACTTGTCGTAAAGGTTAGAACACAAAATAGTCTCTAAAAGAGCAATAAGCAAATCTCTGTGGGGAGAAGGGAGAGATCATTTCCCCCTGGGAGACCAGGGCAGACTCTGAAGAGGACGTGGCATATAAGAGGTGGAGGCTTTGGGCAGGCTGAGTCAGGAGGGGTGCTCCAGGGAAGGGAGAGAGCAGAGGTAAAGTCAGGAGGTCGCAGTGGTGTTGGGTGGAGGAGTGGCTCTGGCTGGGTTGGTAGTGGAGGTGAAAATGCCAGCTCGGGCCAGGCCAGGTCTCCAGGAAAGCGAGCCTTGCTGGTGTTGCCACCCACGTTGCTCTGGGGCACATTTCTAGTTCCTACCTTAAGAGTTCAAGGATATGAACATTCTCAACAAATAAGCAAATGAAAGTCAAACAAGTTTAACCTGGTGGTGGTACATTTTAGTGTTTCCTTCCCTCTCAGGATAAGTTGTGTATTTATCTCCTAGTACAATAGAAACTTCCTTTTTATTTTTATTTTTTTCATTTTAAAGAGAATAGTACATGAGAAACAAACAAACAAAGACGTAGAACAGTAGCAGCATACCAGTATCACGAACATAAACAAATCAAAGTAAGAACATTCAAAGTGATACAGGGTCTCAAGACAAAATAATATGAAGCAACAGTAGTTGTTACATTACATACTGCTATCCTCAACTACATTGCTCAGATTACCAGATGTAAGAATGATTGCTCAAACCATTAAAGAGAATAAGAAAATAATTCCTCGATAAAACAGTTTTAGACTAGTAGCTGGTTACCTTTAAAAAATTCAGCTAGAGAGACTCCTAGATAAATATTCATTTTTATCTTAAATGTTTTTATTTTCTTTCAACATATATAAATGTAATTTTATTCACCAGCTTTGCATTATTTTTATTATTATTATTGTGTTTTTGAGACAGGGTCTCACTGTGCGATTCAGGGTAGCCTCGAGGTCACTTTGTAGCCCAGGCTGGTCTCAGATTCACAACGATCCTCTTGTCTCAGCCTCCAGAGTGCTGGGATTGCAGGCATGTACCACCACGCCTGGCTATTATTATTATTATCACTTTATTGTAAGAATTCTCTTTTGATTAAAGGCCTAAAGATTATTATTACTATCATTTAATTCTAAGGCTTCTTTTCTGATGAAGGGTCCAAAGATTGGAGTTTCCCAGTCATCTCGCATAAACCACACCCGAGACTCAATACCTATGCTTTTCAGTTTAGGTTCTTTTCTTTCTGTTTTTCTTTTCTTTTCTTTCTTTTTTTCTTTCTTTCTTTCTTTCTTTCTTTCTTTCTTTCTTTCTTTCTTTCTTTCTTTCTTTCTCTTTCTTTCTTTCTTTCTTTCTTTCTTTCTTTCTTTTTCTTTCTTTCTTTCTTTCTTTCTTTCTTTCTTTCTTTCTTTCTTTCTTTCTGTCTTTAGTGCACTTGCAGTACTTGCAGTTTACAGTCATCTTGGGGAGTGGGACTTATTAACCTCACTGAATGTAAACATTATATGTCATAAACATGAGCAAAGAGGAATAATATCAGTGTAGGTTCTTCTAACCCAAGAGACAAACTTAGAGGCACTTGTGAAGCAATCTGAACACAGAATCATTTCAGAGTTTTACTATTTTGACCAGTTTTTTAAGGTTGTCCTGCCAACACCTCATTAGCCAAAACTCTTTTTAGCAACTGCCTTTACTAATTCTTTCCAAATCATCCTACTTAGTTTTCATAGAAACAGCACTCTTTTCTGAACTCATATTTCATCAGGTTACATAACGTTGATCAAAATTATGTGATTATTACAACAAGGAAATTAGGAAAAAGGAGCCTGAGGATGATGCAATGAATTTTTTTAAAAATGGGGTCCTGCAGTACAGGGCCTTCACACGGGGCTACATCACTAGCCCTTTCTTATTTTGAGACAGAGCTAAATTGCTAAGTTGCCCAGGTAAGATTCGAACTTATGACCCTCCTGCCTCAGCCTCTCAGAGCGCCGTACCGTGCCTGGCTGGATTCTTGACAAGAACATATTTCAGACTGCGGGAGTGGAAGCACAGGCTAACTAGAGCAGCCTCCTTTTCAAGACTGTGGAAGTGTTCAGGGGCTCGGCGCTGTGTCCGCCAGAGCCTCCAGAGAACCTGTGGGAATGGGATGGCTGGTTAATGCCAAAGTTCAGAGAGCTCCCACGGCTGCACTGGCAGCACTCTTCCCATCGCGCAGGAACCTCGGTGGACCTGATGCGTGCGGCACAAATTAAACACAAAGCTGGTCAGCCCCGGGGCAGTGAGGGTGCCTCCCCTTAGAAACACCAAGGGGATGCTGGTGTTCCTCCCCGAGTCCCTGGGGGTTGCCTCCACCTCGGGCTCCAGGAGGGCAGCTCCAGAATGTGTAATTGTTTTAGTGTAAATCAGTCTGAAGTGGGGAGGAAGGCTCTGGGGGACCATGGAGTAGTGTTCGGCATGTTGCTAATACGTACTAAATAGCTCCCAATAACAATGGACGTGGCTTTCTGCTACACTAGGCAGATTGCTCAACTCCCTGGGAATTGGCTACTTGGAGGAAAAAAATGAGGGCTTCCAAGACTCTGGCTGGTGTCCTAGCAAAATTCATTTTCTCCTGTTGAGGTGACTCATTCCTTGCAGGAAGGACAGGAAGAGGGGCCCACCTGAGCATCTTAGGCCAATCGCCGAAGCCCCCACCTTGCACAGAGCAGACAGAGAGACCTCGAAAATCCCCTGCCCTCCCCTCCTCTCTCTCTCCTCCTCCTCTCTCCCCCGTCCCCTCCCCCTCCTCTTCCTTTCCTGCTCCTCCCCCCACTTCCTCTTCCTCTTCTCTTCCTCTTCTTCCTCCTCCCTCTTCTTCTTCTGTAAAATAAGGGTAGAGTGAACACATTTGTCAGTGTCAAAAGCCAAGCATCACATACTGGCGGGCCATGGCCACTAACAAGGTCTTGTGTTTTCTTAAAGCACAGACCACTCCATACACTAGGAGCAAGAACCGCACAGCTGCCATGATCTCCATGCTCCTTCCACTGGAGGGCACTGAGGCTGAGGTGACTGAAGCCCATCCCACTGGTGAACCACCAGGGATAACTAGGGACTCTGTTCTTTAAAATGGCTCCAGTCCCTGCGATGACCCTGGGAACCAGAAAACCATAACTTGCAGGAATATAGTGATCCAGGGAGGTGAGGTAAGAGGTTTTCCCCTTCCCTTCTGACCATCCTGAGGGTTTGAAACATTCTTTCCATCCAGCACCCTCGATGTTCTATGAATGCCCACTACCCTAGTCTTCCCAACACGCCTTCCAGTGAGCAGACGTCTAGCACTGCCCACTGTGAAGCAGGCCTGGCCTTTCTGCAAATTGGGCTAAGCTAGGAAGTTGGGTGGCATAGAGGCAAATCAGGGACCCAGGTCAGGGTGTGCACAGCTGCCTCCAAGAACCCCAGGCTTGGTGACCCCCTCGAACTTTCCTGTGGGGGTCCCTGTTATGGCAGAGCATCAAACAAGTTAATGGCTCACTCAGCTGTGAAATGCTCTACTACGGTGTGCGGAATGGCACCACCATTAGAATCAGAGCAGGGAGAGCAAAGCACTGGCAAATAAATGATTTCTTCCCAGTGAATGGTGGTGTTTAATCTGATAGGGAACAAGTGAACCTGCAGTTTTTCTTGGTTAGTAGTGGCTCAAGCCCAGCTAGAAGTTTAGCATGTGTTTCTGGAAGTCGTATAAAAGAAGGCTTTCTTCAGAGCCACCTTGGAGACCTAAGAACTGGAGATCCAAGGCTAGAGGTGGCACTCGAAGGGCTGGCATGGTAGGGACGGCCTGAGGCAGCGGGGACCAGGTGGCACTGCCATCTGGCTTCAGTTTCGTGGTCCTTGGAAAATAAGTTGGTGTTCTGAAGGCCAGGCAAGAGGGATCACAGTGCCAGGGAACAGGGTAAATGAGAACTTGTCTCTAAGCCACAGATGCTGGAATTTCCCATAATTAACATTCCAGCCAAACATTCAAAAGGCCAGGCCTTTGGTAGGCTTGTAAATTAAAACAGGATCAAGTATTTAGAGACTAGTTATGAGGGTAATGGACTAGGAGACCATTGGATTTGTGATTTCTGAGCTGTGACTCAGTTTTTGCATCTGTAAAGTGGCAAGAGATTCAGAAATTTAATACTCATTAGTCCTGATAGAGATTATAACAGATCATCTAGTGAAATGCTTTGATTTTAGAGCAAAGGATCTTGAAGCTAGAAAGAAAAGCTTGTCAATCTAATAATTTTACTATTAATAGACTATTGACTGCAGAGGAGTGCCTTAAGTATATAAATACATTTGAGCCTCAGAAATGTCTTCTGAATAGTTACTATTATCCTATCTTTTTAGATAAAAGAAACCCTGAGACTTCAAGGGGGTGGGCATTCTGCCCAAAGTCATACAGCTAATAACGGGCATAACCAAGACTTCAGATTAAGCTTGGTGAATACTAGGTTTCAAAGTAGATTTTGAGAATTGACTCATAGCAGCCCGTTGAAGTTTTTTGTTTTTTTTTTACTTTCATATCTCCAGTGTTTAGAGAGAATCATAAAGGTGTTGTGTAAAAGAGATACTGGTGTTTTTTGTAAGCAATCTATGTTCCATTGTCCAGCAGTAATAATGATAGTAATAGTAGTAGTAATAGTAGTAATAATAATAATAATAGAACCATTTGCTTAAGTTGAAGGGACTGACCTGACTGCAGCTCACACTGACTGTGTCCTTTTCTCCTCAGAATTAGAAGGGGACCTGCTCTCCTTCTAGACTCTGCTTTCTTCCTTTCATTGATCATATTGGAAGTCCTGTTGCAGATGGACCAGCATTAGGTTTTGTGAGGTAATGATATCCACTGGCACCGAAAGGTATAAAATAAAATTACTTCAAGCAGAAGCTCTTTTCCAAATGATTTCATGTCTAAGATCTAAATTATTTATTTGAGAAATTAATCAGTTTGGATTTTAAAAGTTACAGGAGGGTGATTTTTTTTCCTCCTTCTGCCTCTAATGGATAATTTGAGGGAATAGGCTTTGATGTTATTAAGATAAAACATGGGTTTGCAAAGTTGCTATCTGAACTTTTGGCTGGGGGTGCTGCTTACAAAAAAAAACCTCTGATGGTTATTGTATCCCCGGGTACTGGAGGGCAGGGGCTACCTACTGACAATTCTCTTCATCTATTATTTAGTGCAAAGTCTTGCACAACTGGGTGTCACACACTTGCTTGTTAAATGATATATGGAAGACTGCAGGAAAAATCGAGTCCAGCTGGAGATTAAGCCCCTCTCTTAGCTAACTCTCTCTCTTTTCTTGGCTTGCTTTCTCTCACTGCCTGCCTGAATCTGGCTCTGAGCTGGCTGATCATCCCTGCAGGACACTTTCTCAAGTTGAGGGAGCGATCAGTGTCTTAGCTGGCTTCCATGTGCCATATGCATTTTATTGATGTTCATCTGAACACAGGGCTCTGCTTTGAGAATGAGGCCCACAAACCATGCCAGGCCGCTTCACTGTTCCTCTTGCATGGTAACACCCTATACCTTGCATGAACTTGCCCCATATGCATGTGTCTGTTCACTACCATGGTTCCCAAGCCCATGAAAATCCTCTGCTCTGCTTATTCACTGATATAATTGGTCTACCCACCATCAGTACTTTAAGCCAATTGTCCTTTCACTGTATACTGCCACGGATGTACTTTATCTTCACTTTATTTCTTTACCTGAGAGATCTTGTTGGGTAACCATAATTCTAATTTATTCAGTGTTTTATGTGTGTCAGGATCTACACGTGGAACTTTATTATTATTTTTAATAATTGTTATTGAGATAAGGGGACACTGCCAAAGAGATCATTTTATTTCTTTTCTTTTTCTTTTTTCTTTTGCAGCTGCCCCCAGTTCTGTGCAGCCAACTATGTCTTCATCAAATGCCCCACTATCACTCCGGGAGACATTTATTTGGCTGTGCAAGCTTTGGTCATGGGCCCGTCCTGGATGACTTCGCCCCACAGCCTCACTGCATGGCTCTGCCCCTCTGAAGCCATTCGCCTTCAGGTCTCTCAGGAGCACCTCTTCAATTTACAACTAAACACAGAGACTTACCCTGGGCATGTGTGAGCCTATATATATATATATATTTTATAGCCTATATATATATATATATATATATATATATATATTTATATGCAACTGATATTTTCTTATATACAAGACTCTTAGTGGGTCACCTGCCCTGTTGTTTCTTTCACAGGTGCAGAAAGATGGGCAAAAATATTTACAGTACAATGAATATCCTAAACAAATCCATTGCTTTACGCCATGGTCTTGCCAATGTCTTCAGCATCTGTTGTTCAGATTTTATATGCATGACCAAATATGTGACAAAGATCAAATCAGGACCACTGTGGCTGGTATAGGACCAGTGCCCACCTTGTGAGCTCTTCTATGAGCCATGGTCTCTGCAGCTCCTTCATCAAGCTCTGAAGGACACCAGAAAGCACAGCTGGACTATCAGTCTCGTCACAAGTCAGGAACACCTGGCAACCATCACCAAGTAGATAATTATTTTCTGTATTTATCGTGCGTAGCTTTATTTCAAGACATCAATGGTTTAAAAAGCAAAGAAATATTCTCCTATTTCATCCAAAGATACATTTTCTAAGCCCATCTTCCTATACCTACCATTAAAAGAAACATACTGGTCAGATCAAACCCATAATCACCCATCTAGCGCTAACTAGTCTGGGAGAACAAAATTAAATACGACATGGTAGCTGCCATTCTCAGTGATGATATTATTGTTCTTCTTAGTTTTCTGGATGTCTTAAACTCAGGTAGCCAGGGGCTCTCCAAGAGCAAAGTAAAACAATCTTTTGTCTTGGATTTCACCCCAATATCCAAGTCATACACATATCACAAAGGTAGGTCACATTATAATTTCAGCTAAGGACCTAGAATTAGAGATAGCTCACTTTGTTCCTATAGGACATGCTGGTCTTAGACCTTAGCTGCTAGTTTCCTTTGTATGAAACCAAACTAGATGATACATAATTCATGGCAAAACATGGAGTGCCATGAAGTCAAACTTAAAGTTTTCTGGATGTATCTATGATCTTTACCATTTTATTATCAGACTAATTTTTAAAAATGTGGCATTTATACTCCATAGAAAGAAAATCTGACTCCTCTAGAGCTAGGAAGGCAAAAGAGATGACCTTTATGTCTTTTAGGTTATGAGTATATTGGGATTGTGACAAAGAATGTTAAGTGTCCACCAATTCATGCCTTTGTGTTTTGGGCAACTTTGTAGTTACGTCTCTGAGTTCTGGCCAGTCGAGCTTGGCAGAAGTGATGTGTGCCATTTCTACTGACCTATAAAATGTCCAATATTTTCTGACTGAACGGAAAGGATTCTCAGGCTTGAGAAGAGGTTGGAGCTGGAAGATAGAAAGAGTTCAGGCCTCCAAACGACTATGTAAAAACCTCTTCCACCATCCTGCATTAGATATGAAATAAGCACTAATAAAAATTTCTTACACTAGACCATTGAGATTCAAAGAATGCTTGTTGTAGGAGTACCTTAAGTCAGAGGTGTAGTGGGTAAAATCGTAAGTATGAGAGTCAGACAATTCTCAGTTTTCTACAAACTTTTACACTTGACAGCTGTGTGACCTTGCACAAATTACTTAACCTCTCAGAGTTTCAACTTCATTTGTAAAATGGGAATATAATAACGCTTATAGGATTGGGGGAGAGGGGGCTGGGGATTTAGCTCAGTGGCAAAAGCGCCTGCCTGGCAAGCGCAAGGTCGTGAGTTCGGTTCCCGGTACCGGAGAAAAACCAGGATTGGGGGAGAATTCTGTGGAAACATATGTGTATAATGTCTGTTACATAGCAGGTATACTGAGATTACAAATTTACCCACACAATCCAATTGTGCAAAGCGAATGTAGTTCCTTTAGTTCTGTATAACTTAAAAGTTTTCTTCAAGATCCTACAGCCCTGGGGTAGCAGAGAAACAATCTTGAACTTCAAATGAACCAATTAACAATATGTTAGTCTCCTTAAGATAGTTCTTTTCAGGTAGGTATTCAGGTTTTCAGAATCCGCACCGCCCCCAAGATGGTCCATGAATGAGTTTACTGTGTTCCTGTAGCAGCAGAGAATGGCCTTGGATGTCTCTAGGTAGGCTTTTTGGCTGTCCTCTGGCCTTGTTGGACAAAATCCCTTCCCTGTACTGTTACTGTTAGGTCTAGGGGCATCTGTTGTGGAAACTTGAGACCTCTTCTCTCTCACCTTGCTAAGAGCCTGGTGGGCCTCTCTTTTGGCCTAGCAGGAGCTGTGCTGTATTTGGAGGTCTGGCTACACCTATCACTTACTTGCTTCCTGGCCTTGGCTGCTTTTGGCCACCGGACCACTGCACTTCCTGGTGGTGACCCCTGTGATAGTCTGTCCACACATCAGTTACTTTCCAATTCTTTCTACAGAGCATCTGGAGTCTCTAAGTACGTCCTATACAATCGGGAGATTCCCGCAGACCAAGCCAGGCCCTCCAGCCTATCCATGACTTGGCTCTGAGGGTGTGGCAGTCCTCTGCAAGCCAGGCTCCCTCAGAGATTCGGACAAGGACTTCTTCGCCTTTGGTATTTATGGAGGACAGGCCCTATCATAACCACATCCTGGTATTCATATCATTCTATAATCTCCTCTCTTTGAATTTGAGTGAGGCCTATGATGGTTTCTAACCAACAGAATATGAAAAATGTATGCAGGTAATTCCTATGATTATGTTGTACAAGATTTCATTTGCTAGCAGACTTGGTGTGGAGATTGCTTTGCTGTCTTGGGGACCGGCCCTGTTGGGAAAACCAGTGTGGCAAGGAGCTGCAAGTGACCCATAGGAGCTGAGTGACCTCCAGAGACTGTGGGTGACCTCCAAGATCTGAGGGCAGCCAGTGGAAATTGGTCAGTAGAAAGCCAGGACCCTCAGTTTTACAGGCACAAAGAAATGAAAACTGCCAAGAGTGTGATTAAAGTTGGAAGTGGATTCTTCTCCAGGCAAGTCTCCAGCTGAGAAGGCAGCTCAGCTGCCATCTTGACTTCAGCCTTATGAAATCCTAAGCAGAGGATCCAGATAATTCCAGCCCCCACATAAAGTAAGATAATAAGTGTGTGTGTCATTGTAAGCTGCTAAGATTGTGGCCTATTGCTAAGTAGCAAGGACCTTTGAGTAAGAGAGGGAATGTATGCTCACTATCTCCCTTCCCCTTATACCCTTATGCTTCCCACAGTCCACAGGGGACCAGGAAAGGTGCAGTGTTCACTTTCCTCTTCCCATGTTCCCACCAAACATACACCATAATTTACTGCTGGCTAGAATAGCACTTACCCACTCCACTTCTTTGGGCTTTGATATATATATATATGGATATACAAAGATAGCTGGGATAATTGAACTGCTGAAGTCTATTGGTTTATTGAAAGGAACAGTTAACACTTAAATTTTCCTTTTTCTGACCAAATTTGCATGATTATATCTGGAAATCTGAACAACTAATTTAAAGACAACAATATGCAATATAACAACTATTGTTGAATCTTGATTAGTGAAACTCTGTTTCATTTCTAATTTTTTATTACTTTTTATTCTCTGTAATTGTTTGATCAATCTTGCATTCTTACATCTGGTAATCCGAGCAACTTCGTTGGAGATAACAATATGTAATATAACAACCATTGTTAACTTCCTATCACCTTGTTTTGAAATTCTGTATCATTTTTATTGTTTTTGTGTTGTTTTGTTTTTGTCTTGGTAGTTGTTATTTTGTTTTCTTTTCTCTTTAAAATTAAAAAAAGATGTGGAATGGCTGTTGTAAAACATAATTTAGAGGAAGAAGTAACAAACACACAGAATTAATATTTTTAAAGTATTATTGCCATTATAAATCTCATTACACTTAGTTTTCTTCCCCTTAGATTCAGTTAGTCTGAGCCTCATTGTTTTTCTAGATCAGGAAGTTATTTATATAACTTTATATAATCTTCCTTAATTTTCCCTTTGGTTTTTCTCTATCTCAGGCTTTTCCTGGCACAAGGAAGGCTATTGGATTGGGTGGCTCACTTACTTAAATAAATTTATAATGCTTCATACAAATGTTTAGAGTCTGGTTTCCCATGAGGATGTATCTGTTGAAAGGATGATCAAAATAAGTGACTCATCAGGGTCTGGTCTTTGGAATATGCTCACAAATTACTAGACCCAAGAAGAGATCTAGAAAGTCCAAGATGGTCATTTTATAGAAAAGGAAACTGAAGTCCAAGGAGATGAGATGACTTGCAACAAGTCATTCTGCTTCCAATAAAAAAAATCTGAATATTCAAAATCTGCAATCCATGCACTAATTATCTTAAGCTTATCATGTACAAGCTGCAAGTCAATACATATCAGAAAATTCTTCATTAAGCAAGTTTTGCCAGAGTGGATTCTTTTTCAGATCTATTTTGTTGAAATATCTTCCTTTTGCAAGAATTAAGTTTGTATCCTTTTTCTGCTGATAAAAGAAACACCTTCTCAGGTAAAGTCAAAGAATAGCTACTTTGCTCTGACCTAAAACTGTAACAACATTTGCAGAACTATGTCCTGTCACACCCTGGCGAGGGAGGTGTGGGGATTTGCAATCACTGGACTCCAGCTGGGTTGTCTGGGTCTCAACAAAGCCTTGGTCAGAAATAGAATTTTTAACCATGCTTTTATATGTCATCTCTTCTTGCTTTTTCTATCTCTCTTTTTTTTTCTTCATAAGAAAGGGAGCTAGATTTCTCCTTTCCCTGTTTTTAGTTTTGGGTTTCAGACAAAGCACTGAAAATATGAAAATAGCTTTGTGAAACTGAATAAGAATTAAAATAGTTCTTTTATTATTTGTATTTTTTTTTTCCAAATAGTTTTTCACCTCTTGAATTAGAAAATGATTTGGGTCATAGAAAATAACTTTTGCAAAGCATGTTGTTATTTTATTCCTAGTTTTCTTAAGTGAGCTCCCTGCTGTTGAAATACTGTCACTCTTAGCTTTTAGTTTTTCCCAATCCTAATGATACTCAGTTCATGATGTCACGCATGATGCTATATGCTCTGGTTTGATGGGAGATGGTGTAGTGTGACAGAGGACTCTGGTTATAAAGTCAAACAGATCTGAGTTCAGCGTTTTGAGATTTGGGGCAGGTTACTTAAGACTTCTCTGAGGCTTTGTTTCCACGTATGCACAGCAGGGAGACTGATAAGGATGTCGTGACTATCACATGAACTAAGAATGCAGCACCTCTAGCATCAGGCCTGGTTCTATCATGTGTAGGGTGCTTTATTACATTTACTGCACGTTTTTGATTATCCACATTCCCAGCTGCTCTGGATGTCTCACTGAGCAGGCTTTGTGTCTGCCTTGCTCACCCCTGTAACCCAACACCCAGTTTAGTGTCTACTGCACAAAAGGTATTCACAGCATGTTTTTGTGAATGAATGATGAATTGATAATCAAAAACTGTCAACTAATAATTAGTATTTTCCTTAATCTGAGTGTCACATTAACAGATCACACAGATCGAGTGAGTCCTATAAGCAACACCTACATTCAGGCTTGGTTCTAACAAATGAGTGTCCAAGGCTTCCTACCTTGGCCTTATTTAGTACAAGTTTTAAAATATATAAAAGTGTTCCTTCATAATCTGATATTAATTGGAGATTATAGAAAATTCCAACAGCTTGAAGTTTATAAAACGGTATCTGTAGAAGAGCTAGAAAGGGTGAATGTTAAAATAATCTTGTTAGAAAAAAATGTTTCTTATAACTTACTTCTCAAAATTCAAAACCCAATGTGAACCCACATGAGTCCAATAATTTCCAAGGAAACTGAGGCTTTTAATGTTCCTGTTCCATTACAGATCATTTCCTTCTCATAGGAAGCTCTAACAGCAGTTGAGATGGAAATAAAAATAGTCAGAGGAGAGAGAGTGGGAGAAATAAAAAAGGAACATAATATGGAGACAAGATAGATCCCTGGGAGATTGAGAGTTTTGTAAACAAGCTCTTTCTCAATAGTGATTAGATTTGTCTTTTTCTCTCCGGGGCCAACCGCAGAGCTTGGGCAAGTAAGCTGCCCACCCCACCTTCTTGGGTAAAAAGGTAACTGTGAGGGTAAGTGGTGTAGAAGGAAAGGGAGGCTTGCCAACAGCCAGAACAGAGGAGGCTAAAATGGACAGGTGCCCATAGCCTGTGCCAAAGAACAGAATGAGGAAAACAAGCGCTTAGAAGGAAAAGGGTCGGGGGAGAAGACAAAATGTTGAAGTGAGAAGCTCTTCTACTTTTAATTTTGCTTTCAATTGCTTTATTTAAGAAAAGCATCACAGGAGAAATATCAAGAACAGAAAGTTCTAGAAGGAATCAAAGGCAAATTTGGGGTATCATTAATCCTTTGTTCTTTTCCCTGTGAGAGCATTAGACTTCCGGTCCGATTCTCCTTTGCCTCTTCCTCTTTGTGGCTGTGTTTGTTTCTCCCTCTAGACCACAGACAACTGAGGACAGGCAATCTGTTTTCCTCCTCTTTGTTTTCATCCTGGACCTAGCTGGATGCTGGTTCATTTGATGCTAATGAGTTGAACTGGCAAGAATGGTTGATACCTGTTAGTGGATGTATCTGTGTAAAGAACCTCTACTTCTCCGTGACAGTGAGACGATTGATTCTTTCTCCCCGCTCTTCCCAGCTGGGATATGCACAATAAGGAACAGAGCACTGGATTAAGTGAGAACTTTTTGTACTTGTGCACATGATGTTTCTGGAGATTATTGGAAGTGTTTAGCAAAACTTAGTACCCACACGTCACCTCTCTTCTTCTGTTGTTAAAGGGAAGGCATATATGAATGAGACCAGGCACTTGGAGACATGTTGCAGGGTTTCGTTATAATCTACTAGCTCACATCTCAGATGAGGTTACTCCATATGAGGCAATCTGATTTCTTCTAACTTAAAGTCCTACCTATTGCAAGTCCTTCAGTATTAGAAATAGGTAACATTATGCCTAAGGATATGGGTAGAACTTTTTTTAGAAATAGAATATACAGGACACAAACTTCAGTGGAATGTTATGGAAGGAGAAAGAAAATAAGGACAAGAGGTAGGCAGAAGAAAAGGACCAAAAAGAATGGCACAGTGGAGAAGATTAGCACCCACTGCTCTTCCCTCTGGTGTGCGTGACTGCAAGGCTGCTCTTCTTCTGACGGAGGTCAGAGGACATGGTTTATAACCATAAAAGTTGCGAGTTGGCCTGTGAGTGATGGGACAATTGTATCACATAATTATATGGAGTCTGTGACTCTGGTTCTGGCTTTTTCTGGGTGCTCATGTCCCTTTTAATAATTTGATGAAAACTATTGGAGCTTTTCTTCAGAAAAATGTACAAATATCCCCAAATTTGGCACATTTTAGGGGTTCACAAATTTTTACAGTTCTTCCATTCACTCTGTACAAGACCCCGGTTTGGTAGGTAAATTCCCAGCACTCCTTATGTTGTGTCCTAGAGTTGCAGTTTACCCCAGACAGAGGAGACACAAATGCCCCCTGTCTGCAGCTAGGGGTTATCTGGGGTCTCTGCAGTTTTGGTGCACACAGTTGGTTTCCAGAAATGGGCACTGCTATTAACAGTAGATGTTTGGCTGCAGCAGTCTGAAACCATCTTCTCCAAATGCTCTGTGGACAACATGGGTGAAGGAACCAGACCAAACACAAATGGTTCACACGAGTCTGTCCCGGGCTGCGTTGGAGTTAGTGGGGAAGAGAGGTATGCAACCGTGAGGAGCCAGCATGTGGCAGGGTTACTGTGTAATGTCACATATCTGTTTTCAAGCTGTGATATGCTTCAGACTAGAGTAAATAGGTCTAAAAAATGGTAAGGAATAGAACTCGCTACCTTTAGAACTCCAGTAGTTTTTGTGGAAACGTGTTATGTTGGTGCCATCCCTGCAAGAGAGCACTCTTCTTAGTGTCTATACCTTGCACAGCCACATTCACTTGAATCCAGGCTGCTCCACAGACTTGCTTTAACCAGTAGAATGTGGCAGAAGTGGTATTGTGCCAATTCTGGCTGGACCTTTAAGAAAGCCTGGCGGTGTTCATGTTTTGTTTTTGGGATCCCTAAGCTGCCACATAGGAGTATGCTAGGTAGACTATGTGGAGAGGCCATGTAGAGAGGGAGACAGACACCCTGAGATTTCAAGAAGGAGAACCAAGGAACCCAGTGCCCTGTGGGAACTAAAGTTCCAGACATAGCACCCCAGTCAAGTCAATGCAAGCACCTCTCACCCGTTTCCTTTGAGCCATCCTCATTGACGCACAGATGTGTACGTAAAGCGGCCATTTTGGATTTCCCTTAAGACATATGGGACAGAGATGAGTGCACAGCATTGAGGAAAACTATAAAAATATTTGTTTTAAGCCACTAAACCTGTGGTGGGGTGGCACTGTGTTTTACATAGAAATAGATTACTAAAATAATGATTTTTATCTAGTGTGCATTGGTATAACCTCCACCTGAATCCATGGCCTTGGTTTTGGGACCAAGCAATGAGTGCTTTCCAGAAGGGTTTTGAGATTATTCATGGAGGGTGAAAATGACAGTGGGAAATTGTCCTGGAAGTTGGAGAAAAGGTGACCCTAATTATGTAGCAGCAGTAAGAAGCACTGCAGTCATACTGGGAGAAAATATATGTATCTAATGTACTTGTGGATTTTCTTGAGGAGATTATCAAGCAGAATGTTTAAAGGCAAGAGTTTGCCTTTGATTGTGCCTAATAAGATACAAATAGGAAGGTAAGAATTAAAGACAGAACTGTTCAGTTTTAAAGCAGAATTAAGAGGAAACATTTCCAATCTAGGATTCGTTGAGTTTGAAAAAAGAGTATCTGGTTTCCAGCCTCCCCAGCCTAAAAAAGATTCACCAAGTAAATTAAAACCTGGAGGCAGATATTGATTCCATGGCACTGCTAGGGAAACATGGCCTTGAAGGTCAAGATCAGATCAAGGACAGGGCTGTAAGACCCTTTGTGGAAACCTCAGCAAGATTTAAGTTTGATTCCTGTAGATCCTCTGAGCTAGACAATAGGGTTTTAGAGAATCTTAGGGGCTTATTTCTTTTATGACCGCTGCTACAAAAAATCATTCACAAGAGTCTTAATGTCATTTTCTCATAGCACTCTGACTTTCAGCTCAAGGTAAAGAGGCATTTATGTGGGGAAATTTTTGTGGTATGGGTCATTTTTAACAAACTGTATCATAAGTTGACATGTAGGAAACCTACAAAAATTTAAGTGAATTATCTCTGATTAGACGAAATGATACAAGCATACTTTAGAGTGAAAAGCAGTTTCTGAGGCCCTAAACTCCTATGGTCAGGGAGCACACAGAGAAAGCCACTCGGTCCCAAACATAAAGCATTTATAAGAAAATTAATGACTCAAACAATAAAGTCAAGTTTTTAGAGGGCAAATTCAAGAGTCATGCAGAACTATTTCAGGGTGCAAATCTCAGACCTAATCTGAAAACATTCCTTAACTTTGGAATTGGAGGATTTCAAAACTGCTATGGACCAGTGACTTTTATGTGCCTCCTTTACTCCTCTCCCATTCATAAATGGGAATATCTACTGTAGTTATCCTGTTCCTTCTTGCTGTAGTACGTTGGAGCATGGGTTAGATAACACTTGTCTTCTTAGTTCATAGGTCCTTCCATTTGAGGAGCCATACTAGAGTAGTGGCACACAAGGGACCACACATTAGGAACACCATCTGTAACTGTACCTCAGATTTAGACCATGAGCTCTCAGGCTGGCTTTGAGCTGATGCTTTAGCCCTGATGGGATGACACTTTGGGCGATCTTGGGAAGGAAGGGTATGCTGCCCATGAAAAGAACGTAGATTTTGTGATTAGCATGATAGCTTTCAAAAGTTTGATCTTCATAATTCCTGTCCTCTCACTTTGCACAAGCTATTCTTTATCTCCAGAGGTGATGTCCCCTCGTTTTGAATTTTGAGTGAACTTTTGACTAACTCTAACCAGTAGAATGTGTTAGAAATGATATTCTGGAGCCAACTACTTCTACTTTCTCTGTCTTGGAACCCAGCTGCAGGGCTGAATTAAGCCCTTGTGATATGGAACAAGAAGATAGAGAGAAACTCTGTTTTCCCTGTGCATGGCTCCATCGGAGCACCCAGCCATGAGCCACCATGTACTAGTCAGCTTACTATTGCTGGGACAAAATACCTAAAACACACAGCTTAAAGGAGGAGAGGTTTAATTTTTCTCACAGTTTTGGGGGATTCAGTCCATGGTTATTTGGTTCCAATGGAGACATGTCATGGTAGAAGGGAATGGAAGAGAATAGCTGCTCACATCATGGTAGCTACTCACATCATGGCAGCTAAGAAGCAAAGAGAGAAGGAAAGAGCCAGGGAGGAAGATATATTTTCCAAAGGCATTCCCCCAGTGACAAATTTCTTCCAACTAGGCCCTACCTCCCAATAGTACAGTTAGCTCTGAACTCGCGTATGGATCAATCTACTGATGGGTATAGTGCTCCCATGATTCAGTCAACTTCCCCAAACCCCACCTCTCAATACGACATTCCAGTTTAAACCATAACACAGCACCAGCTATCAGCCATGGGCCTGAGCAAGCCATCCTGGACATTCTGCCTAGAGAGTTCTCAGGTACCTGCAACCCAGGTGTAGAAGAGTCATCTAGCTAATTCCAGTCAACCCGCATAATTGGGAGTGATAACACACTGCTTGTTTCATGTCACTAAATTTTGGGATAGTGTATAATAGTACAACAGATAAATCAAGCAGGTCAGTTCAGGCCTCTCAGAGCACTGTGTTAAGAAAAAGAATTTTAGGCCATTTCCAGGCTCAGTGGGAAATGTGCTGTGACTGATGACACAGCACAATCTCTGTAGGGGGACAGAAAGAGAAAGTAGAGTCCTATATAAGATGGGACTCAAATTATAAATTGTAGGGGCTGGGGATTTAGTTCAGCGGCAAAGCGCTTGCCTGGCAAGCACAAGGTTGTGAGTTCGATTCCTGGTACAGGAAGAAAAATGAAAAACAAAAACAATAACAATCAAATTATAAATTACAATATATGCTATCTCAGTAGAGTTTGGGGGAAGGTTTTTGCAAGAATTTTGTGATGTAGAATGAAAAATAATTTAGAATCTTGGCTTTTGGTTAAGGTTGAGTTTTTGAAAAAATGTTGCAAAGTTTGAATTTGTTAATTTCCAAAGAACTCCAACCCTACGAATAGATAGATACTCAAGGACCTCTATGACCATACCACCCTGAACATCCCCCCATCTTGTCAGATAAATACTCAGGGAATGTTTCAGACTAAGTAAGACCTCAAGGAGAACTACCTATGCTTCATTCATCCCTTTCTCTCTCTCTCCCTTCACACTGCTGTGGAGGGTCCCTGGAACTAGCATCTTTACAGATTGGTTTACATTTTCCTGAAAATGTCCAAACCCAAGCGCAGTATAATATAGAGGTTCTGAATATATTTGTGAAAATCCCACTTGCTTACTCATATATTTACTTGAATTTATGTATAGCTATATTTTGTACAGTCTGCTCTATGATAAACATCCCTCGAAGAATGGAGGGCGGATTAGTGTGGCACAGGTTCTAACCAGTGCATGGCCCTGTCTCCAAGAAATTCATGTTCTAGTGTGCAAAACTGAAAACTAAATCTTGACATTGCAGCAGAATAAGACCAACAACAGACACATATTATAATAATAACTAGCATTTAGTATGCATCTATTATGCAGTCATTCCTGTAAAGAATGACTGGCATCAGGGTGGACATATAGGTCAGTGGAGTAGAACCTTATCTTTTGTGTGGTTCATAGGTTTTTTACATGAATACTAAGAAAATTCAACAGGGAAAGAATGATCATTCAACAAATGATGCTGGGACAACTGACGATCAACCTACAAAAGAAACACACTGGACCCCTACCTCACCTCATACATAAGAAGTAACTCAGAATGGACCACACTCCTAATTTTAAGAATTAAGCCGTAAAGCTCTTAGGAGGAAACATAGGCGTAAATCTTAATGAATTTGGATTGGGAAACGATTTCCTAGATATGACATCAAAGCACAATGATGAAAGAAGAACTAGATAAATTTTATTTTGTCATAAGTTTTGTGTTGCAAAAGATACCATGTGCAAAATATCTCAATTGCCTTTTACAATTTTAATTATTGTTATAACAACTTTATTGAGATATAACTCATGTACCATAGAATTATCTCCCTTAAAATATAAAAGTCAGTGCTTTTAGTATACTCAGAATTTTGCAACCACCACTACTATCTAATTCCAGAGCATTTTCACTTACATCACCCCAAGTAGAAACACCTACCCACACATCAGTAGGCATTCTCTACTTCCTTCATCTCCTTAGTCCCTGGAAACCACTACTGAATTTTCTGTCTCTATGGATTTGTTTATTTGGAACATTTTGTACAAATGGGATTATTCAATAGATGGCCTTTTGTGTCTGCCTTATTTTACTTAGCCTGTTTTCAACTTTCAACCATGTTGCAGTATATATCAGTATTTGATTTCTTTTTTATTTCCAAACAATATTACATTGTATGAATATTCCATATTTTGTTATTTGATGGACATTTGTGTTATTTTCATATTTTCCTATTATAAGTAATGCTACTGTGAACATTTGTATGAAAGTTTTTGTGGAAATATGTTTTCAGTTTTCATGAATATTTACCTAAGAGTAGAATTGCTGAATCACATGGTAACTCTATGTTTAACTTTTGAGCAACTGCTGAACGATTGTCTGCCTTTTTATTTTTGGCCATGCTAGTGGGTGTGAAGTGATATCTCAAAATTTTCATTTTCATTTCCTTAATATTAATGATGTGGAGCATATTTTCAGATGTTATTGGCATCTACATATTTTTTGGAACCAGGAATCAAACTCAGGACCTCACACTTGCCAGTTAGGCACTGTGCTGCTGAGCTATAACTCCAGCCCCCTATCTATATATTTTTTGAGGAATATTTATTCAAATCTTTTCCCTATTTTTAAATTGAATTACCATTATTTTTCTTTTTTATTGTGGAGTTTGTTGTCTATTCAGAATATAAGTCCCTTGTTAGATATATGTTTTGAACATATTTTCTCTCATTCTTTTCACTTTGATGGTATCTTTTGCAACACAAAACTTATGATAAAATAAAATTTATCTAGTTCTTCTTTCATCATTGTGCTTTGATGTCATATCTAGGAAATCGTTTCCCAATCCAAATTCATTAAGATTTACGCCTATGTTTTCTCCTAAGAGTTTTATGGCTTAATTCTTAAAATTAGGAGTGTGGTCCATTCTGAGTTACTTCTTATGTATGAGGTGAGGTAGGGGTCCAGTGTGTTTCTTTTGTAGGTTGATCGTCAGTTGTCCCAGCATCATTTGTTGGATGATCATTCTTTCCCTGTTGAATTTTCTTAGTATTCATGTAAAAAACCTATGAACCACACAAAAGATAAGGTTCTACTCCACTGACCTATATGTCCACCCTGATGCCAGTCATTCTTTACAGGAGCTATATGGGAAAGATACTATTATAGGCTTGGGGAGTGGGAGAAGTTTTTTTTAAGGCCATGTAATTAAAAGCTAAGTCTGAGAACTTGGATTTTCTGATTCCAAAATCCTGGCTGGAAAGTTAATGTTCTGCTGTCACAGGAGGAATATAGGCTTATAATTAGGCATGGACTTATAATTAGGTAAAGAATGCCAGGATGGAAGAAATTTGGATTCTGGAAGGATACCACCTATAGAGATGTAAAAGTATATGAAATAAAGCTACGACCCAGGGGACAATGGGAGTGGAAAGAAGCCAAAACACCACAATTAGTGAAAGACTCTGAAAGCTCAGAGGGGCCACGTAACTAACTTGTGTGGGTCAGAAAATGGTTTCAAAAATAACTCACATTTACCAACTTCAGGGAAGTTCTACAGAAGTTTGTCACATGTGTTGGGGAGGGCAGGAAAGGGGAGAAGAAATAGCATTCATGGAGACCTAATGATGCTAAAAGACCTAGCATTGCCGGGAAATGACAAGAAACCAGCTGAAACTAGGCACTAGGTGAAAATTAGATTGGAAAAGTAATTTGAAGGTAGACTAAAAAGGGCCGTGAATATATTGTCAGAGTGTGGTTTTTATCTTGTGAGCAACTAGGAACAATTATAAATTTTATATAATGGAGTTAGATCTTTAGATGGCTGGAAGAGCAGAACAGTATAAACTAGAGATGAAAGGAGTGAAGGCAAGGAAAGTGGACAGGGAGCAATTGCGGCTGAGCTGATAATGTGAATAGGGCTGGAGAAAAGAGCAGTTCCCTAGGATGTATGATGACAGGACTTGATAACTGATGTATTATGAGAAAGAGTGAAGGAGAGGGTGAGAGAGGGACAAAAGAGAAAGAGAGAGAGAGAGAAAGAAGGAGAAGGAGGACCAGAAGAAGGAGAAGAATAAGAAGACAAAAAAGAAAGATAAAAATGAAGAAAGAAAAAGAAATTGAAATTTTTGAGGGTAGCCCTGTCAACATATTTCTGTTTTCAGGTGAGTAAATGGATGCAGAGAGGTTAAAAATCATCCAGAGTCACAGAACTACTAGTCAATGGTTGAAATAAATTTCAAGTCCAGTCGTGTTAAACCCCAAAACCCTGCTTTCTCTTCCACATCAGGTTGTCAAAGACAAAACTCAGGTGTTGTGGTTAATTAATTGTGTTAATTTGAAAAGTGTAGAAGTTTAACTAAATTGGCTCAGTAAATCTATACCCTAGGGTGTAGAGGACCTGCACTAGGACAGCTGTCTACACTCTAGGGTGTACAGGACCCACCGTAGGGCAGCTCATCACTTGGATGGTATAAAAGGGAAATGAGGAAGGATGGACAGACTTCCATTCTTTGGAGGAGCTCCAGTCTTTGCCTTCAGCTTGGATGTCATCTCCTGGCTTCTAGTGCAGACTCTTTGGCTTCCACCTTGGATCCTTTAGCCTTCTGACATAGACTCATCATCCTTCCATAGCAGACCCCACGGCCTCCTGATGCGGGCTTGCATTCAACACTTCAGTGAGCTCCAGACTTGGACTGAAGCCTTCAGTCTTCATTGTGCAGACACTGTCTGCACACTTCCTGGTAGAACTCTGTGGCTGACCACCCTAAGCCAACCTTGTAATTTCTCATTCATTTTTGTATCTTGTGTTACATCTGTTTCTCTAGTAAAACCCTGACTGATACAACAGGCAAGATAGCATTAATGCCATCTATAAAGAAAAGGAAGGGAAAAGAGCTAGTTTTACCAGGAAAAGGGCAGCCCAGAGGTGTATGTAGCATTGGAGAAGAGAGATGGGAGGGCTCAGGATATCTTGTCCTTGGGCACATCTGGCTGCCCTCTTGGCTTCCAGGACTCAGGCTGGTTTGGGGGCTAAGACTGAGGACCTTTCCTCTCAGTAGGAAGCACTCAGTACATGATCACCATTATCATGACTGTCGCTCTTATGATCATGCACTGAGCAGAACTCAGCAACTATTTTTCAAGAGTCTTTTGTACAGCCCTCTCCAGAGACAGGACTACGGCATAAAATAATTTCTGGTGGTCTCTTCCAGCTCAATGGCTCTGTAGTTTTTCCACTTTAATATGAGTCTAGTAAATAAAACTATCTTGAAATTTTGAATTCTAGCCCAGAGTCTATCATTATACTTCCAAATTTTATTGAGAAAATATTTGAAGCCAAACAGAGACTTTCATTTTGTTGACTTTAAAGAAAGCTTCATTTATATTCATCCCACAAATATTCGTTTATCATTTGCTCACATAAATAGTCCTATACTAGGTGCTATTGCAAATATGGGTAAAGTACGAAATGTGTGTCCCCAGGGTGTTTGTAATCTGTTAGTGGGGTGGGGCGGGGTGGGGGCTGAGCCTAGCAACAGAGCAGGTGGCTAAGAAAAGTCAACTTCTCTGAGTTACTTCAAAGCAGTTTATGGTTAAGTGTTAGGCAATGTAGATCATGGAAGGTTAGACACACACACACATGCCTGTGCTCACACACACAGAGAAGCGGGGTGGGGGAATGCGAGAGAAGGAAATAAGCTTGAAGCTAACCTTGAGGTTAGTTAGGATTTGCACAGCCAGAGATAAGGCCAAGTCAGAAGGGAGAAGAGAGAGGAAATGTGAGTAGCCTGAGGAGGGAAAGGCATGGTAGGTGTGTGTTGCAAGAGTGGGAGGGGTCAGCCTGAGGCAAGCAGGTTGCCAACAAGGTGCATCCTTGTGGTCGGAGGTAGACAGGTGGAGGAAGAGCTACAGGTTGGTCACAAGACCTACAAATGTGTAAATGTGTCTTCACACCTGATCATGCCCATCCAGTCATGCAGGATGCCATCAAAGAAATATGCTCACCAACATCTCCCCATTCACTACTACCGACATGGATCGCTAGTCCAGTTCTTGACACTGGTGGAGCTCTCCTTAACCATTACTGAAACATCTCCTCTGCACTCCCTCTCCGAAAGCTATGAAGCTGTTCTGAGGTGCTGCCATGGTGCGGAGCAGAGGCAACTGGTTCTGAGGACAGCCTAGGCAGGACTGAGGGGTTGTCGGCTTTCTCCCTGCAGTCCCGTGGTGTCTAATCCCACCCTCAGAGATTTGCATGTGTTCTACTTATTTGGGATATAAACTCCCACCGTGAGGCCTGGGCTGCATTCCCTTCTTTGGATAGCACCCAGAAGGCCAAAAATGGGGCCTACGGAAGGTTTCCTAGATACCAAATAGCACACAGAAGATTCATACATAAATGAGTCAAAAATATGGAGATTAAGTTTTCGCTGAGATGCACATGAATTAAGGAGAAAAGTGTTTGAGGCAATTTCAAAGAAAGGCCATGAAACTTACAGCATATGGAAAATAATACAAGATACTAGAGAAATCTCTAAGCGGCTGGGGTTGGGCCTACAGAGTCCTTGAGGCCCGCTCCCCAATTTCACAAAAATCTCATCATTTGAAGAAATTAACATGAGTTTAGAGCCTGGCTGAATAGGGTCCATCTCTCTAGGTTTGACTGGCTTATCCCCAGTCTAATTGTTCAGATTTTAATTTTTTTTTACCTTGTTCTGTGGTTCATGTCTAAATACTCGAAGATGTTTATATTGCATACATTCAGCTTTAATTGGCCCTTAAAAGAAGGTGTTGATTAGAATCTGCTCAACATCAACAGCTAGCTCACACAACATTCTGTAATTACTGTTTATTAATTTAGTTCAAGTGGCATAGTTGAAAGCCATGTTCAGATGGGAGAAGTAAATTGTCACTGGTATTGAATATGTAAATTATGTGCATTGTAAATTTCCATGTAGAAATGTTTAAAGTTAAATGCTGTGCACATAAACCCTTCTGGTTTTATCTGCCCCGGCCCTGGGAGTGGAAGCGGGTCTTCACTCAGAAAGCAGTTGGCCCTGGAAGCCGGCAGGGGCCGCGCCTTGGCCCACAGCACGCATCTTACCTGGAGTTTGCAAAATGAGATTTTTGTAATCAAGTTTTGTCTTGTGTGTTCCCTTTTTTCACAAAACAAGGCAACACTAATGTTCCCTCTTTATCCTTGTTCACAGAGCCCTTCCGGGGAGTTCCCTGGCAGATTTGCCAAGGCTGTGTGGAAATCCTCACAAATCCCCTGCTGCCCAAGGAAGTGTCTAGATGCTGCTGGGTGGTACGAACTGAAGATGGGTTTTCTTCAGCAAGTAACTGAAATAAGTTACTCGGAATATGCTTTTTCCTCTCTCTCCCAGAGTATCAAAGAAGACGCTGGCAGTCAGAGCCAGGTTCTTGAGGAAGCCAGACTTTCTGATCTCTGGGAGCCGTCTTAAAGGCTCTGCTACTCTTCCCAGCAGAGGGCGTGGCCTAATCAAGTTGGTATAACTTTATTCTATCAAAGAGTGCCTTGGATTCTTGTTGTATTTAGGTTGAATTAAATGAAATTTTCCTTTAGACATCAGCCAAAACCCTTTGCTCTTTTTCTGTAGAATCATGCCTTGGGCAAATGATTTAATCCATCTGCTCCTTAGATTCTTTACCTGTAAAGTGGAGAAAATAATAGCTCCTACTTCATGGGTTGTATGCAAAGATCAATTGAGATAATACCTGTAAAGCGTTTAAAACAAAGCTCCCCCATGACGGGAGGGGTGATAACTATTAACCACGATCTATTTTTGTAGATGTTTGCATAGGTACAACTGGATTCCTTTGTAAGAAATTTCTGATTGTTTGGAAGAATCATAAATTCATTCCTAGCCAGAAGAGGTAGTTTAAAAAATTAGGCATGAGCATCAATGGTTTTTAGTAAGCATGAAAATTCAAATGTGTTTCTCTTCCTAGAGGTTGCAAAGAGTAGTTGAGGCAAAAAGTACATCTGGCTCCCGTGTCACTGAAGCCCACCCTTGCCCATTGGGGGGCTTTCTGTCTTTGTACAAGTTTTTCAGCCCAGATGTTGGATGTTTTCAATTTTGCAGAATCTGACTATAAATGAACTGAAAAAAAATTGGCCCAACTGTTCCTGGGACTAATTATGATGGTTCCAAGGAGAATGTGCACACTTTCACTTTTCCATTATGAAGTGTTCCTGAAGAAAGTCTTTTGATGGAAATAACCCTCTTGGATGAAAGCTGACATTTTCTGAAGTAATAATAATACCACTTCAGATCCGCAGAGAAGAAGTAATGGGAATGCAGAGTGCTTCACAGATGCTGGCGCATTCACTTGCCTTACCCTCCTGTGCGGCAGGTGGCAGGAATTATTCTTCCTGTTTTACAGATGCAGAAACTGAGGCTCTGAGAAATAAAAGCACGAAGCACAAAAGTTTTAGAGCAAATCGGCAGTAGACACTGGAAGACTGGGGCCTGTAACCTGCTTAGGTGCTGTCCACTAGGGACGGTGTGGTCAGGAACCCCTTCCTGGGGTCATTACCACTGAGAGCTCCACTCACCCAGGTGGGCCTGCTTTTGGGCGTCAGATGTGTTTCAGTGATCTTGTTCATTGCTGTAAAATGGGTTCCCTTTCTGTATTAACCCCTAGTGAAAAATTAGAGGCATGCCTCCAAGATTGCTCCCATAAGTAGGATTGAAAATTTTGGAGAGGAGAGTGCTGAATGTTCTTGCTTAGGCTCAGGCTGTCTTCATTTCCACCTTCTTCCCTTCTGGTTTTATGTAACCCAGCCCTGGAAGGGAGAAGCTGGTCTTCCTGCCCCAGAAGCATTAGGAGAACTACGGGGAGATGGCAGTGAAGATCTGTGTGGGCATTTGCAATGCTTTCCCATCTCTGGGCTCCCTCCACACAATCTTTCCTCGGGTCCTGAGACATTCTGTTGGGTCAGTGCTGATTGTTGATACCAGTGGGGTTTGGTTTTGCACCTCCCTTGGGGGATTCTCAGCTGTATTCTTACAGATTGCATACAGGTGTCATCATTTTACACATGGTTTAATTTCTTAAATTTTTTTATTAATTTAATTGCCTATTAATGTCTTCTTTGCATGTTGGGCACAGATAGGGACTGAGAGGCCAGAAGAGGTAAACAGAGAAATGAAGAGTCTGCTGTTACAGAGCGGGGGAGCTCTCTGGAGGAGACAGAAGCCAAGAAACCACAATCCTCCCAGAGATGTGTTGTAATGAAGTAATGATTTATAGCAGGGCCATCTACCTAACCCTGCCCTGTGAGGGATCCCAGGGAAAGAATAAGGGAATGAACAGGACATACCCAGGTGGAAGGTATGCGGAGGTATGAAAACTTGAGAGAATTTGGCCTGTGGGGAGCAGTATGCATTGAGCAGTGTTGTGCAGCTCTAGTGCATGCGCACGGAAACGACTGGAGGTAAAGGTGGAGGTGGGTGGAAGCCAGGCTCTTTTGTACTAAGGAATGCTTGGATGTTTCATTACAGGCCACAAGGCATTATTGAAAGCTGCTGTGATAGAAATTTAGACCTGACCACCTGAAAGGTTTCCAGTTCTACAGAACCAATTAGTCCTCTTCTTTGCCACTGAAGCAAATCTGCTGTAGATTTACACATCTGCTAGTCAGGGCTTTCCAGAGAACAGAAACAAGCAGATTGATCTATCTATCTATCACCTATCTATCTATCTATCGTCTATCATGTATTGATTGATTTCAAGACATTGACTAATGAGATTACAGAGGCTGGTAAGTCCAAGATCAGCAGGATGGGCTAGAGGCTGAAGAGCCAATGTTCCAGCTCAATCTTGAAGACCATCTGCCAGCAGAATTCCCTTTTCCTGAGGGGATGAGGGTGAGGGCAAGGTGTATGGCAGTCTTCTGGGTTTTGTCAGGCCTTCAACTGATTGAATGACCAATCTGTTTCACTCAAAATTGACCAGTTAATTGTTAATCTTATCCAAAACCACTCTTACAGAAACATTCTAAAACATTTAGAATGTTTTACCACATACCTGGTAAAAATGTTTTACTATATATCTTGACACATGAAATAATTCAACACAAAAGACAAATATATATATATATATATATACTCCATAAATATTACACACACAAGGTATAGTATTTCCTACACTCTTGTCTGTTATCTACAGTCCTACTCCATCACTTATGCATTCTAGAAAAATTATTAGTTGAGTGTCTACTATGTGCTAAGCCTTGGGGATCCAATAGTGAGCAAGTCAGGCAGTGCTTTGGAGGACGCTGACCTCCTGAGGGGTTTATTGGAGCATGGGTTAGCATTCTGTGGCCCATGGCCAAGTCCAGCCTACCATCTAATTTTGTAAATGAAGATATATTGAACTACACCTGTGTCCGTTTACTTGTGCATTGTCTATGGTTGCTACAAGAACAAATTTAGTAGTTACAACAGAGACCATGTGGCCTGAAGATCGTAAAATATTTTCTATATGGATCTTTATAGAAAGGGGTTGATAATCCATGAATTGGAAGATACAGGTAATAAGGAAATGAATAAATAGACACAATGTGATGTTAAGTAGTCATAAATTCTCTGAAGGAAGATAAAGCAGGACAGGGGATAAAGTGATAAAGGTGCTATTTTAGACACAGTGGTAAGGGGCGGCCTCTGTGGGAACGTGGCGTTTGAGCAGGGATCTTAATGAAAGGAGGAGCAGCTATACATCTCCCTGGGGGAAGCGAGTTCCAGGCAAGGACGCAGCAAGCTCCTGGCACACGTCAGGATCTGGAGACTGGGGGGTGCCAAGCGGGTCACCTGCCAGTTATTCTCTCACTGGGTACCTGCCAGGAAGGTCTGTGTTTCACTAAACTTGGCCAAGAGTTTGGACTCTTCAAAAGCATGATGTGAATTTCTTGGTCCTAAGCATTAATATCACAAATCCTCATAATTTTCTCATGAGTCTTCTAAAACTCAAATGGGCTTGAAGGCCTTCATGTCATTCTCTCCCTTTCACAAATCTCCACCAGTGCAGAATCCAAAATGCAAATTCCTTAGCCTGGCAATCCAAACCCTCGAAGGTCAGTTCTCTGCCAGCAGAACTTTCCTTTTTTTATTTTAAAGAGAACAAAGAAAAAAGAAATAAAAACAATACAGAATTTCAAAACAAGATGATAGGAAATTAACATTGGTCTTTATACCGCACATTGTTATCTTCAAAGTAGTTGCTCAGATTACCAGATATAGGCATGTAAGATTGATCACACAATATAAGCACTAACTGTTCCTTTAAATGAACTAATAGACATTAGAAGTACAGTCATCTTAGCCATCTTGTGTACACATACATAGATATGTTTTCCCTTCCTTCTTTTCTCCTTTCCCCCATCCCAGCTGTTCTTGCCTTTTGAGGAGTTTCTTTCCCTTTCACAATGTCTATTGTACCTTTTGGACCTTATTTACTCTTTCAGTTTCTTGCACTAGGGAACAACACAATGTTTACACAGGCCAGCCAACCTTTCTAACACAACCCTCAAGCATCTGAATCTGAAGTTCTCCCACAATGTCCTACGCTGCATCTACACCAAGGCCCTGTATTTCTCTTTTCCTCATTTTCTATCCATCTTCCCTTCCCAATTAGAGCCTCAGCTCATGCTGCCCTTCTCCCTCTGTAATACCCTTACTCTGCCTCTCTTGCTCTCTCTACTTGTCTTTCTCCTTTTTTTGTATACTTCTCAGTCCTCTCCCTCTCACTGCTCACTGTTTGAATTTTTACTACATCACTGAATTCAGTTTTTTTAATTCTAATTTATGCACTGATGTCTCTCTTCCAGATGTTGTCTATGAGGCCAGGGCAGTAGAAATGCAAGAGCAACAAAGTAATTCTCTCTACAGAAAGTATGAGACCTAATATATGGTTATTACTCAAAAGTTACTAGAGATTTTCTTGTATCAGATGATCTGAATGAGCCCTGAAGAGACAATCATGAATCAGACCTAATCTTGGTATTTCGAAAGCTCACAGCATAAAAAGGGGGAAAACACATAAATGATTGTGGCATAATACAGATGCTTATAGAATGCACTTCAGGAAGACAGTGTGCAGGTAGCTGTGCCTGGCTGAATCACGGGAGGCGTCCAGTGAGAAGGTGACACTTTAGGAAGAGATGGGCAGAAGAATGGAGACAGAATTTAAGTCAGAAGAAACAGCGTATACAAAGGCAGAAAGTTGGAAGGAACAGCTTTTACCTGAGACTTGGGGAGAAGTTCTAAGTGGAAAGGTCTATACAAAGGTAGGTGTTGTGGGACTGGTAGGACAGAGAGTTGGTACAAAGAGTCCTGATGCAGTGAGCAAACATGAAAATGAGTTTTATTTTTACCTGTGCATCTCTTTCACTTGATCTACTGCCTTTGACAGAATTGACAGTTTCTTGATTTGAACTAAGCACATTAGACAAATTTCACTGTATGTCTTCAAATCCATTCAAGCATGATTTCCCAAAACTGTAATGTGATTGCATTTCATGTAAATGACTATGTCAAATATATAATGTTATGGTGTATAAATGTTGGTGCCTCCTGGTAATTCACATGCTGAAATTTAACCCCCAATGTGACAGCTTTGGGAAGTATTTAGGTCATGAAGGTGTAGCCCTCATGAATGCGCTGAAGACTTATAAAAGAGGCCTGAAGCATTCCCTTTCTCTTTCACCACACAAGGATACACAGAAGTTGCCATCTGTGAGAATAAGTTCTCGCTAGACACCAGTGATATCTTTGGCTTCTCTTGACTTTGTACTTTCCAGCTTCCAGAAGCAATAAATTTCCATTATTTAGAAGTTGCCCAGTCTATAGTGTTTCATTTGCCAATCTGAACAGACTATGACATAGGCAAACTGCCTCCAATTTGGGTTGGTCCAACTTACAATTTTTCAGCTTTCTGATGATGCAAAAGTGATTTGTAATCAATAGCTATCATATTTGAAATTTTGATCATTTTCTAGGCTGGGGATAAGGTGGTACCTACCACACTCTTTTTGATGTCAGGCAGAGGGAGAGAGTTACAGCTCCTAGTCTGCCACGTGACCACAAGGGTAAACAATACTCTACAGGGTACTATGTTGCCAAGTCATGATGCTCCGTTGGTTAGGTATAATAACTGCCTTTTTTACTTATAATATTTCCGGCTTACAGTGAGTTTTCTCAGGCTGTAACTCTAACTCGAAGAACTTCTATACATTGCAATACATCACATATCATCTGACTTTCTTGATATGAACAGACATCTCTCTAGCTGTGGTTTCTTCTGTGGGACCAAAGTATTTACCATGCATAAAGAGCTATTCCCTATTAAAGTGAGAATTATGCCCTTGTGCTTCAGTAATGAGATATGCTAGAGCCAGCAGATCCACCTGGCATTTTACTTTTGTAGGACTCTTGCTGGATAGTAGTAAAGTCAGAACAAGTGGGTGTGACAGGATTTCCCTCAGGAGGAACTGGAGGAACAGTGACAATGACCACTCAGTGATAGTGTCTAAATACTAAATGAGGTGAGTGCAGTAGCAACTTGATTTCCTGCCCAAATAGTCCAAGCCTGACAAGGTTGTCCATGTGTTCTTGACAGAAAGTTAGCACCGTCAAAAAGATGAGTTTGTTCTTCATTAGGTCAATGAAGAGTGAACTACACATTTTCTACTTGGGTCTTCATGTGATAAGAACTTAACAGCTTTGAAGGAACTATTACAGGCAAATGCCCAGAAGAAGTAACTGTTTGAAAAGTCTCTAATTATGTGCTTCTATAATAGTGTGTAAAGGGATCACAGTTCCCATCAAGGGTTATTGAGTAAATAGTGAGTTCTTAAGTCAGTAACTCCTTATTTACATGATGGTTGGAAACGACAGTCAGGAAATTATTGCTAGCTGCTGAGCAGATCTCAGCCATCCATGCAGTTGGGTGTGTAAGGTCTGTTCTCTGCTCAGATATAAAATGCATTGCAGTAACTTGGAGCTAAGGAGCGGTGCTATCTTTCCAGTGAGCCAAGGGATGCTAATGAGTTCCAAAGATTTCTGCTAATCATTTAGGTTCAAAGTGAGGGCGCCTCTGTTCTCCTTTCTTCTGATAAAAGCTCTTTTCCTTTGGGACGTGCCCTTCCCACATTCCTTGTGATTCTGACAGGAATGCCAGTCAAGTGGCCAGACTTACCTATCAGCAAGAAATCCAAGCAGGTCTTATTCTGTGGATTTGACATGCTTCTGGGAAATAGACTTTTTTGGCCCTAAATTTCCTTGGTAAAGTATTGGTGTAAGATTGGAGTTGCTGGTGACATTCTTTATCACATGGTAGAAAAATCTTGCCCCAAACTAAAACCAACACAGAGTTAAACAGAAGTAAGAAATAGTGAGAAAGAAATAGACTTATGACCGCATTATTTGAGCACCTGCGTGAGTCATGACTAAAGCTGGCTCGCTTCTTGATCTTCCCAGTCTCAGGGGTGGAAGACTTTCGTTTTACATTTATGCGATTGGAGTTGGATTCACTGTTGTCTCTGCTTGGGCTTCCTAGCATAAAGTACCTTACTTTTTCTTTTCTTCTCTCTACCACCTGCCCCACTGTGTAAGAATTCCGCAGTCTCTCTGTCAGATGATATTGATTGTGTATTGGGACCCAACCTTAACTGGTTGGCAATAGTAATGTTAGAATTCTGGGAGAAGTTGAAACGAAAGGTTTGGGTTTATCTGACTAATGCCTTTTCCATTAACAGGAATCAGCAAGAGTTGCTTGTCTGTGCCTGAGTGACAATGCCAGCAGAAAAATATCCCTGCTCGTTCTTTTTCCTTTCATCATCTCTTTTAATCTTTGTCATATGTTTGAAGTTTCTACCTACTTAAACCATGTGATTAGTACAAGGAGATGCTCTATCAAATATTTAATATTTTAACACTTAAAACAAATAAAAGTAGTATTGGTAATGGTGCATTCCTGGGTCTGTGTTTGATGCTGAGAGCCCTTCAGATGAAGTTGCATGATCCCTCCTCTCAGCAAAGACCGAAGCCTACAAGAGGATGGCAAAATGAAAATGGAAGATGTTGGCAAAGCCCCAAAGAAGTCTGCAAAAGGATGGTGGGTGCAAGTCACAAGGAAATGAGATTGCCTCAGGTTTGGCCGAGTCTTTCTGTAGCCAAAGACATAGACAGAGTCAAGAATTTAAAAGCCAGCCTCATGTCTTTTAAAAAATGTGGATGCCCTGGATGTCCCTAGAGTCACAGGATTAGAGATTAAGGATCAAGGACTGGAGAACACCCATCCCAATTTTGGGGTCTGGGCTTCTCCGAGAATGTCATACTTCCATTTTGCTTGGCATTTCTTTCAGGGTTTCTCAACAACCACCATGACCTCTGTACCTAGAACAGTCTAGGAATGGCTCCCATTCTTAATCTTGCTCCTGGTGTGGAAATTTTTAATGGGTAGAGTGAGAAAGGTAGCTAGAAGTAAGGGAGAGTGGCTTTCTCTGTAATGCGTATCAGGACCTTTAGTTGTAGCAGGACTTTAGCATTGTGTCTGAATAACAGATGGTAAAAGTCTGGAGGAAAAGATAGCCAATGATGTAAGAAACAAACCCATAAATAGATAAATAGATAGATAGATAGATAGATAGATAGATAAAGGTCTCCAAAGTGAAGGTCAGAGGGATGAGAACAGGCAAGGACACAAAAGGGCAAGAGGAGAAGAGGTGTTTGTGGATGATGTTCGTATCTGTGCTAGACTCAGGCCCCTGTGATGCTCTTGTCAATCCTTCAAGCACTTTTGAGCTCTATGGGCCTTTCAATGATGTGCCTCCATTATAAAAAATAAGAGTCCTACAGAGTTATTTTCTGTGTGTGCTTGTCTCTATGTCTAAAATGTTTGTTTGTTTTTTTTTCTTTTTTTCTTTTTTTTTTTCTGGTACTGGGAATCGAACTCACGACCTCGCGCTTGCCAGGCAGGCACTCTTGCCGCTGAGCTAAATCCCCAGCCCTAAAATGTTTTTTTGAATAGAAGATTTAGGCTATGATTTAGATGGTTTTGCAATAGTATCTCATGCTTAAAGTTTTTTGCTCATATTTGGGAATCTTAAGTCATTTGGGCAGGAAATCAGATATGTAGTATGCTGGGGATTAGGGGATAAAAGAGGAGTCTTTTATAGAGGGTTGAATCTATCTTTGTTAATTTATAAGTTTAATTTCCATCAAAATAGCAGGATGAAAAAAATCTGAAATATTTCCAATGGCTTGGGAGAGGGTCACTATTTGACCTGGCCAGTAGATCAACTAAAATTACCTTTTTCACCTGTGACTGAAATGTGGGAAATGGATACTTTCTCAGTGGTGGTCATTGGCTTTCTTTGCCTCACTGTGCTTGCTAATGATTTCCTAAACCCCTCTTGGCCAACCAATACTTCTCCTTCTACCTCCCTCAGTGCTTCTCTAATCATTTTCCCCATCCTGTTTCTCTTCTCTTTCCCTGCCCTTAGCTCATCTTTGTTTGGGTTACAGTAGCAATGGAAACCGGGAAGTTTTCTCCTAGGGGATGCTATGCAGCAGTCCCAAATTCCATACCTGTACTAACCCCGCTGCTTAAAACACTTTCTGTTCTCTTAGGGGGACTCGTGGTGCTCAGAGTGAGATCACTTATAACTTTAAAGGCCCCGGCACAAATATGAGGACTTGGTGTACACATCTACAAAAGCAAAGGGGGCAGTGGCCAACCTGAAACAATTCCTGCTGAACACCCTAAATCCCTTCTCCATTTTATTTATTTCCAAGTTGTAGTTTAATGAACGGTATTGTTGTATCCTGCATAAAGATCACTCCACTCCACCAGCTGGGGGAATGACAATATTCAGGCAAAATACTTATTTGACTCTCATTTTTATTGAGGGTAAATTATAAAAATGTTAAATATTCAAGTCCTAAGGGAGCTAGTCCCATTCTTTAAGGGGTTATCACCTATGATCGGAGAGATCTAATCTTCAAGACTTTGGGTACAGAGTCATTAGGCTCCAGTGTCCTCAAGACTGTTTTTTTTTTTCCTCCCTGTGGAAAAAATGCCTCTTTCCAGATGTAGAACTGAAGTATCTGTTGCTTCTGATGTTGCTGTCAGAGGCCAATTGGGGAGCAACGTATCAAACACAATGGCTCCTTTGAATCCCTTTGCAAGAGGCAGAACATTCCCAGCCTCCGGATTCCGGTCCTTCTTTCCTTAGTGTGTGGAAAAAGCAAATCCCCTCCAACTCGAAGAAAGAGTCTTCCTTCTCCCCACCCTGTGCCCCTGACCTCTGAACCCAGCCAGGTTCTGCTGTTTCTGAGGAAATGGTGCGCCTCAGCCGTGCGGCATTTGAAGGTGAGAGAGGGAGTCTGGAGGGATTTGAGCCTGTTTTCACAATGCCAGTTGGGGCGGTGGAGAAAATTTCTGTGACATTTGAACTGCTAGTTACTTTATTAGATTTTCATTTCTAAAGCAGAACTAAATAAGTGCAGTCAGGCAACGACTCTGGCCAGAACATGTGCAGGCTCATTGGGAGGGTTTCTCCCCCGGCTCTGAGTGGCTCCAAATGCTGCCCTGGGTTGGAAGAGCTGTGGAGAATTGAATATAGCAGTTTCTCATATCTCCCTTCAGCGCACTTGAGCATTTTTTTGTATAGAAAAATCACAAATTTTAGACTAAATAAAAAATAATATGCTGAGTCATTGTCATTCCTTTCTTAGATGGCAGTTTTCCTTAAAAAACTAAACTAAACTAAAATGAGATGGATGGATTCCTAAAGTTTTAGGCAAGTATACCTTTTTTTTTTTTTTTTTTGTCTTTTTGAGACAGGGTCTCTCTATGCAGCTCAGGCTGGCCTTGAGCTCACTTTGTAGCCCACGCTAGCCTTGAACTCACAACGATCCTCCTGTCTCAGCCTCGCCAGTGCTAGGATTACAGGCATGCGCCACCACGCCCGGCACAAGTATAGTTTTGACAGCAACCCTGTTGCTAGCAGTACTTGAAAACAAAGCCATTCCCATGAAAAATAAGAACTGTCCATCACCCCCTCCTCTTCCTCACCTCAATCTTCCCTTGTAGATTATTTAATGTAGAATGCATGTGTATTAGATCAAGAAAATATGGATGCAAACATAGGTTTTCCTGGGGTTTTTGGTAGTTGCTTTCCTATTGGCCGCCTTGTGTTTAGGGGAAGGGATACTGTATGTTCAGTATGGAATTGCTCTCAGGGCCTTTTTATATCATCTTTGAAATTATATTCTTCTCAGTTCTTCTGAAGCAGATTATCCAGTTTGAAGACTATCTGGGTATTTTGTTTCTTCCCTTTCCTCTCTCTTGTTGCCAATGTTTTGACAATTTCCTCCCTCTGCTGACATGCACAAGATTGACCATAAAAGGAGAAAGGAAACATCCAATCAGTTTTGTTTGTTAATTGCTCTGGTACAGTTTGTTCAGAAGGAAACAAAAATATAGGCCCAACTGGAGTCTGAAGATTATCTGTGAGTTGAATCTACCCATACTGTCTCTAAGCCTCATTTGTACAGATAATCGAGGGTTGGCAGAACTTCAGAGAAGTATCTCTTAAGGGAGATCAAACACTTCTCAAAACTCAACTCCCTCTGAAAATGGCACATTTTTTTTATTCCCATGGGAAAGCCATTGTTTACAGAAGCAAGTAGACAGAGATGCTGATTTCTTCCAGTTCGATCTACCTTTGGTGAGACAGGCTCCATAGCAAGTGGCTAAACTGGTGGTTTGTTCTGGGCCCAGACACATACCTAGAAGTACATGGCCCTGTGTAATATGCAAATCTACCTCGAGGCAGTCTGCCAGGAGAAGGTTATCAGGTCAGTGCCTGGGAGCTGCAGCCGGCTTCTTAAGGAGCCCTCTCCCCAGGCCTGGATCCCCTCTCCACCCTTCTTGGTTCAGGCGTTGCTCTTCCACCTCTGACCACCCAGCGGTGTGAGACTAATGATTAACCCTTCGGCACCAGCGTGGCAGAGTTTTCTCCACTAATTGGTAATTGAAAACCCATTACTGAGTGATGTGAGGATACTCCGAGTCCATATGTCAGAAGGTTAATAAAAAATTAAGTATTGTATTTTGCTGGAGGGGGATTAAAATTTTTAGGTTGGATGATGTCTTTTTCTCCTTTCTGCCAGCAGCTGAGATTGTCAGGCTGTTGGTCTCCATGAACTGGCCTGCCCTCTACAAGTCTGGAAGTGTTTTATCTGGAAGGTTAGAAAACTTTTGCCACCAAATCCAAACAAGCCCCATCTAGAACTAACCTTCACAGTTTAGAAATGGAGATGGCTCCCATGGGTCGTGTAAAAAGTAGACTTAATTGTTGAATAATTGCTGGTGTTTTGCCAGCAAATATATTTAATTGAAAAAAATATATATGTACTTTTCCATATTTAGGCTCCTGGAAATGGATAAGAGGGAAATTTGTTAGAGAACTTTATTTGGACTCGAGGACCCATTTGTGCAAGTCAATTCCTTATTAATAGGTCTTTGTTCTTGCTGTAACCCTCAGACAGAGATTTTGAGAGACACACTCATTTTCTGTGGAGTCCTATCAGCATAGTAATCATTCTTGGCAGCAAACCAGCTGCCATTTGCACGTTTAATAAAAATATAACACCAATATCATATTCAAAACTAGTTTTTCTTTTTAGTCAAAGACTTTAAAATAATCTGGTCCCTTGTATCTGCCATAAGTGCTGTTTACTTTGGGTTGAAGTCTTTAAAATAGAGAGATAATGCTAAAACAATTTGATTACTCTTCCCTTCCCCTATCAGTCACAAACCATCTCTCTTAATTATGGTGTAAGGACATTTACATAACCAGGGAGAGGGTCCTCTAACTACAATTCTATTATGCTTGGCACTTGTGTGAAAGGATATTATATTCATGTGCATTAAGGATTGCTTATAAAAGATCAAGACAATAATAGCCGATCAGACGATAAAGGTCTCTTTTCTCCTCCCAGACAGGCTGTCTCTGACAGAAGAATACAGTTCATCAAAAGTGTCTGCAGGTTGTCAAACTCAGGGAGGTTTGGGGACCCTCTGCGGCTGTCATGGTCAACAAGAAGATTTTCTGTCGGGCTTCTCCATCACTCACCCCAAGGAAATAATCACTCACTACATTCTGCATGTTCTCGTGATGGAGCTCTCCATTTGAGAGAAAAGAGCCATTTTATCAAAGGACAATATAGCCCTTCTCTGGGTCCACATAGCTTCCATTATCAGACCATAATAAATCATATTTATGTTCTCAGTTAATAAGACTGATTACAACGCAGGTTCCAGACATGGGGAAAGCAAAGCAGGTGAAAAGATGTTTTAATGAAAATATGATAAGAAAACAGCTTCTTGTGAACATTCTGTGCTATTATTTGTAATGATTACGGACAATTTTGGATGCATCTTCTTTAGCAATGGTTTAAGCTGCATAAATTGGCTCACTGGTAGATAAGTAAAAATGATAAGAAAAAAATTGTGAAATCTTCTGTTTTCTAGAATCATTATGTACATAACAAGTACAAAATAGGTTTAATGTATATGCTGGGAATGGAGGGGAAACAGATTTGTCAGAAAAACGTGATTTGGGTATTATTCCAAGTGATTTAGAAATTTTCTTCTCATCTTGCTTACGAGAGGGGTGTGCTCCCTGAAATTTGGGAATGCTAGCCATTAATTCCATCTTTGTAAATGAATCTACAACTCTGTCTCTTTTATTCAACCTCAAAGTTGTTGTCTCTGTTTTTCTCTCCTTCCTTTCTTTTTTTCCTCCTCTTTGAGCTCATACAAAGAGACAGAGAGATATATATTTCCTACTCAATGTTTGTGCACAACTGCCATTAGTGCTAATGGGAGTTAAGTGCCCGCTGAGGAGGAAAACAGACCCCAAAGTTTAATATTGAAAGCTACCTTATTAAAAAGGTCTGGACATTTTTAGCTTCAGTGAGTTCAATTACATTAAAGTACCAACTTTCTAAATTAGTACAAAAAAAGAAAAAAATTAGATAAAATATTGAAATAGCTTCAGCCATTAGCTGTATAATACAGACAAACATCTGAAGGCTGAGGACTCAGGTTGTGCAGTATGGCTTGTTCGTTCATATTAATTTACCAGTTTGATGGTGTAACAAATAACAATTCCAGGTTAGTGTGCAACACTCAGAATACTTGCTTCCACTGTCCATTTGTAACCTTTCTGAGAATTTTGTTATCCTTGGATTTTATTTGCTAAAAGGCCATGAAGCTTCTTGCGGTCCACATTACTCTGATAGTGGTATTCCAATATTTTGGATTAGCACAATTCAGATTTGGCAAGTGGTTGAACTATCTTATTTATTTGGGTAGGGGTGGGAGAGAAGGTTAGCCTCTTTCTCACTGAGGCCTCACGGTGTGCACTTGTGAGGGATTCTTGAAGAATCTGTTTGTGGAACGGCCATTGTTATAAACTGAAAGCGAGAACATTCGACATAATGAAGTTGTCATGGTCAGACACATGAAAAGGCACAACACTGACAGCACTGAGAGATCTTCTTATCCACAATAAACTTAACCAATATGTAGTCTCTCAAAGATTCTGAATTTTGTTTAGAGACGCCTGGATTCTACTTTTTCTAAGGCAGTTTATGCTTATGTTAGATGTTGGGAGAATTGATAAAGGCGATAAGGCCCAAGAGACATCAGTCACATGTCAAAAACTCACAGGAAAGTTTATGAACATAACTTGTAAGGGTGGGCATGTACATATGCGTGTTCCTGTGTGCCTATACAGGGGTCTCATGGTTTTCAGCAAAACTACTCTGTTTCCTGAAATTAAAAGCACCTATTGTGATTCAGCCTCCTCCGCCTAGATCATTGCCTCCTTTATTGGCAATTTCTCTTTGTTCTATTTTAATATGAATAGAAGAATGATTGGCCCCATGTCATTCACACAGTCTGACTTCCACAAAAATAACTGCCAAGACTTCTGCTGCATCTTCCTTTGATTTTAACCCTCCTTCCATTTTTCTTTTCATGAGCTGACCAAAAACTGCCTGCAAGAGAATTCCATAATGCCACCATATATCTAATATCTAGCGAGGTGTTTTGTTTTAGCATTCCTGGACTTAACCACAAAAGACTTTGACATTGATAAAGAATCTGTCAAGTCTACCCTGATCAGGACACTGAAATTACTCATGACAGGGAAGACACAACCCCCCAAAGCAGTGGTAGATTAGGGAAAAATGATTTGAAGCTTTGTTGTTGTGAAACCATTTCATGTTGGACCATATACTGAACCAAATGTGTTTTACTTGTCACACTCCATTAGCATGTGTGAAACAGTTGGGAAAATGGCCATATGATTAGACAGAAGGAAACCTGGATTCTTCATACTGGGACTTGTTACCGCTGAATAATGTCTTTGCAAGAGAGATTGGTTTGGATTTTGTTAATATCTTGTGTGATTGAAAATAAGTGGCGTTTGTAGGTAGAATCTATAAAGGTTGACCACAACCTTTAGTTCCTAGTCCCTCTAAGTCCACTTCATTTGAAACATTTTAGAGAGAAGACTTGGTGAAATCCACAATTTTATTGGTAGAAATTTCATTGATATTTGACTCCTAAAATTACCTCCCTTGATCCATTATAGGAGTAAGTAGATTACATTTTCCCAGGCCTAAGCCATTTCTTTGTGGCTAAGAAACAAGTAGTTTCAGATGAGGACTTATTTCTTGAGTTCTTACCCGAACCAGATCCAATTTGTGTAGATACTCAAGAATCTTTTGTTGTCTTTGCTATTCTTTTATTTGTTTCTTTGTTTTTAGGGAGAATGCCACTGCGAAAATGACTTTAAGGATGGGAAGATAGGTCTTGGATACAAAGGAAATTCCAGTACTGCTTACAGCACCTTGATTTCTGCGTGGGAAGGAAAGGACAGAGGGGGCTGCCTCTTCCTCTCAGGGGCGGAGGGTAATCTGTTGAAAACCTGCAGTGAGTGAAAGAAAATCTATCATGGGAAAGAAAGATAGCTCTCTTGAATGCTGCCTGCATAATTGCTTATGTATGTGTGTGACAATTCCTTCGAATGAGATCTTGTCCCACATGTGATTGGGGAATTATTAAATGTTGACTATTAAATATTTTAGCTAGTTTCACACTGTGTTTATTTCTCCAGAATGATGAATATGCAAATTTAAAATGGAAACTCTTCATTCCCAAGAAGGTGACAGCAGCCAAGCGCTTGAGTGTCTAGTTTTTACAGATGGGTCCTCTGATAGGATGACTCACCTCAGCAAGCCGCCCAGAAAAACCACTGCCACCTCCACCTCCAAGAAGAGGGAGCAGTTGGACTGGGAACCCACTAACTGTGCTGATGGCCTCCGGGTACTTGGGTGAATCTGTGGCCTGATGTAGCTCCCCAGCTCCAAACCAGACCAGGGGCAGCAAACACACTCTTGCTAATAGCAAGAAAGGCCGAGGACGTAATGGCAAGAGAAAGCAGTTTATGCCGCTGGACCGACAGGCGCGGTGGGCAGGAATTAGTACCAAACGCCCACCTCTGTTTTTCTTGAGCTTGTTCAGCTTGTCTGGCTCCCAAAGCTTGAGAGTTAGCCCAGGAATTCAGTGCAATCCTCCCCTGTGACTGCACAGAATGTGTTTGCAGTGCTGAAGGCCAGCCCAGGACTAATTCTGAAAAGTAAATCTGGGAAACAGCTTAATTTCATTTCCCTAGAGTTTTTTCTGGGACAAAGTTAGAGGGGAAGACAAGTTGAACAAAATAGCAGTTAAAAGCAGAGGCTACTTTGAGCAAAAGTCTCCCGCACGATCCCCACTTACTGAGTTCTCTCCCATGAAGGAAGTTTAATGGATTTTTAGCAAATGGTAGTAATTTTTGATGCTATATGTAGTTTTTACAACCCTTGTGATGCTGGTATAAACGGTAGCATCTTTAATAAAGTATCCTCTTAACACCTAGGTGAAAGGCAAACTCAACTGTGTACAAATGACTTGTGCTTTGTGATCCCACCACATAGTACATGTTCAATGAGCACCTACTATGTGTCAGGCACTGTGACTCACAGACTGAGCTTCCCAGCCTCGTGCTTCTCCTCCTGCACCACGTTCTCTTCCCTGGGGAGACTGAGTTAGTGACTCAGCTTAGTACTTTTGAATTTGTAGTTCTCAAGTCAAAAACAGCCACTTGGGCACAAACTGTACACTATGAATGTGAATATAAATGGAGGGTATGCTAACCCTTTCTTGTAGGAGTCAATATTAAGTGATATAGTTATACGTTTGGTGTAACTATAGAGTTACAGCCAAAGTTACACATTTAGTTCAAACTCTGGCTCCATTGCTTTCTCGTTAGGTTGCTCTGAGTAGAGTTATTTATTTGAGCTCTAGTTTCTTCACCTACAAAATGTGTATAATAACTTCTCTCTCTCTCTTTCTCTCTCTCTCTCTCTCTCTCTTTCTCTCTCTCTCTCTATTTTTCTCTCTCACTTTCTTCTCCTTCTCCCTATCCCAGTACTATGGATGGAGCCCGGGGCTTTTGCACCGAGTTACATCCCTAATACTTTCATAAATTTTTATTTTGAGACTGGATCTTGCTAAGTCACTGAGTTGCCCAGGCTGTATCTGAATTTGTGATCCTCCCTTCTCTGCCTCCCAGAGTGGTGGGATTACAGGAGTGCATCACCACACCCTGCTCATGACATTACTTCCTTTTCTAAGCATGGCTGGGAAGATTAAATGCATGTGAATAGTCGGCACAGCCGAAGCTGACTATCAGGGCAGCTCCGTAGGTAGTCAGCATTGAAGAGATTCCAAATACTCCAGGAGTAAATAATGAATTGGTACCACTAACTCAGGTTTCTGTACAGGGTCCTGATATATCTGAGGAGACAGAATTGGCTTTGTCTTGCCAGTGCCCTTCAGAGAAGGGGAAAATCCTGGTTTGCCAGAGTTGCTGGGTTGCACGGTGTAAATGGAAGTCCTGCCACCACATGCCCTGAGACCAGCAGTCCCAGTAAGCTGAGAATCGGGGGCCAGTGCTGCTGGGTTTCCGGCTGCATTCTGGAGGATTATACTATTAGCTACCTTTGATTCCTGATACCCGGCTTCCATCAGTTGTCTGATTTGGAGACTCATAAAAGAAATCAAGAAACACTGTCCACGTGTAAGTCAGAAAAATTAGATTTTTAAGCAAAATTCGAACAAGATTTTTACAGCCCTATCAATGTAAGTTATCTCTCTGCTTTGAAAGGAACACTATCAGTTATGAGAATAAAATAAGTGAAATGGAAGGCAATTCTAATTAAGTTAAAATGTTTCAGTGCATGAAATGATTCTCTTGTTTTGAACATCAAGAAAGATGAATATGAATGATATTAGCAGAAAATCAGCTTCTCCCATCTTCGGCAGATGACTGCCCATCAATAAGATACCAGCTGGTGATGTACCAAGCTGTGAGTCCGCCCACATGCCCAGGTCCTATTGCCCTGAGCACAATGCCAACTACACCCGAGTCAAGAAGCACTGGCTATCTGAGTGCTTTATTTGTAGTTAGAGTAACCTCTTTGAAAGTAACGAATTGTTATTTTAAAAACACTGAGTGAGGAACTTTAGGACTTCAAACTTATGACACAAACACAAAGGAGAAACAGCTTTTAGAACTGACTGTTGAGACTCCTTGGCTGGCCTGGTGCGCAGCTCCTGTGGCCCTTTACTCCTTCCTCTGCTGTATCCTTCCTCTTCCCCGTTCTCTCCTGACATTCACCTGAGCAGGCCACGCAGTGACCCAGCACTGGGCATGTGGCCTCCAGTATGCTGCTTCCTTCCCCCACCCTATCCTCCTGCCCGTCCCTTCTCCCACCTTCCCGCGGGGGTCCTGGTCAATGCATGGTTGAACAGTGAACGACTCTGCAAGACGATCTCTCTCTGAGTCTCCACACGTGCCTCCTTGGGTGTGGCTTTATCAGGCTGCTTTGTGCAAGGGGAGCGATAGTTGGTGGCAGAACAGTGGCCTGGGGGGACAGGAAGTGGGGTTACGATCCCTGTCTTCCTTGGGCAGCCAGACCTTAGCACGACTGTGAGGATTAAGTACTGCGTTATCAGCAGGTTTCCTGGGCATTGCAATCTCTAGAAACAAAACAAGGGAGCCGAACTGTATCTGTGGGTAAATACCTTTGAAGGACGAGCCCTTTTTCACAAACAGTATTTTATGTAAAATGCCAGTAAGCAGAGCAGATCTGGCAGGATATATTCCAGATAAAGGAAACCAGGCGCTCGGAGCCTCCCCGCTAGCTTCCTATGACCCATCTTCCCGCTTCCCTCCCCCGCTCTTCCAGTTTTTTGGTGGCCTCCCAGGAATTTACTGGGAACTCCAGTGGGCTAGAGGACCTCCAAGATCCCCTTTGATCCACGGTGACTCCCACAGTGAGTAAACTCCCGGAGGGCAGGCCCTGGAGCTTTTTCCTTCCAATTCTTCCTTCTACTTCATCCCGGCAATGCTTAGCAGAATGCTAGATGTAGGTAAGCAGCTCATATTTGTTTACTCTAGTCAAAAACGTGGTGACTAGAAGTATCACTGTGTGTAGTTACATAGGCTTAGCCTCTTTGACTCAGTATTTCAGAGCTTGCTTACAGTTTTAACAATAAAACTGGAGAACGAAGGCACTTTCCCTTCCCGGTGTCCTTGGCATTGAATCAGCAGGAGGCAGCTGTTGGTGTGGTTGTAGATTCACAGTTCCCCCTTCTTCAGGACTCGCACCAACAAGGGTCTCCCTGGCTTATTCTGGGCAGCATGATCTTATCTCATTCCCAAGCCCTGGCCATAGTTTGTTGGTCCAAGAGTGGACAATGACCAGGGCAATGACAATCTTTCCCTGCAGTTTTCTCAGCTGTGCACTTCTGATGGTGACAGGTCCTGGCTGCCAGACTTGGGAGAATTTTTCTATCCAAGTACTAACCAAGCCTGACTCTGCTCAGCTTCCCAGACCAGACAAGATCAGGCGCATTCAGGGTGGTATGGCCGGAGCCTAGACTCAGGAGCTTGCTGAGCCACGTTCCCTGATGTGAGAAGGTAGTCAGTCTATGGGAGAAACCAAAGGCTCCACTCTTGAGAGAGGAACTGCTAAGAGTCAGTAGTGCTTAAGTTCCAATATGCACCTGTACCTGGTCCCTGCTCTTATTCCTAATTATGGTCTAGCAGCAGATTCCCTATTTGGCCTAGCTAGTCTGATTCAAGTTTCTGTCACTTTCAACCAAAGGAATTCAGAGTAATCAAAGACTCTTTCTTTTTTCTGTTTCTCATCTGATTTCATATCATTTTCATAATATGATTATAGAGAAGATCCCCATATTTTCTTCTGGGCCTCTACCTGAAGCCCAACACAGTTGCCCATGGCCAGGAGGGCCATCTCCAGGAGGAGACTCTCACAGACCCGGGTTGGCTGTGGGTTGCTGTTCTCTGCAGATCGGGTTGATGGGGGGTGGTGTCTCTCTTTGTGTCACAGTGATGCCTTCTAGTTACCTCTTAGGGCTTGTGACCACTTGCTTGTCTCCTGCCCTAGACCATGTCTTCCTTAAAGTACAATTTTGCCATTCTCTATGTTAAACACAACACCCAGGACAGTAGAGGCAGGGGTTTTCTTGTGTTTGTTTTTAACAAAATGCCTTGCCAAATATTACAGTCAAGTGCCTCTTCTTTCCTCTGTGAGGGGTTGGACCTTTAACCACTAGTGCTAAAAGTGACCTTGTGGTCACTGAGAGCAGTGCCACCTCCCTCAAAGGGGAGAGGACAATCACCAGGGCATCATCTTTGGCTAGCTCAAATGTCTTTGTGTGTCTGTCAGGTGTTATCCTCCAAAGGGTGAGTAGAAGTTACCTAAAAGGTACCTAACTCATAGGGAAAAAGCAGTGGGGAGATCCAACATCTAGAAAAGAGGGTAGAAAGTTTTGAATGTCGATAGTTTAACAGAAAAAAAACCCAAGCAACTGAACTGCAAAGGTGGAGCCTTTGGAAGGAGGAGAGGAGACAGTTCTGGACCTCTGAGGTTGTAGACACTAAATCCAAGATCAGCTCAGTGCCTCTGAGGCTAATGAGGACCCAAGCATGCGAGCAGAAAGAGCTGGGCACCCAAAACTGCACAGAGGGAGCCCAGAAGTGGGGTAGTCTTGCCTGCAGTCAGCACTGAAAGAAAATGCAGCCTCCTTTCCTGGGAGAAGTCGGGCAGGTCTGGGCAGGGATCTGGACTGGACCAGGGAGGCACTTTTCCAGCAGAGTCAGTTTGACCTGCAACTTTGCAGGAAGGCTTTACCACACTGCAGGGGGAAGTAGAGGAATAGTGGAGCAAGAGGGCTTCCATACTTCCTGAATGCATGCATGGTTAGGTCTGGCTCTGCAAAACTCTAGGGCTCTTGGACAGCTGGTCAGGGAGTAAAGAAGGGTGAGAAAGAGACACTGGAATGTCCTACTAATTAGGGAGCTTCTGGCAATTAGTTTTAAAAGAACCACTACCAGATTTTGTATCCCAATCTTGAAAGACAGATAATACTGGCTACAGGTTGAATAAACACATGTTGGGCTTTGTTAGTATGTCACCTCTCTACCCCAGCGTAGAAATGCCAGGTGTTTACACAGGTTTCGTGCCTCGCAACAGCCCTGTTCAGATAAGCAAGGCCATTAGCACTATCTTCATCTTAGAGGTGAGGAAATTACTGCTCAGAGGGATGGAGCTACTCGTCATGCTTGCAACAGTTAAGAGCAGAACCTTCCCACTCTGGTCAGGTGCCTCCTTTGGGCAGCTAGTGGGCATTTCTGGAATTTTGGAGGGGGCATGTGGGACAGTGGAAAGAGCACTTGGCCCCTTGTCAAGCGATCTGGCTCCTGATTCTACCCAGCAGGTGGTTGGGAGACAGCAGACAAACCCTTTTCAGGGGTTCTTTAGGCTTTCCTTCCCTCATTTAGGAAGATAAGCCAGCTGGCCTCAGAGATCCTTTCTAGCATGAGCAGCTCTTGCATTTGGTGGGGAAAAAAGAACAAAACTGGCTCCTGGGTAAGTTGGTGGGGAGGTTACCAGTTGTCCTCTAATACCTAATGTTCCTTTTAATTTTTAAAATATAAACTGTAACTTTTTAGAAGTTTTAGATTTACAGAATTATTGGAGAGATTTAATAGAGTTTCCATAAATCCCATGACCAATTTCCTTTATTATAGCTTATGCTGGTATAATGCATTTATCACAATTAAGAAACAATAGCACATGTTTGCTATTTTGTGCTTTTTAGGTAATAGCTACCTCAATGTTGAAAAATTTTAAAGGGATGGTTTGTGGATGTCCAGAGTACTTGCGCCTTTCTTCTAGTAATAGGAAATCCTCCCTCTGTCTTTTCAGTTCATTTAGACCAAGTGAAGTGCAGGGGTGCTGGGGTAATGGGCATGCGTCCCATCCCCTAGGGACAGGGGTAGGCTCAGATGTAAGAGGTGAGCCAAGTGGTCCCCCTCAGCATCAAGCTGGGGTTATAACAAAACTCGTGGAAACAAGGTTCTTCGGCTGAGGCTGCTAAGCTGCAAGAAAATACAGCTGACACTGCTGGCGGCCACGTTGTCACAAGAACCTCCGTGAGAGTTAACCCACACCAAAGGCAGAGGGTGGCAGAGCAGCGAAGGCAGATGGATGCCTGTCTTCATCTTTTGAACACCTGGGCCCACTTGCAAAGTTTCAAGAACCAATCAGTTCTCTCTTTTGTGTGAAGCAGCTTGACATTGGTTTCTGACAGTAGCCACCAAGAGAATCTTGAGACGTGCAGACTGATACAGAAAGATTTACATTTTAAAAAACAATCTGGAGGCAGAAATCTAGTTAGGAGGCTGTAACAAGAGACAGCAATTTCTGTGGTCCAAATTGGAACAGCATCCTCAATGGCAGAGAGAATGATGTGGAGTTGATACACAGTGAGGAGGTAGGATGGCCAGAACTGTGTGCGTGACTGGGCTAGGGGCTCAGGAAGGAGCAGGGTGATGCTATCTCTTGGGCCTCAGGGACCTGAGTTTGCAGCACAAAGAAAATGCCCAAATAGAGAGGCTTAGCAGAAATGTGAGTAAATGAATTAGATTGGGTGAAAAGTCAGAGTTGGATTGGAAAGTGTGGGAGGTCCTGCCTGGGCTTTATAGCAATTGTGGTGGGACTGGACATCTCAGGGAGAGTTTGCAGAGCAGAAGAGCAGAGACTGAGGTTGGAACTCTGGGACATCGGTGTTCTTGGGCCATCTGAGGGAGGAGGAGCCCACTCAGAAGACAGGAGGAACAGGCAGAGAGCTGGGAGGAGACAGGCAAATGTTACAAGAAAAGAGTTCAGTCACACCCAAGATAATGGAGAGGCCAGGAGGCGGACAGAGTGGGACTCTCCAGGCTTCTAAGCAGGCTCCATGTGAGAAGCAGTACTGAGTTTTGCAAGGACTTTGACATTGGAGTCCACCTCTGCCTCGTAGTGCTGGTATGATGTTGGATAAATGTACGCGTGTTTTGGGGCCTATTCTCCAAATCTACACAAAGCACATAATATCCCATTTGTACAGGATTATTGCAGGGCTACAGCGAGATATTGGCAAAGCCCTAAAGCCAGAGCCTGGCACATGCACAAATCCAGTGTGTCAGCTTCTTTCTCTCCCACTCACTTTGCCCATATCAGCGTTGTCCACTGACCTCACTTCTGTCTATTTTTTGAGTTTAAGAGAGGCAGGCTGCTCTTGAAGTGCCTGAGCAGGCACTCTCTTTCACCCTCTTGCTTCTGTGAAAATTAAAATTAAGGCTGGTATAAGGAGTTAGTACACAGAAAGAGGCTGAGGAAGAGAGAGAAAGGCATATAGAAAAGAGGAGGCACTGGGTTCTCAGAATTGCTGGGGCTGTGATCCTAAGTCCGCACTGGTGGGGTGAGAAAGCAGAGACCCGAGGGCAGGGACCAGGGAAGAGCCAAAGCTGCTACACATAGCCGGGAGTAGTGGTACATGCCTGTAATCCCAGCACTGGAGAGACTGAGACAGGAGTATCGTTGCAAGTTCAAGGCCAGCCTGGGCTACAAAGTGAGTTCAAGACCAGCCTGAACTTCATAGTGAGACCCTGTCTCAAAACAAAACAAACAAAAAAGTTGCCACACAGCGGGCCACCCGCAGCCTGATGCCAGAGAGCCAATCGGGGAGGGAGACACTGGCAAGGAAACAAATGAAACGGGATTTCAGGGGAGAGTGATTTTCCCTACTGCGGAGATTACCCATCCTGTTTTCACTCCCACACCTGTACTCCACGCTATGAGAGTGAGCCGGGTTATATTCTAGAAACCTGCAGCTGGGGTCAACTCCCCCCTCACCCCACTCGCTGAAGTTCTGTGAACAGAGGCTTTCTGAGGCCTACTTCATGGAAAGGGCAGAAGCAGTGCGAATCTATTCAAATCCTGTTAACATTTTCGTTCGTAACCTCCTCTCAGGGCTCTTATAGATATATACTTTTCTCTGGTATTTGTTACTTATGGAAAATATTCTAATAAAAATAATGAAATCCATAAAATAATCTAATTTCCTATTTCATTCCCAAAATGTGGCCAAGAAGGGTCACGTGACTGTAGCGTCCGGCAAGGCGGATGTTCGATTTGCACGTTACTAGTAGCCTCACAAGGACTGGCTTAGCGGGACAGGCTTAAGAGAACAGAGACCCTTTGCAAAAATTGGGATAATAGGAAGAGCTTTTTCGTCTTCTTGAGAACTTGAATTTTAAACAACAGTATTCAGAAGTTATTTCAGCTATATTTTTGTTCAATGCTTTGTGTAAACCAGTTTGGCTAATCAATATAAATCTTTCAGCTAACATTTTATTTGATCGACTTCACATCAGCTCCTGAGAGCTCTCTAGAGTGAATTCTATATTCCCACTTCAGAGCTACACCCAACTCAGAGCAAGGTGGGAGTGGAAACATACATTCCAACTATGTTGTGGTACGTGCCTGTAATCCCAGCCCTCAAGAGGCAGAGGCAGGAGGATTGCAGCAATTTTTAGGCCAGCCTGGGCTACATAGTGAATTCAAAGCCAGCCTGAACTAAAAAACAGTGTCTCAAAAAATTATTTGGCTTTGACCTGCATACACTTCAAAGAGGGTTTAACTCATAATGACTAAGGAACCAGGAAAGTTAGCAACATCCCAACATTGTCTTGCTAGAAGCCCTTGGATGAGGCTTTCAGAATTAAACTCAAAACTTGTCTTTTGTATAGAGTTATGTCTTGTCTAGCCCTACAAGTGTATCAGCAGGCACAATTTAATCTCGGTTTGTTTGTTCGTTTCCTTTTCTGACAACCAATTGCTGACAACTGGATTCTGAATTAAGTGTTCAACCCGAGGACCAGCAGATGGCGCCCTTTGTCATTGGTTAACACTATTACCCATGTATGAAAGCAGGAAGGCAGAGCTGCTTGAATTTGAGTAGTATTATAAGCAGTGTTTTCAGCTGTTTATTATGCATAAACCAAAATTCCATGAATGTGTAACATTTTCTCCTGTATTTCCCTTTTTTATAACATCATTTAAATTCCTTATTAATAATTTAAAAATGTTCTGGATTTTAATCACTTTTCTCATCACTAAAATATCTGATGTGGAGATTTTTTTCTCCCCCGCTGAAGGTGAGAGAGAGGAAACCAGCAGTCAGGAAGGAAGAGAAGAACCTCACACTTCAATCCAGCTCGCCGCCCCCTCACGCACATCACCCATTTTCTCAGTTTAATTGAATAGCGTTTATTTAATTAATAAAAATATCTGTCTAGTGCAGGTTTCAGAAATCCAAGGCTAGAATATGCTGCCATTAATAAAATAAGTTTTTTTATATCCAAGTTTAATTATAGTGGTGTGTGTTTGATAGCTTGTTACTGTAAATAAAAGAGATAAAGGCAGCCCTTCACTGGAGGAGCTGGAGAGCTGTGAAATATGTACCTAATTAAAACTATTGGTGTAAGAGCCTAATAAAGTACATGTGCCTACTAGATGTCTTATTCTAATGAATCTCGGCTAATTTGCTTTGACTGATGAATTTCGGTGTTAGTGGTAGGGGCTGAATAATTATGAAATTTATCACAAGATACAAGGACTCATTAAGGATTACTCAGGTTGAGTTAGAGGAATGTTTTCTTTGTCAAGAACACAGGCCTTGACCAACATAATTGCGGGAATGCCAGAGTAGTCAGATTCCAATCCAAACCGGAGGAGTGTTCCAGGCCAGGAGGATGGCGAGCTCCGGGCTGGTGGGGGTGGGACGGAGCCCGCCTGTCACCTCTGGAGGAGACACCTGTGTGGTACTCAAGCCTGAATTTTGAACAGATGCATTCAATGCACACAGACCTCCTCCTGGATGGTTCTAGTGACAATGACTCTCTTCTCATTCCTTTATTGAAAACATTTCCCACCCTCCAGGAAGAAAAGCAGATAAGGACACTGTTTACTTAGCAAGGACGCTGCTGCAGAATGCCACGTGCAGCCCCCAATTCTTCTTTTCCTGTTTACAAGTTTTAGCTCTCTGAATCTCCAGGCTTATTAATTAATCTGATTTCATTAACTCCTGCATGATAGACTGCAAAACTGGAGCCAGCATTGGGATCCTTTTGGGCAGGTTCGCTTAACCACTTGAAGAATGCCCAAAAGGTAAAATATATCTGTTTCTCTTGAAATGGAAATTCTAATTGTTACAAAGTGTGCTGGGGGCGATGCATTGGAGCGCTGTCTTTGAGGAGACAACTCGCATGTCTTGCTTTGCATTGCCGGGAGCAGTGAAGACGGTGAGGACACACCTTTCCTAGGACAATGGGCAAGGCAGGACCCCAACTCAGAGGATAAGAATAAATATATGAATGAATGAATGAATGAATGAATGAATGAATGAATGAATGAAAAGCCACTGTGAGTGAGCTGATTTGGAGCTCTTCCTTTGAAGACCAGGCAGGGATGATGTTGGGAGACAGGGGGAGACAGCGATGTCCCACTGAGTGACACTAGATGACACCCCAGCTGGAAGTCCTGTCAAACAAATGGACACTTATTTACCCCCAGAGATGGCTGATCCCAGGGCTGAATCAACAGCATGGTACAGGGTCTCATGGGGGCTTTGTGACCCTGACCCCAGGACAATTACAGTGTGAGAGTTTGCCTTGTTCACATACTGACACTGTGTATGAACCAAGAGCTGTAAACGCTACAGCATCAAACCAGATATAAAAATATAGATAAATGTGTATGTGCGTGCAATACACATACTCATAAACATGTTTCTAAATGTGATTTAAAACTAAAACTAGTGGAAACTCAACTTATAGAGATGTCTTACCAGGAAAGCTTTCAAATCAGTTAACTCTCTAAAAATAACTTTGAAACAAACTTTCTAAAAATAACTTTGAAACAAACTTTTCCAATTTACTTTCCTTTGAAGAGAAATGTCAGGCATGGCATTAAGTAAAATTTCAACCTTTATGCCAAAGACCAAAACTTACTAGATTTGTTGAGTTTTAAAATTATTGTATCCCTCGTCTCCCAACTCAGAGAGGCATCTTTTTTTCTGAAGAGAAAACATCCCTGTCATTCAGGACAAAGCAGAGAGATGGGACTTTGAGGGTTTCCTCTTCTCTGTCTCCCCTTTTTCCTGACCATTTTGCCTAAAATAAGTAATAATAATAAAGTAACAAGTAATAAATAGTAAGTGCTTACTGAATGCCAGACATAGTACTTTACAATGTTATACAATCCTCACAACTGCAACAAAAGGTCTTACAAGCCTATGAGGTGGCTGGAATTTGTTGTTCCTGGTTTGTAGGTGGGGAAACTGAGGCACAGAATATGATGTAACTCAACAAGGTCATACGGCTGCTAAGTGGCTTCAGCTGACACATCCCCCCTCCAAAATTATGCTGGAAGCCAGCGTCTGCACTACGTCTTTTAATAATGACAATAAACACACATGGTAGGAACCATTATTATTTTTTTCATTTTACAAAAGAAGAAACTTTGGCAAACTAGCTCAAGAGCTGAGGGAATTTGTCCCACCCAGCCGGTTAGCAGTGGAGTCAGCCTCCATCCCAGGCCATCTGTCTGTCTAACCACTCAACCCCACTGTCTTCTGACTGAAAAATGCTCCGTGTTACCTACAGAATCTTCTAGAACTTTACCACAGTTTTGAATTTCTTACCACTAAGCGAAAAGGACCCATGGCTCTAATACAAATCAGTGCCAGATCTATCAGTTCAAAAGAAAGCACGTGAGGTTAGCATCTGTTTGGGAGGCTTCTCTCAAGTAACTGTGGGAAGGCAAGAGGCTGGTAATGTAACGGAGCGGAGCCAATGGGTCAGCGTGGGGGAGGCCACTGTTTTGTGCATTGTTTTCCTTTCGTCTTTGATCCATTATCGGTAAATTAGAGCCTGTTGAACAGTTCAGATGTCAACTAATTGAGGCGCTATAGTGGAGGACCGGGTGTAAATCCCCAAATAGATCTACCTGCCTCCTACAACCTTGCTTCTTCCTAAGCCGTGATTTATATACACTGCACTGTCTTTATGGCTTCCTGAGTTAGTTATTTCAGACTAAAATGTGTGTGTTATAAGCCTCAGTGTGCATGATTTCTTAGGTTTTTAATTACAAAATGTAGTTTTGACCTATTAAATCATGTGTGAGGTAAATTTACCATAATAAAGCCTTATTAATCCCCTACAATTAAGAATTTACAGTTCTTTGCTGAACTTTCTCTTGAATTTCCCATGAGGACTCTTGCACGAGTGATCATGAAGGAACTCTGTAGCCTATAACCAATAAGCCCTCAGAGTTAGAAGTGAGACTATGATTTAGAAAATTGCTTTGTGTGCAGGGCCAGACTTCCTATCTCTGCAAACAATATCTCACTGAGGTCTTACGAGCCTAGGAGGTGGCTGGAATCTGTTGTTCTGGTTTGTAGGTGGGGAAACTGAGGCACAGAATATGATGTAACTCCACAAGGTCATACGGCTGCTAAGTGGCTTCAGCTAACGCATCCCCCCTCCAAAATCATGCTGGAAGCCAGCGTCTGCACTACGCCTTTTAATAATGATAATAAACACACATGGCAGCATTGTTCTATGATAACCTATAGTTATCATTTATTTAGCACATTAATTCCCACAATAACTCTGTGAAGGAGGTGCTATTTCTATCCTCTTTTATAGATGAGGAAACTGAGGTATAGAGCAGTCACGCAATCTACTTGAGGTTCCACAGCTGGCGAGGGTGGACATATGCCCACGCACTGGGCCGCTGAGCCCCTGTTCATTCTCCACCTGTCACTGTCCTCCGCTCCCCATGTCCCCCGTCTCCCTGCCCCATCCCAAGCCTCGCCCAGGATCCTTCAGTCCCAGCAAATTCGCTCCACTGTTCTCCAAACCCACCATGCATTTTCCATCTACGGGGCTTCGCTGTCTCCATTCTCTGGGCTGTGGAAGTTTCTGGTGTTGACAGGCAGGCAGTCTTGGGCTTGGCTCTGTTTTGTGCTGTTGCTTAGCACCCCTGTGCAGTGCCATGATGATTTTCTGGTGTGTTGCTGGTCAAAAGCTAGATAGAAGCTATGGTAAGTGTCAAAGCATAGCAAGGCTCTTACATTTCTTACTGTCAAAGCTCCATTAAGGCCCTTCCCTCTGTATGCTTCTTCCACGGACAGTATAATCAGTATAACCTCGTGCCTCCACAGCCCTCTGGATCAGGATCTCTATTTAGCAGTAATCACTGCTTGCTTTGTGTCTTGGTTACATCTGTGTGCCTCTGTCTCTCCCACTAGACTCTGAGGTTCTTAGGGTCAGAGTCTGTGTCGTATTCATCTGCATGTCTCCAGGTGCAAGACCAGGACCTTACACATTCAAGCTTTTGAAAACATTTGGTGGATGGACCTGCAAAACAATGTGTTAGAATCGTGGGCTCCTTTAATTGTGCATAACGCTCCAAGTAGGTCTCACAAGAAGGCTGGTGGTGTCCCACTATGGCGATTTAGAAATAGTGGAGCCACCTTCTGCTTTGTTTCTTGTGCTCTATTCACTGCTGAAACCACTGACGGCTTTCCTGCTTGAAGCTTTTCTTTCTCTGTGTAATTCATTGTAGCAACACGTGCTGAGGAACCCCTCAGTGGGGTCCTGTGAATCCTAGGAGTGATTGAAGCAACCCTTTGCTATGATATGAAGGTATGCATCTCCCCAAAATGTACCTGTCAGAATCTAGTCCCCAGTGTGACGGGCTAGGAGATGGGATGGCGGGAGGTGGTTCGGCCATAAAGGTAAAGCCGTCAGGCATGGATTGGTGTCCTTGTACAAGAGGTCCCCAAGAGCTGCCTTGTTCTTTCCAGCTAGAAATGGGTCCTCACCGCTGGTTGAGGTGCCTTGATTTTGAACTTTACAGCTTCCAGAACTGTAAGAAAAAAAATTCTGTTGTTTATAAGCCCCCAGTTGTGATATTTTTCAGCAGTAGCCTGTACAGACTAACATTCTCTCTGTCAGAGATTGGGGTCAGGGCAGATGTAGCGGGCTTGTTTGTCTCCCAAGTCTCCTTATGATGATCTGCCCCAAAGCCCTGAGATTCTGACCTATGATTTTGGATTAAGAACACTCCCTCCCAAAGTGTTCTAAGAGAATAGACTATGGAATAAACTATCAGAGCCCTGTACCTGATCCCAGCACCCCTTAACCTGCCTTGTTTGGCAGCCTTGCGGCAGAGGATAAGTCCCGGAAGTGTCTGGACCTAGCATTAGCATCTTTTGACCTGGGATCCAGGTGTGGGTGGTGAGTGGGGAGAGGATGAATGAATCACCGTGTCAGCATCTGGACTCAGATGACAGTGAAAGCCCTGAGCAAAGCATAGGGAACGGAAGTCGTGGAAGACAGGTGATGAGAAGAGATGTCCCTGCCATTTGCTTATTGTTCCTGGAGTAAACTTAGCTTAGTCTCTGGGGTTGTAGGCTAATTGCAAAAGAAGAAGCTTAATTCCTGCCTTGCTCCATTAAGGAGCAGAGGAGGGGAGCGGTAGTATACACTGGCTGTGAGAAGGTCTAACTTGGGCTGCATAGCCGCAGATTTCTAGGAACCAGCTTGGAGACCTTGCACTGTTACTTGAGTCTTTCATGCCTCAGTTCTCTCATCTATAAAATGGGAACATTAATAATAATTCCTTATGAGGTCCTGAAGAGGATTAAACAAGCTCTTCTCTGGCAAGCACCCAACAGAAGACAGCCAGTCTTCTGAAGGAGACAGCGCCAGCTGCTGTGGGCATCTGTGCCTGGATTCCTCCGCAGAATGGACCAGGCCAGTCAGAGGGAGAGTGAGTGGGGGGAGACAACTGCGCTCCTGGCCTGGAGAGCCTTCCAGTGATGGTCCCTGGATTTGGTTGGAAGTGTTTTTTAATTCCGCTGTCCCTTTAAGGAAACAGACCTAAAATACCACGTGGCTTGACATGGACCTATAGAGATGGCCACACAGCTGAGGGGCTACCAAGTGGCACTTCCAGCCTGGGTTTGGGGGCTGGTGGTCGGGGTGCACCTGGTCAGAGTCACCAGGAGCAGCAGACACTGTGGGCCACTTCTCAGGCCACTGTGGTCACCCTCTCCAGACCCTAAGGTTCTGCAGGAGGAGGTAGCTTGTCAAACAGCAGATTGCTTGCTGATCTGCCCTCCCATGTGGGGACAATCCCTGAGCACTTACTCTATGAACTTGGGCAATTTTTCTTCTCTCTGACTCTCATCTGCTTACGGCACAGTTTCTTTGTTTCTTCCTAGGCTTGGCCCAGCCTCTGCCTCTTTCTGGGGCTTCCCTTCCCCCACCCTCCCGCCTGGTTCCTATCAGGGATAGGCAGTGATTGCAATTATTGATTCAATCAGTTTATCCTCCTGCCGAGACGCATCTTGGCTGGATCACTGATTTGGGCTGGGTCTCAGCACAGTCCACTGGCTTCCTATGCTTAGCGCCGGGGGCAATTGGAGCTGCAGAACCTCCTGGGGTGTCATCAATGAAGACCAGAGCACTTGACTAGTAATGGGCTCCCCATTCTCAACACAGCTGCTGCCTCTGAACCCCGGGAAGGAAGGACACACCCAGCCTCTTCGAAGACGAAACCCACCAGAATGGGCTATGGCAAAAGGGGTGGACTCCCAGGTGCCTGGTGAAGTTCCTCCCAGCATGCATCTCGAACCGTTACAAGAGACCTCTCTGAGAATATTTCTTCCTGGAGGGTGGGATAGTTTGGAACCACAAGAATGAAGGCATTGCTGTTTCTTAAGTGATAATAAAGGCATCTTCAGAGGGCCGATTTTGGCAGCCAAATAACCGGACTTAGTGTAAATGCCTTCTTATTTTACTAGGGCTCTTGCCCGCCCTCATTTATTTTACAGGGATTCTGTGTAGCTGAAGTAATGTGCATGAATATTGCGTAACATTCTGTGGATGGATACAATATTGTAGAAATAATTTAATTGACGACCTGTAATGAAAAGAGCGCTGGGTAAGTCGCTGGGGTTGCAATTTCGCTATATATTTTTACATTGCCAGGGATAGTGCTGTTGACGTGAATAGGCCAGTATTGATTTCATTTAAAATTTTCAACATCTGAATGATGTGAGCAGTGATCTGTGGGAAGATACCGTGGAGTCGTGGGCATAGCCCCTGCTAACAAAATACCTTTTCGAAAGGGTTTTTCTATTAGCTTCACAAAGAGAAGAGAGAATCAAAAGGGATATGAAAATGTTTTAAATTTTCACTGACCAAAGAAATATGAAGTCACCATCTTCTTTTTACTCTTAATTAATTGAGTTATTGGACCTTATATAATCCTCTGTTAAATACCTAAAAGAAAGCAGGCAAGGATCTGGAGGTGGGTGTATAGAACATTTTGTTTGCAGAAAGCAATGACTTCAATGACCCCATGGAAAAGTCCCTGACGGCACTCCGACTCCCCCTAGAAATGGATTTCAAATGCAGCAGTGACTCCTTAATGCTGCCCTGTTAATGAGTTCCAATTCAGTGGCTAGAAGTTACCATCATGTAACAACAGTAACACAAATTAGATTTTTAAACTTTCTGAGATGTGATTTCTCACCATGCCTGAATCTGCCAGTCAGGTAACAAAAGGTTGAGGGGAGACAGGCGTTGGGCAGGCAGCCAGCCGGAGTGGTAGTAGTGTTGCTGTTGTTTTTTAAATAGCAGCCTATGGTAAACCAAAGAAACGGATTGGTTCTATTTCTGGGGAGTGAGGGTTTGAGGTTCTCCATTTTGCCTTCTTGGAGATAGGTTTCTGGTTTAAAAAAAAAAAAAGTAGACCGTATGTAAGGTAACAGCTCTTCCCTTCATCTCCTGTTGGCCTGGAAGTTCACAAGGACAGAGAGACAGACAGGTTGGGTATCAGCAGCTGTCTAACCCCAGGAGTGGTAGGAAGTTACCGCTTGAGCTGCTCCAGCCTTCTGGCCTTTCTAGTGACTGGTCCTAACTTCAGCTCAGATGAAGCTTAAGAGACTTGAAGAAACAAACACAGGGAAGGAACTTTCTAGAACCACTGGTGACAGGTTTGATAAAAGAGCTATCTGAGTATAATGTTGTCTTGGCTGTGGGTTCTTCCAGAATACTAGCCAGAACTGGGCTGCTTCTGGCTGTAGCACTCTCTTTCCTGCCCAGCCAAACCAAGAGGTTCTTTGACAACAGAGAGACAGAGAGAGAGAGAGAGAGAGAGAGAGAGAGAGAGAGAGAGAGAGAGACTCGCCATGGACCGTGGAGAGCCTGGCTCAGTGATCATAAGGAGATGGAGGAGCTCTCATAGACAGTGCCTTGAAGGGAGTGAACGCATCCTGGGTTGAGTTGTGAGAGCACCATGGGAAAAGGGGCAAGAACAGATGAGGCTGGAGAGAAAGGCATAGATTCTTGTAGTCTTCACCTCAACAAAACAAGAAGTTGTGAAAATGCTTCAAATCC
>NW_004955423.1:6880033-6892885 GCF_000276665.1 Chinchilla lanigera | reverse complement strand
AGAGCCACCCTCCCCAACACTGACAGGTACCTGTGTCTGGGCCAGGGTACTTCCATAAGTTATGATGATGGACTTCCTTATTCTCCCATCTGATTTAAAGAATGGGTAACAGAAGCAAAAACTCCAGCACAAAGGCCCCTTCAGGAAGCTTTTCTGCAAAGCACTCCACCAGCTCCACACTGGATGAAGCCGCCTGCTATCTGCACCAGCGCCCCGACCACAACCGACCGCAGGGCCTGGTGTTCCCAGGGTCACAGACAAATATTTGGGATGTGTACTTCTTTTGGGAAATGCCAAGAAAGGGCTAGAATTTATTATGAAACACTGGGGCAAACGTGGGTGGTTTTTTACCCAGGGACCCAGGAATCCTGAAATCCTATCCAGGCAGCCATCTAGCCCTGCCCTAAGGAGAGAAAGGCAGGGGCAGAGGGAGGGAGAGAGGGAGAACGGAAGCTATACTTTATCACTCGCTGAGGTTCTGGGCCGGACCCCATGGAGGGCTGGTCCCCTGTCACCTATCTAGTTCTCTGGAGCCTCCTGCTGCTGTGGGCTGGGAAGTTTGCTCTCTCCTTCTCCTGCACCCAGGCTCTTGTTTTGTACCTTATGGTTATGACGCTAGAACAAGCCGATCACTGGGAAGAAGATGGTAGCTAGGGACCAGGGAGACTAGGCAACCTTGTTTTTGGTGCCCACAAGGGAGCTGATTCTCCTCATCCTGGGCATTATCCTTGGGCTTGGGAGCCCAGTGGGAAGCAGAGAATGCAGGTAAGGTGATGGACAAGGTAAGCAAGAAACAGAATAACTGGTCACCTGTCCTCTTCCCTGCTGCACTGCAGGAAAGAGCAAGATTCCACTCATATGCCAGATTTCTGCAACCTCCTGGAACCAAAAGAATGAGATTCAGGATTCTACACCTAACTAATCAGTTTTGCATTCCCATCCTTGAAATAATGCACACATTGTCCCATAATTAAGAACTGTGTATCAGAGTGTCCTAAGGATGGGGCATTACATTTAAGGTGATTTGGGTGATTCTTGGGCAGAGTGTAATGATTTGCTTAGTGAGAAAATCACTCTGTTTAAACTTCTTTCAATCCTTCTAATTAATTCAAGGAGACTGTCTCCATTGAAGCTATGTGTCTTTAACACCTTTCAAATAGTATGTTTAGTCTCCCTTCCTGACAGAGGTCAGGCTCACCTCGGAGCTTTCAACTGGCCACAGTATGCAGCAATCATTTAATAGCATGGTTTAACTTTTACTTACTAACACACTCACTGTAGTTAAGTGAAACAGATTGCCCTTCTATACTGTTAATAATAAAAGTTCTTAATAATACCTAAGGGTTACATAACACCAGAGGCCAGAAACTGTTTTAAGTATGAAATGTGTGTTAATTCCTTTAGTTCTTAATCAACCCTAAGAGACAGATCTATCATTATCCCCATTTTACAAATGTGGACACTGAGGCTGAGAAAGTAGAAAAAGCCTGCTCAGATTTACCTAGGTGCTAAGTGATGAGGCCAGATTCCAATCCTGTCATTCTGGCTCTAGAATGAAGGGAAGGGCAGAAGCTAAGTACAAGTGTCCTGATCCTCCAGTCAGTGGCAACCTGTGATATGCCCTGGTGTCTTGCCTGTAGTCAGTCCAGCTAGGCAGGAGAAAGAGCTGTGGCTCAGAATCTGAGCTTGGGTGAAGTTCTTCTTGGCCATACCCCAGCTGAAAGAGCATGGCCACACCATTCTCTGTGGGCTACTGTGTCTTCCTCATCTTTAACATGGAGGTAGGAAGTACTATATATCTTGCTGGATTATTAGAAAGACAAGTACAACTTTGACAAATGATAGAACATTTTCCAAACCTTTGGAGGGGGGCTCATATCTGCCAAAGGACCTAGTTTCCACCTGGTTCCCTCCATTTACTGTCGTGAGAGACTGAGGAGGTCACCATTGGAATTCCCACTTGTTTTATCTGTGAAATAGAAATGAAAATGGTACCGAGCTCAAGGAGATTTATTCTATTTACTATTCAAGAACCTCTGGGATGAGTGAGCTGTGTCCTTGAGTGAGTTATTGTGAGGGGTGGAACAGATCTGCATCAAGTCATTAGTTTTGAAAATCTCTGTATTTGAAAAGTACTTAAAAGACATTTTTCATGTTTTAAGTGTTATTCATGTTTTAGTATAGGAAAACACTAAATATAGTTAATGAATAAGAAAGACCATCACAGACACCTCGGTCTAGAAGCTTTCTGTTTTTTTCTAAGTGAGATCTTATCAGACATATGGCTTTCTCACTTCTTGTTTCACTTAAATGGACGCTGGTTTCTCTTACCTTGGTCCATGTCCTTTCTATAGCAGAAGGCGAGCTTGCATGTTTCTGATCAGGGGACATTGGGTTTAAAATGGCAGAGTTTAGCTCTCCCAGTTCTGAAGATTGTAAATGAAGGGTCTTATGATAGCTGTCAAGAGCCATTAGTGTAACAAGATATCACTCCAAAGTCAGGGGGAAAAATCCTTTTGTCTATGTGGAGTTTGATCCCTTTGTATATGTGGGGCCTCATCAAAGGAGAGGTTTGAGATAGTCTTGCTCATTTTCCACATAAAACTCACAAAAATGCTTGATTTAAAAATGCCACGCCTCCCCGCTTTCCATTTGTTATTTCTGAAACTTTCTTTTTAAAAGTGTTAACATGAAGGGAGTAACACACCGCAAGTTAGTAGTAATGTTTTAGGTAGACAAAAACACATCCTAGTAGAGAGACAAAGACATAGCTGCAGTTGATGAAAATGCAAAAGAGGAATAGATGTTGCTTCTGGTCTCAATCAGTCTGATCTTATCTAATTTAACAAGTCAAGCAGTTCTGAGTTTTGTAATTGTCCTAATGGGGAACCAGTGGAGACGGTATGCTATGCTAAGCATGTTCTGTTATGACAACAACATGGGCCTTTAAAGATCTTTTTATGTCTTTGTATTTTGAAAGTTTTTCACATATTTGAAGTCTTGCCTGGTGGCCAAACCCTAGTGTTCCGTGGCTCAGTAGAAATACGGGCTCACCTCCTGTTCCCTGTATCCCACTCCCTCCGGCTTTAATTAATACTGTACAATAAAATTCCAACTCTCCAGCCAAACCACCGTCGGCTGTAATCTTGTCAGCTCTCATAAGCCAAACAGAAACACACACTTTTTCTTGTTGTTCAATCGCCTGCATCTGCTATTTAATTTCCAGAGGAACCTCATCTTGCTGTTCGGTGTTCCCTTTTCCTCCCTTCTGTTTATTTATTTGCTTTTCATATTTTGTTCCCAAAGAAAACCACAGGTAACGAGCTTTGTGAATTGAATACTGAAGATTCTAATGGCAGATGCCTCAGTTCATGACAACCCAAGTACTCTTACCAATGTGGTGGAGGACGAATTTAAAAAGCTGCCATAGCCAAACAGAGAGAGGCTTTATCTTTATAAGAACAACAGTAGAGAAGGCATTGTGTTTCCAACCATTCTCTTGCACATGCTTCAAAGTCTTGGAGGTTGAATTTTAATGTTGCTTTTCCTCTCGAAATGTACAAAACATTGTGTGTCATAGGCAGCTGAATTTGACACTAGCTTCTACTTAAGTAGATCAACTCCAACACACTTACTTGTAAATACTCCTGGGTTGCATCAGTACTTTCCCAGCTTTTTTGTGGGTGGGGGAGATCAGATTATCCTTATATCTGTAGAAGTGATACTAAAACATGCATTCAAATAATCCTGTCATCATAACCATCACCCATTTCCACAAACCAGAATCTTCAGTCACTACCACAAAATAACAACATGCTATCGATGCTATAATATTATATCATTTCTTAGTACCTTGCAAACATATTTTGGTTCTTAGTACTAGTATTGTTTTTTTTCTACTTTCTTCTCTTCTTTTCTATTGTAAAATTCTATGTTCTATGGTAAGGTAATAGAAAGAAATTGTGCACGTCTACCCAGCTAGTAGAAGTGAAATGGCTGTTGAAAACCTTTACCTCCAAATTCCCTGGCTTTCATGTGAATGGAATTTTACCTCTAATGCAGCATTAATGGGGTTTTGAACTGAACTGCCTTTTGGGGTTTGATTTCCCTTTTAAAGAAGCTAGTGTTTGACTGCATATTCAAACACGGCATGTATTCTTATGAGCGATGTGAGATTCAAATAAACACAACGAGTGTGTTCATTTTGATGACCTCCCCATCACACATTCAAATAAACACAAATGTTCTCAAATGTATAAAAGCAGCTGTGTTTATGTCAACGTGCAAAGCACCAGATATATACATTCAGATTCTCTCATCTCTCTGGAACCGTGTACCTCTGTGCATCGTTAAAAATTTAGTGGAAAATCATGCATGGGGCATGTGTAATGTGCAATTTTCAACCATACATACATCTCTAAACAAATTTTCTTCCAGCATGTTACTGACATTTGTTCTAATTGAGGAGGAAGCCTGGAGAAACTTTGAAGTTTTTGAAAACAAAACAAAGCAAAATGCAAGTTGCTACCAGAGGGCATAGCAGCTCTAAACTATCCTGGCAGCACCAGTAAGTCACCTTCCTCAGTATTCAGAACAACCTTCAAGATTTGTGTTTCTTTTCTTTCATTCTCTTCTCTCTTCTTTCCTCTGTCCCTCCCTCTCTCGCTTCTTTAGGTTGAGGAAAACCAAAGTTCTCTCCCCACACCCCGCCCCTCACTCCTTTCTTCCCTGTCTGCTTTCCTAGCAAGGCAGGCAACATAGCAGCTTGAGTTAAGTTTCTTGCTTGTTTACCTTAAATATCATAAATGTGAGACTTGACAAATCTTTTCCTCAGAACCTCAGCTGGAGCAGCTCAACCATTCATGCCGGGTTAAGCTTTGCTTTCTGTATGAGAACCAATTTTGGCTTTGTATGTCCGAATAAAACAACACTTCTATTTTGGATTGCTTCAAATCTAAGTACAGTTTGCAGGGCTCTGGGAAAATCCTCAACCACCATTTTGCTGGCAGACGGCAATAAGTAGAATAAAAAATAACACCTAAGGTTGATCCTGTGGGCCACGGACTACTCTTAACATTTCGAATGCTTTATCTGCTGTAATTCTCAGCACACTCTGAGAAAGCTGTTGCCACACTGATTCTTGAGGGAGGGCGAAAGGGTAGCTTTCCCAGGGTACCAGGCCTACTTGGTGGTAGTCACATGAACATACTGGATCCAGACCTTTTGGTTTTGCAAAGAATCTGTAAATCCAAATACTTACACGTAATATCCCAATTTTTAAATGTTAGCAAAAAATTCAAAATATTAAGAAACTCTGTCAGCTAAACAAAACACATATGGCTGCTGGATGAAGCCCTCGAGCTGCCAGTTTTTGCCTCGTCTGCTTTCAGGGATGCTGTTTTTAGTTTTTCAGTGTTATAAAAACCTATTGATAAGTCAGATTCAGAGGCCAAAAACTCATATTCGCATCAAAATTCCATCGATTCCTAGTTAAATGATCTTGAACAATCACTTATATTCTGAGTTTTTGTCTCCTCATCTATAAAGCAAATATAATTCCTGCCATAGGAGAAGTAGTGTGAGAATCACGCAATCCTATAGTTCTTGTATAATATTTATATTGAAGCATTTACCAACTTAAGCGTTCCACAATTAGAAGCTATTGTTGTCTTCTCCTTGTAGCTAAGTGTGAGCAGAAGTCATGCACATTTACTAAGGATGAGGCCTTGCGCCAACACGGTGGCCTCGCAGTTCACCAGCAGTGGCATTAGCCCATTTCATAGATGAGCATTCTGTAACTCAGGGAGGTTAAGGAAATGGTAAAAACCAGTAAGAAGGAGGACCGAAATCCATGTGGGGTTTCCTTTTTTCTATCAGTCATTGCATTTTTAGTGGCAGCCAGACTTGTCAAAGTGTCAGTTTAGGGACTTGCTATTTTTCACAAACTTCAAGGTTGGTGAGTATTGGTGAAGAAAGGAGAACACATGCAATCCAGGAAAAGCAGGCCTACGTAGAGCTAGACTGACCCCCAGGATACCTCCCCGTGCTGTGCATGGAGATGATAGATGCTTGAGATGAGACTGGAGCGAGCAGTCTGATCTCTTCTTTCCTGAGGGCAAGGCACTAGGCCCTGAGCTCTCTCTGGCCTCTGCTATGGGTCCCGGCCCAGTGGAGCGTAGTGGGGCTGCCTGCTGTCACAGTACCGCCAGCCCGCAGGTGAAAGCCATGTGGGCAGATACCGACCCCTTCAGTCTGAGGGTGATTTGGGACCCCTCCCTAACCACCTTGTCCCTGTGTTGTGTTTCAGTTGGTTCCAAACTCTGGCAGAGAAGAGCTACGCTGTTTCAAGGTCCTCTAAAGCCCAGTACAAGATTGAGGGCAGGAAAGACATAGTTTCCCCTTCTTTGGCTTTGGTGGTCTCCTGCACAGTCTTCCTTGCAGACCACCATTCAGCAAGCATGAATCCTCCTCGACCAAGGAACTTTAGACTAAAAAGATTTCCACTACTTGAGGACAAGGCTAGGCAGCTCCCTGTGCAAGCCCAGAGGCCTAAGTCAACCTGGGAAAAAGGATCTGGCTCTTTATAAAAGTCATTTGTCTTTTAGGGTAGGACCTTTATAATCAGGGCCTCTTTTTATAGAGTTCAGCGACCTGTGGGGGAAGGGCAGTTTCTTTGCAGCTAATTTCTGTTCAAGCCCCAGTCCTAATTCTTTTCCAGTCATTAAGGAGGAGAGAAATGTAACATGGCGGTGTAACGAATATCCAGCCCAATGGAATTATAGGATGGATAGTTTCCCCAGCAGATTCAACAGTGGTAACTATAACAATAATCAATACAAATTAGGCACATGCCTCTGGTTTAATGCACTTAGTAACTAGATCTCTTGTCCTCAAATAAGTCTAAAGGAGAACTGTGTTCTCCTAAGCGACTGAGTGCTGTTGTGAGGGAGGTGTGCATTCGTGTGTGTGTGTGTGTGTGCATGTGCGTGTGTGTGTGTGCATGCGGGTGCTTGAGTGTGTGTGTGTGTGTGTGCATGTTCCCTTTTCTCTTAGGGATTCTATAGCTTCCTTCATTCTTCGCCTCTCTCATATTACAGAAAGAAGGTAATTTTTCCTGGCCATTTACTAAAGCTCATTAAAGACTGGAGAGAACAAACAATGCTACTCCTCAGAGACTACCATTCAAAGTCACTCTACAATTCTCTGTTCTAATACTTGAGACAAATTAATTATTCCTTAGTGAAAAGTGTATAATTCCTATTCTTCATTTTTGGGGGTAGGGAATAATAATGGGAAGTTTATATCTGAGTGAAAAGCTGTCTGTGTTGAAGGGAAATGAGAAAAAATGTGTGTTCTGAGAGGAGTAAAAGCAATTATTCTAATAATAATTCCAAGAATATTAATGTCTTTTAAAAGTAGATTGCCTTCAAGTAAACACAGAGGATGAAGCGATGGGAAGCTGGTTTATTTATTAATCATTCCAAATGTGCATTCTTCTAAACGAGCAACTGCACGATCAACTTTGCCGGCACATATTACATTTAGTTAGACAGCGACTTGCAAATGTCTCAAAACTTTTGTAACCAGAGACTAATTTGTTTAGCACATTTAAAATGTTATATTGATGTAAAGCCCCGCATATTAAACTTCAAAGGGAAAAGCTCTTGAGAGTTCCTCATTTTAAAGACTACACTCTGGAAATGAGACAGAGTGGAGGCTCATTCTGCATTCTCCTGTTTTGTTTTGTTTTTAAACACGAGGCGGCCTCTGGGCCCTGGCTCTCATCCTCCACTCTGTGTTTGGTCATCTGCAGAGCAGCAAGTATCTGACTGTGGAGACTGTAAGGCGATGGTTAAGAAAGGTCTAGTGTTTCCCTTTCATCTCTATTAATTAATCCTGGCTCCGTTTGCCCAGAGTACGTTGCTGTTGACATCACCTTTTCCTTACACTTTAAAGAGTCCCGAGAGAGACCAACTGCAGAACAAAACTGGACAAAGAGTACATTTGGTAACCATTTTATTTCTCAATTACCAACCTACACGTATGGAAAAGATTTGTGTGCTATCCGATTTACACAACAATTATGCTTCAAAAGTTTAGAAATAAATAACTTTTTGCTTGGACTCATTAGTTCGTCTACCAATTGTAATTGGTGTCAACTAACGAGTTTGCTCCATGGCTTGCCCTTAATTACTGATAAAAGCTAAATTGCAACTCTACCCAATCAGAAACTAGTTTATTCATGAGAGTATAGTATTCTTTTAAAAGCTCTGTTTGTTCTAATAAGTGGTTTTGTGTTTGGCCGAAACCTTCCATAAGCCCCCTTAACGTAAGCAAAGGACTCTTAATAACTATATACAGTGAAGGAAGAGCATTACTGCCTCTATTCAAATAGATGAAACAAAGGGAATGCTTTATGAGTTTCAAATGTATACATCATGAGCTTACCAGGCCCTCAAATCTCATCCAGCTGGTGGGAAATAGATATTAGTACCCATAAGACTGATATTGAGAATTTGTTTCCTTTCCTAATGTCTCAAATTGTTCTTAAGTATCCCTTGCCTTCTGAAGTAGTGGGAAACAAGAGAAACCCAATAGAGGTACGAGGCACGTTAAGTCCTAATGGTATAAACAAGGGCTGGCTGAGGCTGAAATCCCACATTAAAAATAATAGGCATCCTGGAAACAAGAGTGTTAAGAGATAACATGTGGAAGAATCGTGCCGGGAGGGAGCCTTGTGACTGCGAAAGCCCAAATGCAGAAACATCATCCTAAGGACAGACCTCTTTGTCATTGTTGTTATTCTCAGAAAACAAAATAAACCTCACCAGGGTTATTGTAAATCTAAAGATCAATTGGTTCTCACTTTATAATAATTAAGATGCTCTTGGCTGTGATCATCAGAAAACACAGTTAAGTGTCTAAAACAATAGGGCTGATCTCCTTACATAAGAAGAAGGTGGAGACTGGGAGTTCATGATTTGTTTAATCCAGGGACCCATCACCCGCCCTTAAAGTCACAAGTTCTAACAGTCTTCCTAATCCCTCTGCCTCAGTGTGCTGGTGACTCCCTCCTGGTCACCAGATGGGTTAGGCAGGAGGTCCAGGCATCTGATCCTCATGTAATAACATCTAAAGTCAGAAGCCATGTGCAGTTTCTTCCACTACAGTTTTTTGTTGTTTGTTTGCTTTAACAAAGACCATGGAAACCTTTCCTGGAAATACCTGCGTCTGACCTCCTTTCACATCTCGTTGGTCAGAACGGGGCGGCCATATGCCTACTTTCAAACCAATCAGTGGCAAAGTATATCTTATGCTTACACCAATCATAATTTACCTCCAGAGGCCCTGGCAGGTCTCAGGTTCCTCTAAAGCACTTGGCATTTTGATACCTAAACAAAACCAAGGTTCTACTTAAAGAGGAGAAAGGGGATGGTGGTGAATGATTTGTTGGAAAGTGTCAGTCACGTACTTGAGCTTATCATTCCAGGGCAACCATCTCCAATGACCTCCAGTCAGAAGTGAAGGGTCAGTGTAAGTATGAGTGCAGAAGACAAAGTTGAACATGGGGGTTCAGTCTGTTGTGTGGCTTCTCATACTTGTTCTCCTGACAAATCACTCTGCAGTAAATTGGATCGTGTCCTGGCGTTGGGAAGGGGGTGCAGCTGATCAAGTGAGGAAGGGATAAGAGTGCAAAAGGGAACTAGAGAAGGCTCTTCCACTAACTTGCTGTGTGATCCCTGCCGATTCCTGGACCTCTGCATACCTCGCTGACTTCACTGTAAAATGAGAGGTTCCAACCAGAAGATCCCTAATATCTCTTTTCACTTTGGAATTTGATAGATTTTCCACTGTACTCACTGCCATCTGGTACAGCTCCTTTGTCTCTTCACTCTCTGGCTGATACAAATAGCATGTCAAATTCTCTTCCTGCCTTTGGATGTTTCTTTTCCCTTAACTCCCTCTTCTCAGACTGGAGCAGAAGAGCTTGGTGGACAAGACACCACTGTGTACCTTGCAGTCTTTTGTGCTCACCTGCTGTCATTTACCGAGGGCCTCCTTGGCACTGCCCACTGTACAAAGTGCTCTGCTCACACACTGTGTGAGAAGCTTCACACAGTGGGTCCTCTACCATTATCCCCTTATTGGTTTTGCTCCAGCAGCTTTCGATGTCTTCAGATTTTACTAAGAGAGGCAGCAAAGGAGCGTTTGGGAGGCAGAGGTATTAGATGTTTAGTCTGTGATCGTGAGGACGAGGCCAGGCCTGGTCCCACAGGATCATAATTCCTGTGAAGAAGGCAGTGCTCCCAGCTTCCCAATACCACCCACTCATTTTATAAGTACAATTTCCATAAATGGCAGCAGAGTTAGAGGAAGTAAGAGAGACCAGTTCCCATAACACGCCTTGGTTTTAGAGACAAATGACAATGGAATGTTTCACTTTAAGGAACTTTATAAAGGAAAGTGAGAGGGCTTTTACCAGAAAATAGAGAAACAGAAGCTGAGACACTCAGGGTTTTGAGGATCATGTCATGCCTTTTGGATTCCTTTTTTGAGAATCTTTAGCATTGCTTTTCTTCATACTTGGTGGTGGTAATTTTCTTAATCATTTATGCATTTGATCAAACTAAGGTTACTCTCCGGAGGGTGATAAACAGGTGGCTCGAGTGAAAAAAACCCACACAGTGGATTCCTTTTTTTCACTTGGCAACATCTTTGCTTAGTTTTGGAAGTCAGTGGTGTGCAGAACTTCTTGAAGACAGAATGATTATTTTGCAATTCGTAGTACTGTGGACAAATACCTGACCTTCGGCCCATCAGAGGATCAAGGGTAACAGCAAAAAGAGCACCAGTTCGTTTCCCTCCACCGCACCCCCCATCCAGAGCAGCTCGAACCGGGATGAAATTTGGAATGTTTATATAACAGTACAAAGTACTGTGGCAGACACTGTTTATTGCCTAACCACCAGCCATTTCCCTGACCCCACTTCTCTGCTAATCTGTTCCTGATTCTTTTTCAAGGCAGATTATCTGTTGATTCTGAGGAAGGCTCTGCTCTTGCTCAGACCAGGGATTTAATCATGATTGGTCTAGGGCCGAGCATATATGACCTTGTTTTAGCTAAAGATACCTAAAAAGAAGGAGGTCTGATGAGCACATTTCTTCTCAATAAAACATCTTGTCAAATCAATGAATTATTTTTTATCATCAGCTTCTCAGCAGCATTTGCACATTTGACTAGTGTCCTTTTTACAATGTGGCCTCTGGTTTTCTCTCAGTTTTATTGTCTTTTTTTTTTTTTCCTCAGATGTTAACTTCCTCCTTTTTGTGGCCTCTAAAGTTGGGGCTCCCTTGGGCTCAATAACTGGCCTCTTTTCTCTCACTCTATGTAGCTCATTTATGATTGTAATGTTGTTTATGTACTGACAATTTCCAAATTTATTTCTGTAGCCCAGACTTTTCCCATGAACTCCATTCTTCCATATCTAAATGACATTTCAACTTGACCACATAGATATTAAATGAGGACTTCAACCTTATTATGTGTAGGTCCAGATACTATTTCCTGGGCTTCCTTTTTTCCAGAAAGGATAACTACTATTCCCTTGCTTACCCCAGAAAACTGGAGATTAACTTTTATTTTGTTCTTTCTCTGTAATTCCTGACACTATACATTGGCATATGCTTTTAATATCATGGTGGAATTACATCTGCAATCAATCTTGTGTCTCTCATCACTTCTAACCTTTGCCTTGATCCATGTTAACCTGATCTCACATGGACTGGTGCAATAATCTCTTGATCATGCTCCTTCTTTCACTTTTGCCTCCCAGGTGAGTTAGAGTTGATTTCCACTGTCTACTAAAAAACTAACAGAGGTTTAAACACCATATATTTATTTCTCACACATGTTAGTTTGGAATTAACTATTCCCGTGTCGTTTGGATAACTCTCTAGTGTTGCCCAAGACCTATCTTTCACCACGGCTTCCATCTCTCACCTGTTTGCTTCCATCACTCCAGTGCCATCCTTTATTCTAGCACATGACCTCCATCCTTAAGACCATCTCATTGTTGAAGTATTAGCCATTATGTCCACATTTCAGGTCCAAAGAAGAAAGGAAAGAAGAAAAGCTGTAGTGGTCTTTAAGTACTTTTCTAGAAGTCTCATCTCCATTTTGATTATATTTTATTTACTGAACATAACCATATGGTTCATGGGGGCTGCAAGGTAAGTATAGGAAAAGGAGTCTTATTGAAGACACCAACATGCATAATTTAAATTGGGGTTCTGTGTCTGAGAAGAAAAGAAAGAAGGAGTAAGTTTATAACTATGTCAGCCACACATCTCTTCAGCCAATTCCCCAAGGTTCTGCTAAATTTTTAAAAAATTAAATCAAATTATGACACAATCCTATTTAACATCGTGCAATAGCTGCCCCTTTTGCTCAGATTAAAATTTAATTGCAGTATCGCTCCCCAATACCGTCTCATACTTTCTGTCTGTTTCACTCTGCTCTATTTTCTTTGTTTTGGTTCTGGGAATTGAACTCAGGACCTTGAGCTTGCCAGGCAGATGCTTACACCACCGAACTATACGCTCAGCCCTTACTCTGCTCTAAAAATACCAGTTGGGGTTGAGCCAGTCTCATTTATTCCCTTCCTGGAGTTTTTGCATTTGTCGTCTGTCTCCTGAAATTCATACTTTTGAAATCTTGGAACAACTTGGCATCTCACTTCATTCAGATACATCCTTGCCCTGGGTCCTGACCTCAGTCTTTAAAATGAAGACTGTACACCTATTAGCAGATGTTATGGTTTATGTCTGTGTGTCCCCCCAATGCCTCATGCG
>NW_004955423.1:6866720-6878167 GCF_000276665.1 Chinchilla lanigera | reverse complement strand
ACGTGGGGCAGGCTTTTAGAGTTTGAATATGGGTGTGAGAGCTGCACCCGCCCAGGGGTGGATAGTTTGCATATGTAAGGGAGAGGAGGAAGCTGCTTGGGGAGATTCCTCCTCCATTCCACCCTGGTGTGTGTGTGTCCTGGTAGCTGCTTTGTTGTGCTGCCGCCCTGAGATGCAGCCCTCTGCCACGTGCCACTCTGCGTTATAATCATGCCTAGTACGGATTGAAACCTCCACAAAGTATAAGCGAAATAAACCTTTCCTTCCTTAATTTTGGTCGTCAGGTATTTTGTCCCAGCAGCGAGAAAAAAGTAACCAAGACAGCAGACTTCTGCACAATCTAGAAAATTTTGGTTTAGGGATATCTAACCAAATCATAAAAACACCTCACACAGTGTATACAATTTGAGTGTTCCTATATCAGAACCGAATTATATTTCAATTTTTGTCAAGTCAGTTACCTTTTGTAGACATTTACTTGGACAGTTATTAATTTCAAGTTTTACCATTTTGCTTTTGTACTTTTGAACGTGGAAAGTTATATGCATTGAGTATTGTGCCAAAGGACATACTGGTAAAACTTTTTTGAGATAGCCATAAATTTTACTCCAACACACTGAAATTGCTCGGGCTACAGAAATTTCCCCATTTTTAAAACTGAAGGAAATAGTATTGATACCTGTTGTTTAACTTATGTTACCTCTATTATGACAGTCCAGTGATCTAACAATTGTTTAGAACAGGGTTTCTCAACCTTGTCAATACTTATATTTCCGGAAGGATAATTCTCATAAGGTACTTTCCTCTCTCTGGAAGGACGTTCACCTGCATCCTTGGCCTTTATCCACAGACACCAGTTCCCGCAGCTGTGAGAATCAAAAGTACCCCCCAGACACGTCAAACATGCCATGTGGAGGGATCATCTTGGTTGAGAACCACAGACGTAGATCTAAAATTGCACAAACATATTTAATAAAGCCCCTAGCCTAATTAGTCAGCACATAGCAAGGGACGTGAGACCTTTCTCAATCTATAAGCTTTGCAGAATTCCAAGTTTTGGACCTCAGCTTTGAGACATTTCTGGAGACCTTAACTTTCATAATTTGAGATGCCTGAATTTTCAAATGGATGCAAGGATACCAACTATATCAGGTTGCTAATAAAATTAAATGAGTTGTTTTGTAGAATGAATCTGCTGCAGTGTCTGGCATACCTTGAAAAGTTCGGTACTTGTTATGTCTCTTGTATGAGTTAAAATGGAAAAATCTGAATAGAAAATAATATTGTGGCTATTTTTGACAGACACTCCACATGTGAGAAGAGGAATCTTGGAGTGAGAGATGGGGTGGGGGGGTCCTGTATAACTTCTCAGAGCAGAGCGGAACTTATGTTGCCATAAAACATGTAAACACAAGAGAATTGTAAAGGTGAATGACTTCCATGTAAACTTGAAATAGAAGCCACAGTTCAGATATTCAATTATATTGTTATCTTATAGTATATTTAAATATATTATATGTTTATATATTATATTAGATAATGATGTTCAATTATATTACAGCTTTCAAGTCCATCATTTACCTTTTGCAGTGTTACTTGCACATTCATTAAGGTTAATTTTTGTGGTTTTACATTGTTGTAGTCAGGGTTTACAAGGGAAAAGATTTAATACAGGACTTATAATTTATAGGATTATTTTATAATAGTTACCCAAAGAATCAAATTCAAAAGAGTTCGGGAGATGTGGCCACACACTAGAGACCCGAAAAATCCAGATGAGGGCCTGGATCCCATGACAGCATCTCATGCAAGTCTGTTCTAAGGAGCTGCACCGGGAAGACCCAAAGAATGGTGGCAGAAGGTAGAAAGTCTGTGCCCGTGGGATGAAGGATCTGTGCTAGCAGGCTGAGGGATCTACACTGGAGCCAGGAAGCGATGCTTAAAAGAGCATCCCCCAAACAGAACTCCAGAGCTCCCCCAAACAGAACTGCAGCCATCCTCAGTGACAGTGAGGCCCGACCTCCTCCAACGATAACAGATGAGCTCATATCAGAAAAACCAGTGCGACAAGCTTCTTCAGGAGAATCAACAGAGTATAATCTTTCTCTCTAGTTCTCCTTTTATGCTGCCGGCAACAGTCCTCAGCTGGGCCTTCCACACCCAGGACCACACTGATTCAGTTCAGCTCGGTGTTACAAGTTGACCACTAGTGAATCCACCACCTACATTTTTGTTTTTGAGCTTGAAGACTTATGTGTAAAATCTGCACACTTTTGACATGACCTTCTTCTATCACTGTGGTTCAAGCCACCATCATTACTGGGTTGATGGCTGCAAGGATCAAGGATTTGCAAGTATCTCCTGTCCACTGGTCTCTGCATCTGCCTCACTACTGTAGTTTGTGTCTTGAAATAGCAGCCAAAATTAGGCTTTTAAAATATAAAATAGGGGCTGGGGATTTAGCTCAGTGGCACAGCGCCTGCCTGGCAAGCGCAAGGTCGTGAGTTCGATTCCCAGTACTGAAAAAAAAATAAAATAAAATATAAAATAAACCATATCTCTTGCCCAGAAACCAGCAATAGCATCCAGGTACATGTTAAAGTCCCTAGTCTGCCCCGCTCTGAACTCTAATCACCAGCTGGCCTCCTTCCTTCTCCTAAACTGCACCAAACAGATCTCCAGGCATTTGCACTGCTGCTGCTTCTAAGTAGAACTCTCCACCCCTCAGAAGCATGACTCCTTTTCTTCCTTTAGATCTCTGCAAAAATATTACCTTATCATTGGGATCTCCTCTGACTCACTTGCATAAAATAGTGCTGTACCATCAAGACCCATCTCTCTCTGGTCACATCACTCCCTGTCATTCTCACCCTGCTTCGTATTTCTCCAAAGCCTGTGCCATCATCTAACCCAGAGTACTTTATAAATGCTGCAAGGGCAGGGGCTTTGCTTTCTTTGATGTGATATCTCCAGGACCTTGAACGCTAGTTGACACATAGTAGGTGTTCAATTAATGCTTTTTTAAAAATAGATGAATGGAGGATAGCAATATTTTCATCCAGGTAAAGTATAAACAGAGAAAACTATAAGCCCAGGCTGGTTTTCCCTGTCCTCCCAAACATTCGTTCCTAACAACTCTGACACATGTAAGTAACATCTCCCTCCTCCCCACCTCTCTGAATAGTTGTGGATACTTCTTAACATGTGAGAAATGCAGTGCTTATCATAGAGTCATAGGTAATAAATTAATATTAGGCTCATAAAAAAGTTAGATTTTTGAATCGTTCTGGCTATTACACTCAGGCCTACTCTACCCAAGCGTAGGGAATGTGGAAGCCAGTCGGATTCTCAGGTCTAGACTTTGCTCAAGTGACTGTCATGGGCTGCTGAGGTCACTTCCTCAGAGACATCCTGAGGCCTCTTGTGGCCTGACACCCCTTATTCTTTCTGAGGACATGTTTTGGATATGGTTGTCTGATGTGCACTGTACCATCCCTCCTACACAATTCGAGCATTCTTTGGCCACATACAATTTGACTGGCATTTGTTAATTTTTAAAAAATTGTTTCATACCCATTTCCTTCTAATGTGTTACCGCTTTCCCACTGCATAGATTCTCAGTGGGAGGAGACTTCCAGGGAGTGTCCTCCCTTGGGAAGCCTAAGAGGAGTGTTCTTCCCTTCCTCTAGAGAGTAGGCTCAGGACCTGAGAATGCTTGGGGGATCCTAAAGCTAAGGAGGGCAGGGGATGGGAATGGCTGGAAGCCATTTGTCCTTGCCAACACCATATACCCCCTATTCCTGCTAGGACGCCACTGCTGAAATTTCTACTTTATCATCTTCGGAGCTCCTCGGCTTTTAGCTTTTTTTTCCAGCCTGGTCTTGTGTTGATTCTAAGCACTCCTGATATCTTCCCATGTATTCCTTTGTGCATGACTTAGTTATCAGTGTTTGTTTCTTAACGGACACACACTCTGACCGAGGGGAGGACACTCCAGTGTTTTGCTCCAGGCTCTGGTGGGAAAAGACTTTAGACAATAAGGAACAAATAGAATCATTCATAGTACAGGGAAAAGGGTAAGAATAAAATATTCTATGTGGCTTTTTCTACAGCATTTGTTTTAGTTTTCTATTGCTGTATAACGAATTACCATACTATAGTGACTTAAAAAAAATCCATTCATTATCTCAGCATCTCTTTTTGGGAACGCCTGGGTAGCTGGGTTCTCTACACAAGGACTCATCAGGATGAAAACTAGATGTTAGCGGGGACTGCAATACCATGTGAGGCTCAAGGTCCCCTTCCATGGTCACTGGTTGATGAAAGGGTGTGTGCCTTTAGCGAGGCAGGACTGAGCTTTCATGTCCTTGATAGCTGTTGGTGGGTAGTAACCACTCTCAGCTTCCACAGGCGGTCCTTCGGCCCTTGCCATGTGTAGGTTCTTGTGTCTGTGCAAGGGGGCCCTCCACTGGGTCCCTCACCGCAGTTTCATCCTTCCAGGCCAACAGGAGAGCATCTTCTATGGTTCTGAATCTTTGATTTCTTCCATCTCTGGCTTCTGGTCCCTCTTTCTTAGGGCTTACCTCATTAAGTTAGACCCACCCACAGTCCAGGAGAAGGGTCAAACAGGACACACATACCAGCTGGAATCTTGCAAGGGGGGAATCTTGGACAGCATATCTTTGAGGAGGCCACATGGAGAAGTATGTAGCTGGGCTCAAAATTATCATATGTAGTCAAAGGTGGTAAGTCCAGGACAGTCGGCAATAGTGGTCAGCACCCATGGACACTGCTATTGTTCTCCTGGGCCTCTCTGGAGAGCAATGTATTTGAGTGTCAGCGTGGGGGCTTATTGATGCTTTGAGAATAATTGCTAACAGTGTTAAGTAGATGCTTTTCTTAAAACTAAGGACACATTCATTTGTGCAGTTTGGGGTGTTTTCCTTTTTCTTTAAATGGGACAGCCTTTAAAAGGTGAATTTTGATTGGAAGAATCACAAAACAAATTTCCTCCACACAGAAAGAATGCTCTCTCCAGTCATGAGGGTCTGAGCCAGAGCCATTGCCACCCTCATCCATCTGAAATTGGCAAAACTGAAGCAAAGTAATTGTAACACAACAGTGTCATAGGATCCGTGACACCTGCTTTAAAAATAAATCTCCTGGCTTTGTCTTTCCCTTTATTTTCAATAAATGCTCCAGTATTATTGCCACTGCATTAATCTAGCAGCAGGAAACCATTATCCTATGACAACAGTCTCTCCCATTAACATTATCTTTTAATTTTAAGATTGTTTAGATGACTGCTAGAAGCTACTAAATTAAGATAAAATAAAGAAAGAATTATTTTCTTTAAGGCAAGTGTTCAGTCAAGTTACTGTCTCCCATTTTGACTGCTCTGGTAAAAAAACACTATTATTTTTTTTTTTGCAGCAGATTACAAAATACGATTTGTATATAAGTTGAAATTTCTAGAAATCTAGGCATGCTTTAAATGTCATCTAGGAAATAACTATTAACTTTTAGATTATTGTTTATATTGCTTTCTGTGTTACATAGTATATATGAAGAGTTGAAAGTATTGTTATTTTTCTAGGAAGCCATTGTTGTAGTAAATAAAACAATAATGAACTCACAATGATGAAAATTCGGTAAAGGAATAAATGTCTAGTCAAGTTTATCCTGAGAAATAATTGAATTTAGAGAATGCAGCAAAAATGAGACAGGATGAAAATAAACACAAAACTGAAAAAGAATTGTAATTATTGGTAATTAGTATGAAATGTTCTGACAAGCTTTAAAGTGATAGTTATAGTATATTAAATAGTATCTGTAAATTTTATATTGAATATATTAGAAACTTGATTTCAAATAATGAACTTACTGACTGTCCATTAATTCCAAAAAATTCTCTTTTATTCTATCAGCTGTATCCACACACTGGAAGAGACCCTCTAAAATTTTTCAATATTTGTTTACTCTACTTTCGTCTGTTCTCATGATTTCAGGGCTTTCTTTTCAAAAGGCAGAGGCTGAAATAACTATCAATGAGGACTATATCTAAGTAATTATTAGAGGAGTGATATTATACATTCAGTAGTTAAGATCTGTGATTCCCAGCTCTCATGAGTAAACCACACAAAGGAAAATTAGTAGAAACTGAGTTACTGTTTTAATAGAATCTTTCTGGGGGAAAAATACTTTCATTGTGAATTACCCTATATTGTTAATGTAGTTCAAGGAGGCCATCAATATGTGTCCTATTTAATGATAGGTGCAAAATAGGTAGTGGGAGATCAATCAAAACCCCCTTCCATAAATTATCGTGACTTCTAGAAATTATCAAAACTTCACTGGGGTGTCATACGTAGTCTTCCCAGCAATGAGTTATAGTCAATAATTCATTCCCTGACGGAGCTGATAACAGGCAGATATTCTAATAATGTGCTAGGATTTACTACTGGACACAAGCAGTAAGTAGGAATTTCAATGCAGTGTTAAATGTTATCTCAGTGGAGAAAAGCAATAAAAACAGGACAGAGAGAGGCATGTGGGTACACTGCTTGGATGTTTTAACCCTCTAATTAGCACAAGCATGTATAAAGGTAGTGTTGTTTAAGTTCTCGTTCTTGTTTTTGAAGCCAGTTGTTTCCAGAGCATTGTTCTGTAATGACTTCTCCTGGCCTTATTGTTACAGAGCACAGCAGATGGCTCCGAAAAAATGCTGAAAATAAAGTCTATTTCATTCTTCAGTTGTTGTCCCAAATTTGAAAATAGCTTCACTTGAATATTTTTCCTTTTAAAGGAAACTTCCCTGCCTAAGAAATCATCATCTTAGACTAAAGGTCTTAAATATATTTTCAGTGATTTCTTATCAGACAGAGAAATCGACAAATTTGCTTTCTCTGTCAGAATGTTTGGAAGCTAGAAAAGAAGTGGTGATTCATCAAAAACAATTTTATTATGAAATTTGATTTATGTTGAGAAATATAAATGATGACGTTATAATGTGTACCTCTGCGTGGAGGGAACACATTTTAGTCAATTGAGTTATCCAATTTTATTATTTTAGAAAATCCATATCTGGTTGTTCTTTTTATTCAAAAAAATTTATGGTGCTGTACAGAGTAGAATTGTGTGTTTTTCAAGTCTATGGACAGCTATGGATTGTACTCGCCTAATTCCAACAGGGTTATTCATTACAATTGGATGAATAAATATTATCATATTTTCATCAACTTCTTGGTGGGCAGATAGGAACTGACGTTATACTTTAAAACATATTTTATTGCACACCTACCTAGAGAAAGGGCATAATTATATCAGTTCTACAATTAACAATAGTTGTGGTTTGGGGCTCTTACAATTTATGAATTATTAGCCTTTGCTTAACCAAGAATAGTTAGAGGCAACATAAGGAAGAATGAATTATGTCTGAATGCCTTAGTTTCTCTACCAATAGTGCTCATTTTACTAGTCTTTACAGAGAGGAACAGTAATTAATTTTAAATGGAACAGCTATTTTCTACTGAATTTATAATTTTAACATATTTTCTTAGTAGTAATCACCTCGTTTATATACAAATGACCCAATCATCTATGTATTCCCTTTTGTAACTATAACAAAATTAAATTTATCCATGCAAAGATTTAACTCAACTCTAATAAGCATTGCCTGTCAACCCTGTAGATCATTTAGAAGACCCAGATAAATACATAATATATGCACATATACGGTACACTCTGATAATTTGTTTGCAGTGATGCTTACAGAGTATCACTTGTACTTGAATATTGTTGACAGAATTCAGTCCTATAAGTAAGTAGTACAGTAAGCCAAATAATTTTTCCCAATAAAATCCTCAAAAAGAAAATGGTCATTTCTTGCCACTATATAAAAGTGGCCTTGGCCGGGCCTGGTGACGCACACCTATAATCCCAGCACTCGGGAGGCTGAGGCAGGAGGATCATTTTGAGTTCCAGACCAGCCTGGGCTACAAAGTGAGCTCAAGGCCAGCCTGAACTGCAGAGCGAGACCCTGTCTCAAAAAGACAAAAAAAAAAAAAAAAATGGCCTTGGTATTTTAGGGAAAATGCTGGGTCACAGATATGTTTACTTCTTTCTCATCTTCGTTTGCTTCTTTCCTACCATCTAAGATCCTAATGAAACAGAATAGCGAAAATCAAAATTTATATTCTGAATGCTATTTTCAATTACAACAACATCAATGGTGTTTTTTCCTGTTATTGGTTTCATTTTAATAAAATCCACTTCTTCACTCTGATTTTATATTACCCTACAAAATAGGAGTTAGAACTTCCTAAATGCGAATAAAGCAACGACCTATCCCTTTATTACACTTAGTGACATATTTCTAAGGGATTTTGAGAGATATTTAAAAAGTTCATCAGTAAATCTAAAGAATTATTATCAATATCTTGTAGCCAGTAAATGGCCTCTTGAGATGTAGTCTTTTAAAGATACTGACTTGGACACCAGGCCCATTCACAAATGCTACAGTTTCTGCCTGAACCTACTTACTCTCTACCCTAGCCAAAAACAGTAACACAAAACAATGGCACCGGGACCAACAACTGTTCTTCTCCCTGGGGTTTTCTCTGCGGTAACTACCATCGCCTCTTCTCTTCACACTTTTTATACCATGAGACTGTCCCAAACTAAAGCTTTTCAGATTCACCTTAGACCTTTCTGATTTCAGGGGACCTTTTTGATGGCAGCAATAAAGGTGGGCAGATTTTTTTAAAGTGTCCTTCCCAAAAATGCCTCCTTCAAAAACCTTTTTGCATTGACTTTAAAAGGATAAAACATTTTTTTCCTGCGAAAGAGCTGGGCCGCTTGTCAGTATAGGTCCGTGTAGAGCCTATGGCTGTCCAAAGGAGATTCCTGGAGAACTGTCAGTTGGAGAACACAACCACGACTGTGATTGAACAACCTGAATGAGAAGAAGGGAAGGTATGGACGAATAATTTGGGGGCAAGTGGGAGGAATGAGAGTTTGACCTCGGACCAATATGGTTCCCACAATTTAACCAAAATTCAAGAAGGAAGCCATGTGAGTTTCTCCTTTTTCCAAAAATACTGTGCTTTTGTTTTTCATTCACATTTTAAGTGAGTAGGCTGAACGATGAATATTTGACATCAGTAGAGCTTCCTCGAACTACTGGGCAAAATATAACATTATTTTGAGCATGGCAATTGTATTTTATACTAGGATTAGTACTTAGAGCACAGCCGTTTATATTTGTTTGAAGAATACCCTGATACAGAACTCCTTTACCTATAATGAAATTGTTTTGACACAGTTTTTGTGTTTTGGATCAGTGGAAATAAAAGATCGACATTGCCACATTTCTCAGGCAGGCACTTTGAGAGCACAAGTCTTGCTGCCCCATGAGAAAGGATGGCTGAACGCAAACAATGCAGAAATAAAGATTACCCAGAGGTGGCGCTGTGGTTAAAGTACACCTGAATTTTGATTCTACTGAATGGATTTACTCCCTACCCCTCAGAAGAGAGATGTTAGCCATTATCACTTTTATATTTCTAAAACCACAACATTAGCAAATAAAGCTGTCTGGTAATACGTTCCCACTCATTCTAATCTACAGAGACAAGTATAAAGACCTTACTCCACACACAATTACAGCCAAAACATTCCAACCACCTCCTGAAGTTTAGGCCTGCTATACCCCAGAGATCTATATTAAAAGTTTTGTTTATTCTTCTCTCTCTTGTTCTATATAAAACTACCTGGATCCTTTGGAGAATCATTCAGTGACATCTAAACATGTTCCTGACTAAATTTCTAACACTTAATCTTAGAATTAAAATTTCATTTTAGTGTATATACTTTAGAAAATACCATAATTCATCAGATGGGTGTGTTCTTTAAGAAAAATCATGCTTGAAAGGGAAGAATAAAGATTATTTGGCTTAATTTCCTCATTTGTAGATGAGAAAATTAAAGCCCAGAGAAGGAAATCTACTTTCACATGACAAATTTTAATGGGAGCATTAAGATCCTGTCACTTATTTTGATTATTACAAATTATTAGTAATTTGAAAATGAACCCTAGGAAGTAACATGTATTATTCGTTTATGAGTTCCTTTCCTCATTTGCTTTGGGTTTTCTCGACTAGCCTTCAAGGAGCATTACATCTCGTGGGTGGGCCTTCTTTACTCATGCCTATTGACAGCTATTTTCTGTATAGGGCATTTTAATTACTATTATAGTTTTAATGATTTTTTTACGGAATGTTTTTCATATGTGCACAAGATGAATTGATCATAACAATGCAATTTTAAATACAAATCAATAAAATTAATTAATTTGATTTTAACACACTAGGAATTTAAGGTACTAGAATAAAGAAATGAGTATTTTAATTGGTACTTGAAATGTCCTCTGCCTGGTTTTATAAGCAATAATTATTCTTTCTTTTGCAGCCCTAACTGTGATCAGTTAAAGGACTGAAATTTCCAAACAGACCCTAAAACCGTAGATGTCCAACATCTGCATAGTCTTGCTAGATTTTTCCTTCAAGTTCCTGTCCTCAGTCGAGCAGTACTGTGCATAATACAGTATGAAACTTGTTCCACAAGGCTGGTTTTGATACTTAGCAGAAGGGCTTTGCACGTTCATGACGTCTAATAGAAAATCTCTCTGGAACCTACTAATAATAATCAGGCCTACTATTAGCCTCAGATTGCAGATTTATTAAATCTAGTTGGCACAGTAGGGTTGAATGGCTAGGTATTCAAGCATCTAGGCTGAGCTTTGGCCCTGGAAAGAGCCTCTCCGGGCCAGCACCCTAAAAGCACTCCTCAACTCGTGATTTGTACTAGAAATGACATTTCTTGCTCTCCAGAGGCTGCGAGGTTGCAAGTCTTGCATTTACGTCCTTCCATTGCTTTTGGAGGGTACCAGAAGCTCAGCACTCTTCCTCAGCCGTAGGGAAGACAGCAGGGCAACGCTTTGCCCCTTAAGGTTTTGTTCGTGTTCTTTTTTTAACTTTGAAAATAAGGACGGAGATCCCTTTATCACCAGCAATTAACAAGTATGTATGAAATGCCTGCTAAGCTCTTGGTTAATACTCGGGATAGGGGGAGGAAGAGGAGGCTGAGCAGGAGCAGTACGGTAGGAACTGCTACTTCCCTTGCTGCCTTTTTTTTCTCGCTGAGTAAACTTCCACTAAGGTTCATAAATCTCCAACGGCGTGAATTGCAACAAAAACACCTCGCGTGTGCGCGAAGTCCACCGCCCCGATTCCCCCCAAACAGGAAGAGGTGAAGTTGCGGGTCTCCGCGAGGGGAGGCCGGGTCCCCGAGGGGCCAGCGGCGCCAGCCCACGGGGTCCCCGCACACCGACGAGGCAGGGTGCCCCGAGCCTCGGTTCTCGATCGCGGGCGGCGCGGGCCGCCCCGGCC
>NW_004955423.1:6863435-6866137 GCF_000276665.1 Chinchilla lanigera | reverse complement strand
GATCCAAAGTGAAGCCACATTGCCAAACTTGCAGCAGCGATTGCAGCAGTTGCTGCCGCTGCGCCGCGCCTGAAGCCGCGCCGGGCGGGCCGAGGGCTCCTGCAGCTGCTCGCGCGCAGCCGGAGGCGGAGGACGGGACGCGGACTGAGACTGACACTTCTGCTCCCGGCCGCCTGCCACTTACGCGGGGCCCCCAGCCCGCCCCAGGGACACGCGATTAAAAAAAAAAAAAAGCATCCCTTAGCCCCCTCCTCCCCTTTCCTGCTTCTGCGAGAACTCCCTCCCTCCCTCCAGCTCCGCCAGCCGAGGCGCCCCTTCCTTCCCTGGAAGCCGAGCGGCTGCGCTCGCATTCGCCTTCGCCGCCGCCTCGCAGTATTGCAATATAGGGGAGAAGCAGGTAAGGGGGCGGCCGGGGAGCCGCGGGCCGGGCGCGGGGCGCGGGGCCGATGGGGGGCCGGGGCTGTTTTCTTTGGCTTCCTTCCCTTGACCGTCCCAAATTGCAAGTAAACAATACGTCGCCTTTAGATAATGCGCGAGTCTGAAACTACCGAGGCCGGCCTGCGAGCTAGCGCGGAGGGCAGCCCCGGGCCGCCAGCTTTGTAGCGGTTCCTGCTTACAAAAGGGTTCCCGGAGACGGGGCTGGTGGGGACCCCGGAGGGGGGTGGGGGGCATTTCCAGCTCCTAAGGGAGAGGCAGGGGCTGCTCAGAGGAGGATTTTAATGCGCGAAGTAGTATGTGCTGGGTGGGGGAATGGTCACGACCCCCCCCTCTGTAAACAGTATTTTTGAAATAGTGGCGGAAAGGATCTAAGTAACCAGGATTCGGTATTCTGGTTCTTTTTAAAAAAATTCCTCTTGGCTTGTACGTCTTTTGTTCCAATCCAGGAGAAACCCGGTGAATCACCTAATTAAAATCAAGACATGAATTAAGCATCCATTTTTGTACTACAAATTGCCAGCGCTACGTTTGTCCCTCCCTTGGTCTCCATTAAAAAACACCAGAGATGTTGTTAAAGGGGGGCAGATTTTGCCTCTAGCTGCCACTTCTGCTTTCTATTTCACTGACTATCCCAGGACCTAAATTGCTTGGCTATGTAATTACTAGAGTATAAGCCTATTTAACTTAAAAGCTTTCTTTTTTTTTTTTTTTCCAACTCTAAATGAAACTTGATGAGGGCCCGTCCTTAGTTATCAGGGGAGTCAGTTTCTGGTCAGTCCTCTTGATTCATCTCTTTTAGATTTAATCAGCATTAAGGTATTGCTTGTCCTTAAGAGCTTTAGCTAATGGGGTTACTGGATGCTTTTCTCAGTGTAATGTTTCCTTTTCAAAAAAATATACATATATATTTACCTCTCACCAAAGATGGGGGCGGGGGACCAGCTAGGAATCTCCTCCCTCTCTCTCCTCTTTTAAAAAGGAATTCGGAGCGATTAAAACGTGGGGAGCGGGGGCAGTTTAAAGACCTAGAGCAGGAAATGCAGATTCATTTGGGTTAGGGCTGAAATTGTAACAAAAAGCAATTCCTCGAGTAAATGCATCAGATAAATCAATTTACATAAAGGTATGATGCATTCGGATAAATGCAATGCTAATGGGTTTTAGAGTGGTCCTGTTTCCAAAGTCTCAGGGTTTTGTTACAGCTTAATTGGTGCAGTTCTTATTCTGGTTTATTGTGCGGTCACTGGACACACGTTCCGGGACTCTTTCGGAGGAAATGTGTTTAAAATCAGCCTATTTAAGGAACTCGAGTCCTTGCTTCGTTCCCTCACCCTCGTTCTTTTGCAGCAGCCGACTTGGGCCGGGGACAGGCAAAGTTCGCCCTCTCCCTTCTGAGGTATCAGCTGAATGTCTTCAGCACATAGCCGGGAGCCTGGGGGGAGCCCACACTCTCGGCTTACCGAGGACAAAGACAAAACAGGCTGCTTAATTGGCAGTAAATAACTTGATCTTTTTATAGAATAAGTGACTGGAGGAACACTAGGACTTTATTGGACTCAGAATTGGAGGCAACAAATTAATCGGTTTAGGCTAAGCTTTATAAATTGATTCCTATATTATCCCCGGTTGCTTCTCTTGTGGCATTCATTAGAAAGAGTGGGGAGTGTTTAAAAGCAGTTTTTGGTGACCGCTGGCAGGACTGGCTCGAATTTAACGTATGCATCTCTTAATAGTGCCTTCTCGAGTATTATCTATAGCCTTCCCCACCCCAGCCCCCTTTGGAGTAACAAAGCTTTAGCATTTAAATTGCTGATCAAGGGCAGATTAGTGAGACCAAAGTGGAGAGTGTTTGTATAGGAAGTTAACAGGCGTCCTAAAGTTCAATGATCTATTATTCCTGCCTGTGTCCTCAAAACGCAGAGAAAACACTCATTGATCTTCAAAATGAAATGAGATTTGGAACAATAATGGGAGATGGCGGTCAGCACAATGGCATGTGAAAGGTGCTCTTTTAAAATACGAAAAACCAGTTTCGCAACTTTACACACCGCACCCCCCCTCCTCCCGCCACCTCGCCTCCCCTCCCCTCCCACCGCCAGCACCGGCACCAGCACCAGCACCACCAGCTCTCCCTCGCCCCTGGCCGGCCCCTCCTCCCGCCTTCCCTTTCCGAAAACCCAACTATTTCCAACTTGTGAACTGCAGCTGCACTTCCCAAGGCAGAGCTCGGGAGGGAGCGTGGCCGGCCGGGCCGCCGCCTGCCC
>NW_004955423.1:6840323-6863327 GCF_000276665.1 Chinchilla lanigera | reverse complement strand
GCGGGGGCGGGGAGCGGGCGCCGCGAGGGGAGGAGCGCGCCGCCCAGCCTCGCTCTGGCTCGCGGAGTTTTGACAGTACCCGAGCTGAAATTGTCAGCGGCGGCGAGCGCAGGAAAGTTGAGAGGAGCTCGTGGCCCCAGAACAAAGCTTGAGAAAAGTAAACAGGCGGCTGCTGCCGGCGAGCCTCCCTCCTTCCCTCTCCAGCTCGGCCTCCTTCCCGCCCTTGCGCCGCTGCTTCCTTCCCGCAGCTGCGGGTGGGGGGGGGAGGGGAATGGGCTCGCGCGCTCTCTGGCCGGCGATCACTAACTTTTGCATGGCCCGTTTTGCTTTTCTCTCCCTGTCCTCTTCCCGCCCTATGCAGACCATGGTGAATCCGGGCAGCAGCTCGCAGCCGCCCCCCGTGACGGCCGGCTCCCTCTCCTGGAAGCGGTGCGCAGGCTGCGGGGGCAAGATTGCAGACCGCTTTCTGCTCTATGCCATGGACAGCTACTGGCACAGCCGGTGCCTCAAGTGCTCCTGCTGCCAGGCGCAGCTGGGCGACATCGGCACGTCCTGTTACACCAAGAGCGGCATGATTCTTTGCAGAAACGACTACATTAGGTAAGTCGGCTTGTCTTTCCCGAGATGAGCGAGCAAAGCAGTAGCAAAGGCCAGAGGTTACCAGGGCTTTGGAGGACAGGAACGGGCACCTCTGGGAGTTCATGGTAGCCTTCACTTCAGAAACCTTCTGGAGGGTGAAATTTAAGGGGTTCAGGAAGCATGTATTAGTCCTCCAGTATGTGATGCCAAATCGAGGGCAGTGCCATGCTAAGTACAAACTGGCTGCTGGTGGGAGTCGGCTGTTAGGCGTGTAATGGTTGAGTATACTGGACCAAAATTCTTAGTGATCAATCTTAACTGAAGTTCAGGCTCAAAATAAGCATTTAAATGAGAGTTAAACTGCTCTGTTAAGGCAAGGCGGGGAACGGAGAAACTCAGACAAAAGATTGGCTTAAAAATAAAAGTGTAGTTAGTGAGAAATTATTTGTCTGCAGTGGTGGCTAATTATGATATTTACATAAGCACCTATAAACTTTTTTGAGTGGAAAGCTGTGACTCATTCTTCATGCTCCTTGTGAAAAATGCTGATTACCCATCAGTTTAAAGACTTGTAATTCTTTTTATAGCAAAAAAACTAAGAAATAAAAACCTAGTGGTAGTATTTCTGTTCATACTGTTAACTCGGAAGGCTTGGTCTGCTCAGTGTTAGGGTGTGGGTTGTGATGTCAATTTTGCAGGCTTTTCATTTGAAGAGTGTTCAGGTTTTGGGTTTTGTTGTTGCTGTTTGTAGCACTGCCCTTGATCCGCAAAAGAGATGTAGAAAAACAGGCGATAGATTGTATTAATCTTGCATTTTAAAGTATTGTCCAGGAACATTCATATGTGCATGTAAGCAAGCAGTCTTTTCCAACAAGTTTCAGTGCAATTAATGGAAAGAATTCAGGAGGTCAGGTGCCTATAGGATCTTTTCAGGTGAACTCAAGCTACTTAAACTCATTAATTTGAAAGGAGGCATTTGAAGGATTACACATTTAATTTGAGTAAATGGTTTGATAGACTGATGCACATGAATGCTTCTAGGAGGTGTTCTGTTTCAACATCCAGTAATTAAAAAAAAAAAAAAACCCACACGCACACGGCTGGTACTAGAGAACCGCACACTTTCAAGAATTTCATTCTGTTTGAATTTCTTCTGTAAACCTTGTTTTTTTTAATAGAGATTAATAGAAAATTTCAATCTTTCTTCAGTGTGGGTAAACCAGTGGATGACATATTTTGTTCAAAGTTTAGCTATATTGTGATTTATCTCACCCCGTGGCTGACACTGCAGAGATCCCAGTGCAGTTCAGAGACGAGTATGGGTATGTTTACCCCAGTGATATCATTAGTGCAAAATGGTGGAGTAAAATGACCTTTGCTTATTCTGATAATGCAACCTCTATCCACTCTGCTGGCATCCTCAATCAGTCAAGTAAAAGAAATATAGGGAGGGAGAGGGCTTTTATTTTTAAATTAAGATGGCTGCATTAATTTCACTAAGTGTTCTTATAGAAGTAAATGTTGGAAAATCAGCAAGAGCATGGGTGTAATGCTTTCTGGACCTCCTTCCAAGCAAAGCCATGGGCTTTGACAGTATTGTAATTAAATAGAGAGCAAAACTGTGGTAAGAAAGGAAGGTGGGTTGAAGTGGAAAAATTGACAGTGCAGTTAAAATTGGGCAAATGGTACCGTATGATCTCTTCTACTGCCTTCCATAAATGAAAAAAGAAAAGGAAAAAAACCCTTCACTCTGACTATCACTAATTAAAAAGAAAATGGATCCACTTGCATTCCCTCAGGACAAGTTTAGGCAACTGGCTTGCTGAGAATCTAGTCCATTCCTTTCCCTGTTGTTGGGGCCAAAATGGAAATGTCCACTTGGTCCATGGAAGAAAAGAGGATGTGTGTCCAGCCCTGAGCCTAAGTTAAGCATCAGGTTCAGCGCACATTCTCTCTTTTTGCTTCTGAGTTTGGGAACTGCAGTTAGGCTTGCTCTTGAACTAGATGTCACCCTGAGGACCTTGGATCTCCCCGGGAGATAAGCTCTACAGCAGTACCAAGTGGATCATCAGCTTATACTTTGCTCTGGCTTTCCAGCTGTGGAGGCCCCCAGCCCACCAGTATTTCCTCCAGCCCACAGGGTGGCCGTCAGGGTGCTCAGAGGGTGGGAAGGTGAGGAGGTGTTGTGGGGGTCCTTTTCCCCTCAGCTACCCCCTCCCCAAACTCCCCAGGTCCACTTGTTGGCAGAGTAGAGTGGAGGAATCCGCCCATCAGCCACCAGGTGAGGAGGACCCCTTCCGCCTGGCTGGGACCACAGCGATTTATTAATGGGCTTTTAAACTGTCTTGACTTGGAGGTTGTGTGTAGTGTTTTAAAGCAACCAAGACTGGCTACAAAGCTGCTGGACAGCAGGGAGAGGCTTGGGTTTGGGTTAGGGGTAGGAGGGCTTGGGGATGTTTTCCCCCAGTCCCCTCCCCCTTCGCGGCCAAGTGTCGATTGGGCAGAGCTGGGCGGCCTCTTTTCCCTCCTAGATTTCAGATAAAGCGGCTGCCTTGCTGCAGCGAATCCTCACAATTAAAAGCTTTAATTAGTAGCTCCTCCATTTTCTTAGTTCTGATGGGCTTTATCTAATGAGATCTGGTCTCTAGCTTAGATCTGCTCCGAATGATGTGTCCGCAATGAATGAGAGCTGCGTAGCAAACAAAACATTTAATTAACAAAATTGGCCTCTAAGAGAGGGGGAAAGGCTGGAGCGGGGTGCAGAGAGGAGGAGGAGGTGGATCTTAAAGGGGCTACCGCCTGCCCCTGGCCCTTTGCCCCTTCCCTTACAAAAGTCCACGAACCTTGGAACTTGCCTCCATCCACGACCCCGAACCCCTCAGCTACCAGCGTTACCAAGTAGCTTTGGAAACTCGGGTTCCCCTTGCTCCAACCTTTTTTCTTCCACCCCCCCCCGCCCCCCGCCCCGCGCCCCGCGCCCCGCGCCCCGGAAAGTACAGCGGAGGAGGAAGTTCGGGACCACCTCTGGACTGGTGGGATGGACGGGTGGGTCTGCAGGTCTGGGAGGGCGAGGGAATGCTGTGCGAGCCGGGTGGCCTGCAGCGCAGAGCTCTTACGCACCCCGGCCGGACGCCCAGCCCGGCGGCATCGGCCCGCGAGGGGGCGAGCGCAGGGCGGCAGCCGGAGCGGTCCCGCTCTCCCGGCTCCGCTTGCTCGGATGGTTCACGTGGCGCCGGCAGCCACAGTAAGCTTGGCGCGCCCGGGGTGGGCCCGGGGTGGGGGATCGGCGGTGGCAGCGGCGGAGGGTGTGTTTAGGCAGGAGGGTAGCGTTAGGATTGGAGGCGCCGCCAGGCAGCGAGTTCATTTCCCTGGTAATCAACAGCAAGCTGCTATATTCAGAGAATGCTGTCCCTTTAATTGAACAGGCTAGGTAATTAAATGGCACTTTTCCAATAGGACGTGCTAGGTAAATCTAATAGTTGGTTATTTAATATCACTTTGAAGTCTGCCCACTCAAGCACAATGACAGCACAGGAGCATGTGAACTATTAGCTAGGAAAAAAAAAAAACCCAGGATCTCAAAAATTAATTAAATCGCATGCAATTTAGGGGGAACGTTTATCTTGATTTGTCATAACAGAATTAATTCAAGGCCTCCAATTCACTTGGGGGCAGATCTGTTACTCTGAATTAACCAAGCGTAATTTGGCTGATTTTTTTTTTTTTTCTCTCCCTCCCCTCTCTAATGCAGCAGTTGCGATTCTGCACGGCCCCCCTCTTAAGTATCAATAGCTTCTGGTGCTTTTAAGGTGCTTGGTCTCTAGTTATGCCGTACCTTTAATGGACTTGGCTCCAGGCATAATTTCTGGGTTGCATTTCTTTGTTACATTTAATATAGCTGGTGCAGAATTTAGATTAAATATAGAATCCTGCTGGAAAAGCAATTGCTTCTGGATCAGTAGCTGTGGATGTGCATTTTTCTCCTCAGATAGGCTGCTGATATTTACTTGCAGGTACAAATGTATACCTTTCAGCAACACTCCTGAAACGCACCTCTCCCTGCCTGAAAGCAGTTTAGAAAACAGGCAGATAACTCTCCATATTGCATGTATTTTGCTTGAAGTAATAATGCAGTTCAAAATAAGCCCACCTATTGGCCATTGAAGTTACTGAAAGACGCTAAGCATTGATACTAAGCTAAAAATACGACTTGTTCTGTCCCTCAATCTCTTAATGTCAGCAAGGAGAACTGGAGCCGAGCACTAATACTATACAGTGTTCTTCAAATTGGAGCAAGGCACCTTTAAAGTGCAGAGGTTTGCGGGGGTGGATTTCTTTCCATCTTTCCCTTTTCCCCATATAAGGAACCTCTTGATGTTTGTGATTGATTGCATTGCCCAAATGCTGAAATATTAACGACCTTCTTGGACTGAGGACCCAAAGAAAGGAAACTGAAACCGATTCTGTCATCACAATTAAAGACTCCCCTGGCTTTAATTAGCCTGACCTGGGGTATATCTCCCCGTTGCTTGAGTTAAAGAGAAAAGAGCCCATTATAGTCCAGTCTGAGACCGATAGCTACTTAATTGAGCACCTAAAGCCTCGAGCCTTTTAAATCAAACACTGTCCTGGACAGTCCCCCTGGTTAGATAATTAACTCTCTAGCGCACAGAAACGTACAAAAACAAGTTTTCAGGAAAAGGGTAGAATTCTAATGGTCCCGTTCGTCTTTAGTAAAAGGGGATTAGAATGTACATAGACATGGAAGTTCTGCTCTGAGGCAGCCCGAAAGCTTCGCACACCGAAAGATCTTAAACTCCATTAATATGTTGTTCAGTAGCACATCAGTCCTGGGTAGATCTTAGTCATTTTCAAAGTCTGTAACTGTAATTTTTGACACTTTAGGAATCTCACCATTTTGTGACTGATTGTTCCTTGACAGGTTATGAAACCAGCTCTGGAGAAAATGTATGAAAAGCTTTTGGACTACCTATGACTGCCCTGATTATTAAAATACACTTAGGTGTTGAAGACATACAACCGACTTTACTCAGGGTGAATTGTTAAATAAGTGAACACTTAGGCTGGGTAATCAGATCAGCACTGTGAAAAGGGTATTTTTGAGATGGAGTGTCACAGTGTACCTGTTGGTAGTGGCAGCCATAATTATAGACTCCAGTCCATTAAAATACTTCTGGGTTGCTGTAAGAGGATATTTGGTCCTTAGCTCTGGTAGGATTCCACCCTCCTCCCAACTTCTTTCCCCCGCCGCTTAGCCTCAGCATGTATTTGGCCACACTGACAGGTTTTTAGCTTTATTTTTACCTGAATTTGAATTGGGTATCCCTAGTGGTGATTGGAATAGCCGTGATGTTGTGCATAAGCCTTGTCCCTATGGCCGGTACTGATTCTCAGGCCACCCCGCCCTTCTGAGAACTCCCGAGCTGCAGCCTGCTGTGCTGGAGGTGAAACACCAGGAGGTCCTTATCAATGTTCCTGGAGTGGTCCAGCCTTAGGAGGTGGCAGCCCACGGGCCACAGGCCCCACACCGTGCGGTCCCGGCAGTGTATTATTTCAGCTTTCTTTCTGTAACTGTTCTGATTCTGCAAGAACGTGTCAATGTGTCGTGGATCTCAGACTAATTAGTTTTGAAATGGAGTTTTGATTGAACTCTTCAAATCGATGCTGCTGCAAAATTTGTTTCTCCGGCTTCCTATTAAAAGCCATCTTAAGGGGCAGTTTTACTACTCTCCCTGTCGTTCAGTCGATACATTTAATAACAACTTACAGGCTATTTTCAATAAAGTGGCGACAGCAAATTAGTAGTTTGAACATGACAAGCCTCTTCTGCAAGACCAGATTCTGAAAACTCAAAGCAATTATTTTTATATAGAGGCATGCCACAGTCATTCAGATTATGGGGTGTTCTATAGGAACACATCTCCTGGTTTGACACACACTGCATTTTATGACTTTATTTGGACAAGGAAGAAATGCAAATATTAGTATTTATTGTGATACCCACATGTTAATTTCGAAGTCCTGTTACTTTGTTTTTCATTGTTGAGAAGTGCCTCTCTGACCCCTGCTCATCCTGATGCCACTTTTCAATGTAAAATCATTTGGGTTTGTTTAATAAATATTTGTGGATATTGAGGCGGGAAACCCAAAAGCAAACAAAGCTTCCCCGCTTAGTCTACAGATCCCATAAAAAGCCAAAGTTCAGTAGTCATTAAAATATTTTGTTGCGCCTGTAGAAGGATGTAAGGAATCCTATATATGTTTTTCTTCAGTACACCGCACTTCTTGAGCTTTCCCCTCCTCTGCAGCCTTTTCCTTCCCCCCCTCCTCCCCCCATGGCAGATGTTGTGGTCTCATTTGATTGCATAGGAAAACTGCAGTGATACAGCAAACACCCAGAGAGATATGATGACAAATGGGTCCAGATCCCGGTAAATTACTTTCTGCTCAAATCGAAATTTCATTCAGTTTGTTGCTAGCAGAGATGAAGTAATCTAAATTGTGGACTCAGGAGCAGATAGAGGGAAGTTGGAGCAAGCATTTCATTATCAAGAGAGAGAGAAGGTTAGGATGAAAGAGATGAGCAGAGGCAAATCTTAAGTGTTGACACCATGATTGAAAAGGTTAACCCATACACATTATATATCAACCTGGGTAGCAGAGAGTTTCTAATGGAAAGTCTGCACTGATGGAGGTTTACGGGAGTTTCAATACACTGAGCATGATGTCTTCTTAGATATACAATCAAATCCTCTTAACCCTTTTGATGACTCATATCTCAAGATATGATTAAAGTACAAAAGAGTTCTTCATATAATTTCAAGGACACGGTGCATTTAAACTCCAGTCATGAATTGTATCTTTTTTTATGACGAACTCAGTAATCTGATAAAATGTGCGTAGAACAGAATTGTTTTGTAGTTGCTAGAGGTGTAAGTCAATATTTTGATTAAATCTGGGGTGTCGTTTCCCTGTGCAGTAGGCAGAAGAAGTTGTACCCCAAACGGGCTTTTTCCTAGATTATGTAAACCAGTCAGAGTCAGATGCATTCCAGAGGGAAGACACAGGCTTGGGGTGTTTTCTTTCTTTTTCTCTGGCTTGGGATTACTCATTGGAGTCGACCATTGTTCTTTGTTTCAGGTTATTTGGGAATAGCGGTGCTTGCAGTGCTTGTGGACAGTCGATTCCTGCGAGCGAGCTCGTCATGAGGGCGCAAGGCAATGTGTATCATCTTAAGGTAGCATTTGCACCTGTCTTTTTAAAGAAAACCTCCCCTTTCCTACAGGGGACAAAAACCAAACATTTCTCTGTAGTATGTAACTGTTTTCTTGAGCTGCAGACACTAGCAGGCATGGTTGGTGTTGTCGTGTAGCAGGGATTTGTTTCACAGGTCCACACGCCACACTCCCCCATGGCACGTAAGGACGTGTGTGTCCTGTTTGTCCCCCTTACCCTGATCCACTTTATTGGGTTTGCGCTTACTATTTATTTTCTGGAATCATGTCAAAAGAAGAAAAACATAAAAGCTCTGTACTTGACAGATACTTGAGTAAAAACCATTAGAAACTTGTGACCCAGAGGAGACTTAATTTGTACTTGTTTTCAGCAAGTTGTTTCCCTTTTCAGTGTTTCACATGCTCTACCTGCCGGAATCGCCTGGTCCCGGGAGATCGGTTTCACTACATCAATGGCAGTTTATTCTGTGAACATGATAGACCTACAGCTCTCATCAATGGCCATTTGAATTCACTTCAGAGCAATCCACTACTGCCAGACCAGAAGGTGAATACCCAGCAGTTACTAATAAGCTTTATTAGAGCAAGTTGGAAGGTCCAGCCTCTTAACCTAGCCAGAGTGTATTCTTGGGTGGCTGTGTGTTTTGTATGCTGCATTATAGACTACCTCTCATATACAAGAATATAGAGAAGTGTACAGAAATAGCAGAGCTGATCAAGTTGTGAATCTTGTGCAGGTGAAAAATAAAACAAGACTCTTGACCTAGCTATATCTGTAACTTTACCTATGTTGGTCATAGATTATCGTGTGCAAAATCAAAATAAACATCAAAAACTTCCTTATAAACAGTTATTCATTCTATGTGAGAACTTTGATATTGAGAAATATGGAACAATAGTTATTGTGGGGAGAGAATGAAAGCATTTATGGTAGGAAAAAAGAATAAATCTCTTTGTCATGAAAAAATGATTTTCGCATTAGTAATAGCAATCTGGACACCTGCCTTCCAAACTCAATTGACAGTGCATTTATTTTTAGAAGAGCAATTTTACGAAACAATCTATAATTTCAGAGGAGAGCATTTTTGTTGATTGGTAGCTCCGTAAAATGTGAATAAGTTACGACTTTTAAAACAAAGTTCTTGCTCTGGCTAGTGGCACAACTAATAGCTCCGTCAAAGATTATGTATCTTGATTCTTGATCCACAACTTGAAAGTTGTTAGGTTTAGAGTTAGAAATGAGAAAATTATACCAGTATACAAATCGTGTAGTATTAGAAGGCACTTGAGAGGGAAAATTGGTGATCAACAGTTGTCCAGCACACCCAGTACTGGATAGTTTTAGATCTATTTTAATCTCCTTAATAAGTCCTATAGCTATGCAAGTGAGTGCATTTTGATAACTGCTGTGCCTAATTTGTAACAATTACTGTCAACCTTCAGTTAAGAGACTGTTCATTCCACACTGGCCCAGAAAAGAGTGAAATGCCTGACTCGTGTGCATAATTTTATTCACATCATATTTCATACTGATTATGTATTGATGACATTGATTCATTTACTCTTTACAGCGCCACTTGCATGGATATTAAATCTTATTGACCACAGATGAATTTTAATTTCAGATTGGTGATAGATTTTTCCATCAGCTCTGATAGTATGTTTGACTTTTTCATCATTAACCCAGGCAATCACACAGCACTGAGTTATTGCATTGAAACAAAAAGTGCACACTTCACTTGGTAATTCTTTATGGATTTACAATAGGAACTTCATTAATGTCTGTTGTAAGGATCACAAAAAAACAACATTTATCTGCAAATAGGAATTTAGCAAGCTTCAGAAGGCTCAGGAAAAATATTAGACTCCTTTGTCTTCTGTAATGCATTTTTTTATTGCTGTGCAGGGGAAAAATGACATATTTGAAAACTTCTTAAGCATTTAAAAATATCCTGCTGTATTTTAATGCTCATATATATCCTTTTCCCTCGCTCAGGTTTATGGGGTAATTTGAAATGTATTCTTTATTTAGTAAGTGTTAATTACACGAAACTATATGCAGTTCTATTTAATTTATAATATGGGACGTCACATAGAATAACCATTTTAAGCATAAAAATCTTATTTTTTATTGCAAATTAACCAGTCACTGTCTGGTGACTCAAGCTTGTTTTAGGGGTACCTATATATACATATAAATGCTTATAGATTTTTATGGTTTGGATTTTAATGAGATGAATCGATAGTACAGAGCCGAGATCAGTAAATAGGTAACATAGGTATTTTGAGATAGCGTTTGGAAATAGAGGCAAGCCATTCATACTTACACCTGGTAATAAAACCCAACAAAAGTGCTAGGAATAAAATAGTGGACCTCATCCCCACCAGCCTTGCTTTTTTAAATATAAAAGCCTACCCCCGCCCCACCCAAGTTATGTCTTGTCTTGTTTTGATACTGGTTTTATACCTTTGCTCTCCTGACTTAGCAAACTATAAAAAATAGTTGTTATAGCTCTCCAGTATGCATGGTAAAGAGTTGAAGGCTGGAGAGAGGAGATGGAGGCTGTAGTGGAATACGAAGCACTGAATCCAGGCAGCGGCAGTGGTAGTGAGGGACTAAGTGCAAAGGACTCTTCAAAGATACGAGCAGGGTTTCAGTACTATCTTGCTGAGTACAAGGTGATGTAAATTGAGAGATGTTACAAGGAGAACTGGAGAAAAACCTAGCGTGTTTATGAGATTGCATGTATTGTGCCTTTTATAGTTTTCTGTTTTCCACACCTCTTCCAGGGTGGGAGTAGTGGGCTATTCACTTTGAAACATAAAATACATATTAGACTACAGATAAGAACCTACTAGTGTATATTAATGTTGGAAGCCAAAGAAACAGAGACAGGTGGCCTTCAACAATTAATGGCTCTTAAAAGGCATGAGGAAACACGACTTAAGGAAGCGTGCTTGTCAGACGTTGGTGAGAAGCTGTGTTTTGGGGGTGATGTTAATTAAGAACTTTTCCCTGTTGGCATAAATGTCCCACATTTCTGCCCTCAGTGCTCAGCTCACCATGAGCATAGTCAATTCACAAGGTAGTTTTTGTACATAAAGGTTTTGGGCATGCTGAACGGGGTCCGGAGAGGTATTAATGAGAGGGCAAGGGGGAAGAGTTAATGAAAACACACTTCCTGGTGGAGCATAAACTGTTTTTCGGACCTGAAGAATGCTTTAAAATTATTCTCCCCAAACCCCGTGGCGTTTCTTTTCTGGAGATGAGATGGGGAGAAATGACAGATAGCTTCATTTTATTATTTTCTGTTCTCTCATTCCCCATACTTTTGGTGGGGAGAGCTGGCCATTTATTTTGACCATTTCCCTGCTAGTCACGGAACCAATTACATTTTTAGAGCATGATGCATAGTAAGTATACTCAAGCATCCTCTGTCTTAAAAATAATGAGTTGATTATTTGTGTATCTCTTCTTTAAAGGCAGTTAATTGTAGGCAAGTATAAGCCTCCCATCATCTGGTCCGTTTAAATTCATTTTCCTAAAATTTGTCTCAGTGTTGGGGGGTGTATGGTGTAGTTGTTGTTCTGCATCATTGGCCTTTGTATTTTTTGAGAAAAAATAATTTTAAGCTTTTTCAATCATAGAATGGTTACAGTCTCAGATTTCAGAGTGAATGAAACCTGAGACCAAACCTGGTGTTTGGACAAGACATTTACAGAATTGTTCAGCCCATATCATTAAATTGGGCTTCGGTAGCCTCAAGAGAATGTTCCTCTCTAGAATGTTACAAAAATCAGAAATCGTGGTTAGTTTTTCCCTTTGTAGATTGTTGCCTGCCCTGGAAGTCTTCCTTCCACTCAGAAATATGATGGGGCAATCAAGAATTATCTGTGCTTTTCAGGGTATCTCTTTAGTCTGAGAACAATTTAGCAAGCCTTCCAGTTTACATATCATTTCGCAGTTCCCACATAGTTACATAATTGGTGTTGTGTGTGTCCATCGTAGAGGACACTGATGCTCATTTATTAAATATGCTCGCTGGCTGCTGCCGCATCTTTGTTCTGGACAGACAAATTACCTTTCTCACACTGAGCTTCCACTCTGGGGAATTAAGCCTCCACCACTTTAATTAGCTTAGAAGTGGGGGGTTGCAGTTCCTAATAGACTTCAGGGTTTTAGTAAGTTAGAGAAAGGGGAAGACGAGAACTTCCTGGGAAGCTCAAAATGTCATTTAAAAACCATAAACCCTAATATATATTATTTCATTTTGGTAATTGCAAACAGATCCTATTTGATGACTGTGGATTGGTGTTTCTGACTTAAAATGTTAAAGTTAGACTTGTGTCGAACTGTGTTCTTTAATCTGTCGCAAGTCATTAACACATTACATGTATTGATTCATATACTGTGTTGACAGTGTTTATGTAACATTAAGTGGCATAGCAGATAGGAAAGAGTCAGCGAAATTAATTCCTGAATATTTGAACATATAATTTCTTGTGCACATATAAATACACACGCACACACACACACACACACTCAGTCACACACCCCTGCAGGTAAAGACCAAAATGGATGGCGAGACGTCACATGGGGATAGCAGGATAATAATGATACACATAATATTTGTTCAGCTTTTATTAAGGGGCAGGCACTGTTGAAAGTCCTCCCATATATATTAAGTAATCATCATAGCAGCCATCTTATCCCTACATTAAAGATGAGAAAATAGATGCAGGCAGTTTAAGTTACACGCTAGAGCACATTAACTCAAAACTTGCCAGTGAAGACTGGGTTCTGAATGCCCTGCTCCGTTAAAAGTTCAGGATCCCACTGTGAGGTAAGAGGTAATTGATTCCTTTTGGAGAGAAGCTTGTTTTAACAGTTAAGCAATTTGTTGTAGAACTTTACACCAGAAACTTTCTGAAAGTCCATTTACCGTATCATTTTCTCTGCTAGTAAAACTGCGGAAAATGTTCTGCTTTAGTTCTTCACTGCCAGAGTAAGTAGCGTAGAAAGCCTCCATCAAGTCACAGTTGGAAAGTAATCTAATAAAAGAAGATTAGTGAATGTGGAGAAGACAAAAGCAGTCATGTTTGAGTTTAATATCTCTCAAATTTAGCATTTTAGCTAAGATGCCCGTTTTTATTTCTTGCAGGTCTGCTAAAAGGTCAGAGTAATGCAGAATGCGTGCCTTCATCTCAGATTTTGTTCATCACAGGTGGATCCCATGTGTCTTCAGTAGACAAGTCACCTTTGTAGCTAGCACCAGTGCCAGCTCCATGCCATTGCACCTTCTTTAGTCTTGATTGCCCTTCCCGCATTTATTGGTGTATTAAAATGACTGAATATGAACATTAAGGACTCCGTGAACCTGGGCTAATGGGAGACTGTAGAGAAAATGAAAAAAGATCCACCGGAGGACATCTTTGGGGGGGAGGGAGCTTAGGGGGAGGGAAGTGACTAATGAAGCTAATTAAAAGAAGCATTCAAATCTGCTTTCTACCCTCATTAACAATTAGCAGGGCACTGGCCGGAGTTTGTACCCTGTGTTTTACCTTAACAACATTCTATTTGCTCTTTGTATATTTAAGTGTTGTAAGGAAATGTGTTTCAATCAAAACTGAACATGAGATAAAGGAAAGAGATGTGGCTTTTGTGATATTCTATCACAAACACTTTTATTGTATCTCTGTAAAATACAATGTATGTATGCATGTAAGTGTTTTTGTCCTAATGTTGCTACTCCCATGGCAAAGATTAAAAAAAAAAAAAAAAAAAACAAAAAAAGAGAAAAAAAATCAGGCTCATAGCAGCTACTGTGTAGAAATTTCCCCCTACTTCTAATTTGCTGAATGAAGAAAAAAAATCTTTTATTTGTGATATTTTCAGAGACATTTGCTCTAGTATGGTGTATTTAAATAATAAAAACTTAAAAGAAAAAATATTCAATGGAGTTTGGGTTTAAGCACTGCTTTTTCTCTTTATTTCAGAAAAATTTCAGGATTTTGTTCTATAACAAGCTTTCTTTTAAATCTGTGGGGTGAGGGAGGTGGTATCTATATTTGTGTAGCTATGGGCCATTGAGTTATTTTTCATATTACCTAACTGCCGTTTTTGGCAGGGGTACAAAGCAATGTTTCCGACAGTCCTTTTTATAAGTTCAGAATATTTTGTTAATAGCGCTTCCTTACAGTTCTATATCACAGGGAATCTTTTGTGTTTATACGTAAATACTTGTTGGGTCCTGTAGCTGTTTGTTTGTTCTTTTTTTCTCAGTAGGAAAGCATTGAGTACTGATGAAAGGTATATAAAGACTGTGGCAAGCCATCTTGTCCTCTTATCAGGTTTATAGCTTTGGAAGGAAACAGTGTTTCTAAACCCTACCTGTGCGCAGTTTGTGACACCACTGTTGTAGGGCCCTGTACGGTGATCTTCCACCTTCAACAGGTAAAGCATCAGTTTCCTGGTGAGAACGTAGACTCATCTTCTGCTATAAGGCTTGTTTGTTTTGATTCTTAATACTCTTCTACTGATGGCCTTCCTGTATGTTTGTTGGGGAATGATTCCAGTTTCAGTTAATGGTATTCTTCAGACATTTGCTACTTCCCGGCAGCAGAGTCCCCGCAAAAGCACCTGTAGCACCTGCGGTGCCCCCAGGAAGCTCGAAGTCCCAGATCTCAGTGGGCTCGCAGCTGGGACCAGAAGGAGAAATATCCAAATAGACCTGGGTGCTGGGGCTGCCTGCGAAGCTCCTTACATATGACCAAATCTCAGCGGCAGCTTCTATCACAGGCTAATGAAACTGATTGTGTTTCTACTGATACTTCTACTTTTCCTTTTCAAGTGATACTTTACATTGTTCTAGAAGAGCTCCTCATACAGATCTTCTAAGCACAGGGGTAGGTCGTGTGGAGAGCTCCACACATCTCAGCTAACCAGTTGGCTTGCCTTGGAGAACTTCTGTGCTCACTTCCTGTTGTCAGAGATTCCAGGTCAGGAGGAAAAATCAGTTGCTCAAACTACAAACCACCTGCAGCAGCATTTAAAGTTAGAGCATTAAAGTGAATTGTTTAGTGAGAGATTTAAACAAAGAAAATGCGAGGAGAAAAGTAAAGTGAAGAAAATCACATATGTAACAGTATCTGTTTGAGTTAGATCCTTGGAATTTCTCCAAATATATATATATATCAAATTTTTTTTTAAAACAATCTAAAGGATCTTGGACTTTTCTGGCTGGTCAAGGGGGAAATGTGTTAAGATTGCAAGCATCTTCTGTATTGTTTTTAGCATAAGGACTCATGTCCCTATTAAAAAGGGTATTACTTACTTTTAGTAAGTAATCCTGTGTGGCATTTAGTGATGTGGAGGACGAAGGTCACAGACTTTAAATGAACTATTACATGGCTGGTTCCTCAAGCACTGCTGTGTAATAACGAGCTTCTAAAAGCATTTCTTAAGTTGCAGACCTATAAGATTACAAATGTCACTCATGTTAGTATAATCCACATGCAAGTGATGAAGCCTTCTCTTTGATGTGCTAAATTGGAGAAGGACTAATGGAGCTATGAATATACAATAGAACATATTTAAGTAGTAGTCTTGCTTTAGGTAAAATACTTTCTTGAAACCAGAGGCATTTCAGACAATAAAACCTGCTCTAATGGGGATGCTCTGTGTGGATAGAAAGCTACTAAAAACACTCAGGTTTATTCTGATGTGAGCAGTGATTGTGTGTGGTTCCTCCCCCATCTGCAACATTGCTTAGGAAAAAAAACCGACAAGCTTACCTACCTTTCATCCATTGCATTTGCGATGTTATTACTGAGACATTCACTGCTCTTCTGAAAGGACGTAATTTAGTATTAACCGCGTCATGGAGCAAGATGGCCCACGGTCCCTACAAGCAAGTGCAATTAAAAAAAATAAAAGCAAATGTTACTGAGCCTTGTGAAGTCCTGATAAAAAATTATGTTTATGGTACATATAAATGTCTCAATCATGCAAATTGTCACTCTTGCTAATGAAACAATTTTGCAAAAAGATTGTCCTCTAAAAGGGTTTAATGCTTTTTTACCTAACTGGTTAGATTTACATATCCTGCAAAGCAGGGGAGCCCAAAGCCTTTCCAAACCAAATCGTTTGCCACAAGAAACTATCTCCAGCTCTTCATGATTAATTTGGAAATAGTTTAACGTAGACTGTAGTATCTTATACAAAATGAGAAAATTAACAGCAAAATGAAGCCTGGTAAATTGTCACCCTTTTACTATTAACTATATTTAAGTTTTTCTTTTGCCCTTACTAACACAGATATTTGAAACAACTAATCCAAAATGAAGCTCTTAAATGTCTATATGCCAATATAGTAAGATTCTAATGTGCAGTACTATTTCTATAAAATATTTCTTAGGACCAGTAAATGGTGTAACAACACAGGACTCTAAGAACTGTATATCAAAAGCCCAGTACAGAGTTTCACGTAGCCTAAATACTTGCTTTTAAATTAAGAAGAGGATTTCCAAAGACGTCTTCCCAGAGCAGAACGATCCTGGGTGATTTTGTGCCTATCCACTCAGTTCAAGAGGCCGCTGGGAACAGAACCATTTTCGAGTTCATGTTACTCGTTGCTCTGTTACTAAGATTCACCTATTGTCAGTCCAGCCAAGTCACAGAAATGCTTATTGCAGTTAAATAGCAATTTGTTTCCATGAAACTGCAATTAAAGTATTACTGAGCAGCCATTTTAGATTGGCAGTGCTCTGAGCGCATGTTAAACAGCCAGCCACTTCCGCTTGCGGAGCCCGAGCTCCAAGATGTCTCGAAGTGTCACACATCTGCCCCATGTGGGGGACTTGGTTAAGAGGCATTTGTAGCCCTCTGCTCCCGTTGTGAGCATGTTGAGAGCAATAAGAAGTCAAGGCCGATTTTTGGAAGGTGAACTTGAATTTACCTCCATCGAATGGTATTTTCAGTTCTACTTGAAGGGCCTTACCTTGGCAGATACCTGCATGTTTCCTAGAGAGAATGTTTTCAAGTTCAGATTGATTCTGCTGAGAAAGGACCGAAACTCACAGGCCTCAAGCCAATCATGTACTACAGGTCCTGACATGTTACAGCTGTGTAAACAGGGCTGTTCTCTCTCCTAAGTCACAACCGATATAAAGCATGGATGAAAATCAATTGATTCTGTTATAAGTTCTTTGAATGACCCTGGAAAGTTGTTTAATGACTCTGTTAGGATGGACAAGCCCGAGCTGAGCTACCAAAGCACTGATTTGAATCCCTTGCCTACTCTCAGAAACGGGGCAGCTCAGCCTTGCCTGAATGTTAGCCTGTAACTGCCACCGGACTCAGACCTGCTGGGGAGAGAAGGCGGGATCTGAACCAAATGCTTCTTGTGTATCTAGAGTTCAGGGTGTGTTGCATGAGAAAGGGGCAGGGCAAAAGTTTTCACTGAAAATGCGCAACATTGACGTAAGATCCTGAGGAAGGAGAGGAGGAGTTCAGAGGTGGTGGTTTAAAAATGCAATTAGCACTGCATCCTAACCAGCTTGGGAACAATAATTAGTTCACAAGAACAGGAGGCATCTCGCCTTCCTTTGGCCCAGAAAGATCCCCTTACCTTGAATCAAAAGGTTTATAGCCTCAACTTTTTCAAAAACAATTTCCATATTTGTGTGCACTCATCTGCGTTGTTGGAGCTGTAGTTTCAAAAGCATTAAAGAGTTCCTCCCTAAATTAATTCTTCATTTGCGTTGAATTGAATGTTTTAGAAGCTGTAAAGAGAAAAATCTGAGGACAAACTGAATTTGCAAATGAAGATTCATTATGAAGCCTGGAAAGCAAATTGATTACTTGGCTGTAATTGTATACGTTTTTCTTTATTTAGATAAGATGTGGTAGGGATGAGTATGTCAAATTCTGCATATTCCTCTAAGGTCTCTGATTTAATTTCTGTCATCCATCATAAGACTTACACTTGCCATAACCTTGGTGTCTTTAAATATAATGTGTGATATAATAACTTTATCTTAGAGTTATATAAGCTTTGTAAACGCGTTTATACGTTGCCACTTTACCATGAACAAGTACTTGCACATGCAGTTCCACTCAGTCCTCTCAGTAATCCTTTTAATTATTATTACTTCAGATGAGGTAAGTTCAGAGAGGTGATTTATTAAGCAGGGCCAAGACCGAAGTGGGCACTCACTTGGGGTATAAGATGTGAAGGTGGGCCAAAAAGCCAATCATGTTTTAATGCAGTGTTTTTTTTAAAAAAAAAGTTAATGCAAAAACATCCAATGAACAAACTGTCATAATTTTGTTTTTTTTTTTTTTTTTGGTTTTTCTCCGGTACCGAGAACCGAACTCACGACCTTGCGCTTGCCAGGCAGGCGCTTTTGCCGCTGAGCTAAATCCCCAGCCCCCAAACTGTCATAATTTTGAACAGAGGCAGGATCAGTATTTGAGTTTTCTTTTGCTTCAGCCTCCAAATGGGAGGACACTGTTATTAAGGCAAAAAGTGCCAGAATTGCTGTTGGAACTCAAATATTTTGGTAAAATTGCCTTGTCAGTTGTTAGACTGCAACAAGGATCTACTCATGAACTAGGACTAGGTCTTTTTCCCTTAAAAGATTAAGGGGCTGGGGATTTAGCTCAGCGGCAAAGCGCCTGCCTGGCAAGCGCAAGGTCGTGAGTTCGGTTCCCGGTACTGGAGAAAAACCTTAAAAAATTAAAGCATTGTGCTTATCTTTCTCTCCCCGAAATGTCAGCTCATTTACATTGCCTGTGTACTTCAGCTTGGGTCTAAAAGATTTCTTGAGTTTTGAGGAATCTCAGCTACTTCACGATGAGTAGGTATAGCTTGATAACAACTCCACCTACAAGTTGTTCCTGAGAAAACAGAGCAAGACTTCAGTAATTACGTTAGTTCAGAAAGCAAAATTGATATACGGTACTCGACACAAACTAGTAAGCAGTGCGTTTAAAATTTGAAGACACTGTGGCTCAAACCACATAGAAGTCTAATGAGCTGGATTATATAAAAGCCACTGTATACTTGCACAAAAGGAGTAACACACACACACACATGACAGCCCACTCAGTGCTGGGAATCAAATCCAGGGCCTCCTGCGTGCTAGGCAAGCACCCTATTATCAAGCCACCCTCCCCCCGCCATACAGGAATATGTTTATTTTATTTGAGGGGGTGTTGAGACGGGGTCTCGCTATGTAGTTCAGGCTGGCCTTGAACTCACTATGTAGTCCAAGCAGTGATCCTCTTGCCTCAGCTTCCTGAATGTTGGGGTTACAGGCATTCACCATCATACTTGGCAACATGACTACTTTCATACATTTTTTTAACATGTTCTAGCATATGTGAACAGTGTGCATACTCTGAAAGAACTAATATTTATGTTTGTTTTTAAGGTAAGAGAGCACTAAGGTATTCAGATGGAACAGATTATACTTTTAATTACATCCAAACAATTCTGAGTTTTAAAAATTTGTTGGCTGTATTTCCTATTTTCCCATTAATTGCGAGTCCAAGAAGATTTCAAAATTTATAAATAAATTACTGTAACACACCATTAGATCCAAGTTGGTTTTACTAAAAAGAAAAAGTTCAGGAAAAATATGTAGCCACTTCAATAAAACATTTTTTGATGTTGATCTAAAGGTTAAACCAAAGAAGATTTTTTTCTAGTGTAGATTCTTGACTGCGATGTAGTTTGGTGCCAAAGTACCGGTTCTCCGAGCCTATAATTTTTCTATGTTATTTCATGGAATATCTCACAGCTCACTAGCCCTTTGCAGGCTATCTTTTAATTTTTGTATTCTATGTGCAAAATGAGATGACAGCCAGTGTGTGTCTTTTATCAGCCTGAAGACTAAATTACCCTTCTCATTGGATATTGATGGATAGACATACATCCTCCTTGGGTTGCAAGGGCCTGGGAAATATGCAGAGATCACACCTATAGATTTAAAAAACTAGAATATCAATAATAAATAGCAAGGCAGTATGATTGAAGTGTATATTGTGATCTAAGCTCATGAAATCAGCAAGTCTCGGAAAGGCAACAAGAGGTTGTAGGCAAGATTTGTACCAGGGAGTGAGGCTGCAGGCCTCCTGTGAATGAATTCTTAGTTATCCTATTCCTAGTATGACCAAAGCCCAGCACACATTCTAGGTTTTCAATAAATGCCTTCTGTACCTAGAGCTGAATAACCAGACCAAGCAGTAGTCTAAATAGTATTTATTGGGTTTTGCCTGCCTTCCTCCCTTCTCTTCCTCCCGCCTCCCTGCCCCCTGTCTCCCTCCCTCCCTCCCTTCCTAACTACCTTCCTTTCTTCCTTTCTTCTTTCTTTGTTTCCTTTTATCTTTCCTTCATTCACTCCTTTCTTTCTGTTGGGGATAGGAATAGATGTTCATGGAATTTGGAGAAAATATATTCTGAAATTCTAGGCTATGGGGAAATTTCTATCATTTAAAAAACTGGATAGAGGGGCTGAGGATTTAGCTCAGAGGCACAGCGCCTGCCTGGCAAGTGCAAGGTTGTGAGTTCGATTCCCGGTACTGGAGAAAAACCAAAACAAAAATAAAAAACTGGATAGAAAATGATAGGAACAATTGCCTTGTTCCTTGAGGGACGGAAAGGGGCTGAGATATCCCTGTACATGGGGTAGTTTGGCGGAAGTTCCCCAAACATCCCTGTCACATACCTCATTTCAAAGGCTTTATTTTATTTCATTAACCATCACCAAAATCCTCTGCCCTACTGTACAGGTGCTGTTACAGAGCATGGTATAACTCAAACTAAGCCTTTGTGTACTTCAAAGCTTGTGTAAGGCTGTGACATCAGGAGGTCTCAGACATTAGCAGCGTTGGCACTTTTTAAAAGTTAATGTGATACAGCATTTGGTGACACTTCCCAGGTGTGTCAGGGAGAACAGAGGTGAAATAAAAATTGCATTAGAAAAAGAAACCAGATTTCAATGTTCTTGATGAAGTTTAAGATAGAAGGAAGAAACATTGCCTCTGGTTTGTTAAAATGACATCCTTTAGAAACCTGATCCTTTACATCTTTGATACTGGAGTAGAGGCAGCAGGGGTGGGAAGAGGGGGAAGAGGCAGGTTTGAGTTTTCTGGTTTGTTAGTGAGTGAATCAAGCAGATAAACAGCCTTGATTTTCAAAGGCCAGGCAATTCTAAATGGATTTCTGACACTGATGTTTTTAGCTAGCCCTCTCTTCACGGGATGGGTGTAATTCACAAACCTCCGTCAGCCACCTCCTGCTGAAAGCAATTGTTTTGTTACCCCCTTTAAGCAGTAAAACATGTTTTAAAAGAGGAGGGAACTGGTTGATGCTGGCTGGCTTTGGAACCTTCAAAAACCGCACAGACTTTGCCGTGGGCTAAGCAAAGGTGTAGCTGAAATATTTTTCTCCTTGAATTGTATTTTATATGTTTTTGGCTGGAATTTAATTTCCAATAGGCCCACCAAAGGATTCCCCCTCTGGAAACCCCACGTTCTGCATGCTGATGGCATGCTAATGAACTCATTACGCTGCATTTTATCCAGCTCTGGACACATTTGTGACATTATTTTTCAAAACAAAACAGGGTTGGGAAGTTGGTTGGTTGGGCCTGATGAGAACAGGGTGACTAAGTTAAAAAAATAATTCTTAAAACACTACCGACCTATTCAGGGTTATGACCCCTGCCCCAATTTTTAAAAAGCCACTGATTTGATTTCCCTGTATTCCCCCAAATTTATAGAACTGTGTCACCTTCAAGGTATATGATTAAGCTTTGTATAAGAATAGGTACTACTCTCTTGAAAATAAAACAACAAAAAAAAGAATAGGTAAGTTGGGGCTTTCTTTGATTCACCTGGTATTATGGACATTTTGTGTACTTTTATTATTGTTGTTATTATTAGCTTATATTTCTCTATCATCTTACCAACCAAAGAAGAGACAGTACTCATCCTAGACTGCTATGAAAATGAATGATAGAGTTCTAACCTGTATCCCATGCTCTGTGCTTTTAGGAGGAAGGTACCCCCGCCCCCTCCCTCCCCTTTTAAATTTTAAAGTGTGTCATAAAGCACATATTGCACTGTGGTGTGAAATAGGCACTAAACTGGGAGTCAGGAAACACTTGGAATCTAATTCTAGTCCTGAAGGGAAGTCAAATGGCAACTCTGATTAAATTTGTCTTTCTAATCAAATATTAGCCATGGGCTAATCATTTAATCTCACTACCTTATTTTGTCCATCTGTTAAATAGGAATTTACTGATAACAGCTATATTTGCCAATACATTACATGTATTCATTAAAAGTAAAAGGGCTTTGTATTCCAAGGATGACACTCTTTCACACTGTAAATACTGTAGTAATTTCTTTGATTTAAGGGTTGATTATAAAGTCTTCAATTCACTTTGAAAATGATTATGACCGTATCTTGGTCTGTCTTCTGTAATGAAGGGAAGTGATGATATAGATTAATCCGAAACAATGGATAACACTCAAATGATTTATTTTTGGCTTAGAGTGTATTATGTGATATTTTGAAATAAGGTAATAATGCTTTTGTTAGGCAGATGTTACACTACATTTATATTTCCATAAACTCAGACCAAACGGTTGCCAAACAGTAGCTCAGGAAAGTAATGAACATTTATTAATTGTATGGGCCAAACATATTTTCCATGTGGTATCCCCAGCATGCAAGGTTTGGGAAGATGTTACCATTCCTACCTTTGTAGCTGAACAAGTAGGAAGCAGAGCGGGTAGCCTACATTAACCTTAGGGACTTTCAATAGCTGGCCCAAGGTTACACAGCCAGGGCTCTGTGAACACAGATAAATCAGACCCAGAGCCTTATCAAGGTTCCCGTGGTCTCCTGTAGAAAAGAGTACTAGGATTTGAGCTTCACCACTGTGAGTCCCCTGGTTGGTTAGTCAACCACCAGATAATACAGTTGAGGCCAACTTATGAATATTAAAAATATTTGATTGCTGTGGGAAGAAGACATTGATCCAGCTATTGGTGTTTACACATGAAAACAGTGGTAATGGCTTTCTTGACAACACACTTTCTTCAAAGCAATGCTAACATGTATTTCTCATTTCATGGCTATTAGGGGGAGGAGAA
>NW_004955423.1:6832823-6835323 GCF_000276665.1 Chinchilla lanigera | reverse complement strand
ATAAATATTTGCTAAACATCTGCTGGTATCAGGCACTGTTCTAGGTACTGGAGGAACAGCTGTGAATAAGGTAGAGCCAGGCCTGCTCTCATAGGACTTACTTTTAAGTTTGGGGTCACAAGGGAATTTTAGCCAGTCATATTTTTAATGAAGGGAATAGAATTTATTTTGGGGGGCTATCAGGAAGAATTCTCTAAGTGACTTTGAGCTAAAACCTAAGCAATACGAAAAGCTGTTCCAGAGGGTGCAGCGGTGCAAAGGCCCTGAGGTTGTGGACCACTGTGATATATTTGGAGAGGGGAGTGGAGAGAAACAGGCCGCTATGACTGGAGGAGAAAGAACAAGGGAGAGAATTGCATGGGAGGAAGTTGGAAGAGTAGTGAGAGGCTGGCTTAGTAAGGTCTTATAGGTAGTAAAAGATTTAAATTTTATTCTAAATGAAAATTGTAGAGCTTTTAGAAGTGAATGATGTCATCTGAGTATGGTTGTCAAAGCTCCCTCAGCCCTCCCTATCACTCTCTGTCCAATGGTCTCTAAGGGAGTGGGGGTCAGCACATCTGGACCATGGTGGCCCTGGGCTGGGCTGCAGAGGCTGGAGTGTGGGCCTGGAAGAGGGGTGGACAGCCGGAAGAATGGGCGCAGGGAAGGAAGGAGGCATCAGGGCCTGCGGAGAGGGACCTGAACACACTGAGCGCAGACAGGAGCAAGGATGGGAGAAATGAGGCTGGAGAGAAGACAGCGGTCAGATCACAGGAAAAGCCCCGTAAACCACGCGGAGGAGGTTGGACATAACCCCAAGGGCAATGGGTTTCTGTTGACACAGTCAGTTTTCTGCTATGGCTGCTATGTGGATAATGATTAAAGTAGGCAAGACTAGAAGCAGAAAGACAAGCTAGGGTTGTGACAGTAATAGGGAGCGAAATCGTGGTGACGTGGGGCCGGGTGGGAGCATGGGAATGCAGGTACTTGGTGGGTTTGAGAGTGGTTGACGGATCAGACTTGGGGGTCACCTGTACGTCGGGGAGAAAAGAAGAGAGAGTCCAAAAGATATGGACTTCTCATTCACTCTTCAAATACCAGGGATGGAAAGGGGGTACTAGGGCTGAAAGCGAAGCTACCATTGTTGGCCGCTCCGTCTTCGGTAAACACTCCCAGGCTGGACCAGTATGAGTGGGCAAGGAGGGAGCGGTCAAGATACGAGTCATAGGGCCCTTTTGTGCAGTAGATCCCCCTTTTTTGCAGCTAGATTTTTCAATGCATCTGCCTGGAGTGCAAGAATTTATAGTGAAACCTACCCAGCCCCTAGTATTTTCCAGCGACTAAATCCAATGAGTTTCCAAGAATCAGCATGATGGCTCTGATGTAAAAGTGACATGTGAGAGTGAGACTCTTCTGTTCCCTTCAGAACCAAGCACCTGCTCTCTGGCACACCCTGGAGAGACACAGAAGAGCCAGAGCCTGAGGGGAAGCCTCTTGTGACAATCACTTGCTGCGCATAACCACCCACACCTGCCTCCCACCTGCCTGTCCCCTCACAGCCTCTGAATAGTTTTCGAAACATTAACAGTGAAAAAACAAGGTTTAGGGACACCTACTAAAGCATGTAAACGTATATCTTGTAGCTTCAGCAACGTGGCTTTGTCTTAGTTCTCTCCAACTTAGCGAACAAAAATCAAATGCAAAACAGAAAGGGCATTTCTGAGGTTAGCCCTTCCTTGGTCCAGATTTGGGAAAAGTCTCTCAGTTTAGAGTTATGTGGCCAAGGCATGACCACTAATGAATGCGTGAGAGTACAGGCCTTTCATGTTTACTGTTATGGTCTTCCTAAGATCTCCTGTCTTTTTTGATGCATTGGCAGCCGCACTAGAAATGACTTCTTTTTTCAGCCTTTGTATATGCTATAACCCTGTGGTCTGGGGGTTATACAAACAGCCCTCATTTTAAACCCCAGCTCTGCCACCACCCAGCAACTGTGACATATCCTGAGTAGTTTTACTTAACCTCTCTGAGTCTTGTTTTCCTTATCTGTAAAATGGGAATAATTATGGTATCTGCTTTCACAAAGCAGTATTTAATGGTTAAGATACAGACTCTGGAGCCAGACTGTCCGGGTCCTACCTCAGCTTTGCCACTTACTAACAATGTGGCTATAGGCAAGCGACTTCACCTCTCTGTGCCTCAGTTTCCTCACCTGAAAAAATGGGGATAATTATTGGATTGAGGAGGCTTCTAAAACGCTATACACTTATTTGTACAAAGAGGTTCTCCCAAAACGTAGATGCCAAGGGAAACACTACACACATGCCAGTAGTTGCTAAATAAAGTTTTAAAAAGACCTTTGGGAAGATTAAGGAAAGGTGTATAAAGCCAAGTGGCTAGCGTGGAATCAGTGTTGTACTCTGGGCTGTCACAGGATGGGGCACATAGTGAATGCCAGTTAGGTTTTTTTTTTTTTTTTTTTGGTTTTTCTCCGGTACCGGGAACCAAACTCACGACCTTG
>NW_004955423.1:6796352-6832723 GCF_000276665.1 Chinchilla lanigera | reverse complement strand
TCCGGTACCGGGAACCAAACTCACGACCTTGCGCTTGCCAGGCAGGCGCTTTGCCGCTGAGCTAAATCCCCAGCCCCGCCAGTTAGGTTTTGACTGGGGACAGCATAACGAACTCCAGAACTCCTTGCCTCGAGCTTTGTACTTTTTCTTTGCAAGTGGAAGCTGGTACTGATTTTTCAGAATTGGTGGGGGGAGATGTGATTTTCCTTATTTACTAACATTTACTTGGACTAGTGGCTGGGACCCCCCAACTATGTTATGAATCAGTCAGAGGATAACAAGATCTGCAGTACTGTACGGATTAGTCACTAATTTGACATTTGGGGAATTTTTGCAAAATGTTAGGGAACATTTGACAAGATGCAAATTGCTGTATCCATAAAGTACATTTGACTCTGAGGATGGGTGACTCTTTCCCTGATGTGGCTGCATGCGCTCCTAGCACCAGCTGTTGCTTGCTGGTAGCTTGGCTTCTTTTATTTCTCCCTGAGAGGCAAGTGTTGGAGTTTTGCACTGAAAACATAATAACAAAAGTTCATGGAGCACCTACTGTGTGTCAGGCACCTGACACACAGTAGGTGCTCCATGAACTTTTGTTATTTTGCTAGCATCTTTATTTTCCCACAAAGGAGGTGGAGATGGAAGAGGTTAAGCAGCTTGCCCAAGGCTACACTGCAATGGAATCTGAACCTTGGTTCAGATCCCTGAAGTCTGAGCTCCAATCCAGTGCACCATCTCCCACATCAGCAGACTATTATCAGTCTCCGTCTGGGTTCTTCCACAAGGAGGAGGGGTGGTGAGAGGACTTGGTACCTCTTTAGTTTTAAGCCGCTGGACAGCATCCATGGCCATGAAAACTTGTTCTGCAGTGTTGTATATCCAGACCTGACTTAATTGATAATCAAGCACTGTTATGGTTTGTGTCTGCATGTCCCCTCAAATCCTCATGCAGTCATGGGTGGGCCTCTAGATTTTTAATTGATCCAAGATCCAAAGCTGGGATTATGGGTGTGAGTGCTATACCAGCCTTGGGGCAGATAGTTTGCATATGTAAAGGAAAGAGGCTGCTTGCTGACACTCCTCCCTTTTGCTCTGGCTGTTTTTGCTGTTTTCTGCCCCACGAACATTGGCCCTGAGCCATGTGCCACTCTGCCTTGGAGCCAGCTGAGTATGGACTGAAGCCTCCACAAACTGTGAGCTAAGTAAACCTTTCCTTCCTTAATTCTGGGTGTCGGGTATTTTGTCTCAGCAAGGAGAGAACAGTAACCAAGACAAGCACTTGGAGGAGATTTCTCCTATCATGACATTGTTTTTAAAATCAAACAAGGAAGACTATTCAGGGGACAAGAAGTACCCTTGTGGCCCCCCTCCTGAAGCAGTTATCATCCTTCCATTATTTTTGGCATCATACCACACCACTGAGACTTAGCATCTCCTGACAGGCAGATTTTCTCCCAGTTGCTCATTCACTCCAGGAGAACAAAGGGCATGTGTGGAGGGCCAGGTGTGAGGAATATAGGGTACCCGAGGAACAAGATTGGGGCCCTTGGGGCAAACCTACCTCCTGGGGGTGGCCCTTGGGGGAACCCAGTTGTGTTGGGGAGGCATCCAAAGCAGCGGGCCCCACGGGAGACACTACACACACCAAAAGAGCAAGTGAATGTCTCCTGGTTCCAGAGGCATGCTCTTCAGTTGCCATTTACACACGCGCACACACACATACACACACACACACACACACTTAAAGTCCTGGTGGTGGATGTTCTCTGGCAGTCTGAGGCAGGAGGATGGCAAGTTCAAGCCTAGGTAGGGCAACTCAGTGTCTTAGTGAGATCCATTTTAGAATAATAATCACAATAAAGTGATAAAAATGGCTAGTGATGTAGCTCAGTGTGAGGGGACTGGGATCAATCTTCAGGACCACACACATACAGAAACACTCCTGCACACACATGCACCAGGAAGGAAGAAAATCCTAGGATCTCTTATATGTCCCCTTGTATTTGGTCTTCCATAATGTTGTAGGTGTGTCAGAGCTGCCCGAAGGAATGGCCAGTTTCTCAGGATGGAGAGTAAGGCTGTGCCTTCTGTCCATCACACACAGGCTTTTAGTGTTACATATGTGGCAAGTGCTTAATAAATGCTTATTGAAATGGAAGTGTCTCTTGGAATGAATCCATCTTGTGAATTTTATGTAATACTTGAAGTATCAATAGTGATTAAGTTGTACTTAGTAGCAGAATTTTTTTTAAATGATGCTATAAAAAATATAGAGAGTTACATTTCTCATATCTGGAGGCAAAAAAACCTAGAAGTTTTCCACCTTTCTGACTATAGAAATCTTTTCTTTTTTTAATTGTTAAAAAGTTTTTATGGGCTCTCCATGTCATTGCAGTTGTACACTTAGTATCTATTAACTAGATAAAAGCACAGTGAGAAAATGTTCTGCATTACCTTTTATTTTACTCATTCTAATAACATCTACATACTCTAAATTAAAAAGAGTATTATTATTTGTGGTCCATTATTTACCCTACTCACCTGCAGACTGTGGTACTTGTATAAATCCAGGCAACAGTTCGGTGAGCTGGACATTGCCGAGTGGGACCAGGGTGGCACCATGACAGTTTGAGAGGAGTCAGGCAGCCCAGGGGTTTGGAGGCATTTAGTTTCTTTTGTTTTCTGTCCCTCCACTTCTTCTTCTACGCTGTTGAAAGCCACGGCAAGTAAGTCACTGAAGAATGCTAATTCCAAGTCAAACTGGTAGATGAATGGGTTTATTTTTCTGGGAGCTATTTATTTGAGCTATGGTCCATGTCTCATTGTACGCTGTCCAATAATTCTAAATGTCATCCTCAGAGGAAAGGGACAGCGAGGGACAGTGACCACAACACCTTCTTGGTTATCTGGAGGCCTTGGTTCTAAGTCTGCATCTCTTTCTAATTGGCTGCTGGAGCCAGTTCAGCTCAGAGGAAGCTCTGAACTCATGTGTAAAATGGGGAGACTGAGTAGGTAATCTCTAAAGGCCCCTCTGGGTTTTGTTTCCTACAGACCCCCAAGAGTGACCGTGAAGCACCCAACTCACATTGCTAGGTACCAAGTGCCATGGGGCTTCTCCTTAAGCTGAGCCACTGTTGGCATGGACTAGCAAGGACGGGTTCTGCTCAGATATTGCTTTGGGTATCTGGAGAGGAGGCTTTCATTTTAGTGTCCTATTATTAACCTTTTTCCAAGCTCATTTTCCAAGTTTGGGTCCTCTCATCAGAGTTGAACATGGACTGTTTGGATTTTTGCCCAAGCTGTTCTTCGAGCCTGATAGCACATTCATTACTCCCTACCCATGGTTTCTGCTAAATGACCTCGTTAGTGCTCTAATTACATGTTGCTCTTCAGAAAGCTGGGGGTGGGGGTGGATGAGTTAATGAAGGCTGAGTACTGAGATGGAGTACATTGTAAACATACTGAGTGCCGCCTACCTTCCTCCGGCCTGATTACCCAGGGGGAGGCAGAAGCTTTGTGCTCTTTCTCTTCTCTTCCTTTTTCAATACCCAGGAAAAGATAATAATAACACACACCGAATACTGTTGGTAGGGGTTGGTAATAGCTGGATGGTAATATTTTTACAACTTAATTTTTGTGGAACCAGAGAGTGAAAAAAACCAAACCAAAACCAAAACAAAACAAAAAGTCAACCCCAGGGGGAAAGGAAATGAAAACACATGTTGTTTTTGAGCACCTACTGTATGCTCATGTACTTTTTTTGTTTATTTTGCCAGTAACTCAATGGGCTAGTTATTATGCTAGATTCCCTAATAGAGAAGTAGGTTCAGAAGTTTAAATATTTTCTAAGGTCACAAGTATGTTGCAGAGTTGAGAACTGCAATCCACGATGTCTAATTCCAAATCCCAAAATTCTGTGTTATGTCTCCATTCATTTATTCATTCAACAAATATACTGTGACCTCTATTCTATGTCAAAGTATAATAGTATAATTTCAGAGTTTCTGTACTATTTCAAATTTACTTCTGCAAATTCATCAGATGAAACTAAACTCAGTGGTATATTCTTGCATTATAATTTTTTCAGTCCACTCAGACTTCTTATAATTCTGCTTTGGGGATTAGAATACAGATCTGCGATTCAGGAGCCTGGGTGTATATTTAAAGAGTACCCTGAACAGACCTCCCTTATTTTTCAGTCAAGGAAACAGATTCAATGACTTTCTGAAGTGGTAACGAGAGCCTTTTCTTTTGCATACACTGCAGTGCAGAGATGCGTCGAGTGGAGTGGAATATACTTGGGGTCGTGCTTTATAACCGACGTGAAGAATTTCATGTGTTTTGTGGGACACTTCACTTTGGGCAGCGTGTGCATGTACAGCCTTGCTGCACACAGGCTGGTTAGCAAGTAACTCCGGCTTATATCTGTTAACTACGAAACTACAGAGGTCAAGTTTTAATGAAAGAGAATCCGCCTTCCAAACTCGTTATCTTAAGCATGTAAGGTTTTCTTTGAGGCTTCCTTTTGGGTGATGTTAATGTGAGCTTGTAGAGTCAAATCTTTCACTTGTCCCTGCAGAATTCTCTCTGCCACATTTTTCTAAAAGTGCCAAATGCAATATGTTGAGTGATGAAGGATGTCCACACTTCGGACAAAATAAATGATGTGATAGTAATATTAAAAAGATATAACCTTAACCAAGTAATGAACTTTCTTAAAATAGGGGCTTTTACCCATCTGATTATTAATTAGTATTTCAACATAGAAATTTGAATTTTGCAAGCCAAGCATCTTAAAAATATGAGCATTGTTTGTTTGACAGATTGTCACCACATATGTGTAAGCTTAATATTTTAGTTTATCTTATAGCAATCAAGTTGTTATTATAACTGCAAGAAAACTAGAAAAACAAGACTTTTAACAGTCTAGCCAGCCATAGAAAAGAAACTAGAGGAAAAGAAACGCACACACACACAACTTTGAGCAGTTGTCTGGATCTACAGTATGTTTGCTGAATTAGAGATGTGAAACAGCAGGAAGCCATTACTGCATGTGATCATAGTTTTAATAATTCTACTGGAACATAATAAGCCTATAATATGTGTGCCTTAAAATAAATTATAGATCCATAGCAAAGGTAACTCCTTAGTCAATTTTTGGAAAATTACTCAAACCTTCTAAAGTAATTTGCTTGTATTCCTCTTCTATTTTTAATAACCAAAAACATACAGAGGAGATGCAAATATACCACCAGAAGTTTTGAGTGACTGGACTAAGCAGTGTTAAAAATTCAACAGCACTAATTACTAGCTGAGCAGTATAAAAACCTCGGAATAAATGTCAACCTCGGAGATAAGCTCTTATCTTAATCTAATGACTCCACAGACTTAATTTGTCAGGCCAGCCTCGTTGATGAAAAACAGGTTTCTACTCTCCAGTGTGAGCAGGAACATCTTTCCAAATCTTTGAAGTTGGATAGTAATACCATCAATGTCATCTTGTAAAAATCTTATGACCAAGCCAATTTAATTCCTATTGTCCTGTTACACTAATTAAAGTTGTTCCACCCCTTTTGGACAAATACCTGAAAGTGAAGCCAATATATTTTTAGACTTGCTGCATTTTGAACTAATCACCCACAACTCCCCCCATTTCATGCTTTCTTTTCATAGTGCTGGAACATCGGGAACCATCATCTATCTTCATGGGCAAACTGAGACTTCTGGAGAAATCTGTTAATTCAAAGGGACCCGTTAATTGAGAGGCAATCTTTCAGAATGGTTAAGAGTACAGACTCAGAGGCAGAAAGGCCTGGGGAAATTTTTGCTTTGTCATTTACAAGTTTTGCATGGCCTTGTTTCAGTTTTTAAGGCTTTCTTAGCTTTAATCACCTGTAAAATAGAGGATGATCAGGGATATTGTAAGAGTTAAATAAGATAATGCATGTTAAGTACTTAGGGCCCTATCTTTATGCTTAATATAATTTAGCTTTCACTAATTCACCAATTCATCCATTCATTCATTTATGTAATCAACAAATACATACTTACTCCTAACAAGTCTAAAACATACACTAAATGCTGTAGAGCATAAAACCATGAGGTAGTGTCCTTTACCCATGTTGGGCTTTGAATAAACTTCCTGCTCAAGGAAGCCTACACTTGACATAATCAGTTGATCTCACTACACCAGAGAAGGAATTTCCAGAGAATTACCATGATTTTCCACCAAAACTCCTCTGTGAACCCTGTTGCTGGATTTCCAGTAAAATGGAGATGTAAATTTCCATCTCCAAGATTTACTGTGCAGATGACATGAGATAATGTTTGGTGGACAGCCAAATGCTGGTGGCCTCTCAGTTCCTTGTCTCTCTTATCCCTGTAATCTTGAATCACATGCATGGAACAAACATTTCTAGTGACTTCTTTCCTGTCTTGTTTCACTGCAGTCTCTTAGTCAACCCGTATTCCTGCTGCTGACCCCCTCCTAACTGCTCACACTACACCATATTCATTCTCTTTTTTTTTTATGAAACATCATGTGGAGAAATTTGTTCATCTTTGTTATTTAATTTTTCATCTTTATGGAATATGATGACAAAATTTATTTCAACCCTTTTGAAATCCATGCAGATACCTGAAAAATATATGAGAGGCTGCTTTGTATTAGCAACCCTACTGGGTACCAGCACACCCACCAGGTAACATGCAGTGCCTGCCCTTTTGGGGCTTCGCAGCAGTGTGGTAACTGCTGTGGCAGAGGCAGGGGCGGGATGGGGAATGGAAAGGACAATGGAGTGTAACTCACACCGCGGAGCCCAGGGAGGAGGGGTTTCTGGAGGAGAGAACTCTTGGGCTTCACTCTGAGTACGAAGTCACAGCCAGCTGGGTAAAGATATAGAGAAAGGAAATTCCAGGTTATGAAGCCAATGCCTGTACAGAGAAATGGAAGAACATAGTTCAGTAGAAGAGTGGAAGGCCTGGGGGTTGCGTGATGGGAGATGAAATGGAGATCAAGGTTCATCAAGGATGTGCTGAGTAGTTAGGATTTCATTATGAAAGTGATAGAATCCGCTGATGAATTTTAAGCAGGCTGTTAACTCTTATTAACAAGTCTTGGACCCAGGAAGCTGGTATGGCTCAGTAGTCTCTTGGTTCTCACCATTCCCATGACCTCTAAGTAGATTATCTTCCCTGGCCTCTCAGCAAGCATTCCTCTCCACCTGGTCTCTGGTGGTTACTGATGACACACAGCCCTTTGGCTTCCTTTGCTCTAAAACCTTTAATTCTGTTCCACCTGGACAACCTTTTTCTTCTGGTTACACCCAGAAGTGATCTTCCTTTGAAGCCTCCAGCGGTGACATTCTTGCTTCTAGTCACCATCACCATCTTGTACCTTTCCATATTATCCTTTCCTTCTGGCCCTCAAAGCCTGCTTCCACAAGCCCCAGGGAATCTCTGTTCCTTGACCTGTCTATTCCCCCAGCCCATGTGCCCCTTCTGGGGCTTTATTCCACACTATCCAGGTAGCAACCCTTGGATTTGTGATTTCTCCAATATTCAGCTTCATCCATCTCTTTTATTGACTAGAGAAAATGGTGTCCACCCTGGCTGTTAATTCTACCTACCACTTATTACATTTCATTGTAAGTTGAATTCTCAGCATCGTTCTTTTGTCATCTCTAATAAACCTCTATTTGCATTTCTTAGCGACATAATATTTTAGGTTAACCTATTATTCAGGTTAGGTTGTAAGAGATGTTTGGTGGTGCTCTGGGAAGCTATGTTATTCAGTATGTAACCCATTCCTTTTTTCAGTCTTGACACAGATATTTGAACAAAAGACAGACACCTGATGCTGGGGTCCCAGTGAGCTAATCTATTGACCTCCCATTGGCCAGTCCAGTAGTCTCTTAAGAGTTTGTTCCTATAGCACTCATAGACTACCTTTTATTTCAGCTATCATCAGTGTATTTCTATTAACTTTTGTTTTTTTTTGGTTTTTCTCCGGTACCAGGAACCGAACTCACGACCTTGCACTTGCCAGGCAGGCGCTTTGCCGCTGAGCTAAATCCCCAGCCCTCTATTAACTTTTGACTCAAAATCTTTGAGATCATCCTAACCCTCTGGTTTTAACCTACTCCTGCTTCTTCTCTCTGTTACATTTTTGTAAGAAAAGTAACTATTGGGTCTCTCTATTGAGGAGCATCTGTTCTCCTTTGCTGTTTTCAACCATATTCCTGATAGTTTCACCTGTCTTAGAAACCCCAACCTGGTTTCTTTCTTAAAGTAAAACTATAGTGTTTATTTACATTCATTAAGACTTTTTCTGACACTTTTTGTGTTTTCTGTTTGAATTTTTTTCTTTTTCTATTTTTTTCATGCTAGGTATAAGATTGATTGAATTTTATTTCTTCCTTTTGCCCCACCTATTGTGTAGAATTTATAGCTACTGTTTTTAATCTTTTAATGACTTTTCTTAGAGTTTAACACATATAATTTAAATTTATAATTTGCCATTAAAATAAAGTTTAATCAGTACTTCTATCATTATCTAACTAGAAGCTTTAGCTTTAGCATTTATCTGGGATCCACCCGTCCCACATTATAATTATCTGGTATTAGAGTTCCACCTTATTTCCAGAAACAAGAATTATTTATAATATTATTTATAATCAATGCTTATTTAGATTTATTAGTATGTTTTACAGATTTCTTTTTCCTACACATTTGCTCCTTCCTTCAAGGTTTTTTTCCCTCTTATTGAACACCTACTTAGTAACTTTTTTTTTTTTAAGGAAGGAATATGTAGTCAATAATTTTCTAAAACTAACCTGTGGAGTGGTAGTTTTTGTAGAATTTTACACTCACAGCATTTCCTCTTGGTGCTTTGAAAATTATTCCATAGACTTCTTACAGCCATTGTCACCAATGAGAAGTCTGTTGACAATATGATTGTCATTGCCTTCGCACTCTCTTTTTTTCCCTCATTCTTTTAGTTTCGTTTTAACTTTGATATTGGAAACTTGCACTATGATGTATATAGGTGTGGGTTTTTAATTTAATTTGCATTTCTTAGCACTTGGTGGGTGTTTTTAGTCTCTTAATTCATGACTTTCTTTAATTTTAGAAAATTTCCAGTTAGTATTTCTTTACATTCCCTTCTTCCCTTAAAATTCTCTCTAGTATAGTGCTATCTTGGTTCACGAACTCAATTCTCTCCACAGTTCTGGTCACAAACTGAACTGGATGGGAACTTAATCAAATTTCCCCATAAGGTCAACACTGAATCTAACCACTGAATTTGATTTGGTTCTCCTCCAACATGATTTGTGATCAGAATTGTGGAAAGATCAAGTTTGTGAACCAAGGTACCACTTATGTACTAATGAAACTACTACCTAACAGATAGAACATTTTTCACTTCCTTGTATCTCTTTTCTTTCCTCTCAGATTTTCATGTTTTTTTAAAAATAGTCTTAGGGCCAGGGATATAGCTCAGTGGCACAGTGCCTGCTTGACAAGTGCTGAGTTCGATTTCCAGTAAAAAATAAATAAATAAATAAAGTAAAATAAAAATAGTCTTTAGGGTTTTTTTTTTTTTGTCCTTTCTGCTAGTTAATTTGTGTCTAGCTTCTTTTTCATCTATGAATTTTTTTATTTCTTAAATATTTTAGTTTTAAGGGATTTTTAATTTTCGTGTGTTCTGGTGTTATAGACTTTCTTCCTCTTATTTCTTTAATGATTTGAAAAAACATTTTAACATTCTTTTTATATGGTTCAAATACTTCAGTTTTTTGTGTTTTGATTTTAGCTTTTTGCTTCATCAGTGCTTTTTTCTGTATATGGACTTTTAAAAATATTCATTATGATTTTGCTTGTGAAATCATCTTCTCATTCTCTTGGGTCTTGTTGTCTGCTTTATGGGAATGGTTTCATGATTGCTCCTACTGAAGCTTTATAGCCTATTCCTTATTATAGCTTACAGCTATGGCTTTGTTGAGTTTATCACCCTAAAGCAATGATACAGTTCTAGGCCCTTTCCCCCAATGTGGTGCAGACTGGGGTCTTACTCTACCACGTGAACTCATTGCTTATGCCTGTTCATGGACAGGTGACTTCTCTTGATTGTAATCTTGGGATAATTGATAGGGATGTATTTTGGCAACTATTAATGGCTTTGAATCACTATCACTACTTCTAATTTCATATGAGTACTTTATACCCACATTCTCCATTAGACACTCAGCTTTAGTTTTTACTTAACACTCTGGTCTCACATATACTTCTCTTTTGAGGGAGACATCCTTAGTTTTGCTTTATTTGTTTATGGAGTATGTTCCTGTTTTTAAGTATGACTATAATTTTTTAAAATTATTTTTTAATTCCACTAATAGTATATGAAGGATCTTAATGTGTTTTTATAATAAGTACTTTGTTCCTTAAAATTTATACTCATTACATTTATAGATTACTTTTTATTCCTTATTTACAATGCCTTAAAATCCTTGTTTATATTTTATTCTATAATATAACTGTTTTATTACTAAGTTTTACTTTTACAAAAACAATATATGTATATATTATTTTAAAAGTAATGTAACACTAAAAAGCTTATAATGAACTAGAATAGTTTTTGTCCTCATGAATTTTCTGCCTGAGAGAGCCACTCACAATTCTTTTCTTTCCCTTGATGGTTAACTAGATTTCTAGTAATAGCTGACACTGATTACTATGTAACACTCACTGTTCTAAGTCCTAATAATTCATTTAATTTAAAGAATATGTTTCTTTTTTGACTGGTAATTTTAAGAATATTTTATTGTACTCTCATGCATTGCATGCCAACATTTCAGTCAGTGATAGGCTGCATATATAACAATGGCTCCATAACATTACAAGGGAACTAAAACACTCCTATCATCTTGCGATGTTGTAACCATTGCAAAATTGTACTGCAATGTGTTCCCCATGTGTTTGTGGCAATGATGCTGGTGTAAACAAACCTACTGTGCTGTCAATCATATAAAGGCATGGCACATACTATTATGCCTAGCACATGATATTTGATAATGATAATAAGTGACTACGGCACTGGTTTATGTATTTACTATGCTATCCTTTTCATTATTATTTTAGAGGGTACTCCTTTTACTTATTAAAAAAGTATTTCACTGTAAAAGTGTGCCATGTTATGCCAGCAGCAGTATCATATACCTCATGTTTATCCCCTGCTCCATGCAGTACTGACCCCAAGAATTTTGCACTAACCTATGTCCCTAGCCCTTTTAAAACAATTTTTACTTTGAGACAGGATCTCCCTAAGTTGCTGAGTTTCTCAGGCTGGGATCAAACATGCAGTCCTCCTGCCTCAGTCTGCCACAGTTCTAGGATTGCAAGTGTGCATGGCCATGCCTGCTTACCTCGCCTCTTGATCGCATCCAAGGGCCTCATCAAGTGGCCTTATCCCATCCATGTTTGCATAAATGCATTCTGTGATGTGTACACAGGGAAATCCCCTAATGATGCATATCCTCAGCATGAAGCAATGCATAACCATATTTTTTGCCACAATAGATAAAAATTTAGCTCTTCTATAACATCTTTTTCCCCTTTCAACATTTTTTTGTTATGCACATTCAAATGTGGCTCAGTGGTGGGCTGAATACTGTATTATAAATATGCTTCCTTCTTTGTCTTGCCTTCTCTTTTTCCTGGAGATAACAATTGCCTGATTTTTATGTTTCCTTTTTCTATATACTCACTATTGATTTTCAAAATATTCCAATATCTTTACCATATCCCAATAAGAGAATTTGTCCCTGGACTCAGAATGAGCAGCTCTAATTTTCTATGGAAGTCTCAGACATTTCCCTCTCCTGCTTTAGTAAGGACTTTCTGGGAAATCACACAGATGTCATTATATGTTACTTGTACCCCTTTCTGGGTCTATTTTCTGGATTTTATGTGTATATTTCTCTTGGTTTATTCTTGTTTGGTTGATACTTTTTCATAACTTTCTAAACATTATAGTATTTTGACTTTTCACGCCTAAAATGCCTGTATTTTACCACCACAGGAATAAAAGCTGAAAATAGAAAGTTTTGATGATGTTGCTCCATGCTTCCAATATCTGGTATCACTCATCATGAGCCTGATGCCAGTTGGGTTGTTTTCTTTGTAAGGGATCTAATTTTCCCCACCTGGAAGTTTTTGTGATCTTCTTTGTCTTCATACTCTCTCGCTGCTGGAACAAGATACCCAACACCCTGAACTTAAAAGAGAACAGGCTCATTTTGGCTCACGGTTTCAGTTTATGGTCAGCTAGTTCCAAGGCAGAAACAGAATTCCATAGGGAACAAGGGAGGAAAAGGTGCTCAAACCAGGTGGCCTGGAAGCAGAGAAGGAAGAGCAGAGCTGGAGAGGGAGGCGACCCTTCCAAGTCCTGCTCCAGTGACCCGTCTCTTCTGTCCAACCACACCTTCTAAGGGCACATTTGGCTATGCACTCATCAGAGGAATCCAGTGATGAGTATAGCACTTCATGATCCAACACCTTCCAAAAGCCCGCTTCTCAGCACATGAGATTTAGGGGATATTTTAGATCTAAACCATAAGTTTTTTAATCCTATGTCCCTGGTATTCTGGACTTTCACAGTAACGTACTTTGGGGTCAGTGTGTTTTAGCGGAGATGAGATCGTTGCGAGGGAAGCTTGGTAACACTGATATTGTTTCTATTTTACTTCCTGAGGTTTAGCTCAAATTTCCTTTCAATTGTCTACATTTTTCCTATTATCATAGTTTTTAATTCTTTTAGTGTTTTGGACTTGTTTTATGGTCTAGCATATGTTTTCTCTTGGTGAACATACTGTTGTACTTGAAAAGAAATGATTAGATGTAGGATTCTGTAAATGTCTACAAATAGCAATTAGGTGACACTGTTAGTGTTATTCAAATCCTCTATGTATGCAATGATTTTATGGTTTAGGCTGGGAGGGAAGATCTGCTGTGGTGGAGTACTTGCCTAATTTGCATAAAGCTTTGGGTTTGAGTCCTAACTCTGCAAAAAAACAAAAAAATCTAGTTGTTGTATGAATTGTTGAGACAGTGGTGTTTAAATCTCCTCCTGTGATTGTAGAGTTGTGTATTTATCCCCTTAATTCTATCCATTTTTTCTTCATGTCTTTTGAGATTCTGTTATCAGGTACATACAATTTTATCATTGTCATGTCTTCCTGATAAACTTACTCTTTAATCATTGTGTCTGTGTTCATCTTTGGTAATATTCTCTGCTTTCAAGTCTATTTTACCTGTTATTAATATGGCCACTGACCTCTCTATACTTCCTGTTTGCATTACAGCTCATTTTCCCCCATTGTTTTTACCTACCTGAGTCATCATACTTAAAGTGTGTCTCTTATGGACAAAATATTGTAAAGGCTTGCATTTAAAATATGTTCACATAATTTCTGTATTTTTATTAGATCATTTAGTCCATTAATATTTGATATAATTAGTGACATCACTAGATTGCGTTTTCCCCCTCAAATTATATTGTTCTCATTCCTCTTTTCTTTCTTCTCTTGTGTTGTTTGAATATTCGATCTATTTGTTAGCTTATTAGTGATTCTACTTTGCATTCCTTTATCTATGCCCTTGTACTGATTTCTTCTGTAGTAGCTGGCATCCGGTCAGGAAATAGAAGGCATACCAGCTATTGAACAGGAAGTTTAATACAAAAAAGTGTTACCTAGGTAACTGAAAATGTATAAAAGAGATTCTGAGGTATCATGAAAGTAGGAAGCATCTATCACCCTTAGGATTTAGAGAACAAAAGAAGAGATTATAATTATTAAGACTTAGAAGCTTAAAGGAGGAGCCCCATGGAGGTGAAGGTCAGATCTCTGAGGAGAAGGTTGTCTGGTGTTGGTATCTCTGAATGAGAAAAAGGCCTGGACCCAGACTCTGAGCAAGAGGCACTGGCAGACATATAGAGAGATCTCAGATAGGGGCTGATGCAGTGAGGCTTGTTCTACAGGTTGGAAAAAGGGCAAACTGAATTGAGCTGCTTCTACCAGGAGGAATTGCTACTCACAGAGTGAAGAAGTATTGCTGTGGTGAGTCTCCTAGGAACCACAGACAGGAAGCCACAGGAGGTGAACAGGTAGTAGACAGGAAGGGACAAGTCCTGTCTTTCTTCTCTCAGGAAGCTCTGGTGTTCCCTGTTAACAGAACCTTACAGGAAGCCAGCTGGCAAAGCAAAATGATGTTGCTGAGTTCTGACCTGGCATCACTGAGGAAACGATAACAGAGTAGGACTGAGGTTGAGGGGTAATAACTGGGTCTTCTTCCAGTGGCACAAGACATCTTTACAGCTCTCTTGTCTTACAATTTTTTCTTTTCTTGGACCTTCTTGTTTCAGCTTTCCCCATCTTTTCGTCTTCAAACTTCTTGTCTTTTACTTATCCTTTTACGATTAGCAAATATCACAGGGACTGAGATAGGGGAGCTAGTAAGTGCTCAAAAATGCCTGCTGGATTAATGGTGATACAAAAAGGTTTATGATTCATGTCAAATGACTAGTGCAGACTCTAATTTCCACAGAAGCTCAGGGCAGGGAGAGACTCCTATCTGAGTCCCTCCAACTGAAGTAGCTCCAAAGGCATCATAGATGAGATGAATCTTGAAATAAATAATGATAAATGGGAAAAATTAAACACACAGAGAGGATGAGCCATTCAAAGTGAAGGCACAGCATGAATAAAAGCATAGGTAGGAATGGGCTGGATGTCTTCGGAAGACAAGCATGACTGGTGCCGAGGCTTCTGTTGGAATTTTAGGCTACTTTGTGGATAGATTCCTTACCATCAAGGGGAAACGATGGAATCATAGAGAGTAATTGGGAACTTTCTTGTAGAGCTGAGGAGGCTCCATCTGTGACTTTTTCCAGCCAGAGAGAGTTGTGGTGAAGACAGTGCTGATGAGAATACTGTGCAGGTTGGACAGAGTGATAGTTGACGCTCAGGTCTTAAACATATGTGTATGTTTAATAGGAATTGAAAAATCTGGCTTAATAGGAATTGGAAAATAAGAAAGAGAAACAAAAGAATTTTTAATTATTTTCAGATTTTAACAATATTAAGTTTAACTTCACAGTCCACATTTAGAACTAGGCAATGAAAGACAGACAGACAGACAAACAGTAAACTGGGGAGAAATCCAAGAGGTAGAGGAAGTTTCCACATAGTATAGGAAATGGGGAGAGAACAATTTTAGGTCAGCATGTGATCACCCTTACTTCCAAAAGGGTAGGGGGCAATATTAGGGTTAAGCAGGGCACATTGGTTTTATTATTTGCGTCAGGACTTGAAATAAGGGATGGATTAGCTGCTTGGATGCTGACACTAGCCCCATCTCATTCCCTTGAATACACCAATTCCTCCCCGTGTTGAGGCCACGCATGGTTTCTTTCTCTTCCTGAAGATCGCCTTTCTCAATCTCTGAAAAATAACCTTTGCCTATGCCTTAAATTGAGGCAAAGTATTGTATCTTAAAAATGATTAAGATTTTATTGCTATTTTGTTCTTCAATTGTGCTAACTCTTCCTTTTTCAAGGTAAACAGTTTCACCAGAAAAAAATATAGCCAACAAGTTCCAAAGGGAAATTATAACACAGTTGTATCTCTATATTCTGGGGGATAAATTCCAGGATACCGTTCTACACCAAAATCTGCAGATGCTCCTGTGCTTTTTCATAAATGGTTTAGTATTTGCACCTAACTTTTATACAACTTCTGCATACTTTAAATCACCTCTATATTACTTATAACACCCAATACAATGCAAAATGCTGTGTAAACAGTTGCTAGACAGTCTTGTTTAGGGAATATAGACAACAAAAAGTCTGTCCATGTTTGGTGCAGATGCAGTTTTTCCCCTAATATTTTTGCTCTGAGATTGGTTGAATGAGTGGTTGTTGAACCCCTAGACACAGAGGGCCAAGTACATGTTGCTCAAAAAATTAAACCTATTTGATAAACAGAAGAATGGACATATTCAAACTAGATTACCCTATTTACCTATTCCACCAAAGCCTCTGCTGTACGTTTATGTGGAAGGGATTCTGCTTTCTTCTTTGGTTTCTGAACTTGGCTAAAGTACCTCTGTTGTTTTTAGGAGAAGCTAAGCCCTCTCAACTGAAGCCTAGGAAAACCAGTCGCACTCTCTGGACAAGTAACTGCAGCAAATCTCTTGTGCTTCCAGGCACGTTGGAGATCCTGAGGGTGCAACTCCTCAGAGACCAAGGGCAAGATAATCAGTCCAAGGAGACAGTTAATTTTAGTACAAAAGAGGCTAGATGTGATTTATTTCCAACACCAGTGAACCAAAAGAGCTAACAATCATCGGCACAAAACACAGAACCATCAAATACTCCATGGTAAAAATGGCTTATATCAACTGAGAACTGCCTCCTCATTAGCAAGGGACATGGGCTTCTGGTGGCCCAGGGTTATTTCCAGAGTGTCTTTACAAGCAAAGGTGTTTGCATCATTGAAGAGATAGAGAAATGGGTTTGGAGACAAGAAAGAGAATAGGAGTAGAAAGGCAGGTGAGAGGGCAGGAGAGTTTTTATAGGAATATCATAGCTCATTTGTCATTTCCTTCATTGTCATTATCTTTGGAAAGCGTAATACTAGGACAGGGTCCATAGAACTTGTGCTGTCTCTTAATTATCTCTCTTCAGCTGCTGCAGGAAAGTCCTCTCCATGGCTCTGTGTGCTGTGGAGCAGAGCTCAGAGTGCTCACTGCCAAGCCCAGACTTTCTTCCAGGCTACATCTCGACCTCTGGGATGGGTATTGTTGCTTCTCACCCAGCAGAGTGTTTCCCTGCACTTGAGTAGAACACGAGGACTTATCAAAGGCCGTTGCCTGTTGTCCCATTTTCAATTTATTCAGTTCTACAAAACAGCTTAGAATCTCCTTTTCCTGTTCCTGAGATTCACATTGCATCTAAATCCCAGGGCTTGGAGGAAACCCTTTATCAACAGCAGGATGAGGGTTCTGACGGCAATATACAAGGTCCTTTAATAAAGGAAAAGCTTTAGACCCTTCTTGTTCTTTTTTTTAGGTCATTGTTTACCAGAGTACCTGGGGTCCTGAATCCTGTTGCTGCTATTTAATCCCTTTGTCTTCTCCAAAGCCACTACCTCATATGCCAGTTTCTGCTATTGCCTTCACATCATGTGTTCCTCATTTTTTCATGAACCAGGACACTGGCTTAATTATCTGTGAGTCTCCTGTACCTACGTCAGTGCCCAGTGTTTATGAGCGAGTGAGCAAGAGGCACTGAATGAAAGAATGCCATTTATGTTGAGGGAATAGTAATTAAATTGAGAATGAAGCTGTCTGCATCTATCCCTGGCAAATAAGAAGAGAAACATTATGAGACTCTTGTATTTGTCAGAAGAAAGACTAAAATCAATGTCTTCCATTATTCTTAAAGAGAAGGCTCTGGGGAGTTGCTCTGGTTATGAGATCAGGACCCAGGACCATGGTGGCATTTAGATCTGAGGCATCTGTCTTGTGCACATTTCAGAGCAGGGATTCACATTAACCTTTCTTTCTACTTCTGGTTCCCCCTTCCCTTTCCCTAACTTTACTGTATTGCTCACACTTACAGAGATCATAAGATACACTCTCTGTCCTGCCAAATGTCTTGTTCTGTGAGCGGATTAAGGGCATTATTACTGGTTTCCAAAAAACACATTCCATCTCCTTAGTTTTTCTTTAAATATTTGAGTTTAGGAATGGTGCGTTTAGGAATAGAGCTCCTACTTGAAGAAGAAATTTGAGTTTTGGAATTTGAGTTTAGGAACAGAGCTCCTACTTGAAGAAGAAAATGACTTCCTGTTGGTTTATTGTTTTTAATACATCAAGTTGTTTTGTCAACTAGGAGAACAACTGCATCTGCTACAGTTGGGAGGAATTGGATTTTCTATTTCTCCTGCAAGCATCCCTTGTGGCATCCCTTCCAGAGCACCCTGGAGTTCCATGACTACTAGAGAGTGGTCATCCAGAGAGCTCTGTGAGGAATGCTTCTTCCACCTGCATTCTCTTAAGACTTCTGATGGGGCCCCACGCCCTCTCTGATCTGCTCATTTTCACAACTACAGGGCGGAGGCACAAAGCCAGCATCATATAGGGAGTCTCCAGTGCCAGCGTCCACATCCTTCATTCGCGTCCTTGAAGGGTTTCCCTTCACATTTTCTGATGGTGTTTCTGAGTACATGGTGTCAACAGCACTCAGAACTGTTAGGTTTTCTATTTATCCTCAGGCCAGGAAAAGGCACAGATCACTGCAGTGTAAAATTACCAGTGCTTTTGACAGTGACCTGGAAGCACTGCGGAATGAAAAAATTTAGCCTTGAGAGCTGAGGTTCAGCCCCAGGCCCATCTTAACCAAGAAGTTCTGCTCAATTATACAGGTCACAAGAAGTTCTGCTAGTCTTGAAAATATTGAACTCATCAAACTGAAGTTCGGTGTTGTTGACACATCTTGATGAATGGCCAGTTTTAGACACCAAGTACGGTATCAACTTGTTCATGTCCTCCTCTATTTCATTCCTAATCTATCTTTATTTTGAAAAGTAATTCTATGAGTTTTGAGATTTGCTTTTTATATCTTTTGTAGGTCTCTGCAAAGCAGCACATGTTCTTCTGAAGCCTTGAAGACTCACTGAAATGGGAGAAGTGACCACATTTGCTGAAGAAAGGGGACTGTTTCTTGGGAATTACTCTTGCCAAGAGTGGGGAATCATAATGGTTAAGAGCTCCGGCTTCAGAGGCGTCTAGTTGAAGCTTCCCTTTGCCACTTCTTAGCTATAAATCTTTGAATGAGTTACCCTCCGTGTGCCTCAGTTTTATCTTTTGGGAAATGCAGACAGCAGTACTAATACCCACTTCTTTGGGCTGTTTGAGTTCATTGGTATAAAGCATTCACTGACTGCACATAGAATGCTCTCAAGAAATATTAGCTACTGTATTAGTCAGCGTGGGCTGCCATAATAAAATACTATAGACCAGGTGACTCAATTTTCCTGTAGTTCTGGAGGCTGGGATTGTAAGGTCAGAATGCCAGCACAGTTGAAGTCTGGTAAAAGCTTCCTCCCTGGCTTGTGTCCACTATCCTCTTCCTGGGTAATCACATGGCAGAGTGAAAGAAACATCTCTCCCACCCTTATGACCTCATTTAACCTTAATTACCTCCTAAGAGCCCTAAGTACAAATATGGTCACAGAGATTAGAGCCTCAACATACTAATTTTCTATTTTTAGTTAGATGATAACTTAGAATTGCTGTAGATGTAGTGTGCATGTAGAATCACAAAGTTCACTCTAGGCAGGATAAAAATGTAGACTTAACACAGAAATTGGATGAATAAATGTGATATAGTTCAGAGGAGGGAGTCCCAGAATCCCAAAAGCTTTTTTCTAGTATGCTTCCCACAGAATGCTTCCTTAATTTCCTCTTTCTGGACCCTTTTATATCTTCAGTGTGAGTGACAGATTTCAAGGATTGTGCAACTGGTTCCTCTGTGTTTCTCTTTTTGGAAATTGGGCAAATAGTCTAGCACTGCCTTTGGAATGCAACATCATTGTATTTGGTGCCTTGGTCAAAATTCCCAATTTCAGTTGTTACATTTGGAAATGCATCCTTTGTTCCTTGTCATGATACACTGGATACAGAACATTCATAACTCTTCAAGCCTCAGTGCTGAACCAATAGTTAGGGATAGGTAAGGAAGGAAGCTAACATTCATCGAGTTTAAATAATTTGCTTCATTAATTTTCATATAACTAGAAAACAGCAGAGCCAAAATTGCTCTTCAGATCTATATGTTCTAAAATCAAGGTACATATGTTATATGAGAAGGTACTCATGAAATTTTACGAAGGCAAACACTTCTTTAAATTCTGTCTTCCTTAAACTCTCTTAATTATATTTATTAGTCTCTTAAAATGCATTCAAGTATTTTTGATTTTTGGCAAATTTAAGAAAATACTGAAAATTGAGGCATTAGTTTTCCTTCTGTTGTAGCCTTTTTCTTTTACCTCATGAATGAAGGATGGGTAATTTCCACTTATAAAGCCTTTGAGGGTCTTTTTATTTAAACTATAAAATTAGTGACTTTGACATTGTCCCAAGAGGATGTGTTTATTAACTTGGTTATAAATATTTGAACTCCACACTCTAAGCTCAATTTCTCATATCTGAGGAAGACATATTAACATGTATTTATAATTTATTACTTCCCCAGAATCACTGTGAGTTTCAGAAGCCAAAATATGGCTTCTACTTCTTAACTTCCATGGAAAGCAGAAAAAAGCAGATATTTCTATTTACGTTCCCTAAAACCAGCTTTTATCTGTACCTAGGCACGTGCCTACAAAATCATAGGGAACCAAGGAGCAAAAGAAACCCCTGAAAGATTCTATAGATGAGAAAAAGCAAGTTATCTTCTGGGTGTCAAAGTCAAAATAGATTTTGACTTCTCATTAGCAATATTGGATGCTGGAAGACCATGAAATAATGCCTTTGCCATTCTGAGGGAAAGTATTTTTAATCATAGAATTCTATACCCAGCACAACCACCACTTAAATAGGTAAAACATATCAGATATGTAAGATATTATATGTTAGACTTCTGAAGAAGATAATTGGCTGTGAAGTCCAATAAAATGGAAACCACCATGAAAGAGAAAAGCATGAGAGACATGAAATAAATCTAACCTGTAAGAGAGGGTTGGTCCCAAACAACAGCCAACGGCAAGAGCTTGTAAACGCTGAGAAGCAAGCTCTCTAGATGGGAGCAGAAATTAGGAAATCCCTGGTAGATATCTCAGAAAACAAAGATTGGTCCACACGTGAAAATATTTATTTAAAAATAAGCATAGAAACTCTTTGTTAGATTTATCATTGTTAATTATTAGAGTCAAACCCATAGAAGGCTCAATTATGATTACAGGAAAGATTATAAACATTATCAATTTTGACAACTTAAATGAAGAGTTAGCAAGTACTGAGGTGTGGCCTAGGGGCCCTGCAGAAGAAAGAAAGATAAGGACCCCAGTATACTTATCTAGCATACATAAATTTCATGAAGAAATAGACATTGGCTGTACAATTTAACAGTACAAATGTAACCAATAAGAGAACCTGGGGCTGGGGATTTAGCTCAGTGGCAAAGCGCCTGCCTGGCAAGCGCAGGGTCATGAGTTCGGTTCCCGGTACCAGAGAAAAACAAAAAACAAAAAACAAACAAACAAAAAAAAAATAAGAGAACCTAAGGTAGAAGTATTAGCAACTGAGAAGAGGAAAGTAGATAAAGAAAGAAGAGGATGTGTAAGGGAATAAAACATCATTCCTATAAAGAAGTGAACAGCTATTATTTAAAGATGATAAAAGGAGAAATGGGAACTCTATCTGAATTAAAAAGATAAACACCAAAATATAAAATAGATCAACAAAAATTAATAAAAATGATTACCTGTGGGGAGAGGGGTGGGGCATGAGGAAGAAAAGGGTTAGAGAGTGTGATATTTTATTATAAGCTCTTATCACTTCATTTATTTTGTTCACATGCACGAAACACTTTGTCATAGATATGCATGTAATTAATTAATTTTAAATAACTCTCATGAAATAATTTTAGTCGTTGACTGTTCAAATTTTTCAGTCTGTCCTGGTGATGGCAGTGGGGTGGATTGTACAAAAACACTGGGTGCCCCTAGACAGATGCAGATGGGGGTGGGGTGTGAATGATCATAAGAAAGACCTGCTCAGCCAACAATCAGAATGGACTGTTGTTTTTAGTGCCATATTCTACATATTAAAGTTGCGCAAATTAGCTTCTCTACTAATTCTTTTGTTTTGCTTTGTTTTGTTTTGTTTTCTGGTACCGGGAATCGAACTCTCTACCTCGCACTTGCCAGGCAGGTGCTGTGCCACTGAGCTAAATCCCTAGCCCTGCTTCTCTGCTAATTAAAAATAATCATAGAAGTCCAAAGAAGCAAACTCTGGAGCATCAGGAGAACAAGAAGGGAAGAAACTTGGAGCAACCAGGGCTTACTTAAAAGATCTCCAGTTGTCATCACAGTGATGAGCAGGAGACATAAGCCAGGCATATTTGCCAGTCAGTTCGCCTCATGTTAAACACGACTGAATGTGGGCCAGGCTGGACTGGAATGATCTGGGTTAATCTTCTCAATTTGAATCTAGGCAACAGGGAGAATGGATACTCTTTTCTTTCTCTGCCCAGCTATGAGCTTTTGGTTTTCATGAACTGTTTGAATTTTTCTTTTTCACTCCATGTACCACTGATTTTCCGCAATTGCCCTTGTAATTGACTTTGCTACTGAAAGAAACTCCTAAAATGTTGGAATTTCTTTATTATACACTTTGCCCCAAGAATGTGTCAGTCAGGGCTAAAGCAATAGTCTCAGGGCAGACGGCCAATTTACATCTGATGACAACACTGCAGTAGAGTAGTTGCAATATGCTGACTTCAGAGTGAGCTTGTGATACTGACCTGGGAAAGGCAGCCCGGAGCAGCTGGGCTAGGCAAGCGGGATACCTGTCTTGGCTCAGGAAAGACCATGGCTTGAAAGCATTCCCTCTTTGCTCTTTTTTGTTATGCATAATAAGGTGAAATAGATTGCTAAATCTGCTAGCAGAGAGCGAGTTTTGGCCTGACTTTTATGGGCGTTTGGGTTTACTTTGTGAAAGCGGAATCAGCAGTAAGAATCATAGGAATTTGGTGTGTGGAGGGTTGTGGTTGCTTAAATTGTTCTGAGAAGAATGTATTTGTAGGGTTTTAATGTTTAGGGGTGGCTAGGACACTCAGAGAGCATGAAGTTCTTTGTGGTGTGTTGAGTTAGGGAGTTTTCAAATGAGTCCAGAGTTTCTGAATTTCGTGAAGCTATTCTGAGACCTCACGCTTGTTCCCTGTAAATGTGTACTCCGTGTGCATTCCATCATTGCAGGGATGGTTCCAACACTGCATTAAGAGGTGGAATTCTAGGACACAGAGATATTGTAGAAGGGTGTTTGTAGATTGGAGTGTCACTTATCCAGACTAATCCATAGGAAATTAGTTCTGTGGTCTGTTTAGTCTGGTAATAAAAGACACTCTATTTCTCCAATCCATCAATTTCTTGATACGCAAAATACTTCTGTCAAGTCCTTGGTAGGACATACTCAAGATTAACAACTTGTCATCCTCTAGTGAGGAAGAAGGTTCCTGAAAAAGAATCTTCCTAACCACCCTGAAGGCACTTTTTGGATTAATTTTAAGAGCTTTGGAAACCATTTCATTATGTCCTAAATACTTTCAACTTCCTAAATACTGAATAGTTTTCTTTTATTCCAGGGCTGGAGGTGAAGATGGGCTGGGTTCCCCTACCCGTCATCACTGTGGTCTGAGCTGTACAAGGGCTCTCCCTTCTCTTTTATTCTATTACCTCTGTGAGTGACTCATCTGGAGAAATCCTTCCATGCCCTTCAGCAGACCTGGCACCAAGTGAAGTGGAGGTTTTTGGGCTTTCTAGTGGCAGAGACCTGGGGCTTTCACCAGGGAGGCTGCACCTGGACTGGACCCGTTTATACTGATGGCATTGGGTCCTGTACTATCTGCACAGCCCTAAAAATAGCTCTCAATTAACATTGCATTTCAAGAATTGGAAAATTTCCCAGAAGTCCATTCTTTTTTTCCTTTTCTATTTCATTACATTTTGCAGTAATAATACACAAGCCTGCAGAAAACATGACGGGTAATGAAAAAATGTAATTAATATAAGCAGTGTAAAGCATGTTTTTTTCTCTGTTGTCCTTGCAGAAAATTGCTGCTTTAAACCAAGCAGGATATGAAAATGCATAACCCCCCTAATCTGCTGTGGTTTGTAAATATCTTATGCAAAACAGTTAAGTCAACTGTCAGATTTTTTAAAACATTAAGTCACATTTTCTTGTAAAAATTTTTTTCCCTTCCAGGACAAATTGAGTGATTTGGATAACTATTTGTGAGGGATGGGGTATGATGTTGATAGTAAAGTTTTTCAACAATAAACCTAAAAGTGGAAAGATCCTCCTGTTGGGATGACTGCTCTGTCCTTTGGTTTCACCTAAATGGTATGAAGGCCGCTGCTCCATGGTACACTCAATTTAGCATCTAGGGAATGTAAAAGTGCTTGTTACTATTTCATACCAACATACTCCGTCCCATTCATCAAAAGAAAGTGAATAAAAAGTTAAGAGGCTGTGGTATACACTAGCGTTCTTGAGACCATTTCAATTCACTTATTTGTACAGCTATTACGTAGAGGTGTTTGACTCGGAGGTCATAACAGAATCTCAAAGCTAAAATAAAACATTATTCTTAAAACATCTTCTGAGGCTGGTGCTTATTTTATTTGTTCATTCCTTTGTCCTTTTTTTTTTTGGTCGCAGCTGACATACATTCTTGGTTGTTATTTATTTTGACCTTGTTCTGGGTCCTGATGGTTTCCCCGATGGTCCTGGTGTGTGTGGACTTGGAGATTTCACTCAGGAGCTCCCGGCTTCATCCCCTCTGCTCCACTGAGCTCCCTAGTGAAGGTAGGTTCCCCAGCTGAAAAGCAGTGCCGCTCTCCTGTGGCGTTCTGGGCAGCCATTTGGAGTCCCAGATGTAGGAAATGAAATAATCCACGCTCATGCAGTCACAAAGTGCCCATCTGGCACCCAGGAACCTTGCGAGATAGAAGCACACAAGCGTGAGCTCACTTTTGTTATGGCATTTCATAAACAAAGCTGCAGCCATCTAGAGAAAAAGGGCTTTAGGATGATAACAATCACTTTGTACTCCTCCCTCTTTCTGATGGCTCCTGTCACCACACGTATGCAAACACACACACACACACACACACACACACACACAAATGCACACACAGGCTTTTTCTGACTTAGGTAAAGAGGTTGGGGGAGAGAATACTCAAAATGGCAACATTTTTCCAGGGGGTCTGATTGAGAAATTTCCATCAACACCTAACTTCCTGCCACCACTGTCCAGTCTATGTTACCGTTTTTATGCCTTTATCCTGGGACATACATATGGTCATGCAAAATGTGACCAATCAACTCTTAGCTAACTCACTTCATGGACCTCACACTGAAAATAAGGCAAAGCAGGAATTTCATAAATCACAACCACAGTCCTGCAATCAGATTCACAGGAGAACCTAAAAATGACCTCAACAAGTTTTTTGTTGTTGTTGTTGCTGTTAGTTTCTTTGAGGAGCTTGTGCCACACTAGGAGCCATGGAAACCCACCAAAGCGGCTATTGGCCAGAGAACACCTGGGGCAGAGTGTGCATGTGTGCATGAATGCAGAGGGGTGACTGCCCCGAAAATGCTTGCTGCTGATACGCAAGTCTAAGTTGTAATTAAAAATCAAGGCAGGTGTGTAAACTAAGCTGACGGGGGCAGGATCTCATTGTTCTAACAGCTTCCTGTTCAATCTATGGCCTTAACACTATTATCTTTTAAAAACACAGATTTTCAAGTGATGTAGTACTCAGTGACAAGAGCAAGATCTCTAAAGTAGCTGTTAACTCTGGACACTGTAAAGAGGTCCAGTGGCAAGGATGCAGCTGAAATGAAAAACCGGTTAAGTCATGTACTGATTTGTATTATCCCAGCACGAAAATGAGGAAAAAGATCACCTTAGACATTGCACTTGATATCGTTGGGAGCTGTAATAAGAAACATCAGGTTGCATTACCCTTTCCAAATATCATATTTGGCTTCCTCAGCAGTTCTAGCCTCCCAAAGAGACATTTTCAACACAATTAGATTTTTGGCCCCAGAGAGGGAGGACGAGGATCCCTACAGTGACACAGGCCCAGCCCTGGCCCCAGCTGACCGAACAGCACACAGGAGAAAGGAAGTGGCTGCTGATGTCCCCGTGGAGTCTTGGTTCCTGGGCTCAGGAAAGTTAGGGAGGGAAAAACAAATGGGTCCCTCCTCCGGGAACCTGCTCGCTCTGCTCAGGCACTCCCTTCCAGAGAGTGCGAGCTGCTTGTTTGCGAGTCCAGGGTACCAAGTGGGTAGTACAATGTGATGTTTGTAAATAAGATAAACCATTACAATATTACAGCTTTTCATTTGGAAAGCCATTTAGGCAAGAAATGATTACTGACCCATGATATGTAAATGACGGAAATGCAGAAATTAGTATTTGGGTCAACTCATGTATTTTTCAACCATGAAATGAAAATCTCAGTGTTCACATTCTAATTCATACATGAAAGCATCCTGGTGCTATTAGTTGACAATTGTGTTAATTTATTGTCTTAGTTAATGTTTTCAGAGCCCGCCATGAAGTTGTATGTCTACTTTTAATGCACTAATGTTGTGGCTGAAAGAGGAAAGCGTGTTCCTCGGAGCCAGTGGGTTTCCTGAGGGAATTTTACCTCAGTTGAGTGGTAAGGAAATGAATTTGAAGAGGAGGTTAGGGAATCCCCTCTCCAAATTTCACATATAGGGTCAGTCCACCGTGTCTCTTTTGAATTCATAAAAATCACAGGAGCTGGGTGTCGTGGCACACACTCATAATTCCAGGGCTCTGGGAGGCTGAAGCAGGAGTGGCATAAGTTCTAGCTCAGCCTGGGCATCTTGGTGACTTAGCAAAACCCATCTCAAAATAAAAACTAAAAAGGGCTGAGGATGTAGCTCAGTGCAAAGGCCCAGGGTTCAATTCCCACTGATGTTAGAAACAAATCAACCAACCAAACAAAAAAAAAAACAGAGATGGACAATTATACTACTGTGACAGCTTCTAGGTGACACTGGGGACACAAAAGAATCCCCAAATGACCTTTTCTTTAGTATTCAGGTTGGAGATACTCACTATGAAAATGACACAGGAAATCAAAGGGAGAGGGAGCATTTTGGAAGGGTTTTTTAAGTGGTGGCATGTAGGCTGGCTCTGAAGGATGCCATGTGAACAGAGGTCCTACTTTACAGAAGCCAAACTTGGGCTCTGCAGAGCACTGATATAGCAGAGCAGCTGCTGACAGGGCAGGTTGAATCTGAGCTCACAGGAGGTGGACCCTGGGGGCCACTCAGGGCTCCTTCTTGGCAAAACAGTCCGTGTGTGATGGGGAAATAGGATGGCCCACATGGGTTGTGTAGAAATTCTGCAGGATTGGAGCTGGGAGAGACTACAACAGGAAAGCAAGCTGAGGTGGGGGGAAAGATAGAAAGGTTGGAGAAAGAGGGCCTGGTGTTAGGCATTTTTGCGCATGCGTATTAGGAGGAGGGGCAGAATTGAGGGAAGGAAAGGGCCGGGCTGAGAGACAAATGCAGTACCAGAGATAAGTCCACAGGCTGCCTGCGGAGGGACAGATTGATTCTCAACCGGTAAATTCAACGGCTTTAAAGAGCAAAATGAGCACATGATGCAGAGAATAACTGCAGTAAGGATGCTGGTGGCTTTGCTTTTCCATCTAATTAACTGGCTAGAAGGAATCCTTGCTATTTCTACTGCAGGACTGAACTCTTCTAGTGACCTCCGTGCATTCTAGGCTGAGATTGAGATTGACTAGTGCAGAGAACATGGCCTTAGTCTGCTTTGGCAGCTGTGGGACATGCCAAGTTGTCCAGTTTGGCCTCCAACTTGTGATCCTCCTGCCTCAGCTTCCCAGAGTGCTGGGATTACAAGCACTCCTCGCCGCTACCACATGACTTTTGAATATCATGCCAGGCATTTGTGTGGGCAAGCCTATTTACGATGATCTAAGTCTAAAACCTAACTCCAGCTTACATATTTTGTTGCCCAATTTTAATGCATACTAAATTTTCCATGAATTTACAACTACCATGTAAATCAGATGTAAGACTATATTTTTTTCCTTCTCAGAATTCTGCAAAGAATTGAACACTGGAACAAATCACATCACCTGAAGCAGGGGCTGGGGATTTAGCTCAGTGGCAAAAGCGCCTGCCTGGCAAGTGCAAGGTCGTGAGTTGAGTTCCCGGTACCGGAGAAAAACAAAAACAAACAAACAAACATCACCTGAAGCAATATTGCTCTGATATGTCAGTGCTAGTTAAGGTTGTGATCCACACACAGCTGCAAGCATTTGACCACTTCATCATCTAAATGTACACACTTAAATACATTTTATTGTGAATGAATTTCCTTTTTGCTCCTTAATATATATTTAAAGTGTTATATTAATGTTTTAAAAATATGTGTTTGGGTAGTATATTATTTTATATATATGTATTGGACCCACCAGATTATAAAGTATTTGTTATGAAAAGATTCCAGGCTTTATGAGGTGAGAACTATAGGGTTAGAAACCTAGACATGATGTCTTGTGAGTGACTATCTTTTATATTATTTCTACCCTGGATTAACCAGTGGCTCTTTGCTCAACTTCTATGATAAACGTGCAGGGGTCCAGACACCGTGCAAGCATGCATAAGACACAGTGACCTGTGAATCACATATTCTTCCACATCCCAGACGTTGGTCTAACCTGGTTTGGTGACTTAGGAGAATGAAGAAAGCCTGATATCTTAGAGGTTAGAGTTCTAGAAATAATTGTAAACATGGTCTAAGATGAGGTAGTACGTGTCCAGGATGCCCCGGAGTCGGAGTCTGAGAGCACATGCCTCGAAGCTCAGGCAGGCAGGAGTTTTCAGAAGCAAAAGCATATGAAAGCAAACCATGTGACCCTTGGGACCAGGCTGGGGAGGAGAGGAGAGTCTGCCCTGTGGCATGGGGCCAGGCAAGAAGAGCAAAGTCTGAACTCAGATGACCGTGATTGGGGCCTAGAAACACAAGTACCAAGCTGAAAGAGAAACACAAGTACCAGCAGTGAGAGAGTCTCCAGGCTGGGGATTAGCATGGCTTCATACGTTTGGCTCAAAGCGGAGACAGGGTTTTGTGCTGAATTTTGAGAAGAGAGCCTGGGTGGATGGTGGGAGCTACACTGGATCTGACATTCAGGTAGTTTCTCACCTAGTTAGAAGAATGAATGTTTAAATGCACAAGGGACATGTCAGCTGGGCAATTGTTTAACAGAAATTGGAGCAATATTTCAAGATTACTTAAAGATCTTGGATTATACCTTGCCTCCTTGAGTGAAAGGTGATGTGTGACTCCAGGACTCCAAGAGAGATCTCTGGCTTGGAGTGGTTTCTGAAGGTTTCGTGGAAGAGAAACAGTTTAACCTGGCCCGTGCAAGGTAGAAGGATACATAATTGAATTCATTCTTCATTCAGTCAACAGATACTTAAGAAATACCTGCTATGAGGCAAGTGCTTAGAAGGAAGAGGTGGACACAAGAGACACTGACCTTCGCCACACAGAAATTACAGGCTCATCTGGGTTTCAGAGAGGAAAGCAGACAAGGATGGGCTGGGTCCAATGGGAGCTCTAAGGCCAGTGCGGCAGACTTCGGGCTTGTTTCCCAGGTGGTGATCTTGCTAACCCTGAATGCTGTTGATAGTGTGTACTTCACTGGCTTCAAGGCTTAATCCTAAAGGAAACTAAAAATACCATTAACAAAAATGGTGTTGGGGGTTGGCAAACATTTTCTGTAAAGGTAAATATAGTAAATATTTTAGGTGTGCCCTGAAGCAGTGTCATTAAATATTAGTTTTGTTTGGATTGCTTTCAATCATCTAAAAGGAAAAAGCACATTTTTAACTCATAGGTTAAGCCCTCAGGCTGCAGTTGGTTTATGCAGAGCCCCTGGTTTATGTTTCAGAGTTACTTTTGTCTGGAGACCAATAAGACATGCACGTGCACTGGTGGATGATGGTAAGTACCATGTACAACAAGTAACATTTGTAGAACACTAGACATTGTCCAATGTCAAATACGCCCATTTCATCCTGCCTGGCGCTCAAATATAACAGGAGCACGATACTCCATAGATTGTCTTCATTCTTTATTTCACAAAGAAATAAGTGGAAGCTCAGAAAAATGTAGTTGTTGCATTAAGTCATAGAGCCATCAAGTCAGAGGGAGATTGAATCTCTGATTCAGTGATTGTAGAGCTTGTCCTTGATGTGCTTCTCCTTTGACCTGGCCATGTAACCAATTATTCACCACTCCCACAACATTTTTTAGTGTAGATTCCGAATTTGTTTTGAAGTGACAGCCCTACGCTTAAACATGCAGACGTTGAATATGATCTGAATGATCATCAGTGGTACTAAGAGGAGCTAATAGACTACATCCAGGTGTACTCTTAAGTGCTGGGGAGAAGCTCTAAATTGAATAGTAACAATCCCTGCTCTTGTTAATCATTCACATTCTAATGAAAATCATTCTTGTGATAATGACACAACATTAGGAGGACCAGCAGCTACTTAAATGCCACACATTTGTTTGGATTTATGAGTGTTTCTATCCACATAATAGTGCTGCCGTACCGTGGATCTTATTTCCTATATTTTACAGATACATTAATAATGATAACTAAAATGAAACTCGCTCTGTGCTAGGACAGAACGGAGAAGGTAGGTGATCAGGGAAGATTTGAACTCAGGTTGAAACACCCCAGAATGAAGGCTTCCCTGCTTTTAGCTGAGGCAAACCCTAGACCATGCCACTGAACTGTACCAACCCTCCCCCATTTTGCTGCGTGTGGTGGATTCCAGTCAGACACAGCATTCTTTCATCTTAGTATTCTCTCATTTATGAGGCAGCCGGCGAACACTTACTCATTAACGCTTTATACTGTGATGATTGCTGAGGTGGCACTTCCGGAATCATAGAATATTGTTTTCCAAAGCTTATGACTCTGAAGTAATTGCCTCATGCCTTACAACTTCAACCATGTTCCTCCAGCCACAGGTGTATACCTGGGAGAGATCCTCTTGTTGACTGGTAGTTAGGCAGTTCTGAGGCATAGGCATCTGCCTTAAGGTTTCAGGGGCCACTGAGTTTAATTTAAAACCAGTTAGAGAGGAAAAAGAAGATGGGGGTGCTGCACTGGTTGGAATTTCTGCTCTGCGACCTGAACTCCATTTTAGTGGCTCTAAGGAAGGCACTGAATCTTCTTTCCTAGTATCACTGGCATCCTGATTTAACTTGCATCAGTGTAACACCATGCCAGGTTCAGAATGAGTGACCTTTCCTCAGCTCCTCAGCCTCTGTGGTGCACGAGGGAAATTTGTAGAACATCTTCTATTTTTTCAATCGCTTGGAAATTATCAAAGCTTAAATACAGAGAGAACCCTAGCAGGATTAGTTTCAGATTTCCCAAGTTTTTCTGTGATTGAGACTTTGGCAGAAAATAGGTTTCTTTTTTCTTTTTGCCTAAGAAGGAATACTGAATAACATGTAAATGGCCTTTCCTTGTAAGTAGATTTATCTGAAGAACTTCATTATTAAATAAATTACTTCTTCAAAATTAATTTCTACTTATTTTATGGAGAACTCATGTTTTCAATGTGCTTAGGGAAGCTCAGTGATCACATATAATAACAATGTATTAAAAGCTATACAGAAAAGAACCCATTTTTAAAAACCCATAACTCAACAGACTAAAATAATGACAGACTAGCCATTCATGCAAATTAGCTAACTCACATTTATCAGAGAAAATATTTCATAGCATTAACAACACTGTCATTTAAGAAAAATTAAATGGGGCCCAGAACCACACATTTATTTTTACTGTGCTCATTTTTCATTTGCATGTTTCTTTCTTCCTCTTTTTCTTTTAAATGTAAGTTTCAAATTCGAAGTTCAGTAGAGGAAGGAGCAGCTGATTTTCCCATTTTAGTGACCCCGTGGTTAGCAGCAATAAAGCAACAGGAACAAATCTGGGCTTGAAATGTGTCCAAACCCACATCTCCCAGTGTGCACAAAAGGCAAAAAAGTAAGATGTGCAGCGGATATTAACTTGAGTAATCTTGGAAATCTAAATATTAAACATATGTCAAAGATTATCAAATACACATCCACATGTCTTATAGAGATGTCTTTCATCTGAGGCTCTCCAGCCCATTGCAACGTGCGTGGGCTAGTTTTTTAGCCCTTAAGGCCTCATCAAATCTTGGCATATCCCGCAATTGCAGCACAATTTTTAGATGGGTGCATGTAAAGAAATAACTCCCCAGCTCCCACACTTTTAAAGAAAGTTATATTTCCTAAAAGACATTCTTATTAATCTCTGAACATGTTATTTAAATCCAAGTTGATAAGTCATTTGTCCAGTAAGCAGTACAGTTAGGGAAACTTTCTGGGGTCTTTGACTTGCATTCTGATGCTGAGGTCACTACAACTATGTTCAGCAATATTTGAAGGTCTCAGACCACAGTGAACCAAATAAGAATGTTCCGCATTAGACACTGAATAGTTGTAGGCTAGCACCTGCCCAGTGGGTGAAGCTTGTGACTTAACTTTCCTGCCCACTAGCAAATATGCTAATGATAGTTGGCATTTTTTTCTCTGCAAACCTTACCCTGTGGGATAATTGCAGTTATATGTGAGAAGTACTTACAGTTCCCCCTAGAAGTATATGGTATTATTTTGGGGGAACCAGTCCTGTCTTTTTGTATGTTGTCCATTGACTAATGTTATTTCATAAAATCTCTTAATGTGACATAACTTTACTTCCTTTTAGCCCCAGTTGTCTTATCTGTAAATTGCTTAAGAAAACCTCACTCTTAAGATCCTGTATATGAAAGACTTTGCAAGCTCTATAGCTTTGAACAAAAGGCACAGGTACCAGAAACAGCCTCTTGGGCGATAACTGATGTAATGGAATGCAATTTTGTTTCCACATCCATTCATCCTTGCCAAATGTCTTAGCTTTGTCTAATTTGCAGTCTTTGTTTTGAGCGGTTGCGTTGCTCTGAATACAGCAGAGACCAAGTGTCTACCTTAGTGCTGCTGCCCTTTCAGGGAGTCTGGCACATAGTAAAAGCTCAATAAATTTGTGCTGAATTGAAAGGAATGTATGGGGTGGGCGAACCAAGTGAATACAAAACAAACGGCCAGTTGGGTTGAACTTCTCCAGGAGGCAGTGTTCTGGGTACTGCTTTGAGACAAGCCAGGGGACGACTAGAGAGAGGGCCTCGCTCTGCCACTTAGAGGAGGAGAGAGTTGTGGTGGTGGTGAACCTATGGCATGTGTGTTACTGTTTTTCTTTTGTAGAGTTGGTTTTTCTAAACTAAAACCTCAGTATTCAGGTTTAAGTTCAGTGTGGTCACTATGTGATAAATATGTGGGTTTTGGATGTCTAAAAGGTTCTCCATCACTGGTTTAGAGCAACTGTGAATTGCAGGGATTGAATTTTGGCCCCTTCCCTCCCACATGCCAAATGGAGCAGATTGGGTAAATCTATATGCTCTCTCTCTGCTGCCTTCTCTTGACTTCTAGTTTTTACCATGTGGAAGAAGGAGAAGTGTGTGGAGTTTTCTCTTACCTGTTACTCATAGGTTTGTGCTCATTCTGTGAGGTAGAGGAAGCTTAGATTATTTTGGGAGTGCATGGATTCTCTAGCACCGTTCTTTTGCAGGTCAGGGTGCTCTTGAACTGACTATGTAGCCTAGGCTGGCCTTGAACATGTGGTGATCTTCCTGTCCCAGCCTCCCAAGTGCTGGGGTTACAGGGAAAGTGCCACCTTACCGCCTTTCCAGCACTCTTCTTGAGGGAATTTGCAGGAGCTATAACAGACAACCTATAAACTTTGCCACAAGGTAAAGGTCCAGAGAAGAGGAGGTATTGGCATTGCAAAGAAAGATCTGCAATATGTCAGCACCCACTTTTGGGAGGAAGATTTACTTATCAAAACATCTTTGATTATAAAAATAAATGTCCTATTCATTTGCTTATTTTGACCTAGCACACTCTTCTAGATTACATTTCGAGAAAGTAACACAAAAACTGTATCCTCCAATAATTTCTCTGGCTCCATCAGTGTGTTCCTCAATAATATGACTTGATTGTCCCAAACTCATTTGATTTCTTTGGAAGAGAAATTACTGTTATCAGCTAAAGCATCCCAACCCTGAACACAATTTTCCCTTATAAGAACAAAGGGTTCAGGTGGAGGAAAAGCTTGTTTGCCATCCTGAGTCATGCAGGGTGGCGTCATACTCAGCATTCTCCCTTTGTTTCTGCCTACTCCTCTTTTCTCTCCCTTTATCTTTAACCTACATCTCATAAGCTGAGTGTGTAAGACTATCAGTCTCTCTAAGCATCATCCACCCTAGGTAGACACAAGCAGATCTGGGACTGCAGTTGCTGTCTGAGCCTTATTCTTCTATAATAAAGGAACTGTCTTTGTAAGAAAAGCCTAAGTGCAAACCACAAGATCACATTTTAGCAGCTCTATAATAATTCCTTTCTGTACTTTGCCCAACCACTGTCTCAAAAATGCATAGAAAGTCTCACTTTTGGTTCTAAGCTACAAGAAGTTGAAGAAGGAAGAGAGGACCCACAGATCTGGATTTCGTGTCATTGAGGTAGAGCATAATTCCTTTGCTGATTCAGATGAGACTCTCAAAGCTAGCGAATGTTGCTGCATGTGACAGGAGGTCAGCACTCAGACACCCGTGTACTTTCTCACCTCTATTTTTGGGTGAAATATTAGATGCGAAAAGAAAGTGCATCTAGAATGAAACTCTAGTGACACATCTTCAGAGAATGGAGTATGTTTAAATGAAACTATAAGATACTGATTTGAGTATATCACATTCAACTGTTAATTCATCAAAGCCTGTTTATGCTGAGCAACTCTTTAATGGAAATGATTCACTTGCCATTTGCATATCTGTGTTCATATATTTACAGAAATCAGCCAAAATAGTAAACTATAGCCAAGTGGAAAGTCAACGTGTTCTTTGCTGTTTAATTTAGTTAAAAATGTATTTAATTCTTTAGAGACACCATATGAAAAATATCATGGCACGCAACAGACATATTTTTTGCTTGGGGCTTGATTATTGTAATTCAAGTATTTCAAAATTGTTGTTGAGAACTGATGAGCAACTAGAGTTGGATCCAACCTTCGAAACTTAGAACTTGGGAATAATATCAGAGATTGTCTAGTCCAGTGTTTTTCACTCTCTACTCTCTGGATGATAATAACTCCTGGTCTTTTTCCATCTCAATTGAATTTAAATCTCCAGGGGTGAGATTGGGAAATGGTATTTGTTTAAATACTGTAGTATATATTTTTTTAATCATCTGGGAATGTTTAAACAGGCCAAGTATCCCGATTCTTAGCCCTATGTGATCCTATGTATTAGAATTATCTGTAGAGATTGTTAAAAATGCAGTAGGCTGCTTAGTGTATTTCATGCCCTTAGATTCCATCTTATGCATCTACATTTTTAAAAAGGTGCACAGGTAAAGCCAGAGCAGGTTTGCAAAGCAGTGACCTAGTTTGTTCCCTTATGTGTCAGAAATCTCCTCCAGAATATTCTGCTTGAGCATTGGTTTAATCATTCTGACTCAAAAGCCAGTCTACTTGTGTATTGGATGGCTCATAATTGTAGCTATTGCTTCTGTTTATTCGGCCAAATTATGACATCCTGCAATCTTTTTCTTTCCATACAGTTTGTCCTTCATAGCAGCAGAAAGTTCTTTCAAATGTGAAGCTTACAGATGATGCTTAGCACATATCAGATCTGTCCCTTGTCCCTGCATAACCATCCTCCAACAATGACAGACCACACACGTACCTTGTACCTTCACTGTGCTAATCCCATAAATCATCTCATTGTCATCCAGAATGTTTCCACTTTCAAAAGGGACCTTTTGTGATTTACATATTCTTATTCCTCACTACTTGACCTCATGCATCCTGCAACATCTTTAGGAAAATTAATATAAGGCACAAATATATATGACATGCTACTTTAGATAGAAGCATTACCACAGTGACCAGAACTGAGCCCAGGACATCAGACTGATACTAAGTGAACATAGCAGGCATACAGTTCTGACCCAGTTGTTACAGTAATGTAGTCCATGACTACACTTGCCATTCTGAAAGCCATGACAGTTGATGAGTTTACTCTGGGTTAGAATTCAACCAAGATTTTAGAAATTCTTACAGGTTACTGCTATGATTATTATTACCATTATTAGTATATTGCCAGGACTATAACAGATAACTTTTGGATAGTTTACAATGTCCTTTCTTTTTTTTAATTTTGAAAATAAAAGGAGGAAAACATTAACAGACAGACAACCTTTTACAAAATAGCAAAAGAGGGGCTGGGGATTTAGCTCAGCGGCAAAAAGCGCTTGCCTGGCAAGCGCAAGGTCGTGAGTTCGGTTCCCGGTACCGGAGAAAAAC
>NW_004955423.1:6791287-6792347 GCF_000276665.1 Chinchilla lanigera | reverse complement strand
ACTTGTTTACTTGCTTGCTCTTCTTGACGTTTCATTTCTACTGTTGTTCTTGAAATTGCAGTCAGATTTTTCTGTCTAGAATATCTTTTAGTACTCTTTGTAATGGTGGCTTGGCACTCATGAAGTTCTTCAATTGTTCTTTGTCATGAAAATATTTTATTTCTCCATTTAATTTGAGGGATAGTTTGGCAGGGTAGGTCAGTCTTGGGTGGAAGCTGTTCTGTCTGAGGACCTGTAATACTTTGCTCCAAGCTCTTCTCAATTGGATGGTTTGTGCTGAGAAGTCTGCCGTGATTCTGATGGGCTTTCCTTTATAGGTAATCTGTTTCTTTTCTCTAGCAGCTTTTAATATTCTATTCTTTTGCTGGAGATCTGGGAACTTGACTATTATGTGTCTGGGTGTAGTTTTTTGGTTGTGGTTGTTTGGAGTTCTATATGTGTCATTTACCTGTATATCAGGTTCTGTTTCCATACTTGGGAAATTTTATGCTATTATTTTTGCAAATAATTTTTTAATGTCAGTTGTGTTGCTTCTTGCTGTTTCATTGACTCCTATAAGTTGTACATTATTCCTCTTTGCCTCATCTTGCAGCTGTTGAATTGACTTTTCCTGGATCCTTGTTGATTTTACAAGATCCTTTCTGTCATGGTCGCTAGCTGCCATGCTGTCTTCAAAGTCTGAGATTCTATCTTCAACTTCATTCAAGTGGTTTTGGTAGCTTTCAAGGGCACCTTTGTTTTCGTGGAAGTCTCTATGAATCTGGTTCATGTGTTCTAAGTCCTCTCTGTAGTTTTCATTGCATGCTTCTGTCCCTTGCCTTTGTTCTTCTACTTTCTTATATGTTTCTTCTTCAAGCTTTTTGAGCACTTCCTTCATTATTATTGTCATTTCATTTTTTGCCTGAGAGATTATTTCTGATCTCATCTCTTCTATGGCCTTATGGAGGTGTGTCTTTACTTCCATTTCAATCATTTCAGCTATTTCAGGCATGTGTTTACCAAGTTCTCCTATGTCGTTGTCTCCTGGACTTGTTCTGAGTGGGGTGGAGTTCTGGGATTG
>NW_004955423.1:6682634-6790597 GCF_000276665.1 Chinchilla lanigera | reverse complement strand
GAGGGCAGAGACTCAGTCTGTAATGGCAGTGGGGTCCTGGGTCACCTGCTCTGCCCTCAGGAAGTAGATAGGAAATACCTGGCTCTCTCCATGAGCTTCAACTGGGAACTGTGGTGGTGGAAGTAAAGCACCTACAATGTCCTTTCTATATCTCTAGTTCTCACAGCATCTCTGTGAGCTTCTGCTGTTGTTTTACCTTATAGATAGTGTCTCACTTAGTTCAGGTGGTTGTTAGACTGGATGGTTTACAAACAGCAGAAATTGTCTTCTCACAGTTGTAGAAGCTGGAAATATGAGAAAGTCAGCATTGTGGGGTTCTAATAAGGACCCTCTCCAGGTTGCAAACTGTCAACTTTTCATTAGCAGAAAAGAAATGGCAGAAAGAGGGTATGCTAACTCTCTAGCCTTTTCTTATACAGGCATTAATTCCACCCATGAGGGCCTTAGTTGTGTGACCTATTATCCTCCAGAAGCCCCACCTCCTAATACCATCACACTGGGGATTAAATTTCAGTATATGAATTTGGGAAGAACACAGATATTTATTTCATAAGCACTGAAAAACTGAGGCTCAGAAAAGTTTAAAGTAATACCTGAAATTTTGTATCTAACACCTGGCCAACCTAGGACTTGAACATAGACCTCTGGCTCTAAATCTAAATCATTTTCTATTTTCTTTTTTTTTTTTTTTTTTTTTTTTTTTTTTTTTTCAGATAGGGTCTTGCTATGTAGTTCACGCTGGCCTTGAACTTGCTTTGTAGCCCAGGCTGGCCTTGGACTCTTGGGGGTCTTCCTTCCTCAGCCTCCTGAGTGGGGAGGGAGCTGGGATTACAGGTGTGGGCCACCATACCTGTCCTGAAGCATTTTCTATTGACCCACAATGCCAAATAAATCAGGATTGGGTAGGACGCTATTTTTCATTTTAGTTAAATTTGATTAATTTGATTCTTTATTCTAACATGTTAACAGGTTTATAAACTTGACTGAGCTATCGATATACTGGCTGTGTTTCTTTTCAATTCATATCATCCACAAATTAGTGAGATCCCTATGTCCTTAACCAAGATATTAAAAAAAAACTTTGAATGGGACACCATCAAAAAGAGAACCCACTGACATATTGCTGGGAGGCCTTTTTTTTGGGTTAACATCAACATGGTGATTAACTGTTTGGGGGCCATTTTTTAACAGGCTAGAATTGCATGTACTTTTGCCATCACTCTGCTCATATGTCCCAGTCTTGACATTGGAAGAGATCATGAAATTCTTAGTTAAATGCCTTGTTGAGGTCCTTATACACAGTACTCATGGAAAGCCCCGAAGAGGAAATGGTCATCTTTTAGCTGAGGGGCACATTTTAACAGTCCCACAAATAAAGTTGTCTCATTATTCAAAAGAAAACACTAAAGGTATTCTCGTAAACCTTGGAAGGGCCTGTAAGAGCCCTATCATTGAGTACCTAGCTCAGATCAACTTCCCTGGGAAGTTTTTCTTGATTCTCAGGCAGATTTAGCAACACCCATTTTTCCATCCCACCATGATGGTCATTTTTGTGTTCTAACACTTATTGCATAACTGAGAGTTGTTTCCTTTTCACCCTCATTATTTGAATTTCCAGTGGGCACAGACTACATTTTATTCACCTTTGAAATCTTCCAGCCTACCTTGTATAGCAATTGTTGTACTTAAGGTATTCACGGTCAATATGTATTAAATGAATGAACATGTGGCTGAATACAAGTATAAGTGGGATATAAACCTCTCTTGTAAAGTTTTTATTAGTTAAAGAACATCAATAGAGATGTCTCTTTAATTTCTCTTGGACTTTGGCACTTTTTATTGAGAATATCCAAGAACAAGAGACAAAGCCTGATCAAGAAGTCCAGCATTCACTCTCCTGATATAGATGAATGAATCCTTCACCCCCCCTCCTCAAGTAGCTCTACTTTTAAGATTAATATTAACTCTGTTTGTTGCCTATAAAACAAAACTAATTGCAGAATTCAAAGCTTTAGAGCATTTTTAGGTAGCTTGATGGGAAAGCATTGAAATAAATACAAACATTTAGATAAAACAACCATTTTAATAGTATTAACTCTGCCAATTAATGATAATGGAAGAGCCGTCCAATTAGCTAAATCGCTAATAGTTTTATCAAGCAGAGGTTGGTAATTTAAAGCAAACAAATTCTTTCTAATTTTATCTACTTGCACACCAAGATATTTAAAGGATAACAGGGGATCCAATAAAGAGTATTGCTCAAGAAGAGCTATATTTAAATCTCCTAATGGCTATAGCATAGTTACCCCAATTAGTCAGAACACCCAAGCAGTCAGTAAATTCTTTCGAGCCTCCATAATTTGGGGTAAAAATAAATGAGATACAACAAAGGTGCTGCTTGTAACCATTAACATTATTATTGAAGTATATTTGGAAGATGGAGAGGGCCCCGACAGTCATGGGTATAAAGTGAACTCATCAAACCAGCAACTGTGAGCATCTGTACTCACGCCCCTCTTCACACTGGAGCATTTCTGAGGTGGTTTCCATGGAGGTGGCTGCTCTATACCCCTTCTTAGTGTAGAAGTTCAGGGGAAGTTGATGTCCTCAGTGCCACACAAGCACTGGCATTTCCCCTGCTAAACTTCCATGGAGAATCCAGGCATGTAATTGGATAATTCAGGAAAATCCTCTTAGGACAAGAGTGATGTCAACATCACTCACAATTCTTTTTTTTATTTTCCTCAAGAGAATAGACTTTCAAAAACATCTGTGTTATCTGAATATGGGAACTTCATCAGTAGAGACCTGGTCAGTTAAGGGCATATGGCAAATGGTAGACTGGAAAGAGCTTTAGCACAAGGTCACCTTACAATTTTCGGAATTAATGGTGTGCATCCCGCAGCAGGATATTGCCAACCAAGCACTCTGTTTAGACGGACAAACTTTGAAGGAAAAAGTACAGAACAGAGAACACCTGCAAAGCATTGTCTCTGCGGGTGTTAGCAGGAAAAAGAATTCTTTAGCTAGAATAACAACTACCACTTTTCAAACCACTTACTATGAGCCACTATCTAGCTCATAGTTAGCACTGTCTTAATATTGTATTCAGTTAAGTTTCCCATCAATAAAACAGGCTTTATCCCTGTTACATACATGACTTTGCTGAGGATTACAGGTCAGGTAGCTTGCTCCCTGCTATTAGTCAAACTACAAAGACCTCGTCCTTTACCTGGATGATATTGTGCCATCCTGGTTCCACAGTTGGAACGACTAGAGTGAGGGCCTGCCTCTGCTCAGTGTGTAAAGCAGGACAGTGAGGGTCTCTGTGTGTTCCAGCATTACGGAGAACAAATTCCCTGTGGACAACCTTGTGGGGTAAATAAAGAATGAATGGGGCCCAGCTGGGCATTTGCATCAAAGTGCCTAACCAGACTTCCCAACTGCTCTGGCAGAGTGCCCAGGCCCTGCCCCGGAGCCCAAATGGAATGCTCTTTGAGATGCCTCTGGTTTTCATTTCGCAGACCTTGCCACACACAACAAGTGGGCCTATGGCTGGCCTCAGCGTCCCCAGCCTGCTTCAGTGCTTATGGGGGTGGAGGGAGTCGTGGACAAAAGCAGGAATTGAGGCTCTCAACATCTTGGTGTCAAGAACTGGATCTTCAGATAAAAAGGTTGTCAGTGATATAAGGTTGATTCTCCACTATTGGGTTTAGGTCACTTTGAATATGCTCCTCCCTTAGGGAGGCAACTGTAGGTTGGAGCAGTATCTGACCCTAATTCAAATGTTAACTCTGCTACTTGGCAGCTATGGGAGCATGGGCGAGTCCTTTAACCACCCTCAAGCACAAATCTCATGGGAAGAAGTACTAGCAGGCCAGATACCTGGTGAGCAGGATTTCTTTCTAGTTCCATGTTTCTTCACTACCTGCAGAACAATTTAAGTGACAGGATATCTTTGTGCTCAGCAGAACTGGAAATTTTGTTTGAGAAAGAAAAAAACAAGGAAACAAACTAAAACAGCTGAAAATATTAGTAGCAGTCTGTCTAGCCTCTTGGTCCAGGGGTTTTGACAGAAAATTTTACTCTCTCCATCAGGCAGGTATGGAAGAAAACATAGCTCCAGCAGTCAAGATGCTGGGTCCTTTTCTACCTCGGCTACTACGGTACTTCACTTCAGGTTTCCTGAGACGCTGAACTAACATGGAGAGGGTCAAGCAGGAGGTCTACTGGGAGAATCAAGGGAAATAAGATTGGACAGAAGGGGTAGATGAATTATAATTTGGTGCAAAGGGGCCAGTAGATCTTACTGGGAACTCTGGAGCAGAGGTTGTCCCTCATGACTATCTCAGGCTATGTCAAGGAGGCCCAGGCCTCCTAAATTCTGTTATTTTAGTCATAAATGTAAGACTTTCATATTGAGTCATTGCACTGGCCAGTTACTGCATACAGACTGCCTTCTGGAGATGGACCATAATACTACACAAGGCCACACCTTTCTCTGAGGGTGCTTCTTGCAGAGAGTCCCACTGTGAACTCTGGGAAGGCAACACTAGTTTTAGCTGGGAAGACAAATGCCTTCAGTAAGGAAGGAGAGGTCTGGGCTGCACATTATAGAATGTACCACAGCTACCAGATGGGAAAGGCACCTTGCTTCTTTGGTTCTCATTATTCCTTAACAATACTTTCAACCAATACTTTTGAATACCTACTTTGTACATATTGTATGCTTTGAATAAAAAGTCTTCCCCTCACTGAGCACTGTCTGATATATCAATACATCAAATTCTGATAAAATGAGAGCTCTTCTAAGAGTCACCTTTAAATATCAGGCACAATTAATATACTGTCTTCTTTATTTTTAAAAAAAATTTATTTTTTTATTTTAAAAAGAGTAGTAAAAGAAAGAAAGAATAAAAAGAACAATACCAGCATACCAACATCACAAACATAAACAAAACAAAGCAGGAACTTTAAAAATGATATAGGGTTTCAAAACAAAATGACAGGAATTAACAGTGGTTGTTATATTACATATTGTTATCTTCAACTACATTGCTCAGATTTCCAGATGTAAGAATGGAAGTTTCTTCAAACCATTAAAGAGAATAATAAAATAATTATTAGATAAAATATTAGAGATAATACAGAGTTTCATTAGACAAGATGGTAGGAACTCACCAATGGTTGTTCCATTGCATATTGTTGTCTTCAAATCAGTTGCTCAGATTATCGGCTATAGTATGCAAAATTGGTCAGAACATAAAAAATTTTAAGCATTAACTGTTCCTTTCAATATACCATCAGACATCAGCAGTACAGTTATCCAAGCTATTCATTATATATATATATATCCTTCCTTTTTTTCTTTTTGTCTTCTGTATTTTTGTATCATCAAAGCATTTCTTATATATTTCTCCTCCTAAGACTTATCTCACTGTAAAATAATCATAGACAGTGAGCCCTTATTTACATTTGTATTTTTCATCTCTTCCCCAACATAAAACTTTGGTGACAAAGTTGTTACTTAAAGTGTATTTTGTCTATTAGTATAGTGACATGTTCTTGCTTTCAATATTTGTATGGCTTATTTTCTCAAACTTTCACTTCAATTTTTGTATTATTATATTTTACATATGTGTTCCATAAATTTAATTCAACTTAACTCTTTTACGATCTATCATAACAATCTTTGTGCTTTGTTTGTAGCATTTAAGCTATTTATATTTAATGTAACTAGTGATATATTTGTGTTAAAAATCAAGCATATTTTTTTCACTTCTCTTGACTTTTTGGGACTAATTTTTTAATTAACTTCACTTTCCCCCCTCTGTTAATTTAGGAATCATATATTCTTTTCTGTTCTTTTAAGGGTTACCTTAGAACTTACAGCATTCCACACTGCTTAGTGAAGTCAAATATTAATTAATACTTGTTATAGTCTTTTCTAGAATTAATACAAAGACTTTAAAATAATTTAACTGATCTTCCCCTTTCAACCTCCTACTTATGGTGGGTTACATGTCATTGCCATGAATTTTAATTCTATATATTTTAAACTCTGTAAGAGTTTTTTTTCTGTAGCTACTTTTAAAATTTTTACTTTTTCTTCAGTATTTTATAATATCGCAGTGATACATTTAGGAGTAGGTTTTTTCTTTCCTTGTTGCATTTGAGTCTTCTTGTTTTCTTAAATTTTATGGTTCTGGAAAATTATGTTATTTTAGTCATAAATGTAAGACATTCATATTAGAGATAGTGTCTACATTTACCCACATATTTGTCACATTTTTAGTTTTTTTGTTTGTTTTGTTTTGTTTGGTCTTTCTGAGATAGGGTCTTACTATGTAGTTCAGGCTGGCCTTGAGCTCACTTTGTAGCCCAGGCTGGTCTCCAACTTGCAGTGATCCTCCAGCCTCAGCCTCCCTACTGCTGGGATTATAGGTGTGCACCATCATGCCTGGTACATTTTTAGTTTTTAATCTCTCTCGTATCTGTGATCCTCAACCTTAGTCTGCTGGCTATGAATTATTTCCACTTTCATTTCTCTGAAAATGTCCGTATTTTACTTTCATGCTTGACAGATACTTTTCTGGGTATAAAATTCTATGAAAGTTTATGTTTTCAGAAAAACCTTGAAAATATATTCTCTCTTTGGTTTTCATTTTGTACTTTAGAAATGTATTGCTTCCTTGAAGAAATAAATCTGTCTTTTTTCTGTAGTTACTTTTAAAATTTTTACTTTTTCTTCAGTATTCTGTAATATCACAAGTGATATGTTTAGGAATAGGTTTTTTTCTTTCCTTGTTGCATTTGAGTCTGCTTGTTTTCTTAAATGTTATGGTTCTGGAAAATTTTGTTATTTTAGCCATAAAAATGTAAATATTTCTTGTTCTTCCTTATTTCCTGTTCTTTAGTTGCTAAATTTGCAATTAAACATGCACTATACTTTCCCATATATCCTGTTCTCCTTTCTGCCATTTTTTTGGTTTGTATGCTACAGTGTGGAAAGTTCATTTTGACTTGTTTTCCTGTTCAATAATTCTCTCTTCAGCTATGTCTAATATGCCATTAAACTTACTCAATTAATTATTAATTTGTTATTATATTTTTAATTTTCAAAATTTTATCATTTTTCCCAATTTCTTCCTGAAAATTTTAGGTTTGGATTTTCTTTCTTCTTTGAGTCAGGAAACAGAGTTGTTTATAGTTAATATTTGGTAATTTCAGTATATGAAGTCTTTGTTGGCTGGTTCTTACTAAGGGTAAGGTGACTTTTTTTCCTGTTTATCTCATTTTCTTTGTGTGCTGTAAAATGTATTTGATAATTTTTTTTTTAGGAATACTTTGAGACATAAGATAATAGTAGTTGAAAAGTATATTTTAATTAGTTTTTGCCAGTTATCTGGAAAAGCTGCCAATGTAGTACTATTTTAATCCAAGTTAAAGCATTAATATTTCTAAATGAGTCAGATTATGAGAAGCTGACTGACAGCTTTTGAGAGGTTCATTTACTTTTGGTTTACCCTTAACTTTAGGTAATAACCTGGGTGGGTTCTACAGTGGTAGGTGGCTTACCTGTGTCTCCAACCTTGGTGAACTCTGGGCTTTGAGCCTTGTTTCCTTTGCCCTAAAAAACTCTTCAAAGCAAAAACAGTTTCACAGTTTTTTTTTTTTTTTTTTTTTTTTTTTCCAGACAGGAAAATGTCACTAGGGCAAATAGAATTGAATACAGAACTCCTATTTTCTCCAGGACTTTAACTGGGAACTTTTTTATTCTTTGGTACTTTTGGAAGGTTTGGATTTAAAAAAAATGTTTTGCTCCCCCTTGTTTTACCTTTTTGCAGTGGGGAGTTTAATCTGAGATAATTGGCCTACCATGATAAGAAGTAGAATTGTATTTTAATCGTTAGTGCAGTCAATACTTGTTGAATGGATGACTATAGCAATGGTCATGAGCATTGAAATCAAACTGGTTTCTGTCTTCAGGCAACTTATCTTTACTAGATGAGGAATACCACTTAAATAAAACTCTAAGTAATGACTATTCTAGGCATAATGTAAAGTAAATGCTAGGCTCCTACACTCACTTAATGGAAGGGTGAATTAATAAACTTATTTGGAGAAAAATTTGGCAATGTTTACAAAAAGTAAATACTGTTAGGCATTCATTCACAAAAATAATTCACCTCTCATAAAGAATTTATCTGGTATATACTCTACACATACTTCCCCAAATGTTCAAAGATGCATCTGTGGGAATATTCACTGGTAGCCGCACGTTTGTAATGTGGAAGACTGGAAATGATCTGAATATCTATCAACAGGAGACTGATGAGATAAATTCTGATGTATTATACAATTTACTATTGTGCAGCTATTAAGAGCAATGGGACATAGAAAGTTTATAAAGAATAATTTCTATGACATGTATATGTGAAAACAAAGAAACAAGCAGAATGTACACACTATGCTACATACATGGACACAAGCATATATACAGACACACCTACACACTCGCTTAGAAATTCACAGATTTCTGAAAGACTATCCAAAAAACTGGGAACAGTGGGTATACCAGAGGGGAAGAGCTGGAACTGGGAGTAGAGGGATAGGATGGAAACTCTTCACTAGGTACTTAAGTGTTTTACATTATGTTATATTATATTATATTTTTATCATATATATATATATTTAACTATGCACATACTTTTAGCCATTGCATTAAAACAAAAAACACAAGGAAAGCAAAGTATTAGAAGGTACACCATACTGATGGTCACTTAGCCTGAGTTGTGGTTTGCTTTTGTTTTTACAAAGTCCTATGATCTTTCCAGAACTCAGTGTCCCTGTCTACAAAATGAGAACACTGAGCTAGATGATCTCCAAGTCCTCTTTCAAGTGGAATTGTTTGCTTGTTTGTTTTGCTGTGCTAGAGATTGAGCTCAGGGCACTGTGCATGTTAAGCAAGTACTTAACCATTGAGATATCCCCTTGGTCCCTCCGTCAACGTTAGCATTTCTCAAATCCACGGACTAAACATAGAGATACCCTACCCTAATGGCAGAAGTGCTTCAGTCAGGCAGTATCTTGAAAGATAATTTGACAAAGCAAAGTATTGGTATTAAATGAAAGTACTGGCTGTTGAGGGTGTTAACTCTGCTTTTGGTTTTCCTTTAGGTACTGTACTGTGCTTTCCCTAAGACAATAAAAACTAAAATAGCAGATGTTTCTGGCTTCACAATTTGAAACTATGATTTTTTAACATAACCTCACCTTTGAAATATTTTAAAGCTTGTTTTTCTTCACGACCTGGTAGGCCTAGATCTGTGAGTGATTGATCTCATTATTCTTCTATGTTGTACAAGGAAAGCTTATTTCTTTTTTATTTTAAAGAGAAAAAAATAAAAATAAAAGAGTTTCAAAACAGGTTAGTGGAGAGTTACAGTAATTAATACATTGCATATTGTTGTCCTTGTAGTAGTTACTCAGAGTACAAAATATAGGCATGATATCTTGTCCAAACAATATTAGCCCAAACTTTTCAACAAACTAAGAGAAACTAGCTGTATAACTATCTTAACTATCCTGTATATAAATGAATTTTTTCTGTTTTCTTTTCTTCCTTTCTCCTTTCCCCTATCACAGTTTATCTTTCCTTTTGAACAGTTTCTTTCCAATTCACAATATCTATTGTACATTTAGGATCTTATTTACTTGCTCAGTTTCCCACACTAGTGAAACAATACAGTGTTTACACATATGGGTCTGATTTATTTCATCTATGAGTATGGTCTTGAGCTGCACTCATTTACCTATAAAAGTCTCCAGTTTAGTCTTCTTTATGACTGAGTAGTACTCCATTATATAAAAAAATGTTCTTTATCCATTTCTTGGTTGATGGGCATTTGGGCTGTTTCCAAGATTTAGCTATTACAAATTGTGTTGCTATAAACATGGGTGCACATATATTGCTGTTGTATGATGTTTTTAATTCTTCTAGGAAGATAACCAGAAGGGGAATAGCTGGATCAAATGAGCCCTCTAATCCTAGTTTTTAAAGGAATCTTCACATTGATTTCCATAGTGGTTGTACCAGTCTATGCTCCCACTAACAGTGGAAGAGGGTTCCTTCTTCTCCACAGCCCCTCCAACATTTGTTATTGGTTGAGTTTTTGGTGATAGTCATTCTTTCTGGGCTGAGATGGAATCTCAGTGTTGTTTTAATTTGCATCTCTCAAATGACCAATGATGTTGAACATTTTTTCATGTATTTATTTGCCATTTGTATTTCTTTATCTGAAACGTGTGTATTCATTTTAGATGCCCATTTGTGGATGGGCCTTTGAATTTTAGGGATCTGATTTTTTTTTTCAATTCTTTATATGTTCTAGATAGATATAAGTCCTTTGTCTGAGGGACAATTTGCTATAATTTTTCCCACTTTGTGGGCTGTCTTTTCACTCTGTTGGTGGTTTCTTTTGTTGTGCAAAAGCTTTGTAATGAGATGAGATCTTATTTGCTAATTCTTTGTAATATTTCCTTTATAGTCTGTGCTTTGTTCGTGAAGTCTCTGCCTACACCATGTCTTTGAGATTTCTACTTATACTCTCTTCCAGTAGATTTAGTCTTTCTATTTTAATATTTGATCTTTGATCCATTTAGTGCATGGTGATAGACATGGGGCTTTGGCATGTGGAAAGTGAATTTCTCCAGCCTCATTTATTAAAGAGATTGTCTTTCTTCCAGGGAACATGTTTGGCTCCTTTGTCAAAGATATGGTGGCTGAGTGTGTTTAAGGTTACATTTGCATATTCTATTCTGTTCCACGATCCTCAGGCCTGTTTTTTCCAATACCATGCTGATTTTATCACAGTAGCTTTGTAGTATAATTTCAGGTGTGGGATTGTGATGTCCCCTGATTTGCCTTTGTTGTCCAAAATTGTTTTTGCTATTCTAGGTGTCTTTTGGTTTCAAATAAATTTTAGGAATGTTTTCTCTAGATCTGTGAGGTATGCTAATGGTATTTTGATTGGGATTGCATTACATCTGTACAGCAGTTTGGGGAGTATTGTCATTTTCACTATGTTGGTTCTTCCTATTCAAGAGCAAGGGATATCAAAGAAAGCTTATCTCTTAAGTGTTTCTAGCATTTACACTGACGTAGATCTCAGTGGCCAAAACATTAAATGATCTGCAGTTTCATTTTCTGGCTGATCACCTATGTCAGCGATAACAGCAATATTCACCCTGTGGCTACTACTCTGAGTCTTAAAAAAGAGAAAATATAACTATTTAAATCTAGACTATGCTCAGATTAATAGTTGAAAATATTTTTTTAATGTACAAGTAATTCAAGTTTACTTACAAAGGCTCAGACAATAGAGAAGTATACAAAGTAACAACTGAACATTTCTTCTCCCCAGTTCTGACCTCATACTTTAGAGGTAATCACTTTTAAGTATGTCATGTACCTTCACAGAAACACACACACACACACACACACACACACACAATTTGCTTTTATAATAATGAGATTATACCGAACATAGTTTCATAATTTGTTTTTGTACTCAAAAATACATTGTTCATAGGGCACATGTAGTTCTACTTCATTCTTTAAAAGGCTGTAAACTATGCAACCCCACAGATGTTATCAGCATTTATTTACTTTTTTCTCAGTGACAGACATCTACAGTTAGTTCCCACTGATATACTCTGAGAAGCAGAGTTGCACTGAATTTAGACACTTGACTAAGTTTTGTAGAATGTTTCCCTAGAATTGGGTTTTAGATTACCTGATGCTTCTTATACTCCAGGCTCTATTATACACACTTTATAAACCAGCCTGTGAGATATAGATTTTATGATAATCTTCATTTTGCTATTGATAAATTTCAGCTCAGAGAGATTAAGGAACTTTTTTGAGGTCTTGTGAGAGGTAATGCCAGGATTAGAACTCAAATTCTTTGAGTCCAGAGTCTGTGTGAAACTCATATACATTTGCTGCCTCTTGGATAGGTGTATTTGTTTTTTTTTGTTTGTTTGTTTGTTTTTGTTTTTTTTTCTCCGGTACCGGGAACCGAACTCACGACCTTGCACTTGCCAGGCAGGCGCTTTTGCCGCTGAGCTAAATCCCCAGCCCCTTGGATAGGTGTATTTGGATTTTATTTTATTTTTTTTCTGGTACCAAGAATTTAACTCACGACCTTGTGCTTGCCAGGCAGGAGCTGTGCCGCTGAGCTAAATCCCCAGCCCCCTATATTTGGATTTTTGAATAGACAGTGCGAAGTTGTCCTCTAAACATCAATTTATACATCCACAAACTGGTATCTGAGGGTTCAATCATTTCACTATTTCCTTACCAAATCCTATTTCTTACTTTTACAAGTTTTTTTGCCAGTTTGTGGTTGAAAGAAATGGTATCATATTATTGTTTTAACTTACAATTAACATTGTATTAACCTTTGTAATGCTAACTTTTATTAGATATTTAGTACAATAAAATGCCTAAAAAGAATTCTTCATTATTTCCAGATTATCATCCAAGAGCCGAGAAGCCCACACACAGCCTCTTGAGGAAATGCTGACAGCCTGGTATGCGCATGGCTTCCATGTTTGCAGTGGTTCTGAAGTTCGCTTTTGAGGTTAACTTCTTTTCTTTCTTTTCTTTCTTTGGTTAAAATTCTCACAAAAGACATGGGTGAGCAGAAGCTTTTTTTCAGGATTATAGCCCAAACATTTCTGGAGCAATCCAGGACACAACAAAGTGCTCAAATTCACACAACACAGATTGGGGGAGGAGTTGCCCAGAGCGGTTATGAAAAGCAAAACAGTATTTTGACACTGAAGGATTCAGCAGGGAGATCTGACCGAACAAGTAAAAACTCTTTTAAAAGTTCAATCAAGTTTATTCCCATCACATTCCTCTGGAATGCCCACCAGGCACATGCTTTGTCAATGAGAATTATTTCCAATCTCATTGATGTTTTGTTTGGCAAGAATCATTTCTTGGAATGATCATTAATCATCTATGACTTTTCATTTCTGACAGTGTTATCATCAATGTTCAGTAAATATGTAGTTATAGAAGAGCCAAACTTCAATCTGTGTTCAATTTTAATCTCTTTGTTTGAGAATATAATTTGAAAAAAAAATATCAATTGATGTTTTGTAGAAACCATTTGTAATCTAATTTCAGGTCTCCAGCATTATAAAGGTTAAGGCATATGAATGCAGGGGATTTTTCATGTATTTATTTACTTATTTGCAGTGCTGGGACTTGAACACATGACCCTGAGCATGTTACCAGTGGGCTACATCCCCAGATTTCCCACAGTGGACTTTATTATCTTTGTTTTGTGAGGCAACATTACTGCATAACAATTTTAACAGTTCTGTCATGGCATTCTCCCTGACTTTGCTGCTTGTATTTTTTTGTTTCGGGGGGCATAGTTTGCCTCATGGCACCCAAATATGAATACCAGCACTCAGGTCTTAAGGGGGTGCTGCCATCAAAACAAATAATTCACAGTGGCTCTAAGGCAGTATCTTGTGGATGCTGACTCAAACTATCCTTTACACAGGTAAAATGTGCTGAGCACGAGGTGAAGGTGTTTGGAAAGTATTCTTTCCCTACTCGGGTGCCATTGAGAAGTGCTGCCTTCTGAGCTATGTATAGTTTGTGGGTTCCCAGGAAGCATTTCACTGAAGTTTAGATTAAAAATTATTTACACTCTGCCATTGATTTCCTTTATCAAAAGCTGCCAATCTGATGGAATTGGCTGTACCTGCCAAGCAGCTCCACTCCTTTTCAACCAGGTGGCAAACGCAAGAGCTGGACTTCTGGTGAGAGAAATAGTCACACCGGAAATCGAGTGCAGTGGTGTTACATGGGAACTTGATAGAACTCCAAGTCCCTGGCATCACTCTGTATATCCTGGTAGTTTGGTTGCAGGTCAAAGAGTTTGAGAACTACTGATTTAGTGAATATATTATAATCTTTCACTTTAATCATTTTTACCTCATATTTTTATAGCCATCTCTACCCCTATAACATTTTGTCTCATGTATTGACTTTGTAAAAATGCCTTTGAGATGGCCAGTTAACGGGGCAATGCTATGGGAGCAATGGCGTGCTGCAAAGGTTTAACAACGGGCTTGGGAGAAGGGGAGATTTATCCTGTAACATTTCATGATGTCTGGGATGTAAACAGTCCTACCCTGATGAACTTCAACTGAGATACACAACAGTACTAAAGAGGAGTTAGGAAAATATGTGCGTACCTCAAATGGATGAAAGCCGTCTCCAGCCATCCAGGGAAAGTTACCAATACTTCTACAACGCTGGCTCCATTTTGACTCCACGGGGTTTTAGATTAGGTTTAAACTGAGTTAGTATTTGCAGGCCATTAGTTGAATCAGTGAATACTTTTGGTTTTTAAGGTAAGAAATATTCTGTTGATATCTTTAAAATAACTTAAAAATCAGCGTAAAGAGGCATTTTGGAGATGTCATGCACATACTAGATTAAAACCTACCCTTACATTTGTTGCTTTTCCTGTGTATGTTCTGTCAGATTATCATTTGATAATTAGAAGAGCTGAAACATGGATCTTGTCTTGCCCATCATTGTATTCTCATTCCTTATTCTCAGCATTGTTTAAAAAATGTTAGCTGACTAGTGTGTCAGGAACCGTATTAGTTTGTTAGGGCTACTTCAACAAGACACCACAGACTGGGTGACTTAAACCAGAGACATTATTTTCTCACAGTTCTGGAGACTGAGGTGCAGGTTCAAGGCATCTGTATATTTGGCTTGTTTGAGGATTTTCTCTTTGGCTTGCATAAGGCCACCTTCTTGCTGTGTCCTCACATGGTCATCCTTGTCTCTCTGCCTACATGCCCTCTTCTTATAAGAACACTAGTCATGTTAGACGAGGGTCCACCCTAACACCCTATCTTAACTAACTGCTTCTTCAAAAACTTTACCTCCTAATCCAGTTACATTCTGAGGTGTTAGGACTCTGACATATGAATTTTGGAGGAATACAATTCAGCCCATTATAGTAACAATTAAAGTGTCTATATATTAAAGCTCTAAAATCACAAGAAAAACACATCAGCTGTATATTTGGAGCATATTACACGTGCACATTTGTATTTGTCTTGACTTGAGAATTTGTACTGGTTGTGAAGTGGATACAACCACATCTAAGAAGCAACAAACTAATATCATAAAAACACAAATCCGTCTCCCCACTCTCTTACTGCCTTACCGTGGACATATGAGGTTTCATTCCAGCTAAATGAGTAAGAAGAGTAGGAGAGATGGGAATGCAATTGGTTTTCAGATACAGAAGAAGCATTAGGTGCTGCAGAGAGAGCGAAGAGCTGTGATGTAAAAATTTTGGGAATTTTAACTTTATCCTAGTGCATGGAAAGCTTAAAATGCCTTTGCAGTGTCTGTCAGGAAGGGCAGGCCCTGAGGGGCTGAGACTTGGTTGAGAAATGATTGTGCCTCCATTGGAACTCTGGCCAATGAGGAAGAGGCTCCCATGTCACCTCTTGTTGGTATGCTGTCATCTTAAATCCTGAGGTGACATGAATGAACCATACTACCACATGTCTATCATATATTGTAGGTTTTATTAGGTCAGGTGTAATTTTTCTGTTACTTTTGGGTCACTATCAGACTTTAAAGTTTTTATGTTATTTTTTTTTCAAACAATATTGAGATTCTCTTTTGATCAGCCAATTTTCCTTTGGAAACCCTTAGCGTAATTTCAGTATGCCTCAAGGACATATGTTCTTGGAATGTAATAGCATGACTAGGTGGCTATTGGCAACCAGCCTAGCACAGTGAGGCATGCTCTTATTGCATGATTACACACATCCTGGCGTGTGTCTCATTACGTAATTGTTCTTCCCATTCAGTGACGCTGCTGAAAGCCATTACATAAGTCCTGTTTGTTTCACATGGAGTCTAAGGGCACAAGTCGAGCGGAGCCAAGTTCATAGGCACTGAGGGCAGCTATACTTTACATGGTATTCTGCAACTCTTGGTAGGGACTCACTTGTCATATTTTGATCTTATCCAGCAGCAGGGATTGTTTTGTCCCCCTCAGGCAAAAAGCAACAGAAGCAGCATCTATAATTTGTATATTTATATGTACTTTTCATGTTTTAAAGGAAGTGAAATAGAATGGTACAACGGTGGTATTCTGTCACTCCCTTTGGAGGAGCTGGAAAGAGTATTCTGTGTGTCCACATTCTGTGTGAATAAAAGAAAGTCACCAACTCCAAGAAGAAAGCTAGAGGAGAAGGCAAGAGGATATGCTTCTAGGGCTTAATGTGGTTCCCACAGTCAGAGGTAGTGGGGGCATCTGATTACACAAATGGGGGCTCTTTGTACTCTTCTGATGAAGGTTTCGGGGTTGGCGTGCACTTCCATGTGGGGGAATGCTGAAAATGCCGCCATGTTGGGTGGGAAATTCCAACTTTCCCTGTGGAGGTTGTCTGGTTGAGGATACAGTAGTATGGCCCTTCCTAGAATTATCAGGGAGCCATAGAGCAGGAGTCGAGACTGAATTTTTTTTCTGAATGAATGACTTATTAATGAGAAGGCAACCTGCTTCCTCTTTGTTTGCTTCCCAATTTCTCCTCAAATCCCAAGGGAGTTTCAAATATCACTGAGTTATGTGGCAGCTTAGTGTCAGGTCAAAAGTATGAGATCTTGGTTTGGAAAGAGTAAGCTGTCTTCCTGAGTGGTGAGGAGTCCCTGGATACCAGGCCTTTCACTTGAAAACCCACTAAAATCACACCCACAATGTGTTACCTGTAGGGCATATCCTGAGGCATCCACTAGAGGAAGCAAAAAATAGAAAAAAACCACGGATTCTGGTATTTTCTTGTGAAAATGTTGGTAATTTTGTTGTGAAACTTTGTTGTGAAGACTGTAAGTTCCTTAAGGACAAGGACTGTGCCATTAATTTTCTGTTACCAGAGTCAAACCCAGGACTGGTTATATAGAGGATACTTAAAATATAATACTGTTCATGCCTGTGATTGTTAATCTTATGTGTCAACTTGCCCAAGCTGCAGTACTCAGCTATTTGGTCAAAACTGTCTGGATGCTGCCATGAATGCATGTTTCAGATGAGATTTATTTATATCAGTGGATTTTGACTTGAGCAGATTACCCTTCTAATGGTTAATTTTATGAGCTGTAATGCAGATGGGCCTCATCTAATCAGTTGAAGTCCCTAGGAAAAGACTGCTCTCTCCTTAGGAAGAGGGGATTCTGCAGCGGTCTTCAGTCAAATCCTCCCTGGGTTTCCATTCTTCCAGCCTGCCCTGCAGATTTTAGATTTGCTAGCCTCTGTGACTGTGAGTCCACTCCTTAAAATGGGTGAAGGAAGGGAGAAGTGAATGAATAAAAGCGTTCATCATCTCTGTTCCTTCAATGTGGTAAAACTATGTCAAGTCAAAATGTTGAATCTGTGCCCTAAAATCTCTGACTGTCTTCCCTTTAACTAGGGATTCTGACAGGGATGGCAAGACAGGAAAGAAGGTTTGGGGGCAGTGAGGGAGAAGAAGAATTCAACCTTCTCAAAATCCTTGATTTTACATTTGCTGTGAATGCCCAATGCTAAAACTGTTGGCTTGATTTAAATGCCTTTGTTGGCTTCCAAAGCACCATCACCACCACCTCCAGCGGCTCGCCCTGCCCTGGGCCCAAGAGGCTGAGGACCACTTTTCAGCCTGATGTGATTTCTAACAGCTGAGATATTAAAACACTGAAAAACGGGGTTTATAATGGAAATGCTGACAGACTATTAACTATAGCAGCACTGCTCTAATAAATGGAATGGCTTGTCATAATCTCTAGTTCATAAATATGCAAATACAAGACTGGGGATTTGCTCCAAAGGATGTCTCTATAATTTTAACTGACCTTTACTGATACCAAATGAGCCTGTTGCTTCTGTTTTTGTACATTGGATATAAAGTACAGGAAATCCAGCCGCCTGTCGGCCTAAAGTATATAAAGTTTAAACTGCCAGCTACTAAACTCTGGGCTCAGATTCCATTTCTCTTCGCATTTACACTCTTTATTGACATTTTCATTTTTTTTCCCAGGGGGTAGAAGCTGAGTGGGGGCGAAATCAAACATTGCTCAGCACCCCCCCCCATTATTTCCACATGTCACGGCGCCTGCCCGGCCAAAATTCATGGATTGCCTCAAGGACAAACAGGCCATCTACACTGAATTATAAATTTGAGTTTTATCCAGTTTTCTGCTTTTGGACCAAATGGGCAGCAAATCCAGTGACTTCATATTTAATAACCTAGATGTCATTTGTCCCGCGTCTTTCAGCGCAGAGGACGGAGTTGGATGGCTAGCAGTTTTGCAGATTTTTTCCCCCTAATTATTTTAAGCTATTCAGCCTGGTATCCGAACTATTGATGCAGAGCCAAATCGCCAGCAGGGGAGAGATCTGTCCAATCCAGGAGCTAAATGAGTCACTGAGAGTCAATCTGTTTTTCCCTTGCTGCTGGGGTTTCCGCGGGCCGGCCTCTCTCTCTCTGCTACAGTCACACAAGGGCTGTGGGCTCGGCCCTCCTTGGCTCCCCCTGCCTCTCCTTTCCCAACTCAGCCCTGTTTGCCGCAGCTGTTGATGGATTCTGACTGGCTGGCCACGGAAGTCCAGGGCCTCAATCACACCGCAGTTGAGGCCTGGCTTTGACAGAAAATGAAGACATCTTGGCCTTGTTGTGCTTGATTCTCCGCCGATACATCAGGGATCTGGAAATGCCGGGTGGGCACATAATGTGCCCTTGTGGGGCAAGGCCAGTTCACTCGCTCACATCTCATCACTTGATTCTGCAAAGAGCCCTTCCAGCTTCCCTAAGTGCCCCTGTGGACCCTCAAAACAGAATCATAAGCACATTTAAAAGAAAAAAATTACAGAAAAATAAAAAATGTAAGTGAAGTAGAAGGGACACATGGATATGCAGGGTGTCGTGGCAGGGAGGAAGGCCACCAGCCTGAGCCAGATGTGGCCGGGTGCGAGCTCTTCAAGCAGGGGAGAGAACACTCATAACACTTTGAAGAACATACATGCACCGCCCCCACCCCAGTGGGAACATTTAATCTCTAACAATATGTACAAAAAAACAAAATCTTTGAATTCTTCCAAGGAAGATCAGTATTCAATTACACCAAAATATGCTGCTGCCTTAAGAACTGCACAGAAGATTAAGATAACTTGCAGTTCATGGTAAATGATTAAATTAGCAGACACAGTTATATCCTGAACTTTGCCATTGGTACTGACATGTCTGCGCCCTGTGCCTCGAGGACTGGGTAATCCAAGCCGGTGTGAGCTTTTGCTCTTTGAAACTCAAACACCGTCAGGCAGCAGCGTTCTCTGTAGACGGACAGAAGAGTTAGCTCGGTGGAGATTGAGAACAACCACAAACAATGCTACTGTAGGGAGATGAATTGCCTGAAGAGTGCTCAGGAATTAGAGAACTCAGGAGAGATAAGGAGAGCCTTGGAGTGGGAGAGAAAGTCTGAGTAATTGTTTCTCTATAATTGTCAAATAGAAATATTCAGGGAGCGGGGGGAAACCCCTCAAACTAAAGTGGACAGAGTTTCTTTTTTACAGGGAAATCTCAAAGGAATAAAAGCTTTGTTGCCTATGGGCAACCAGTACTACTTCTGTAGTTCTGAAAAAAATTTACCTTTCTGTATATTCATGTCAATTTTTGGTCACTCTGTTTCTCGCTAGATGAACAAGGGCAGTTAATGAAAGGAGCCAGATGTTCTCACTGAAACCAGGCATGTATTGGTGAATCACTTTGTTTTTCTTGTGTGTGGTCACACCTGTGATAGGGTCAACCACTCAGATCACGGGATTTTATGGAGGGCATTCGGGGGTCCAGGACTCTAGGAAGGTCAGGTGAAACTCCCACCCTCTTCTCAGAAGTAACAAATTCAAAAATAAAGGCCTCACTTTTCTCTTTGCACAGTTTGAATCACAGATCACTGGTACCAAGCATGAAACACCAGTTTTCAGATCATTAGCACAAAGCATCTTCCACAGGAGGCAATAAAATGCCGCTTTGAGTAACTCAGCTACAGTTGCGTAGCTTTCAGAAAGCAGGACTCTTCTTGAAAGGAAATTTACATGAAAACAGTTCCATTGTTGGAGAACTTTCGCAAACATTGCGCAGACCAGTTTGATAGTGATTTTTAAAAATTTAATCTTTATCACTGCTGCGAAGATATCTGAAACTTGGGTACTTCTAAAGAATTTTATTGCACTTATTTTCTAAAAAGCTGTGTTACGATATAGAGTTGTTTTGAATTTTTTTCCCCCTAAACTTCCAACTTTTTCCTAAGCGTCAAAGCCTTTTTATAATGAATGTCCTACAGAGAGTCTAGTGCTTTTTGGTTTAACACTTCCAAGGATCACTCATCACTAGTTAAGAAAATTGAAGATAACAACCATAGCTCCAAGTATTTTGAGCAACGTAAAATGTTTCTCCTGTGGGTGTAGCTTTTAAGGACCACATGGGGATCCGTACCCCTCCATGCTCAATCAGCAAAGACAAGCTCTAAGTGTCTCAATCCACGCTGATTGCCCGTGAGCTCTCCAGTGCTAGGGAGCTGGATGTGCCCATCAGAACATGTTCAAACAATGGATTGCCTGTGCCAGGGAGGAGGGTGGTTTGGGAGAGGGGGATTGAGGGGATGGGTGAGGAATAGGGTGCCTGACCAAATGTTGTGATGTTTCCCTTTGATTTTTACTTTCTTTAAATCCTTTCTTGCATTTTATCTAGTGACTGGCTTGGCTTCCCTTGCTTTCTTTTCTTCTGCTTTTTCTCCTAATTCAGTATGGAAGATGATCAAAGTATGAAGTTCCTTCTACTCCAGAGGTTGGCATTTTTGCAGGCACAAATGAGCTTAGTTTTCAAGCATCAGCCTTTGAACACAAGAAATTCCTTTAATGATCACATCAGACTATGTAGACTTTGGAAGCAGGCAGCTGGAGCTCCAGCTCCGCCATTTACCAGCTTTCACACTTCGTGCAAGTCTTGTTGACCTCTGTAGGCCTCGTTTTCCTCTTCTGAAAATGAGAACACGTAACAATAATAATCCTGTTTCATCGGTTAAAACACTGAGCAAGCTGTCATCTGTGCACTATTAACATATATATGGAGATATATATATACATATATATATATAAAGTATAGTATGTACTTTTTAAATACAGGTACCATGGTACTATATATTATATAAATAACTAAACACACAAAACTGGAAATTAAATAATATGATTACCAAATGAACAGAAATAAATATTTGACTCTTTCGTTTCCGTTATGCACAGATCCTGGCTGCATTTTGGAAAACCCTATTTTGGGGAACTGCGATACATGTAATGTGCTTAGTATCTTGCCTGGAACAAAGTAGCTCTCAGTCCACGCTAGATTACTGTTTATTTTCTTGCTTGGTGAACAGTCCAACTGGAGGGCCTGCAGCCACTATTGCGATGACGAGCATTCAGTTTCAGTATGGCTTCTATTTTGACATGGCTTTGCTCTTATGTAAGTGGCAGAGAATGGCTGAGTTGTAGGCTAGATTCTTCCAAGATAAGGAATCTCACTGCACAGTTCTGGTCAGCATTTCCTTTTGCTAAGAGGTGCTGTATGTTCACAGTTATTTTCCACAGGGCTTCATGCTCCAAAGAGGGTTGGAGGCTTCCTCCCTTTAGACAAGCAACGAAAAGTAGCAGCGCTGTGTCCCCTGCCGTGAGGCTGGGGTAACATTGCCTCCTTGAGGAATGAAAACTGTATCATAAGCATGGGTGCAAGTGGGGAGGGAAACAGGGGCAGATTACAATCTAGAGGAAATTGAGAAGTCTGTTGTTTTTCTTAGTTTTTCTTGACCTCACATTTTTACATTATTGTCAACCTTTCTCCTTGCTGTTCTTTTACTTCTTAAAATGTCAAACTGGGGATCTGAGGGTTCATTTGTTACATCAGCATGATCCACCTCTTTTGACAATCACAGGGTTTTTATGATCTAATTTTTCCTCGAAGAAGTAATTGTCAGCCAAAGGTACACGATCAGATGCCAGGGAGAGTCAACACTAAACGTGATTCTTCATGGGACCCAGCTAGGGAATTTGAACTATGACAAGAGTTTTCCTCTGTTAAAGGGTGGGAAAGAGGGTCCACCCAGGCTTTCCAAGGTGAGAAATAACAGGTGACTTTTCAGTATGAGATTTTTTTTAGGAGTTAAAAAAAACAAGTTGTACCATGCCATCTCTAGGAATGATCATCACTTATGTCTCTGAGAAAGAGGTCCAGAGGGTTGAACCACAAATTGAGGCACAGAACTTGTCCATGCAAGGAAGTCCCAAGGGAAAAGAAACAACTGGGGTGAAAGCTCTCATTAAGAATGTATCAGCCAATTACCCTGATCTAGCAATTGCACATTATACACACATATTGAAAATGTCAGAGTACACCCATCCATATGTACAATCACTATGTCTTAATTCAAAATGAAAATATAGTTCAATAAAGAGTGTATCCAAACATTCCTAGGATAACATTTTTTTCTTCATAGAGCTAATATGCCATTGTACAGGATGAGATAATCTTAATTGCTAACTGAGAAACCTTATGGAATTAAAACTCCTGTGAATAGTGTAGAGATAATAAATATACCGGGTTTGAAAGAGTCACATTTCTGATCCTCCTAACAGGCCAGGACTGGTGGTAGCATGGTAGGATTGCAGGCTGACTTGTTGATCTGTGAGACTCTTTGAAATTTATTTTTTAAGGCTGCTTTCTCCCTAATCTTAAACACTTGACCTTTGAGTCTGATATTCTTCAGTATTATTAGATTAGATGATTAGTTATTAAATATACTGTCTCCAGTAAATAGGTAATTGTATAATGCAATGGTCCTCAGCTTTTCCAGGGCATGTTCCCATGACATTTAGAGTTAGAACACAGAGTCCTTCTGTAGTAGAATGTTTAACTCTTTCTGTGGGTAGAAAAACATACAAGGATTTCCCTGGGCCGCACATTCAAGCAAACTGAGTGGAGAGCAGTCTCAAATGTAGAGGACCATGTCTTTGAGAACTATCACAAAATTTTATTTGTTTTATGCCCACATAGTAAGGGTAAATAATACATAAACTAACATCAACTGGGCCTGATGAATACAATCCAGCCCTCACAAGGTTGGGTACTTGAGAAGAGCTTATAGTGCTGTTTTGCAACGCAAAGCACACAGGTGTTGAAGTTTTAAATACCTCTGGTGTTTCTTGCCAAATTCTGCCTGGCATGAAGAGGTGGGGATGGGGAGAGGAGGGAGAAGAGAGGGAGAGATAAGACCAAGCATGCTTTGGTCCCTTAGCATGTGCCAAGCAATGTGCTAGGCATTATACCTACACAGACTTCTCAAACTTCTCAAGAATGAGGTTTGCATGTAGTAAGCCTCGTTTTGAATTTAAGGAACTTTAGGCATGGTGAAGCTCAACTTGCCCAAATCAAACAGCCAGGAGTTGAATGAGGGTTTAAACTTGAGCCAGTTTCAATCCCCAAGTCTTTTTTCTCTCCTGTATCTCACACCATGTTCTTTTTATTAAGTGCCTACTATGTGTAGATTTTGTGTTGTGTTAGCAAAAGACAGAAAGGTGGTCCGGAAAAGAATCTCGGTGTCAATTATCCATCTGATGTTTTTTGTTTTCAATTGATGTTTGTAATCTGTGCTTACTGTGCTCCCAGCAGCACACTGTGAAGGATGTGAAGGAAGGATTGAAACACAGTGATCTCTCAAGTTACAGGCCGCAATCTATTTGAGAAGGCAAAGTGATGCAAGTGAAAAAAAATTCTAAGTTGGATGCTATGCATGGTAACTCCAAGATTTCGCAGTGATAAAGGTAAGTGCGATCTGCAGATGATTAGTAAAACTACAGGGACTATGATCTTATACAATAGCTAAGATTTGGATAAAATGGGGCATTCCATATATGGAATTTGTGAAGCTGTGAGCAAAGGCATAATGGAGTTGCAGAGGGAAGAGGAGGTTGGCTGCAGAGGGAGACATGGTGGCCGAATTCCTACCTTCTCTCTGCTCTGGGCTGGTCCTCTGTGCTCCTCTCATTGCTTTTACCACACTGAGTTCATCAACACCTGATACATACATGTCTATCTTCCCTTGTCAGCTCTCAGAGAACAGGGCTGCACCTATTTATTCTTTACTCCAAATGCTTAACGTAGTGCAGAGTGCCTATTAAGTGCTCAATAAATGCTTGGGAAATGCACGCACAGATGGATAGATATTGGAGGAAAAATGGAATAAGAGGTGATAGAAAAAGAAACGAGAGCTAGATTGGCACAGAGGCAAGAAAAATGTTGAACTAGATACCACATAAAAAGTTCTTGGTTGAGTTTGTAGGCTGGACAAAAGTAGTATTTAAAAATGGATTAGGATGGTGGGAGACTGGGAAAATGGAACAGACGAAGTATGCCTCAGGCAGAGTGACAACTGGGAAGAATGAAAGGTGAGAAGTCAGCATGGAGAGCTATAGTTTCGGGTAAAAGTCTGATCAGAATGGGGGTCCTACAGGATGCAGAGAAAAGGATATTGCTTTAGGGAATAATGAACTTACTTTTAGGCAAGGTGAAGGAGTTTTAAATGAGTTCAAATGATTAGTGGAGTGTCAAGTGTTAAGAGGGGCAGTGGGTGTGATTTCCAGATTTGAAAGGGGGTTGGAAGAAAGGATTTCGATGGCTGGGGAGACTCAAGCTTCTGTGTGCGGTAGTCAGAGTCTAGACGTGTTGGGGGCAAACTGTTGCCTCACAAACTACTAGAGCTTATGATTCTGCCTTGAAGCCACAGGAAATATTTGAGATATGAAATGATCCACCTGATTGAATTCACCACGAGATATTCTAAGGCCTTGGTGTGTGATTTCAATCTCCAATTAATCAAATTAAATTAATTTTTAAATGTCTTGATGGTAGTGGGTGATTCTCAGATAAAGATTTTTGTGCTAGTTGAGTTGGCCTTCTCATGTGTGCATGTGCAATACTATGGATGGTTTTATATTATCAGAGGATTCTTGCATTCAGCACACAGCTAAAATAATGGTTAGTGTTCTCATCACAGCATGCTACACCTGCTTCCTGACAAGGAACACAAACCACAGGGGCCTTGATTCTCCTAAAGCTAAGCCCAAAGCACGACTCAGAACTCTGGACATCACTCACTTCCGGTCACAAGGCCACTCCCTCCTTGAACTCAAAATGAAGCCAAACATAAATACATTCTCCCTAGTTGCCCCAAACAATTCGATGGACAGAGAACTCTGTGTTTTATGAGCTGCTTTCAGATTTTTACAGTGTTTCCAAAAATAAAAACACAAATATTTCCCCCTCACATTTATTTGTTATAATAGTTACAGGCCCAAGCAGAAATACCTGTCGCCCTGGGGGTACAGAATGTGCGGCCTGGGTCTGGCCCATTTTCATAAGCATCATGGAGCATAGTTAGCTCGGAGTCCTACAGAGTCAACTTGGCATATTTATAGAGCTCACTCCCACACCAGTGGGTCAGGATGCTTTAAGGTTTGGGGAACAGGTTCCCCTACTGACAAATAGCGTAATTAGGCACAATGTCTTAAGTGAACATATTAGCTCAGGCTTTTAACACTGTGCAAGCCCTGGCTTCCGCTGTAACAGCCTGATCTCGCGTGGGAGCCATCCAGCTTCCCTCGAACACAGGCACTCCTCGTCCACCCGCAGATAAAGCTTGGAATGGTTTTATTTATATCATCCTTGTTAGTCATGCAGTCTGTGTGCAAACAAAATAACATTATGCTTATCTGCTCGGAAAGTTTAATTCATTAGCAATTAAACGCCGGTGCAGGAAAAGGACCAGGCACCAGAAAGAGGCCCTTCCTAGCCTCGCACACCCCGACAGAGCCATTTTGGGGATGACTCCTGCCGATAACAGTATCACCATGTTTTCTGGATTGCTGCACGGCCTTGTTTTTAATAAATAGTTTACCCGTGTAAGGATTATCCCACTGTAATTAAATAAGATAATGTAGCCAACAATCCTTTCAAAAGTACCCTGTTGAAACTTGCTGTCCTCAGGCCCTTGCCAACGCCCATTTCTGACTCCTGCTTCTTGTCCCCTCCCCTGTCTGCTGTTGTTAAGAGAGGTTGCCTCTGGGCCAGGCTCCTTCGTGGGAAAGAATCCTTAGGAGGAAGGTGACTGATCCTCGCAGCTGAGGGAGTGAGTTCTATTTGGGCCACAGATGGTTCTGTCCATTTTCTTTTTTCTCTTAAGGTCAGAGAACTTAAGAATAGCAACCTGGACGGTCCTGTCCAAAAGTCATGCTTGTGGCAAGATGTTAGTCATGGGGGAAACTGTAGGAGTTTGTGTACGGGGAACCAGCTGTACTTTCTGTTCAACCTTCTTGTAACTCTGAAACAGCTCTCAAAAATAGCTTACAATTACAAAGAAGACAAAAAAGTCAGGCCCATTCTTGGTTCTAGAGTGTGAGGGGCTAAGATTTACTTTTAAAAGACATTTCTTCTTTTCGTTGAGACTGAACAAGAGGAGGCTCTGAGATTTAGAGAGTTATAGCCACAATAGGGAATTAGGAAGAAAAAAAAAAAATCTATTTTTTTATGTTCTAGCAGCTCCAAAGCACTGGTAGAGTAGCAGTGATTCTTTACCCAATGAGGGGTCTCCACATCTAACAACAGATGTGTTTTGTCTGAACTTGTAGCCAACAGTACATCCACTCATCTGTTTGGCATTGCATGGGTCAACTTTTTACTTCAATATTTTGCTTTTAGTTGCTTACTGTGATGTAATAGGTCAGTTTCAGTATTGTAGAAAGAACTTGTACTAAAAATAATAAATAGTTTTTTAAATAGGTTCGATCTAAAAGAAATATGATTAATATAGCAGTAATCTATTTTGGGCTAGTGAGGACTTGAGTTATTCAGTAGAAACTTTGCCCACTCCTAAGTAGGCATGAAAGAGTTAAATCATAAAGGCCCAACAAGGCAGGTAGTGGAAGTTTTAATCCCAGCTGCTGCCCCTGCGGGTGAGAGGAAGAGATATTTGATAGTCCAAAGCAGAAAGTAAATATAGAGTAAATTACTTCCATGTAATTGGGGAGATTATTTCAAGTAGATTGCAACTTGGAAATGGATCACTTCTTTTCAAAACCCAGGGTGACTTGTAAATCTCCCATCCTGGCTTCAAGGTGGCACCAAGGGAAAGAACAGTTCTTGGCTTTCAAGGGCAGCTACAGCTGATACATTTTGTAAAGTCAAAGCTGAACATCCTTAATATTTTCATTACTCAGATCTATGCAGTAGTTGTTAGGAACAGAAGTACACAGAGACAAGAAATGTGGCCAATAGCAAGATACCACCTTAAAAGTCTGAACTACAGGCCCTGCTAGGTAGAAAACAGAAAACTTTTGCAATTAATAGACTCACCCTCATTTAAGGAAATAGTCAATTTGATTTGAAATGGAGTGGAAAAGCCTGGGAGGGAATCTGTGTGAGACAACTATAAGGTTGGTTATACATTTTTCATAATGAGTCAATTTTTCCAGTAACTTGTATTCTTCGGTTCAGGAATTTTTCCTTAATGCCAGGATGTACATGCCGTTGGCAGTTTGCACATGACTGTCTGCATAAAATGTGCCTCCTCTTCCTAACTGTACAGATTCTAGAACCAGGGAAGCTCTTCACTTTTGCCCGCATTTCTCACCTATGAGTTTGAGCAAGTTGCCTTCCCTCTCTTTATTTTCTTATTTGTAAAATGGGGGTAATAATAGTACTTGCCTTGTAGGCAAAATGTCATGAGAACTCAATGAGACCGTGCCTGTAAAGCACTTGGCACTAAGCTCTTTTTATGAATATGATGATAATCACACATAATACATTATTTCTCACATGACATGATGTTTAGCTGTTCTGTGTTTCTTTACATTTGTTCAGTGTTATGCATCCAGAGTGGAACAAAACATTCCAGATATGGCCTGAGAGTGTAAAGTAGACTAACTACTATCTCATTTGGTCTAAGTTTTAAACTTTGATTGCTACAATCTAAGATTAGTTAATTGTTCTATTTATGGTTCTTTGGATGGTTAGGGCAGGGATGACTAATGCAGTCAAATTGCGCAGTAAAATCTCTCCCCTTCTTTTGTACTTTGGTATTTTGTTTTAAACTTTAGTGCAGGATCTTGTATTTATCCCATTACATGTGATCTTTCTATAGTTATTTCCTCTTTTAAACTTCTAAATCCATTCATTTATTCATTCATTGTAGAAACTTTAAAAAATGTAAGCATGACAGGGAGGCACAGTAGCAGTTGTCATGTTTTGAGATTTAAAAAAAAAATTCATTGGAGTTTCAATAGGGCACCATTTTTATACCTTCATCTAAATTGTTATGAATGCATTTGGATAACACGGAGGCAAGGGCACAGCCAGAAGGATGGCTTTAGAAACTTCCCCCCAGGCTGAGCAGCACCCTTAGGACACTGCAGTTTATTATGAAATCCTCTTATGTGGTTTCATTTGGTACGAATTATTTCTTGTGTTGGCCAGCGGAAATCAGTCAGAATCCTTCAAGGTAAGATTTACTATTTCATCTACTCACCTAATTCAACGTTTCTGTCAAAATAAAAAGGTGAAGTCCACGTGATGTCTTTTCTAAGTGACATTAGGCTGCCTTGTTTTCTAACTGACTCGTAGGACACATTTTCATAAACTGTTGTAGAATTTTGAGGAATTTAAATACTGTGCTCAGAGCCTAGAGGATGACAGCTGTTTCACATGTTCATTCCACCAACGGTGACACGGTGAAAACATTCAAAGAGGGTTAGGAAGTTTAGCTACATGAAAAAAATCTACCTTAGGACATCCATTTTTCCATTCCTGTAGAACATTTGCTTTACTTTTCACTTAGCTTTTTATATGTATTTTTCCCTTCTTGAGCTCCTCATGGTCAGAGACATGGTATTATTCAGCTCTTACAGTTCCAATCACAGTGCATAACACATCATAACATTCCTTAATTGCTTTTTCAGTTAATGTTCTAAAGGTTTATTTGTAAATCTAATGCCAGTCTACTACTATTTAAGAGGAAAAGTACTACCCTCTTTAAGTCTAAGAGTATGACAAGTACGGATATCTGTAGCTCTTAGGGTATGCCTAAAAACTTTGAGAAGAGTTTGGAGCTATGTTCTCTTAAATTGTATGAAATTACCAAATGTTTAGCAAAGGACTCTAGTGAATGAGAAACAGTGAAATGATTTTTTTCAAACTTTGGAAAGTGTGATCTCTTTTTTCTCCTTTGGAATTATTAAGATTTTTGCATCCTGTTCAATATAGTTCTGAAAATGTTAGCCAGAGCAATTAGACAAGAGAGAGAAATAAAAGGAATAAGGAAAGGAAAGGAAGAAGTGAAATTATCATTATTTGCAGATGACAGGATACTCTACATAGAAGACCCCAAAAACTCCACCAAAAGACTGTAGATTTAACAACCAAATTCAGTAGTGTAGTTACAAAGTCAACATTCAAAAATCAACAGCATTTCTGTACATAAACAACAAACACACTGAGAGACAAATTACAGAAACTATACCTCTCACAATAGCATCCAAAAAATGAAATATTTAGGAATCAATCTAACAAAGAAAGTAAAAGATCTCTACAGTGAAAATTACAGTACTCTGAAAAAAGAGATCAAAGAGGATTTCAAAAAATGGAAAGATATTACTTACTCATGGATAGAAGAACCAATATTGTGAAAATGGCCATTATCCCAAAATTGTTATACAGATTCAGTGCAACCCTGATTAAAATATCATTAGTATACCTCACAGATCGAGACAAAATATCTCTAAAATTCATGTGGAATGAGAAGAGGCCTACAATAGCAACAGCAATCCTCAGCAACAAAGGAAAGGCAGGAGGTATCACAATTCCTGACTTAAAATTATACTACAAAGCTACTGTGATAAAATCACCATGATACTGGCAAAAAAACAGACCTGAGGATCCACGGAACAGACCAGAAGATGCAGACAAAACTACAAACACACTCAGCCACCTTATCTTTGACAAAGGGGCCAAACATATTCACTGGAAGAAAGATAGCCTCTTTAATAAATGGTGCTGGAAAGACTGGCTTTCCACATGCTGAAGACTAAAATTAGACCTATGTCTATCACCATGCACTAAAGTCAAAATGGATCAAAGATCTGAATATTAAAACAGAAACACTAAATCTACTGGAGGAAAATGTAGGTAGAATCTTGAAGGCATAGGGGCAGGCAGAGATTTCATGAAGAAAAACCAAACTGCATGGGAAATACTTCAAAGAATCAACAACTGGGATATCATCTCACTGAAAAGTTTTTGCACATCAAAATAAATCACCAATAGGGCAAAAAGAAAGCCCATGAATTGGGAAAAAAGTGTAGCCACCTGTCCCTCAGACAAAGGACTTCTATCTAGAACATGTAAAGAATTAAAAAGAGTCAGGTCCCCTAAATTCAAACATCCAATCCAAAAATGGGCATTTGAGATGAATACATGATTCTCAGATGGACAAATACAAATGGCAAATAAATATATGAAAAATGTTCAACATCATTGGTCATCGAGGAATGCAAAGTAAAGCAACACTGAGATTCCACCCCCAAAAGAATAGCCATCATCAAGAAGTCAACCAATAACAAATGCTGGAGGGGCTGTGGAGAAAACGGAACACTTTTCCATTGTTGGTGGGAGTGTAAACTGGTACAACCACTATGGAAATCAGTATGGAGATTCCTCACAAAACTAGGATTAGAGGTCCCATTCAATTGTGCTAGTCCTCTTCTGGGTATTTTTCCAGAAGAACTAAAAACATCATACCTAGTGATATATGTGCACCCATGTTTATAGCAGCATAATTTGTCATAGCTAAATCTTGGAAACAACCCAAATGCCCATCAACTGAGGAATGGATAAAAAACATGTGGTATTTTTATACAATGGAGTATTACTCAGCTACAAAAAAAGATAAACTTGAGGCTTTTATAGGTAAATGGATGCAACTCGAGATCATACTCCTAAGTGAAATAAATCAGACCTTCATGTGTAAATATCATATTGTCTCCCTAGTTTAAGAACCTGAAAGAGTAAATAAAACCCAAAGGGTACAATAGATATTGTGAAAGGGAAAGAAATTGCTCAAAGGGAAGAAACAACTAGGATGAGGGAAAGAGAAAAGAAAGAAAGAAGGAAGGGGGAAAATATATATGTATATACAAGGTTAGCTGGGATAATTGGATTGCTGATGTCTATTGGTTTATTGAAAGGAGCAGCTGATGCTTAAATCTTTTCTTTTTGACCAATTTTGCAAGTTTATATCTGGTAATCTGAATACTAATTTGAAGACAACAATATTCAATATAACAACCATTGTTGAATTCCTACCATCTTGATTAGTGAAGCTCCGTACCATTTCTAATTTTTTTTTATTCTTGTTATTGTCTTTAATTGTTTGATCAATCTTGCATTCTCACCTCTAGCAATCTGAGTGACTTCGTGGAAGATAACAATATGTAATATAACAAGCATTGTTAATTTCCTGTCACCTTGTTTTGAGATTCTGTATCATTTTTCTTGTTTCTGTGTTGTTTTGTTTTAATCTTTGTTGTTGTTATTTTGTTTTCTTTTCTCTTTAAAAAAAGATTTTGGAGTTTTTGAGGGATAAGGGTGGGAAATGTATGTTAAAAAGAAAGCTGCTGTTATATTCTTTTCTTTGCAGATATTTTCCCCTTCCTTGAATTTGTTCAGGGCAAGAGATTGAACCCAGGGACTTGTTGAAGGTAAGTGTTACCTCGTTATATTTGCATTTCCAATGTCTAGCACAGTGCTTGGTGGAGAGGAGGAACTCAATACATTTTTGTTGGAAGAATAAACGATTTTTTAGAAGGCTTTGTAGACTGTGACACCTTGTGCAAAGGAAAAGATGTTGAGGATGATTTGCTTATGAGGCTCAGAAATGGAAGTGAAACTCTTACTTCCACACACACACACACATACACTTTTTTCTCTTGAGTATTGGCTGCATTTCTTTTAAATTGGAAAGAAACTAAGATACTGGGATACTTTAAAAAATTTAAATGAAAGTGTGATTGCCTGCTTTTGGTAACTGGTTATTCCCTTTGCGCTTCTAGCTTTCGTTGGCCAGCACCTATTTATATACTTAATACCATTGCCCGTGTTTAGCCCCATAATCTTGACTTAGATTTCCTAACTGCTAGACTGTCAGGATCTCAAGGACGCATTTTTAGGAAATCAGCTTCTTTGAAAGCACTTGAACCAGAAGTCAAATGGCATGATGTAAACCAATAGTTTTTCAATGAAGAAATGAAAACCCTCAATAATGACAAATAAGGAATCTAACCTATTGACACCAATTTGGCTGCACTGTATTGATTACTGCAAAAAGATTATGAAAGACAGCTCTACCTATACTCTACTGGTCAGATTACAAGTGCACTTCTTAGTAAGGACAGAAGTAGTAAGCATACAAGAGTTTGCTTTAAAATATCACATGGTATTAATCATGCTTCACTGATTCAAGTTTTTCCCCTCATTCAGGTGTCCAGCATGCTGATGGCAGACAACAGTGACCTGAAAAAGCTGGTACAGCGGCTTGTGCAGTAACAGTGATTAACAGGGTGTAGGAAGAGATCACAATTCCAGAAAGGTTCTTACAAATTTCTCAGTTTCTTGCTTAGGGCTTCAGAGTCTTTAGAGATACTTTTCAGATTTGTTTTTTGGTAGAAAAGGTGATGTGTTGAGTGGGGCAGGTGAGGCTTTGAATACTCCCTATTTCACCTGAGTTAGACAGGCCAAGAATCCCCTGATAAGCGAAGGCAGTTGCACATACACCAGCCTCCACCCAGCTCAGCAGGATGTGACACGGACCACACTTTATAACATTTTTAGGGGAATTTGGAAAATCCCAAATTCCTACATACTGAAGTTTATGGTGGCAATTTATAAGATCAAAGGCCTCATCTTGAAACCAGTTTGAGTAACAAGCACTAAGATTTTATTTAATTTGAATGCTTTTATATTGGCATATTTTGGAATTCTGGCAATAGAGATTATAGAGTGTCTCTCCAGAAATCTCAAGTTATCCTTGGTACTGTGCATACAACACTGGTTTGGAAATCATTGAAAAATCTCCACAGTGTTATATGAGTCATGGGATGCTTCTCCTCAGGGTCTGAATCCACCCTCCAGGGACATGTTTTTTAAAGTGTTGACCTACTAAACTGTGTTATAGGAAATGGGCATGGGGAGGGTTCCCAATTAATGAGAATTTTCACTTTTTATTAAGTATCCTGAATAGAGCCAATACATAGTAAACTTTGGAATCACTATCTACAGAAAGAATCTCAAGACTTCAGACTTACCTTTTTGTTGTATGCAATTTCTTCATGTATTTTATATCTTGTCTCCTTGTAGTCTCATACACACTTGAGATGACTTGCCTCATTGTACTAGGAAGTCTGCATCTTTCTGAGTGAATAGGATTGTCTGAGAGCATCCTTCAAAGCCTTTCATGTCCCATCTAATTGTGAGGTCACTTGCATTTGCAGCATACACTGTCACTAGTTGCCTACAGCAAAAAGAAAAACATAATGAAAATAATATTAATAGTATATATTTGGAGAACACTGTATAATTTACAGTTAAATGAATGAAATTGCCTGGTTACATTTCTTAGCAAATTCATAGTTATATCACATGATCTCGTTGAATTTTACAACTTGCTGTCAGGATAGGTAATATTACCCCTATTTCAGATAGGAAATTGAGACTCAGAGAAGACAGTGAGTTATGTTAGATCAGCTGGACAGCACACAGTTAGACCTGGAGTCAAGTCTTCAAGTCCAAGCCCTTTGAGGTGACCCATACAATCAGGTGGGCTCCGGGGTGGCTTACACACAAGTTGGGGCTTACAGCAGATTTACTGATGATAAATCATTTGGGTTCTGACTTTTGTGACTCCCTTGGAAATTTTTCCTTTTAAATTATGAGGAACATGTAGTTGATGAGTGATAATCTTCTCCTGGAAAAGGTACTTCTAAGTCAGTCTAATTCCATCCTTACCTGCCAGCTTTAACCTGGGCCTCGACATTTTTGTTATGGCTCATCTTTCTTCTATGTTGCTTGCCATCGTATTGCTCTGGGGAGGGCACATCTCTAAGATTTAAAAATACTCCATCTTCTCATATCTGATTATGCTACACTTATAGGCACATTATAGAAAACTATCAAATTTTCCAGTTCTTTAGTTTGATCATCCTTGATTTGATATCTGTCAGCTCATGTTCCTTTATTAACATTATCACATTGAAGACGGAAAGAAGTGTTGGGGGCTTATGCTACACTTCTCTGAGGTCAGGCAGAGTAGGTGCCCATCTGATCTCTGCTTTAATGGTGGTCTTTAAAGAGGTAACAAGTTAAAGTGAGACTGCTAGGGTGAGCCCTAATCCTATAGGGTCAGTGTCCTTAGAAGAAGAAGAAGAGGTACCAGAGAGCATGAAGAGAGGAGAGGCCGTGTGAGGACATGGGGTGAAGGCATTCATCTGAAAGCCAGAGAGGGAGGCCTAAGAAGACACCAAGTCTTTCAGCACCTTGACTTGGGTGTCAGCCACCAGAACTGTGAGGAAGGAAATCCTTCTGTTTAAGCCACCCCAACTGTGATACTGTGTTATGGCCCTCGTTAACTAACATAGGAGCCAAATGCATATGAGGTCAAAGCCAAGGAGATAAGTGAGGCCATCTAGCTAGAGATTCAGGGTGAGAGGAGATGAGGGCTGTGGGACAACAACTCTTGCAGCGTACGTATGGATAGAAAGGCCTGTAAATAACACCAAGAGAAAAAAGAAGGGAACACAGAGTAAAAGACCAGGAAAGAAAGAATTTATTGCTTCTTTTAGTTTGGGTTCAAAATCCTTTAATGCTGTGTTCACTTTTGTGAAGTTTTCCGCTTTTAAACTATTTCCTCGTGTGTACCATGTTATGAAGGTATGGGCCTTGCCTCTGAGGCGGGGTAGTTACAGCCCTCCAAGGTAGAGTTTGGGGTCTGTACTAGTGCCACTCAATTAATGCCACTAAATTCATATCAGAATTTACCTGGAAGATATCTCAAAATTTCCTTGACACAAATGCATCATTTTATTTCAGTATAGATTTGTGGTGGGATGCTATCGCATATTTAGAAAATAAGCAGGCAAAAATAATAAAATAAGCCAAATCTGCGTGACTTCCCAGATGATGCTAATGCACTTATGGACTGACATACACTAGTCCAGAAAAAAGAAAAATGAGTTTTTTCTACATGCTTGGAAACAGTGCCAGACAGTTATAAATTTCAAAATTTATTGAAAATTGATATTTTCTTCTTTTGGGGGCAATTGTTTAATGAGCCCAGTAAATATAGCCTAACTCTTCTGTTCTTATTACCATATTACTTTCAATAATACAGTAATTTTGAAAATGGCAGTTGGCCCAGTTACCTTTGGGGAAGTTTATGTTCCTTCTCACAGCAGTGGCCTGCCTTGGCCAACAGGCACTGTTGCTCTTCTGTGCTTGAGAACATAACTCTGAAACTAGCTGTCAAAGCTTACAGCAGTCAGTCTCGTCGGCCATCACATTATTTGTGATTTGGGAGAACACCCCTGTTTTATTAAATGCTCTATCTGCTGAGAATTAGGAACCATTTCCATATAATAAAGAACTATTACTTGCCAGGAAGGATACTCATCCTTGACAAGTTATGACACTGAACTTGATAAAGGCCATCTTTTTCACAAGCTCAAACAAAGCATCTTGTCTTGAACTCTCTTCTCATCTCTGTAGGTTCAAGTATTAGCAACTGGAGGAGACCAGCCGCTCTGCAAAACATAGTAGACTTTAGGCTGAAATACATCAGGGATAATCAGAGAAATGAATTATTTTTTATTAAAACAGTGAATTGTGCCACTTTGGCTTAGATGTTCTGACGAAACTATAACATGTTTTTATACATCTGTGAGGTTCTTTTTTAAAACACTGCTTCTTTCTTTTGAGGGAAGCAGAAAGTCAATACGGTCTTGGAATAAGGCAGCTAAATTCTATTAATTGAGCTTTAAGTGAATAGATTGAGTTCTGACTAGGTAGGTAAAGTTATATACACTGTGGTAAACATCATGGTGTATGGTGGGAAGGAACAGTACCCTGTCTTGAAATTCTGTTTTATGGGTACTGACTTAGCTGGTTTGGCTACTTTAGGGATGCGAAGAATATACTCCCTAGTCCCAAGTTGCATTTTATCTAGGAGCCGTGGTGTCTGACTTTCCATCTGTAACAATTTATTCTTTGGTTTTTGTTTTCACTCTTAAAAAGGAAATTCTCTGGGTTTGTGCAGAACACAAAACTAACTTGTGAAGGCCAATATAAGCCACAAAGGTAGGTACTGGCTGAAAGGGATTGCAGGAGCAGGAAAAAGGTGGGACGGTCATCTAAGGTACGGAGGGGAGATTCTCTGAGGGCTTGAGGGTAGGGTAAGGGGTTGGGCTGGACACCAGGAGTACACATTGCTCCCTGGGGAAGTTCAGATACGTCTGACCCTGGGCACTCAGTATTACCTTAAAACAGAACAACGTATATTTGAGAGATACTTTCCTCTATAGCCCTATTTCAATAGCTGAAGTAGGGAACGGTGATTAGCATGGCGACTGGAAGTGTGAGTTTTAAATCATGACATTTATTTGGGCTCGGAGACCAGATCATTAATGTTTGAGGAGCACCTTTCAAAACGCAAATGTGAAGGGCAAAAAATGGTGTTAGACTTTTATACCATTTCCCCAGTTTTTAGGTAAGTTAAGAGTTTGAGTTATGAAGCATTAAAAGATCATTTTGTTCCCTCATTCAATTTTCTTCTTTGTACTTAGGAAAAAAAAACCTTTTAGAGCAAAGACTATTCCTCCATGTTTAACCTGCTGGCCCCTAGTTTCGGCTGGACCTGCATTTCCAACGACTGATCCAGGAGCGAAATGATTTAGTGACCTCACCGGAGGGAGACAGGAGCCTGTGGCCAGCTACCAGACTGCCAGGCTGTTCTGCATAAGCTGGTCTCTTTGTTTTGGCAGAGGAAAGTAATGCTGTTGTGGGTCAATGCTCAGATGTCTTGGTGAAGTTGTTAAGTGCGTGTGGAGTGCTAAGCACCACCGTTGGCGGGGAGACCGGCTATTACCTGCACTCACCTTCAGGATTGGTCTTGATTAAAATAAGCTCTGCAGGTGAAGTCTTGGTCTATGAGAAGGGTACAGAGCCGGAGGACACACTGTTATTCTTCCTCATGCTACTACGGAGGACACACAGAAGGGTGCCCTGGACAAATTAGCCAGTTATTGGTTTCCCAAATAACTTCGGTTTTAAGACACCTGCCTTGACTCTGCAAGTGGGCGGGAGGCTGTTTTCCCTGAGTGTATTTGCATCTTGACTTTCATGTCACTACATGCGCATTCAGCCCACAAATTTCTGTTATCTAATCAGGTGCATCAGTCCATGGTGGAGAGGAGAGGGGAGGAACGTCCCTCTGACTCAGATTTTGCACAAACAGAACTCAGCCTTGTTAGGGAAGGCAGGGGAGAGCACTCACGGCTGCTCTGATCAGATCTTTCCCCGACAATCTGAGGGGCAGTGCAGGTGGGTGAGGAGTTTTTATGGCAAGATAAGCGAGGCGAAGCCCCAGTTTGGTATGCTAAATAAAATTAAAATGTCAATATTTACACATGACCTTCAAGGCTCTTACACTCTTGTTTCTTAGTATTCAGTGCAGACTGCGTTTCCTGTAGTCGGTTACCAACAGCTTGGAAATTCAGTTAGAGGACATAACCCAAATGTTCTCCAAATGTCGCTTCCAAATGGCCATCCTGAAGGTGCCGTTTTAAGGCATGCAACCTTTCTGCTCCGAGAGGGGCTGTTGCCCTGCCTATCCTATGGCAGGGGGATTCCCCGAGGACTAAGTTCACTGATGATAAAGATAGTGCCAAGCAGCACACTCTAATTTGTTGATAACGAAAGCACAAGAGGCCTTGCTACAGGCTTCTGGAAGGCTTACTATTGTGTATTGCACATTCACCCCTGCTTGTATGCTGACACAAACAAATAAACCCGATCATAACGGTTGGAATGTAGTTAGAAACACAATTGAGAACATCTGTATTGTAAGCAGAAATAAATTAGAAATACTGAAGTGTTTTGTAGCTGTGAAAAGGAAGGAATAAAAAAAAAATAACCCACAGTACCTGGATTAAGCGGTTATAAATAATGTATAAAGCAAAAATCTCATTACCCCCTGTGTAAACTCCCCCCCAATGAAATATATTTTATGAATGTAGTAACACTGTAATAACCAAAGCATTTGTTTTTCCCCACAAACTTTCCATTTCATAACTGTGAGATTGTTTGGATTTACAAGTTCAGGCCCAAACATCCCTGAGTTCACCGGATTTGGTCTCTTCTTTGTGACCTTCAGCTCAGGACTCCGGGTGGCTGTGTACTCCACTGTTTATCAGAATGTTGCTTTGCACATGTGAGAGAGTTTGCCTCAGTGCAGCTTCATAAAAACAAACAGAGGCAAAATACAAATCCTCCTAGCCTGGAGGAAAAGGCTGGGAGACTCCTATGTCTGAAGTACACAGAGGTCCTCTCCCCCAGCCCATGCTGGCAGCACCTGAGCACATTCTGGAGTGCAGGCTGCTGGCTGTAGAATTGATCATGGTGCTGATGTCCTACTAAGCAAAGTGACAGCTGTCAAATTACTGTGCTTTATCCCCTGAACTACGGGGCCATTGCTGGGATGACTGGAAGTTGTCCCGGAGGAATGTGATTTCTCTGCATGTCCTGCTCATTTCTGCAGCGTGTGGCCCTTGTCAGTATCTTGGTTCTTTTTTTCTACTGTAAACCCACGGTCAAGCTCTAGGACATCATGGGATCTTGCGGCATGCTGAAGGGTGAACCATGAGTCTGGAGTCTGGAGCTAGAAACCTAGCTTGGGTTAGGCAGGATGAGCACCAGATCTTTAAGATATACTAGGGCAAGTAGGCAAGTGTACACCACTGATTGAGTGATATTTTTTTACATAATAGCCATCCTATGCCTAAGCATCTCCTATTTCAAATACCTAATGATTCTTTCTGAGCTTTAATCATTGCATTAGTGTATGTCCCATCTGGCTTTTCTAAGGTCCTTGGAACGGTTCCTAAGGGAACCACAGAGATCTGGACAGATAACGCAGGTGCTGCTCTTACTTGCATGACTATTTGTGCCCAGGGATCACAGCAGTGCCTAAGCACTGAGCAGAAGGACCCTATTAGGTTCCCTTCCACTATGACTCATTTGTGAAGACCTAGTCAGAAACTTGCACTCCTCATTCCTCTGTGTAACTATGGCATGGTGGGGGAAGGTGACCAGGACGTGAGTCAGAAGACTTGTTTTTAGCTCTGTCTTCCTCTCTCACTACTGGGTAACTTGGACAAGTCAGTCTCTGAAACTGGACAATGGACATGGTGATATTTTACTTCTTTTTTCAGTAGGACCTACAAAAGGTAATGTGACACAGGAAATTTATATAAAGTATTGAATGGTATGATACTACTATTAAAAAGAGATATCTGACCTATGTTACAGTATGATTTAAGGATCATACTATACAATATGTGAAGAGGGCTTTGAGAAGCATAAAGAACTAAGCAACGTATGGCACATCACTACGCTTGACGTAATATATCGGCGACATTAGCTCTGGTCACTTGTCCTCACACACAGCACAGGCCCAGAGCCATCACCCAGGGCACAGAGGCTGGAGATTCTAGGTCTGGTGTTATCTTTTGCCAGTCTGCTTTTGTTGTGAGCACCTGAAGCATTCGGAGATCTTTGTCTCATTTGTTTTACTTTCAATATGCAGAGACAAATCATCCCCTTATTAGGAGTTACAGTTTTTGGGAAACGAAATGAATTCAAAAGAGCTTTGGAAGACAAAGTTGTGTGAAGGACATACATTGTGCATGAACTCTTTCAGCAGGGAATCGGCACACCTCCACATACCCCTAGGATCTCCAGCTGATGGTATAACAGGAGCCCACTGAATCAGGACAAGGTGATGGTTCTGCTTCTGTAGCAATCTAGGTCTCAGAGTCTGGGATGTGGGGAGGGCGTAAACAGCAGATTGCATTTTCAGGAGAAAGGTTAAGCTCCAAGGTTTTGGATGGAAGTGTTTAGATGCATTTTTTAAAAGCCCTTGAATTTACCTGAAGATTTTTTGTGTCCTTGAGATGGTTGTAGCCCATTCCAGGTTATGAATAAATTTAGCAACACAAAAGAGGTCATTTCAAGATCCTTCTCTCAGATGCTCCACTTCCTCTGCTGCCCCTTCTAGCTTTCTTCTCTTCATTCATTTGGCAGCTTTTGAGGCTGTGTTTCTGATCACTGTCAGTGTAAATGTAGTGGTAAGTGGTTTTAGACATGGTTTGAAACTTTTATAGGAGAGCTGTGGAAAGATAAACGTTTCCCCCAAAGCCTTCATAGAATAGAGAGAGCCATTTATTTATGATTTATAACGACATTTTATTTTGAACTAATTTTAGATGTACAAAAACTTGTGAATATACCAGTTTCTTTTTATCCCTCACCATGCTTTCATTTACTTTTACTCTCTCCCTTCACCAAAACGTAGTTATAAAGAGTAGGAAATTAACACTGGTATCATATTATTGCAAACTAGGCTGTGGACCTCATTCACAAATTATTTGGCAAATATCATTTTCTTGTTCCAGGACCCTACGCTACATTTAATTGTTAATTCTTCCGTGTGCGTCCAGTCTGTGATGGTTCCTCATTGTGCTTGTCCTTTATAGTTTTGGTAGTTTGTGAAGGGTCCTGATCACTGGCAGAAGGTCTTTTCATTTAGGTTTGTCTAATGTTTTCACGACTGGGGTGAGGTTGTGCTATTTTGACAAAAAATACTACAGAAATGATCTTGTTTCTTGTGTGGGCATCATGTCAAGGGGCTCATAATGTTGATGTCTTATTGGTAGGGATGTTTACCTTGGTCAGTTGGGTGAGCTGGTGTCTGCTGGCTTTCTGTTATGTGTACTGTCTTTCCCTTTGTCATTGATAAGTACTTTGAGGGAAATATTTCGAGTTCATTCAAACCCTCCATCCTTTTGGAATTTCTTTTGCACAAGGAAAAAGACTCCCTGTGTGTTTTCTTCTATCTGATCTTGAATCATGTACTCTTGCTACCCTTTTGGGTTTTGCTTTGTGTTTTTCACTTAATATACTGTATGTTATGAAAAGCACCCTATATTACCCTAGAAGTTTGTTCATCTTTGAATACAGTTGCATAGTACTTCATTATGTGGATCTATCAGTTTATTCAAACACTCTCCAATGTATGAGTATTTAAATTGTTTCTAATGTTTTACGGTTACGAACAATGCAGTAATGAGGAAGTTCATATACATATAATCTTGTATTTAAATAGATGTGGGATTCCTAGGTCAAAAATAAAACACACATACAATTTTGTTATATATTGCCTAGTGTTCCAGCCACAGGGTTATATTGTACCAACTTACATTCACACCAAGACTGCATAAAAGTACCTGTTTCCTCATAGCTTCACCAGCCTTACTAACAGAATGCATTCCTGTACAGGCATATATTTATATTTTCACATGTTTGAAAATAGTTTTTAATCTCTCTCTCTCTCTCTCTTTTTTTTTTTTTTTTTTTTTGCTGAATTGTCTCTTTATGTCTTTTTCTCATTTTTCTACCAGGAGTTTGATTCATCCTCCCTCCATGTTTAAGATTTCCTTATGTATGAGGAATATTAGGATTTTTTTCCCTAATAAGTGCTTTAAATATTTTCTTCTGGTCTTTCAGTCATTCTTGACTTTGCTTATAGTGCTTTTTGTCCTGGAAAAAATGACTTTAAAGCATAGTTGTAATGCTTTTTCCTTACCAAAGTTAAAGAATAATTTAGTATTTTTTTCTCTATTGTATGGTTTCAGTTTTTATATTTAGAGCTCTAATCCACTTGGATTACTTATATCCACTTGGATACTGCTTGTGTGAGATATAGATCTAATTTAATCTTTTTTCCAAATGATAATTTTTTCCAATGGTTGCTCCAAACTATTTATTAAAAAGTTTATCATTACCCTAGTGATTTGAGATGTTGCTCTTCTCATAACTAAATTTCCATGTGTATTGGATCTAATTCTTACTCTGTATTTCACTGGCATATTTATCTAGCATATTTGCCATTTCTCTATTCATGTTCCAGCCCCACACTGTTTTAATTATCAAGACCTTATAGGGAGTTTTAATTTATGCTAAGACAAGTCACCACATACAGTTTTTCCTTTTCAGAGTTTTTCTACATTATCTTAACATTTTTAAATGTGAACTTTAGTATCACATTTTCCAACTCCAGAAAATGATTTGTTGGTATTTTGTTAGAATTTCATTAAACTTATAAATTCACTTAGTGAAAACTTAGTTTTATAATGCTATAATTTGTCTAAGAACAGAGTATGTATTTCCACTTGTTCGTATCTTGATTAATGCCTTTCAAGAGTAAAATTCTCCATGGATACTCACACTCCTTGTTGGATTTATTCATAAATATTCACTATATTTTGATGCTGTTTAATGGGTTTTCCCTATATTATTCCATTTACTATTTATATAAAAGCTATTGATTTTTTATGTGTTAATTTTATGTCCTGCTTCTTTAGCAAATTCTTGCATTGTTGGAGTTGTTTTTATTACTGATTCTCTGTGGTTTTCCAGGTATATATCATATTACCTGGAAATGTGTATAGTTTGATTTCTTCTTTAGTCAATTTTATGCCTCACATTGATTTCTCTTGTCTAATTGCATTGGCTAATATCTCTAATAGTAGATTGTGGGCCTTTTTGTCTTGTTCCCGATTTTAGTGCAAATGGTTCCACTGTTTCTTCATTAAATAAGATAATAACCTTAGGATTAATCTCCAATTACCATGTTGAGAAAATAGTCATCATTTTGTATATATGGGGCCAGGATTACCACTAATGTGTATTAATTTTTTTCATATGCTTTCTCAGTAATTTTTTTTGATCTGAGGAGATGGTTATGTAATTTTTTCCCATTTTGACATTATTATATAGGGTAGGCTTAACCATGGCCATTCAACTCATTAGGTTCAAACTTAGAAACCTGTAAATATTACCTTATATATAGTAAGGTTTTGAAGATAAGGTAAAATTAATGCTCTTTAGTTGATGATATTATCCTTGGTTATTGCTGTGGGCCTTAAATCCTATTGCAAGTATCCTTGTAAGAGAGAGGTAGAATGAGATTAGACATACCCATAAAGGAGAAGGTAACAGGAAGATGGAGGCAGCAAAAATGATACTGTGGCCACAAGCAAAGGAGCACTGTCAGTCACAGAACCTGGAAGAGACAAGAGACAGATTTCCCCCAGAGCTAATGAAGGGTTTTCTTTCTTCTATGTTATTCCTTTTGTAATGAGAATATCTATTACTCTTATCTTACTCCTGTGTCACTATCATATTTCAGAAGCAGATAAAGTATTTCATAGTTTCACACATCTACAGATTGAGAGAAATTTTTGTTCCAGGCTAGATTCTACCTAAAGCCTTGTATATACCTAATTTTAACAATTTACATGGTGAGATTTGGTACTTTTCAACTGGTGACATTTTAGACTTGGGTTGGTGTTGCAGTGTGCTGAGATCTTTATGGATCTGGGATGGGAGAAAGTACATTACATAGATGGGATGGATGTGAACGTTTGGGTACTAGAGAGTGAACTGTGGTAAGTTGATAATGGTTCCTTAAAATATGCCATGATACTAATCCTTGGAACACATAAGTATAGCCTTCTTTGGACCAGGAAGGTCTTTGAAGATCTAATGAAGTTATGGATGTCAAGATGAGGACATTATCCTGTATAATCTGTGTGGAATTTAAGTATCATCATTTGTACATATTGAGGGAGATTGGATGAACACAGAAAGGAAAAGGCAATATGAGGAGACTGGAGTGTGAAGGCCGAGAATCAAGGGATGTGAGAGAATATGACAGACATGGGAGGCTAGCAGTGGGGGCAGACTTTCTCCCGTAGACTCCAAAGGAAGTGCAGGTTTGCTGGCACCTTTACATTTTTAGGTTTTTTTTTGGAGACCCAGCACCTTATACCTGCTAGGAAAGTGCTCTACCATTAAGCCATATCCCCAGTCTTTTTAAAATTTTATTTTGAGACAAGATCTAGCTAAGTTGCTGAGGCTGGCTTTGAACTTGCAGTTCTCCTGCCTCAGCCTCCTGAGTAACTAGGATTATAAGTGTGCCACCATGCCCAGCCCTTGCTGAGATCTTGATTCTATATTTCTGATCTCTAGAATTATGTGAGAATAGATTTCTGTCCATTTAAGCTACTAAGTTTGTGATGAATTTGATATTGGCAGTATAAAATGAATACATAATGGCATTCCTTATTAATGGACCACCTAGTCAGTATCTAATTCCTAGTATAAATCTCACTTGGTCTTGTGTATTTTTACTTCAATGTGTGTTGAATTATATTTGCTAATATTTTGTCTAGAATTTTTGCATTGATATTCATGAGTGATGTTTCATTATAATTTTATTCCCTAATATTATTTTTATCCAATAGGTGTATTGTATTTGCTCCATATGAAGGATTAAAATTTTCTTTCATTTTGAATGCTGTGAAGCAATTTAAGGAACATTGGGACTAACTAGTATTTGAGAGATTGATAACATTCCCCTGTGAAATCATCTGCACCTGGTAATTTGTGTGTGTGTGTGTGTGTGTGTGTGTGTGTGTGTGTGTGTGTGTGTGAGTTTCTTAATAATTTTTCTATTTTTAATGTGGAAACTGGTTAGATTTATAACTCTCTAAGTTCAATATGATGTTTTGGATATGTTTCATCTAGGTTTTGAAATTTATTTGCATAGAGGTCAGGCTCTTACAATTTTAAAAATATCTTCTGTCTTAATAGTCTTTCCCTTTTTTGTGTTTGGATCAAGGTAGGTAGTAGTTTACCTTTTTTGTTAACATTTTTCCCCAATCAGGATCTTAAACCTTTAATCCTTTATTATACCTATACAGCAATGTAGACATCTGTTTTTCTTTTTCTTCTATTCCTTGTTATTAATTTCAATATTTTTACTTTTCATAATATATAACAGCTGTATTTAAGGCTTGTACCCCAATTCCTATCTTTACCTTGGTATTATGTAAATTTAATATTTTTAAATACTCACTAGTCCTTTTGTTGACTTTTTCTCAGTTTTTACCTGGTTGAATGAAGCTCATTCTTTTGTGGGTTTCTCAAATACCACGTGTGTACAGAATCCCATGTTTTCATTAAAATTTTTTTATTGATATTTGAAGGATAGTTGGGCTATATAAAAATCTTTTGTTCACAATTTTTTCATTGAGCTGTTTAAACATTTAGTTCTTTGTTGCCTTCTTTGTTTTTGAGGTTCTTTGAATTTGTTTGCTGATATAATTATTTGTTCTTTTTGCCTGTAGGTCTTGAGAATTTTATCTTTGTTTTTGAAATCTAATAGTTTTAGTAAGAGATGTCTCGGTTTTGATCAATCTGGATTAAATTTACAGGCATCTAGTCAGCCTTTTGAAAGAGTAAATTTAGATCTTTTTGGGAAAATTTCTTGGATTACAATTTTAAAAAGCAGTTGTGTTTCATTTTTCTCAAGTAGTACAATAAAACAAACACTATTCCTGCTTTACATGTCTTACTTCCCTGACTTTTTGTCTGATCTACATTACATCTTTCTTTATGCTGTTTTGTTCTCTTGGTTGTTTTTTTGCCTATCCCTTATTAAATTCTCATTTGCATCTATTTTCCCTTGGGCACCGTGTAATAGTTTCTTCGTTTAGAAGCTAATATTTTCTTACTTCTTCCTTGAGGTCAATCAACTCCATTAAAAAAATGTCTCCATTTCTTGTCACTTCTGTTCTTAGTATTATTTCAATTTCTAACCTGAAGTACTTTCTCATACCCTTAAGTACTTGTTAGAATATATTCAATTCAACTTCTGGGTAAACTAGAAGTTTCCTTCTGCTTCATGTTCTTGAGGGGAGAGGTTGAATTTTCCTCAGTTAATTTATAAGAAAACTCATTGTCTTTTTAAAAAATTTTACTTTTTTGTTGTTCTGTTTGGCCATATTTGCATAACTGATATGATCCTTGTTAAAATGACATTCCTTTCTTCAGGTCTAGTAAAATTCAGGTCTTGTTTGTTTGGAGGTGGTGATGGAGAAAGAATTTCAAGTTCTTTAATTTTGTTGAATTTTTTTTATTGCAGGAATTTAAATATTTTCTTTTTTTCTGGTTCACTATTGAATTACAAAAGGACCTTTTTTTCTCTCCCTTTCCATCTCTCTTCTTCCTTTCCTATGCCCCTTTCTTCTTCTCCAAGAAACTATGTGTTTGAAAGACTGTCTTTTCTAAAATATGTTTGCTTAGTAAACTATATCTGTTGCTTTGAATTGCTGCTTGGCCTTTTTAGTAGGTGCCTTTTCTTTATAAAAGGCATACGTTTCAAAATACCATTCCTGAGGCTTTGCTTTATTTAGGCTTTCTGAGGTCCCGCCCATCTTTCGATAAGGTCCTGAGGCCTGTGTCTCTCCTCTAGGAATGGCAGTTTTTAACTGGGGGCCTTTGCTTCCGGCAAAGTTTTGCGACTGATAGTTCTTATACATACACTCTAAGTGCAGGCATTTTCCTAAGCATCAGCTCCATATTCCCGATTACAATCATATAATCCCAACTTCACCAAGTCAAAACTCAATAGTTTCTTTCCCTACAAGCCCTTTGCCTTCACATTCTGTTTCTTGCTGAAGAGGAACAGTCTCTACTTGGGGACTCACCAGAGCCATTTATATCCTCATCTCCACCTCCAGCTGGTACTTAATCAAAGGTTATTGGATGAACATCTTCATATTTCTGGAAGAAGATGAAAAAGAAATAAAGTTTCTGTCCCTTGGCATCACCCCGTGTAAGGCTGGATGGAGCACTCTGACTCCTGCAGTGGTGAGAATATGGCTTGGGATGGTCATAATCTAAGAAGGAATTTAGAGGAATGACTACCTCTACCTTAATTATACTCCATGATCATGACAGGAGATATTTTGTCTTTTCTGATAATCTTTTATAATGCTGGCCCAATCAAGGTCATTAAGGATATTTTAAATAAATAAATAAATAATAAAATGAACTACCATCTATGATAACACTTGTGGGAAAAAAGTGTCCTGAATAGTCACTGAACCCAAGCAAGGCAACTCAAAATCTTATAAGCATTAGGAGTGTTATAAAGCTGAATGACATGTCCACTCAGAAACTTGTATCAAATAGGGAATATGAAGGAGTGTTCTTATTCATTTTTTGTGAGTGCCATGAACTCCTTTTCAGGTTTATACTTTAAAATATGTAACTTAAAATACAGATATTGTACAGGAAATAACCTACATTGAAATATATTTATCAAGTATTAAAAGCATGCAAATGTGTCATATAGAAATATGTATACTTCCTTATCAATGTACTAAAAAATATAATCTAGCAGCCAGACTAACAACTATCATATTTTCAAATAGTGGAGAATATAAACAATTTTTCAAGGTATCTAAAGCTAGTATACTATAATATGAAAATGTTTGTGATTTCTCTTGATGACACAGTTAAGGCACTGCTAGTACTTGAGTTTCTTGCCTATATTTACAATTGAATACGATGCTAAATTTTAGTTAAACATTAGTAAAAATAAAGATGCAATTTTTTCCATTGAAGTTCATGGTTGTGAACTGTAGGTTGAGAGCCCCGTTACAAGACATATCTGCTGTCAGTTCTTTCAAACTATAGCCATTAAGAACTGGGAGCCCAGTAGCCTATGGGTCCTCAGTTTTTAGTGACAGTGGACCTAAACTCCTGTGAGTATAAACTTACAGTTTAATGCTCCCAAGTTAAGACTTGCTCCATGGGGAAAAAAAAAAGATTGTTATGTGACAGCTGATTTTTGCCTTCATATGCAGTGATACCTGTTTTGCCCAGGACAAATGTACTTGCTTTTTGTCAAGTTAAAGCAGATACACATTGACCGTTCTCTCCAAATCCAGTCTGAAGGAGTTCTCAGAATCTTGGGCCATGGCAGGGGAGGGTGTGAAGGTGACAGAAGAGGGCTGGCACCTGGAAAACAAATTCTACAACCTGTAGATAATAAACGAAAAGGGTAGGAACGTCCCACTAGCTGATAGAAAGAAAATGTCACAAACACGAAAACATAATAAAGCTGAGTTTGAGTCTTGGTGCCTTCCCTTCATGATTAATGATTGGTCTCAAATAGGATGGGTAAGGGAAAGTGAAGTTCCTCTTGAAGTAGCTTTAAAAATGCCACAGCTTAAAAAAATTATTGTAACATCAATTTAAGAAAAAAAAAACTCTGCTAAAATGTAAAGGTCAAGAAAGATTTGGGTGTTTTTAAATGCTGTCTTGAAGAAATTCTTATAAAGGTTAAGATGTCATGTAGTTTCAGAGTTATAGGCATAGGAGGGGGGCCCGGGACAAAGCAGCCCTACCTCGGGCCCTTAGTGACTGTGACCCATGCTGACGGTGGGTGGCAGGCCACGGGCAGTGGGCAGCTCATAGTCTGTCAGTGTGTCAGTGGGGGAGAGCAGACACTGCCGTCTCTCAGCCTTGAAAGCCACCGGAGTATTCACTGCCGGAGCTCTGTTCCAGCTGCACACAGGCCATAGGTTACCCTCCCCTCTGCTCCCAAACAGCAAGGCACTGCCTGCTTTCCGCAGCAGTACTCCGAGTGTCCTGCTGACCACCCAGGTAAGGGAATTCTGAGCTCCTGCAGTCTCTCTGGCCTTCTCTGCTTTGGCCCTGAGCTACTTAATCCTTTAGCAGCAGAGTCCACAGAGATAGCCACTCTGGTTGGAAGATGCCTGGTGGATAGTGGAATTCTCTGACTTCCACATAAAAAGTATTCTGTAGATTCTGCAGAGGATCCCATGACTTCATGCCTAAGCTCTCTGAGAAAATGTGGTCCCAGGTATTTTAGCTGCAGGCTGCTAACAGACTTCGAAGGAACATCTTCTGGCCCTGGCAATTCTTCCCTGCGAATACAGAATTAGAGTGCCTACCTTCCAGTGTGTCTGAGCAAGACACTGTCTTGGGAACCTGGGAGTCACTTGTTCATTACAGAGCGTGATTCTCCACCAGTCCCCATGAATACCACACCCAAATCCCCTGGGAGTTTCTAGCTGTACCTATCAAAGCGGCCTGAGCAGTAGCAGTGGTGACCTTACCCAGGAACCTGTTAGAAGTGTGGAACCCTACGCCTCCCCTCAGCTTACTGAATCATAATTTGCCTTTAACAAGATGCCCAGTGTGCGTATGCCTATTTGTCATGCAAGAAACACTGCTTGTTCAAAACACCTCTGCACCAGTGAATGCAGACTCATATTGGGGCACAGCAACAAGGGCACCTCTCTCCCTGGATATCACTATTGAAGGGTGGGAGCAGTGCATAATAACCTCAGGAGAAAAGGACGGGGTCCAGCATTGTAGAGGTTCTAACTTGTCTCATCCAACCCTATGAAAGGAAGTAAAAGCAACCCTGGGTGGTTATCTTAGTGTGCTTGCCTGAATGATGTGGGTCTTCTGGTTTCTTAGACCATCTCTCCTCCCCAAAATTTCTTTGTGACAATAACTGATCTTATGTGGCAGGGCTGGATGTACAGGGAAGTAGGCTAGATCTTTGCAGAGTATAACTTGCAGGGGTATGGAAATTATCTCTCAAAATCAATCTGAGTGGCTTGTTAATTGAGTCTGAAATACACCATCTAGCTGACCTTTTAGGTTAATTTAAGAGTTAGTTGTTAAATGCATAAGTCTCACTGTTGCTGCTCAGGCCGACTGCCTGGCTTGGGCGAAATGACTTCCCTTTCCTCTCTTCTGGTGTCTCTCCCTACCACTTTCAGAGTCAGCTCCACTGTCCGGACACTTCTTACGTATGCTACTGTTCGTTTTCATTCATTACTGAAAATATATTTTTGTCTTACTGTTTCATAGAGTCAGTCTTTCCAAGTAGATTTTTAAACCCACTGAGCACAGAGATTTTTCCTGTTTCTTGTATTTCAGCTGTCAGCCCAGGGAACTCTATCCAAGAGGAGGTCAATAATCTTTACAAAAGAACTGTATTAGTAGCATCAGTATCACTTGTTAATGATCTGTGCACCAGTACTTTGTAGATGCTGGGTGCTACTTATCAGCTTTTGTAGTCTCCTGAGACCTCCGTAGTCTCCTTTTTCAGTCTTCTGAGACCAAGGCCCAGAAATCACTGGAGACTTTGTAAAGTCATATGACTGCTTTGGGGCAGATCCAGATTCGAACTCAGGTTAATCTGCGCTGGCTGTGCTCTTGTCATTTATATGGTCCCTTTGTGTCTGTTGAGAGCACATCAAAGAAGGATGCGGGAGGAAGAGGCTGGCTTGGAGAGGGATGGAGAACTGGGTCTCAGAGGGGCAGACATTCAAGTACCATACTGGGAGATTCGTGCATTCGTTTGCATCTAGCTTTTCAACCTCTGAAAGAGGCAGTTATCCCTAACTCATAGGAAAACGAAAACTTCAACACTGCTGGTTTGGGAAATATTAAGGAAGGAAAGGCTACTGCATTTGAAAGTGGACCTCAGGGCAGTACTAGGAATTGCAGTTCTTACCCACTTTCATGGGAGATGACTCTGTGTAGGCTCACCCCAGCTGTAGGCCCTTCATTTCTTCCTGGCTCCCTGTTCCTGAGTTTTCAAGGAAGTAGATTTCTCTATTTCTCTGTTTCCACAGAGGAACACGTAAGGGTCTATCCCAGCTTATGGCATCAGAATGAGCAGCTCTCTTCTTTGCCCCCAGGGCACAGGAGTTAAAAATTTCTCCTTTATGAACCAACTCTCAAGCAAACTTTATTCTTAAAGCATCTAGGTTACTTCTTTGGCATTCACCATCAAAAGCTGCCTTCTACACATATTGGAAACCAAAACCCAAAACCAAAACCCACAATATCCAGCCTTCAGGAAGAACTGGATAAAATAGAATTCTTCCCAGATAGTCAGTGAGAGATATAAATCCATGAATACAGTTAACATGATTATGATGACACCTATGGAACCATTTCATGTGAACTGGATTTCCATATGTAGGATGGAAACAAATGGTGCCAGGAAGCTTATGCAGCTATATGAAATTTTTCTTAAATGTGTAGTGCCTTTCTATCAATCCTTTCTGACTAAATGACCCACCTTAATATCAATATGTTTTACAGATGCATAGTTCCATACCCCAATTACAGCAAAAGTTCAGTAAGGGGGAACAAAGTCAAGGTGTTGAACATTTCTATCAGGAGTGCTCCTACCATACATAGGCCCTCTGAGCAGACCGTGAAGACAAAGAGTCTCAGCATTTGAGCAGTTCTTACCATTACAGCAATTTATTTAGGGAAGGCATTGTCTCTAGAAGGAACCTATTAAAAATACAGGTTACTTGGGCCTAGTAACACAATTCCCACAATAACTATTATTCGAGCTGCATGAATTACTTTATCAGATTAATTAGCTGTCATCTATCAGACAATATGGCTCTGAGGAAATAAGGCATCTTTTAATGGACACCATTGTCTGAAATATGAGGCAGTTTTGTGAGGGGGGCTTGCTTGGGGGCCCTATGCTGGGGGTCTGGGCGGCTAGAAGAGAGAGGAAGGCACTGATTGCAAAGGGGAAGCGGAGGAGACAGCAGTGAGGGGAATGGCACAATCAAACTTCTATTCTGTTCACCATTTGGCCTCATGTCACCCTGCTCTTGTTTTTTGTTTAAGTGTTTTTACTTTCCAGTGATCATTATGAGCGCTTCTTTGGCCCATGGCTCCAAAAAATAGGCACTATTTGTTTCAAAATTAAAACAAAATGATGCCCCTGCCTGTTCCTTCCGCAGTGTTACCCACATCTGGTTCTCCTCTCCTAGGCGCACGGCTAAGCAGCCTTTCACAGGCCTCTGAGTTTTACTGGGGTCCAGCAACTGAGGGCCATTAAACATTTCACAGGACTTCCGAATGGCTAGAAGTTAGTGACTATAAGATGCAAGGAAGCTGGAGAAAGCCTGTTGAGAGTAGAAGCCTGGATGCCTGTGTCACTGCTTGCAGAATTTGTCTTTATTTGTGCTGCTCCAACTAAATGCTGAGGGCCAGTTAAATTATAAAGAATAGAAATTTGTTTCTCATAGTCTGGAGGGCATGAGGTCAAGATCAAGGCAACAGGAGGTTCAGTTTATGGTGAGGGCAGGCATCTGCTTCCGAGGTGGTGCCTATCACCACATCCCCTGGAGTGGACTAACACTGTGTCCTCCCACAGGGAGGAAGAAGAAAGGACTCCAGAATCTCAAGCCCTTTTATGAGGACCTTAATCCCATCCATGAGGCTCTACGCATGTGACTTGGTTACTTCTTTGAGGTCTTACCTTTTAATATTGTCAAGTTTCAATGCATGAATTTTGAGGAACACATTCAAAACCTAAGAATATTGGACCAGAAAGAAACACCCATCTTGGGACTGGCATTAGTGAGAAATGAGACAGTACTGTGCTAAGTCACTGAGATTTGAGAGACATTTCTTGTGCCACAGAGTATTATTTACCTTTACTACTTAACTAACCATCTTATGTCGATGCTTGTCATCTCTAGGTTGCAGAATACTTGAGTCTTTTGTGCAAAATGGACCTTAAAATGATAAAAAAAGATATATATATGTATATATGCAACTCTATTTTCCTAAGGACATATATATATGCAACTCTACTTTCCTAAGGACGTTTTATCAAATACTTTTAAGTGCTTTGCATTCTTATTTAACCCTCACAACAATCTTTTGAGGCAGATTTATATCTTCCTTTTACAGTTGAGGGGGTGGACTTAGAAAGTTTGTTAAAGAAGTCACTGAAATGATAAATGATGCTGCTAATGAGCGCAGGGGTGTGGTGGTGGTGACTCAGTGATTCAGCATTAGCACCCAGCTCTCTTCCAACGTGTGACTTCGTCCTTACAGTTACAGGATTAGATCCTGGAACCACATGGCAAGGTCACACCACAAGCTGAGGAACAATCCTGGGCTTGGAGAGGAAAAAAAATTATCATATCTCTCTGCCCACAAAATAGTTGAGAGAACATTTCCTTTATCTCCATTCTATACCAAAAAAAATGTGGAATTGATTTTCTGTGATTTCCCTTTTCTGCCCTCCATTGAAAGCCTTGATTATGCCCCAGTTTTCTGCAGAGAGAAAATTCTTACTGCTGAGTTATACATTCTGCAGATGAGAAGGTTATAACTAGGTTTCAACCATGGGACGTTTATTCCTCCATTGATACATGTGTGTGACTCCCATCAGGGGAATGCTTTTCTTAGAGGAAAAAGCATTGAGTTTCTATCCAGGCAAAACAAGGAAAAATGTGGACACACAATTTCTACCTCAAGAGGTGTGGTAGAAATATGTACCCTGAAGGCAGAGGGGGAAAAGCAAAAGAGGGAAGCAAAGTAGATGGAGTTTATTGGTTGTTCTTGGGGATAGGGAATGCTGAATTTCAAGTTTTCTGTTTTTAAGCAGAGAAGGCAGTTTTGCCTGACTGATCACTATCATGATTGTTGTCATTCAAATTCAGCAAGAGAATGCATATGGAAGGAGCTTCATAGGCGTGCACATGAGAGATATGATCATCGCCTTTATTAGTACAAAATCTGCATATGGTGCTTTCCTAGAAGGTCCCCCAGGACTCCCCAGTCTGATAAGATGGGGCAAAGAGAAGTATGCTGTGGTTCAGAGCACTGGCTTTGGGAGGCAGAGCCTGGGGTTAGTATCACAGAGCTTCTCTTAAATAAGGTGTACAGATATGACCTAAGCTTCTTAAGGTTCATAGTCTTCCTTTATAAGATAGGGATATTTTATTTTGAGAACAACACTAGATAGTACTCAGGGGCATGTGTTAAATGTTATTAGTTTTGAGGATAATGATGATGATGTTGACTTATATACCAAAAGGAGACACAGGAAGCAATAATAAAGGCGTATTTACTGGTACATTTTATTCTGCATTAGTCTTAGTTTTACAGATTTGAAGGACTAACATAAAATTGGGTGAGAAGGAATCCCAGAGAGACTTGGCCAGGCAATAGCATAGACAGCTGGTAGGAAAAGCACCCTGCAGGGGTCTGCGCTTGAATGGTGAGGTGGTGAAGGGAAATCATAAGTGAACGCATTTATTTTTGCATGAGGCTCAGTTAATTCGAGATCAGGCCCAGTTCTCAACAAGGATCTTCTCACCAGAGAAGGGTGAGATTTCCACAGAACATGGCCGTAAGCCGCAGAAGGGTCACGCAGGGAAAATGGAACTCAGACAGGCAGAGAAAGAGATGGATAGTCAGTCAGTCTTGTGAGCTCAGCCACGGCTGAGAGAAGTGCTGAGCCACCCTGGATGTGTCCTGCGTCCAGACCAGTCCTTGGGGTTCTGGCTTTTAAATGCCCATCTTACCATAGGAAATAATCATAGTCATTAAAGGTCTGAAGAAAAGGTTCCATGTTGTTTATTCTGGAAATTGTCTTATCCATTCCGGATTCTCCAGGTTTCCCACCAGTCTTCCAAAGAATATCACTTCTCTGAAGAACGGAACACTCTGCCTCTGATATTAAAAGTAAGGTGTTTGTTTTTGAAATAACATAGATTCAAATAGTGATAACAATTCTTTGTGGAAAAATCAAAGCATCTTTATATTTACTTTAGTAAACAGAAAAATAGCACAATTGAAATGATTTCCCACCTGCCAAACAAAACAGTCTTCTTTTGTAAGCTGTGTGCCGTATAGGAGGGTGGTAGAGTTAGGCCGCACAAAGGGAACTGTGATGTGCTCAGCTGGTGTGGGCCTGTGTGCCTGCCACTGGAGTTCACTTCACTCCATTATGTTCCACCTCAGCCCAGGACAGCCATCTTGTAAACACCGGACTGACAGGCCCAGCTGCCAAGCAAAAGTGTCAGTTCTCCCCTCAAACAGCCATGTTTTCCCTGGGAGTTAATTTGTACAGATTCATGCAGGGTGAATGGGGCCTGGAGTTGAAGTAAAACTTCAGAGAAGCTGTGAATGAGCCCGGGTTAACCAGGACTATTTATTGCAGCTTCTTTTTTCAGTCCGACAGGTCATGTCAGCGAGAGCTTGGGAGTTCCACTGAAGGCTGAGGTGAGATTGTGGGAGGTTGGTAACTGAGGACACACAGCCACCTTTCTCTTCTCTCTGGCTCTCTCTAGAACCCTGGGTTGGCCTAACCTACCAGCACACCACAGGACCTCCCACAGGCGGGAAGGACATGAAGTTTGACTACAACACCTTCACATTTGTTTTTTTCTGGACTCTTTTCAATTCTTAAGGCTTTTCAGATCTGTCCAGGGCCTTCTGGCTAAGTCCTCTGCCTCTCTGAGCCCTCCACCATGACAGGAAATCCAAGTGCCATCTTGATTTTACAAAAATGTAGCCATAGCACCAATCACAATTACAGTGATTACCACTTATTGGCTCTTCATTATGTGCTTGAAATTATGCTAAGCACTTTATTCACATTATTCTCTATGACTCTGTGAACTCAATGGCTGTCCGAAGCAGCTATCTGTGTAGTGAGTACTGCTGGCACTGTCCTGATTTCCCCAGGAAGTCCCTGCAGGCTGCTTGGCCTGACAGCTGTGCGTCTCCGGCAGAGGAGAACCTCTGGGGCGATTCCTCTCCCAGTACTGGGCTAAGATAAAAGCACTGAGAGATCCTCAGCCCAGGAACAACTTTACCATTTGAGGGATAGCACTTCCTGGAAAAATTCTCCAGCTTCATCTCCTGTTAGCAGGACTTTCTGAACTGGGATCCTGTCTCAAAGAGAAGCTCACAGTGACAACTGCTCGTTACATCCACTTTAATGGACTTTTCTCTTCCCAACATACATCTCACTCCCTCTCTATGCACCCTGGGATTGCTGCCCAAACTTACTTCCTGTTTTACCTCAAATTTGTCCCTGGGGGAATGCAAGGTATAAGTGATTGTTCTCCCTGAACAAAGACTTAGAAGCTGACTTGCCCCACATGTGGCAGGACTTGAATGAGGACTGTCTTTTATCATTGCATTACTGTTTCTTTCAGAGATGTCCTGGCCCTGTTTCTCTGATTAATTAATTAATATGTAGTTTCTTTCTGAAAAAGACTTGAGGTGTTAGAACATCACCTTATACTCATTCTACCGCACATATTTGTCCTGGGGGTGTTGTTCCATGGAGATTCAGCTAACAATATAGACACAAACTTAATAAGTTAATTAATATTGGAACGCTATTGTCTGAAAGTGTCTAAATGTAATATGCCCCTAGAAGTGTTTAAACTTTACAGGAGTTATTTGAAATTGCAGTGCTTTAATTAGAGAAAAGATTCTCTGTTAGTAGAATTTCAGGCATCTAGCAGTCAAAGAAACCCATGCTCCATACCCTGCAATGGGACTTCTCCTGAGCCCTTCATCTCATACATGTAGCAGTTTGCTTGTTGTAGCTACTAATGCCATCCTCTACTCATCAAAACGGTTCCTCTGGAATTGGAAGGTAAAGTTCAACCCTGAAGTGTGCTGGCCTGTTTCCTTTGAGTGACAAAACATAGAATACACTATTCTTTACCATCCTGGCTCACCAAGGGCCATAAAGATCTCTCTATGTGCCTTGGTTTAGCAGCCTATTCAGGGAAGATAACACACTTGCTTTGACTGGCTTTTTCTGGGGGTGATGTGAAGATAAATATCTACAAAGACCTCTGGATTCTTGGGATACAAGTAGATCGTGGTCTGATGCTAATTTAGCTGTAGTGCAACAGCTTCCCAGCCTATGCAGGAAGTATGACCTGGCTGGGGTAGGCAGCTGCTTGTCTTTTCTGGTCACTAGTCCTGTAAGTTCACCACCCAGAACCCACTTCTTGGATGTGCCTCTCCTTTCTCCTTATTTCTTTTTATCATCAAGAGGCCAGTTACACTTTTACCTTTCATACTCTTTACAATGGGGTTAGGAAGCATACATGTTCAAAAGGACGTGAATGAATGACCCACCTCCTGGAGGGCCTGAGGGACCTCCTCAGTAACTAGACATTTAGCTATTTATGTTGCAAACAATGTGCTGGCCCCTCTCTGCATGTGTGTGGATGGCCCTACGCACAATCAAGCATCACCTATTTTCAAAACAACAAGCTTCACAGTTTTCCTTTTTGTGACAGAATTGGAACTCAGCAAAAGCAAAATAAAACAACCATTGAAAAATATCACCTTCTCCTTCTCAAATTAATTTTTTCAGTTTATGCTTCTAACTCCATAAAAATGTGGCTTAGCTTTTGAAGTTTTTATTAATATTTATAATGCCCTTTTGGTGTCCTTGAACCTCACGGAAGCAGAGCCCTGATAGAAGTGCTTGGCTTCCAGGTGGATTGTACGGTACCTAAATTTAACCATAAACTTTGAAGTTTATACATGTGTATATTTGACTTTGCTTTTTTCCTTGGTTTCTTGATGTAGAAGTTTACATTCTAAATATTTTTTAAAATGCAAATTTTAATAGCTTATATTTTAATTTCAAAAATAATGCCTGGCTATAAAAAATATGGATGTGCATACAGTAACAAAGGAAAGTCCCTCCTTGCTGACCCACTTTTAAAATCCCAGTGCCAAGAAGTAAACCATATACTTTAAATCTTTTTTAAAGAAGGACCCAAGAAGCTAGTAAGCAGCCATATTTCTTTATTTACTTCTGAATATTAAAGAGATAAAAAATTTTAAAATTCAGTAAAGTATAAGAAATAGAAATCCTCCAGAAGGAGGTGAGAAAATTGATTTTTTCTCTGTATGAAAATATTCTTTTTTCCCAAACTAGCCTTACGCTTTTCTATGACACCTCCATTACTGAGGAAAGGAGATTAGGGAAACCTCCTCTCTTAGACACACACCTTACTGAGGAAAGGAGCTAGTGAAACTGCATACCTTGCTATTTCCAGTCATTATCTGGGACCCTATCTCAAATATCTGCTGCTTTTTGTTTTGGGTAGCATCTTGCCTACAGAGCGGTTGACCTTTCCATAGAGAACCTTGGAGTCTAATGTCATCAGAACAAATAATTTACTTGTGTCATTTGTTATGTTTTTGTCTCTTTCTTGTTTTGTCAATAAAAAACATATACACAAAACAAAAAAACCCTAAGTCACTGTTGGTCTGCTCTCAAAAGGTAATCAACGTTTAAAATTTTAGTATATTTTTCCCAGAATTCACTACAGCAGATATGAATAAACAATTCATTCAGCTTACTTATTGTTCTCATCTGTCCACACTAAACTTTGAAACTTTTTCTAATGTCTGAAAGCACTCTTCCAAGAAATCTTACAATTTTGAATGATGGTAAAATATTCAGTTGCATATTCTTCATATGAGATTATTTCCAGGGAAGAGGATGGGGTGGGGTAGGAAATACTTAACTTTTTAAAGTCATGTTTCCATGGTGGAAGAGGGCCTCCCCTTTACTAACCGGGGAGGAAACAAGTAGGTAAACACTTGAGTGCCACTCACCTGCCACCCACTCCCAAGGTGGAGCGACCCCTCTGGCTGCTGAGGTGGGAAAAAGTAACGACAGTCATTCCCCACAACAGCCTGGTGGAGTCCCAAGACTTTGTGGTTCATTTCGTCGAAGGTTCTGGTTGGTCCCGAGTCCTCAGCAGCTTCTTTGCCCACTAAACTCACTCTTTCAGGCCTGTTCGTGCTCCTCAGAGGGAGGCCTCCTTCTGGGCCTGGGCGAGTTGAATTCTGAGGGAAAAGAAGAAGGCTTGGAGCAGCAGGGTGGGCTGCTTCTCTCACCAAGCTACATCTTTCTGGTGACCCATAGGTGGACATAGTTGGATTCCTGTGTTTCTTTCTCAGTTTGTTGCTAACACACACGGTGGGGCCTAGTGAATCACAAGAACTGAAGTTAATTACCTTCCTGCACCTCCAGGCATATTATAATAGTTAACATTTACGTATTTAGCATTTATTCTGCAACAGACTGCAGTTTTTCATAGAACATCCCCTACAGTTCTGTGAAACAGTGTTCTTATTATTACTATTTCGTAGGTGAAAAAACTGAGGGACGAAGAAACTCTTAGCAAGTGATGGGGCTGGGATTTCCTCTCACCCTCATCTGTTCCACATCAGAAACGACATGCATGCCTTTCTGTACATCAGCTGTAGCTTAAGCTTGTAAGCTTTACCTGACACATTTGCTCATTATTGAATATGTCTGTCATATCTTTGACAATATTTTATTTTAGATACTGAATGTCTTTTAATACCATGTATAGTGACTTTTTGGTTGTACAGAAAATTTCTGTTTGTGTTTGATAAGATCTATTCTTATTTTCTTTTATCACTTACTCCATCTCGGCTTTGTACTTAGAAGATCCATTTTTATCCAATAGATTTTCACCTGTATTTTACTCTAGATTCCTGTGGTTTTATTGTACAAGTATAAATTTTAGCATCTAGAAATTATTTGGTGTAAGAAAGACATGTGAACTTTTTCGTTCTTCTTGTTGTTTTGTTTTTTACAATACTAGCTAACTCCATATCACTCTTTCTCCACTGATTTCTGGTACATTGATTTATGATTTTTAGTCTCTATTTTTCCCTATTGTGCTGCCTACTGACTTCCTATAGCCACATTCTATTTGAATGTTACTCTGGCTTTATGCTACATTTTAATATTTAGAAAAATAAGCCCCTCTTCATTACTCTTAGTTTTAGAAACTTGTTTTTATTGTCATGTGATATTCTAGCATATATGCTTAAAATTATTTCATCCCGTCTCTGCCCAAAAATCTTACTGGGAATTTAATTAGAATGTGGTTGCATTCAACTAAGCTCAACTTGGAAATATTTTGGCTCTTTACAAAATTCCTTTCTCCATCTAGGAACATGTGATTTTAAAAAATATTTCCTTAAGAGTATCTCAGTAAGCTGTTGAATCTATGTCCATGGAGTGGATTTTGTCTGGTTTGTTACTTCTATTACTTTATATTCTTTAATACTACTGGTAATAGATTCTACTGTAAATATTTATTATGACTTAACATTATTTAAAATAACTAATTATTGATGGCATATGGGCAAGTTTTTGAAGTGTTTATTTGGGGCTTCTTTATTAAAATTATTGTTTTAAAGGCTTTCCTTTAATCTTCCTGCTTTTTCTATGTCTAACTGCTACTTAACACAATGAATTTCATTGTTTACACCTTTAATATACATTTCATGGACTAGAACTCCCAGAATAATGTTAAATAATAACAATTACAGCAAACACCTTTATTTTGTTTCTGATTATAATGTGAATGCCTGCAGGATTTCATAGTAAAATATGATAGTTCTTTTTGCTTTGGGATAGATATTTACATAGACTTAGACACTTAAAGTAATATTTCTACTTGTACAATATTTTGTTTTATTTTAATTTTGAGACAGAGTCTCACTAACTTACTGGGTTGCCCAGCTTGAGCTCAAACTTTTGATTCTCCTCTTTCACTTATCCAGAGTGCTGGGATTACAGGAATGCACCATCAAACCTAGCTTATAAAAAATATTTTACTGTATTTCTAAACAACCAGGTCTAGATGTTGAATTTTATTATATATTTTTGTGTTATTTATATTTTCAAACATTAAACCATTTTTGCATGTTTAGAATAATGCTCAGTGACGTTTTGGAAACAATTCTATGTATCTACCACAGGTCGGAGTTTCTCATGAGCAGGGCGGTGACTACTCTGTGGAGTGTTTGTTCATGGATAGAGCAGCTTTTGCTCAGGAACGAATGATGGGTTTTCTTACCGCCTCCGGGATGGAGCGTCTCCTCCTGAAACAAATGTCAAGTATTCTTACTGTCCAATTGTAATGTAGATAATGTTTCACTTTGGGCATGGGAAAGATGTTTATTGCCCATCTTTTTTTTTTTTTTTTTGTGGTACTGGGGATCGAACTCACTACCTTACACTTGCCAGGCAGGCGCTTGCTTATGCCACTGAGGTTTATCCTCAGCCCTTTATTGCCCATCTTTAAAGCTCTGAATTTGCTCAACTCAGGACTCCTCTCCTAGAGTGCAACCGAGTGTGAGTGCCCATTCTGCATGTTATGTCTTCACTCTGTTGGTTGTTTCCTTTGATGTTTGACGTTTTAAAATTTTTTATGATCCCATTTGTTGGTTCCTGGTACTGTTTCTTGTACTTAGAGTTCTGTTCAGAAAGTCCTTGAAAGGGGCTGGGGATTTAGCTTAGCGGCAAAGCGCCTGCCTGACAAGTGCAAGGTCGTGAGTTCGGTTCCTGCTACAGGAGAAAAACCAAAAAACAGAAAGTCCTTGAAAGACCTCTATCTTCTAGAATTTTACCTATTTTATCTTCCAGCAGATCAAATGTCTTGGTTTTAATATTTAGACCTTTGATCCTTTTTATTTTATTTTATTTTATTATTTATTTTTTGTTTCTTTTCCTGTACTGGGAATCAAACTCACGACCTCATACTTGTCAGGCAAGCACTGTGCTACTGAGCTAAATCCTCAGCCCCTGATCCTTTTTAAATTGAGTTTAGTACATGGAGAGAGATTTGAGTCTAGACTCAATCGTTTGCATGTGGATAGCTAATTTTCCCAGGACCATTTATTAAAGAGGCTGTCTTTCTTCCAGTGTATGTTTTTGGCCCTTTTGTCCCACGTTAAATAGTTGACGTGGACCTGGAGTTGTTTATGCTTCTTCTATGCTGTTTTATTGATCCACATGCCTGCTTTTATGATAGTACCATGCTGTTTTTATCACCATAACTTTGTAATATAACTCACAATCTGGGATTGTGATACCATCTTCTTTGCTCTTGTTACCCAGGATTGCTTTTGCTATTTTGAGTCTCTTTTGATTTCATATGACTTTTAGTACTGTTTCTTCTACCTCTGTGAGGGATGCTGTTGGTATTTTGCTTGGGATTATGTTAAATCTATATATTCATTTTGGAAGTATGGCTATTGTGACAATATTCATTCTTCCTACCCAAGAACAAGGGATATCTTGTTCACTTTGACAAAATTTGTACTGCATATCCAAAAATAAATGGTACAAGGAATTAACGTCCTCTTCAATCTCCTTTTTCAGAATACTGTAGTTTTTGTTGTAGGCTCTTTTCCTTGGTTAGGTTAATTCCTAAATATTTAATTTTTGTTGATTCTATGGTGAATGGTATTATTTTCCTAATTTCTTTCTCAGTGAGTTCATGTTCTCTTGTTGTCTTTAAGGTATCTCTCATGAATTGTTCACCAACACCAGTCCTGTCTTCTAGTTCAGATGCTGTGGTATCACATTAGTTGCTTCTGCTGTCCATAATTTCAATAGAATCTTTAATTTCTTGAAGTTTTATTTGGTACCTTTTCATAGACTGTAATTCTTTTCTATGTTGGGTATTCCTGTTTTGCATGATTTTGTTCACTGACTTTGTTACTTATCAGTATCTTCTGTAGACTTGTTGGCCATTTTCTTTGTTAGCATCATTAACTGCCTAGTTATGTTTCCATGAATGTTCCAAACACTTTATTCATCTATTTTAAATTTCCTGTATTACATTTGCATATAATTCAGATGTGTGGCTTTTGATTTCTTTTCTCTTGTTCCCTCCTGGATCAGCTTTGGGAAAGTTGGGAGTTTTTGGAGGTACTTTGTTGCCCTATCCTTCTCATGTTTCTAGTTTTGGTTTATTTTTTGTTTTCTGTGTTGAGGTTTGGGGTATGATTATAGTGGAAGACTTTATTGCTAGTATGAAGACCTCTTTGGTTAGTGTCTGCTTTTCAGTGATGCATTGTGGGTGTCACTAACTATAGACATTTGCCTCTATCTTAGGCTCTCACCGCCTGTTTATTTGGGAGGGGGATGTTGCAGTGTATTTGCCTCAGAACCTAGTTTTCTAGGAATGGGCTGCAATATTGCTAAGGTCACCAAAGTAATCCAAATCTTGGGATACAGAGAAACCAATTGATAGCAATGACTATGCCATCTTGGTTTAGTAATACAATGAGCAATAATCATAGCCTCAGTACAAACTGGATGTTGACATACTCTAAGAACCAATAATATACCACCCTTAACCATAGAAAAGAGATCTATGATTACAGTAGAAATTCTAGACAAGCCAAATATTGACCTATAGTAAATATCTATTAAATGGAACAGCTTTTACTAACAATAAAACAATATTTAATAGTAATAGCATGTAGTTAACTAACAATTCATAAAGCTTAGTTATTATACTAATAAAGATAAAGGATGTGAGCAGGAGGAGCATGAAAAATGTAAATTTAAAACATTAAGTAGTGGAAGATGACAGGAAAGTGAAATAAAAGATTCTATTAAGGGTAAAAGGAAATTAATAGTATTAGATAAAAGTTATCAAAAAGCATAAACAAGAAAAAAGAAAAATAGCAAACTAAGGGAAAATAAGGGGGAAAATAGAAATAGAGTAAAAAGAACAGAAAAGAAATAAAAGGGAAAAGGGTGAAAAAACTCTAGAAAGCAAGAAAAAAAAAAAAAGCCCCACAAGTCAAACAATTAAAAAAAAAAAAAAAACAAAACTAAAACAACAACAAATAAAAGAGAAAAAAAATAGGTCCAAAAAATTTCTCTGTATTTCCAAGTGGGTGGTTTCCTTCCAATATCTGCAGTATTGGAATCTGTCAAGTCATGTCCTCTCTGCCCAACCTGATAACGTGGGTTTCTGAGGACCCAAGGTGGGAAACCCCAGGCTGTGGCACCCTTCCAAACTGAGGCACAGTCCCATTCATGTTAGTAAATGGGAAAGGAATCAGGCCACTGCTTTCCACTGGAGGGAGGCAGCAGGCTGAGAGCGCAAGCAGATCACTGGACGCAACACCATCAGCCTTCAGATCCAACCACCTCTGAAAACCACAGCTGCTAGGCCTGGCTTCCCACCATGGGGTGGATGGTCCACTGGCCTGAGCTTAAACTTCTCCAGGGACCTATGTCTGGCCCTCAGCCTCTGGTTGTTGGTCACCCATGGCGTCTTTCACACAGTAACTGTAATAGGGTAACACTCAAAATCCTGAGGTGAAGCTGTAGAGTGGTTGTTCTTAGGCTGTGTCCCACACATTCAACTCCTTTCCACAAATGGTGCCTGAGTTCACTCTGTCTGGCAATATGGCAGCCTTGCTGCATTGTCTCTTCTTCAACTCCATTCTACTGTGCAGGAGTCACTCTCTGAATAAAACCTCACAGAGTTTTTGCAGTTTACATTGGGTCTATTATTTTTCCATAGAGTTGCCAACTCTCTGGAGCTTCCCTTCTCTCTTGGGACAGTGGCCTCCTGCTTGACCAGTTGGTTGGTTGGTTGGTTAGCACCTCTGTGGCCCTGTACTGAGGAGAACCAAAATGCAGAGGTGACTAGGAGCTGATGGTTTGATGTGGCCAGGCCATAGAATGCCTGGCATGGAGTTGCCTGGAAGCTGGCACTGTGAACTCAGCTGCGCTCCAGCACATTGCTGCCGGCAACTCATACCATTTTTCTGTGCTGTGAATAACAAAATTCTTTGTCTCTGACCCAAAGGATTTGTTTCTTTTGCCACATGAAACTCAGCATGCAAGTAGGGTAAAAATATCAGGCTCTTTTATGGCTTTTGTTTAATTAAGATAGCCAATTTTCTAGTAATTTACATAGGTACTTATAAGTAGTATTGGTTTGTAATTTTTCTCTGTTATGTCTTTACTAAGTTATTACCTTTATGTTATTGCTAAAAGGAATTTGTAAGTTTTCCAATGCTTTTCTGTGCTGAAACAGTACCTACGATGTGCATACTCTTCCCTGAAAGCTCTCAAAAGACAAGCCAAATAGTTCTGACTTAGTAACTTTGTGGGTATTAATTCTTGTTTCAATTTTCTTCTCCAGACAAAGATCTATCCAGGTTTATTGCTTCTTATTGAGTTTATTTTAGCCATTTATATTTCCTCAGAAAATCAAATAAATTTTAAAATTTGACAGTATGTGCTATTGTCTTATAATTTTAAGTGCCTGTCATATCTAAAGTTATATGTAATTTTTCATTTCATATATGTGTTGTTCTAAATTCTCTTTCTAAATTTTTTTGGACTTGGTGGATATGCCAGAAGAAATGCTATTATTATTATTATTATTGTTATTTGTGGTACTGGATATTACACAGGACTTTCACAGTGAACTACATCCCAGTCCTTTTATTCTGAAACAGGGTCTTGCTAAGTTGCTCTGTTGCACAGAGGCTGGGCTCAAACTAGCAATCCTCCTGCTCCTCTCGGCCTCCTAGAGTGCTGGGATTATTGGCTTGTACCACTAAACCTGGCTTGCTTTCATTGTTTTTGTTTTTATTTCTTTCTGATTTGGAAAGGGGTTTTTACTTTTTAACATTTTAAATTTAATTACATTTACTTCTTTTATTTGTGTTACTTCTGCTAGAATAAAAAAGTGTATACATTTGCTTTTCCATTGAATAATTAGTTCTATGTTGTAAGATTTGATATGTACTATTGTAATTATTTTCTAGTTTATGATAATTTTTATCTTTTTTCATCTGATGGACATTTGTACATATATTTCCTAATTTACAAATGAACTATTTCCCTGTTGTTAGCTGTTGATACTATTTTCTAGTTTATTTCATCATAGTTACAGAATGTGTGCTGTCTACTTTTCCTTTATGCAATTTTATCAAAATTCTATTTTTAACCAATCATACAGTAAATTTCTAAAATGATTCCAGAGATGTTTGAAAAGTATATGGACAAACTTTGAATTATAAAAATTATGTCATTCAAAATTATTTGTTAAACACAAAAATCAATAGCATTCCTGTACACAAACAACAAACAGACTGAGAGAGAAATTAGGGAAGCCACACCTTTCTAATAGCATCTAAAAATGAAATACTTAGGAAGCAATCTAATGAAAGAAGTAAAAGATCTATACAGTAAAAATTATAGTACTCTGAAAAAAGAAATCAAAGAGGGTTTCAGAAAATGGAAAGATATTCCTTGCTCATGAATAGGAAGAACCAACTTTGTGAAAATGGCCATACTTCCAAGATTGTACAGAATCAATGCAATCCCAGTTAAAATACCATTAGTATATCTCACAGATCTAGAGAAAACATTCCTAAAATTCACCTGGAACCAAAAGAGGGCTAAAATAGTAAAAGCAATCCTGAGAAACAAAGAAAAGGCAGGAGGCTTCACAATTCCTGACTTGAAATTATACTACAAAGTTACTGTGATAAAATCAGCATGGTACTGGTAAAAAAAAAAAAACAGACCTGAAGATCAATGGAACAGATTAGAAGCTGCAGACAGAACTACAAACACACTGAGCCACCTTATCTTTGACAAAGGGACCAAACATGTTAACTAAAAGAAAGATAGCCTCTTTAATAATGGTACTTGAAAAACTGGCTTCCCACATGCCAAAGACTAAAACTAGACCCATGTGTATCACTATGCACTAAACTAAAGTCAAAATAGATCAAAGATCTAAATATTAAAAGGGAAACACTAAACCTGCTGGAAGAGAAAGTAGGTAAAAATCTAGAAGACATAAGGGTAGGCAGAATTCGTGAACAAAAACCAAATTGCATGGGAAATACTTCAAAGAATCAACAACTGGGATCTCATGTTATTGAAGAGTTTTTGCACATCTAAAGAAATCCCAATAAAGTAAAAAGAAAACTCATGAATTGGCAAAAAATTTTAACCAATTGCCCCTCACATAAAGAACTTCTATCTAGAACATATAAAGAATTTTAAAAAGTCAGGCCCCCCAAATTCAAAGACCCAATCCAAAAATGGTATCTGAGACGAATACACACTTCTCAGATGAAGAAATACTAGTGGTGAATAAATATGAAAATATGTTCAACATCATTAATCATTTGAGAAATGCAGATTAAAACAACACTGAGATTCCATCTCAGCCCACAGAGAATGGCTATCATCAAGAAATCCACCAATAACAAATGTGGAGAGTCTGTGGGGAAAAAGGAACCCTTCTCCTCTGCTGGTGGGAGTCTAGATTGGTAGAACCACCATGGAAATCATTTTGGAGATTCCTCACAAAACTAGGTTTAGAAGTCCCAACCCTGTTCCCCTTCTGAGTATTTTCCCAGAAGAATTCAAAATATCATACCACAGTGATATATGTGCACTCATGTTTATAGCAGCACAATTTGCCGCAGCTAAATCTTGGAAACAACCCAAATACCCACCAACAGAGGAATAGACAAAAAAGATGTGGTATTTTTCTACAATGGAGTATTACTCCGCTATAAAAAAGATAAACTCTAGGCTTTTATAGGTAAATGGATGCAACTAGAGACTATACTCATAAGTGAAATAAATCGGACCCCCATGTGTAAACATTGTATGTCTCCCTAGTGTAAGAACCTGAAAGAGTAAATAAAACCAAAACGTACAATAGATAATATGAAAGAGAAAGAACTTGCTCAAAGGAAGGAACAACTGGGATGAGAGAAAGAAGAAAAAGAAAGGAAGGCTATATATATGGATAGTTGGGATAACTGTACTGCTAATGTCTGATGGTTTATTGAAAGGAACAGTTAATGCTTGAAATTTTTTATATTTTGACCAATTTTGCCTTCTTATATCTGGTAATCTGAGCAACTGCTTTGAAAACAACAGTATGCAATATAACAACCATTGGTGAATTCCTACCATCTTTCTGATGAAACTCTATCATCTTTAATTTTTTTTAAATAATTATTTTAAAATTTTCTTTACTAGAGTGGTCTAAACAGTCTTCCATTCTTACATTTGGTAATCTGAGCAACTTCGTTGAAGATACCAATATGTAATATAACAACCACTGTTAATTCCTATCATTTTGTCTTGAAACCCTGTATTATTTTTAATGTTCTTGCTTTGTTTTGTTTATGTCTGTGATGTTGGCATTTTGCTATTATTCTCTTTTTTACTACTCTCTTTAAAATAAAAAAAGACATTTTATTCAATAAAAGATTTTCTTGCCTGAAAAAAGCAAAATTACTCATTAAATCTGTTATATTTCAGGGCTACTTCATTTATCAAGAAATAAAAACACTGTTTGAAAGTCTGAGATATGAAATTTTTAATTTCTCTTAGCATATTGAAGAACTGTGTGCTTCATATGGCTTAATATTAGTTGTTAGGTACATCATGGTTCTTACCTATTATATGTACTTTTATTGTGAAGTCTAAATTTTGTATTCACTGTAAATTTGCATTCTCTTTTCACTTTTTTAGTTTTTGAGACAAGCTCTTGCTATGTAGTCCAGGCAGGCCATGAACTTGTGGCCATCCTCCTGCCTCACCCTCCCGAGTACTGGGTTTACAGGTGTGCCTCACCACTCCTGGCATTTTTTTTTTTTTTTGTCTACTTTTGTGTTATGAATCTTTTTATTTAATTGCCAATATTTTAACTTTTAATTTATATATACATATAATTTTTAATACAGTATATAGATTTAATACAGTATATACATATATAGATGGATATTTTTCTTAACCCAATTTGAGAATCTTGATCTTTTAATAATGAATTTTAATTTCTTTATATTTATTTTCATACCAGACTCGAAAGTTTGTGTCTTTTTTCTCTGTCTGTCTGTGTCTCTGTCTCTTTCTCTCTCTCTCTTTCTCTTTTTCTCCATTGCTGTTGCACCTTTTCCTTGTAATACACTAGAGTTTCTTTGGATATTTTTTACTTATGATTGGAGTACTTGCCTGAAATTTTAATTAACATATGTAATCCTATATTTCTCTAATCATTCCAAGAATGAAACAATCTCTTGACCTTTTACTTTGTTAGATGATGAAATTAGCATGCAGCAGATATTTTCTTATTATCTATGTTCATGAAAAAATAATTTTGTTTTCATATGTTTACCATAGAATAGGCCTGAGATCTTTGCTTAGTTTTAGGAGCTACCCGTTACAGCTAAAATTACAGAAATGCTGTGATGGAATTTTAGATCTTCAACATCATCCAGTCTAAATGCATTATAGTAATAAAACCACAGAATTTAAAAGATTTGCTCTAGGTGCCTAAACTAATCGGTAGCAGTGTTAGATCTAGAACACAGGTTTCTTGGCCACAAATCTAGTGTACTACTAGCAGTTGTGCCTGTGAACAACCTTGAAGTTATGTAGGGCTAGGGAGAAGTGTGTAAAGGGAGAGAGCTCTGAAGCAGACAGAAAAGAAAAATGGAGGGGAAAGAGAGTATTAAAGAGGAGATAGCGTTGCTGTCCATAGAAATATCCAACTAAAATACAGGCTTTCCCTGCCTGCCTCTGTCACTCAAAAGGGGTTTGGACTTGGTAAAGCAACGTTCTGATGTGATAATAAGTCTTAAGAAGACTTAGTTAGGCCTCTTTGGGGTATTTGGCTGCTTCTGTGCTCTGGATTTTCCTTCTGTTCCCTTTGATTGAATTGTAATAAGAAGCCATCTGGTGAAATATTTTGGACTTAGGTTGATGTGTAACATGCAGAACACACTGGTTTTAACACTGAATACCCAGCCTCCAAATAAAAGAGAAAATAAAGGATACCATTGTAGTCCAAATAGCATCACATTTTAATGGATTCTGATTGACATAAAGAAGCTGGTCAATTATATTTTAGCCCAGAAACAATTTTTGGGAGGAATATCAGCTTAGAAAATCTCTGGCATGAGGAGATAGAGCATCTTTTCTTCCCAAACTCCAGCATTTCCAAACTAAGCACGGTAGATATAATAGAATGTACCCCGTGGGAGGTCGAGGAGAGTTGAGCTGCAGTTCAGCTTCCATGAACATGGATACCCCGTCTGGTCCCTGTGTCTTCATATGACCCTCTGAGCAGAACACCAAAGTAGATGTTCATTTCTGTAAGACCCAGTTTACCAGTAGGTTTTGTTGTTATTGTTTCATTTTCTTTTTTTTAAAAATAATAATTACCTGCTGGATTATTGAAATTCAGAGATCGAGATTGTATAATTTCTAAAGCTTATGTAGAAGGGTTTCCAGGTGTTTTTAAGGATTACATTGCCCTTGTCCATTTCTCCCCTTTCACCACATTCCTCTTTCTGCCAAGGAATTCAGTGTGCTTGCAGACTGTAATTAAATTATCATCAAACATTGTGTAGACTGTATTATTAGCTCCATCTTTAGGGTAACACTTAAAAGAGAATTACTCAGGATTGCAGCTCTCTTTATATTGACAAATGCCCTATGTGCACTTACTTGTTGGTTCATAGCCCATGTGCCTACGTAACCTTTGATCCTTTGGTAAATATTTGCTGAGATGATCCAGGTGAAAATCATGCTTTAAAATATGACCTCTTTCTTTCTGGCTGGTGGTATCCTTTGAAGTATGACTTCAGCTGCAATGGACAATGGTCAATAGCTACAACTCATTTCTTCCTACTGGGTATTACTGTGTTTGCCTTTGGAACCTCTCCAACGCATTTACTTCTTCATGTTCAATTTCACTAATTGTTGTGGAATCATGTCATGCTCCCAGACCAGTAATCCTGGTTATTGGGATACAGGTTTGTTTCACATGTACTAATATCATGGGGCCTTATTGACCCTACTTTTCATTGATTTTGGGTGATTCTCAACTTGAATGTGATACCTCTACTAAATGAGTTAATTTTGTTACTTTCTAAACTTTTAACTCAGTTTTAAAATTGATACTGTGGCAGTGATATATGTGTAGCCTTGTTTATAACAGCGCAATTTGTCATAGCTATACCTTGGAAATAAACAATATGCCCATCAACTAAGGAATGGATGAAAAAGATGTGGTATTTTTATACAATGGAGTATTACTCAGTTATAAAGAAAGACAAACTCAGGCTTTTATAGGTAAATGGATGCAACTAGAAACCATACTCAGAAGTGAAATAAATCAGACCCACATGTGTGAACATCATATCGTCTCCCTAGGGTAAGAACTTGAAAGTGTCAATAAAATCTAAAAGGTACACTAGATAGTGTGAAAGAGAAAGAAACTGACAAAAAAGAACAAGTGGGATGAGGGAAAGGAGAAAAGAAAGAAGGGAGAAATATATATATATATATATACACACACACACACACAAACACACACACACAGGATAGCTAAGATAATCGTACTGATGATTTCTATTGGTTTATTGAAAGGAACAGTAAATGTTTAAATATTTTCTGACTGATTTTGCATGCTTATACCTGGTAATCTGAACAACTAATTTGAAGACAACAATATGCAATATAACAACCATTGTTGAATACCTGTCATCTTGTTTTGTGAAATTCTGTATCATATCTTATTTTTTTTTACTATTTTTATTCTCTTTAAAGTAAAAAAAATTTTTAAAAATTTGAAATTGAAAAAAAATTGATGCTCTGGTGACAATATGCTTTTTTTTTTTTTTTTTTTTTTTTTTTTTACAGGGAAACCATTTGCAAATATGTTTTCCCCATCTATACACCCATAACAATGTGTGGTCAAGAAAGTCAGAATTGGCTCGTTATGGCTCTGCCTTATCAGTGAGCTTGCTGCCTTGTGCAGAGTATCGTACAATGTACACTGCACAAAGAAAGCCATGACACAGGCTCTGGTCATCCCTGTGGTGTCAGAGAATGGTAACTTTGCTAGCCCTGAAAAGGAGTCTGAAGTAGTGATTTCCTAACTTGATGGAGCACCTGTGAAAGCTGAAGAGTGTTCACAAAATACAGACCCTCTAGCTTCAACCTGATCAATTGAATCAGAATCCCAGGGGGCCTGTAGTCTGAGTTTTGAAGCAACTCTGTAAGCAGTAGCTATGCTGTTGGATCTATTGTGGAAGGAGCCCTTGTTCTGAAGGATGTCAGGTGCTGTGTGTGTGTGTACACGTACATGTGTCTGAGGTACTAAGAAATAACACATCAGAATAAGAAGAAACCTGAGCTCATCTCTCACTTTATGAGAAAGATACAGAGGTCTTTGTGCGTTAAGGTATATGATTAAGTGCACAGTCAGTCAGTGGAAAATTGTGAAAAACAAAGGAAAACAAGAATCAGTGTGCTGACTCTTAGTCTAGATTCATTTTTTCTAAGCTATCTTTGATAGTTTTATGAAGTACTACCCTTTACAAGTTCAATATTTTCCCCAGGAGAGGAAATATAAGTATATTCCTAGCCTAAACATTAGAGGGTAAAGTAGAATTTGAAAAACAATGAGCTGACTCAACACTGAAGTTTCAGTACACAGATACCTGACAAATGTTAGCTAGGTAGTGAAAAAGTCACCTGTGGCCGAGGTTGATCATGAACAGGCTGGTGTACATAGAACACTGTGAAATCAGCCCAGGATTTGGAATTACATGAGCATACGAACAAATCCTGACACAACTGTGGGATTCTGGCCAATCCCAGTCCTCAGTTTCTGGGTCTATAAAATAGGTATAATTCCCTCTTTTCATGGTTGTTGTTAGATGAAGGAAAACACCATGTGAATGGCGTCTGATGCTTGGTAACTAGTAATTGATCTCTCGTTTATTGAATGCCTCTTAAATGCCAGGCACTTGATGGCTTATTGAAACTCACACTGACCCCATGAGTGTTCAGAGCTGTCCACTGCCTGCCTGCGGTTATGGAGTATTAAGAAGCTGAGACTGGAGTTCTCCCAGGCTGCGTTTGCCATGCTGTCTTTTGAGTAAATGACAGGTATCATGATTTCTTCCTCCTCACTCAGAAGCTTGTACCATTCAGTGGTCAGGCATGTGGCTCAGGCATTACACCCAAGGAGCTGGATGCCCCTCCCTTTCCAAAAATGTCATCTGTGTGACCTTGAGTGCTTCCTTACAGTCTCTTATTTCTAGATTTCCTTATTAGTAAAATGAAGCTGATAATAATAGTTTTCAGGGTTGTAGTAAGAAAGCCCGGTAAACTGTCAGTACTTGCATGGCTTTTTACCCCCCAGCAATGAATGCTGGGTCTCATCCCAGCCAAGTTGTGAAACCTTGTACTAAAAGGTTATTCTCTGATTTCTTTTTAGCTGTTTCCCTGAATCGAAGGCACTATTGCAGTAGAGGTGTTTGCCTTACTTATGTCTTCAAGTTCCTCCTGTCTGGGCTTAGCTTTCTCTCTAGCAGGTAGTAGATTCTCTCAGGTTTCATGGCCCTGAAAACCTCTGAAGCTCATGAGCCGAAGGGGAAGATGGGCCCGTGTTTGAATAGCATCTTACCGCACACTTTCCATGTGTTTGGCACATATGCTGATAGAGGAAGGAGTTCTGACCGCTCTGCAGAAAGGAGCCTGGTTCCTGGGAGGCACTGAATGGCAGCGGACATCTCTGAACGCTCCTGGGGTCAGTGTGAGTTTTAATAATCTGTCAAGTGCCGGGCTTAGAGGGTGAAAGCAGATGCAGTTAGTGATACCAGTGCGTGTGTACGTGTGTGTGTGTGGATGTGTGTGTGGATGTGCATGTGTGTTTGTGTGGTTAAGTGATTTGAACTTCCTTTTTTTTTTTTGGTTTTTCTCCGGTACTGGGAACCGAACTCACGACCTTGCGCTTGCCAGGCAGGCACTTTGCCGCTGAGCTAAATCCCCAGCCCTTGAACTTCCTTTTTGATATTAAAGACAAGAAAAGATGTTCATGGTGGTGCACATCTGCGATCCCAGCACTTTGGGAAGCTGAGGCAGGAGGAAAACAAATTAGAGCCCAAGTGGGCAACTTAGAAACTTAGCGAAACCTCATCTCAAAAACAAAACAAAACAAAACAAAAAAAACTCTATAATTTTACTTTTTAGGGGGAAATAATTTTTTTCATTAAAAACGTGAAACATCACTTACTAAAATTTATCTCAGGAACAAGAAGTCTGACAAGTTTTCCTCACAGAAGCAATGCACAGGTCTACTTCTGGGCCTTTATAACACTTTATTCTTTTTCACAGAACAAAATATTATAACACTCCTCGATCTCTTTCCTTTCTGCACACTTTCTGCACACATCAAGTACCAAAATGAGGCAGAACCACAGCCCAGGGGTAGTTTCTATCTCAAGCTGCTTCCTCCCTCCGCCACAAGTTTCATGTTTGATTGGGTTGAATAACATCAGTTGTGCCTTATTTATCTGCGTTAACACACATTTGCAACATGTTAATATTGTGCTAAAATGTACTGTTGTAATTTATTAGCAAGTATCATTAAATTCAGTATGGAATTCAGTCTATATTTGCAAGACAGCAAATTTATATACCTGTAAATGCCTGGCTGTACAGAAGAAAGGTATATAAGGAGCTGAATGTACGAAATTGATATAAACAGCAAAAATGATGTGATTATTTGAATTGCAAAGAGAAACTTCACCCTTAAGTCTTTCTTTAGAAATAATAATAATGTCTTACATTTGCATGACAGGTAAAGCTTTACAGATGCATTTCACATACATTATCTTCTTTGCTCCTCAATACTCCTATGAGCTAAGTGGGTTAGTTACTATTACCTGGGTGCTTTTATGAATGAGCAAAACAGAAAGTGGCCTTAGTGCATTTGAAATATAATTTTCTTTACAAAAGTTCACCTCATCCCCCCCTTCAAAAAGTGCAATCCATTGTGAAAAATATGCCTACCTTCTTTTACTCATAGATGTGCATGATTAGTTCTGTTTCTATGTAACAAATTACCCCAAAACTGAGTGGTCTAAAACATCATTTTACTACTTTACATTGTTATTTTAAAGCATTTTACTATTTTTTTGGTCAACAAGTTAATATGATTCAGTGGCATAATTGCTGTGTTTCCTGTGGAGTCTCCTGAGGTCACTAGGGAATACTCCTCTGTGAGCTCCAGAGCTGACCTGGAGATCCCAAGACGGCTTTATTCATGAATGTAGTGCCCGGATGAGGAACCTGGAGTATCAGCTTGGACACCTATGCTGAGTATTTGCAAGACGGGATCAGAGCAGTTGGGAACTTAGGGTTTATAAAGACAGTGGTTCATGAATTACTCAGCTATAAAGAAAGATAAACTCGAGGGTTTTATAGGTAAATGGATGCAAGTAGAGACCATACTCATAAGTGAAATAAATCAGACTCGCATGTGTAAACATCGTATTGTCTCCCTAGTATAAGAAACTGAAAGTAAATAACATCCAAAAGATACAATAGATATTGTGAACCACAGAAACTGCTCAAAAGGAAAGAACAACTGGGATGGGAGAAAGAAGAAAAGAAGAAAAGGGAAATGTATATATAGCTATATCTATATCTATATCTAGATATATCTATATCTAGATATAGCTAGCTATATTAAATTTAGATATAGATACACACACACACACACAAGATAACTAAAATAATTGTACTACTAATTTCTACTAGTTTATTGAAAGGAAGAGTTAGTGCTTATATTGTCTGATCAATTTTGCATGCCTATATCTGGTAATCTGATCAACTACTTTGAAGATAACAATATGCAATATAATAACCATTGTTAATTTACTATCATCTTGTTTTGAAATTCTGTATCATTTTTATTCATTTTTATTCTCTTTAAAAAGAACGAAAGAAAGGAAGGAAGAAAGAAAGAAAGGAAGGAAGAAAGAGAAAGAAAGAAAGAAGCAAAGAAAAAAAAAGAAAGAAAGAAAGAAAGAAAGAGAAAAAGACAGACAGTGGTCCAAGAAAGCCTAAGTGGAAGTTGTCACTCAAGGTCTAGGACTCAGTGATGACAAACTTTTTAGAGCTTTCAGTGACACAAACAGTGCACTGTGGCACACACGTGTGCCATAGGTTTGCCACCACTGGTGTAGGCCCAACAACCAGCTCAGTATCACTTCTGCCCTGTTCTCTTGATCAAAGCAAATCATGAAGCCCATCCAGAGTTGAGAGGAGGGGACATATTCCCTATCTCTCGATAGAAAGGATGCCAAAGTTTTGTTGCCATTTTTAATCTGTCACAATCCCTTGTCCATGCAAGAATACACTCCTTCTCTCTGAACCTTCCAGGTGCTCATCTCATAGCATCAGCGCTCAGGGGCATCAGGCTTAGGGTCAAGATCCAGGCTCTTGTCATTCAGATCAAGCTTGAGTATGAATGTAGCTCTTTAAGTATGTTTGTCCGCCTGTGGTTCCTCTCACCCGGTGAACTAGAGAAATAAGTTTGTTAAGATAGTGGTAAAGTAAATGCAATAGTCATTTTCATTCAAAAATGGAGGGAGTAGAAATCACTAGTTTGGCATTTCTAAAATCTTGCTCCCAATAGCTGACTTTTTTTTTCTGATTTTCCAAGACAAGGTCTAGCTATGCAGTTCAGGCTGGCCTTGCACTCACTATGTAGTCCAGGCCAGCCTCAAACTCATGGTGATCCTCCTGCTTCTGTCTCCTGAGTGCTGGGATTATAGGCACGCACCACCATCCCTGACCACAGCTGACATTTTTTATTTGATCTGTTCTTCCTAGGAATTATGTGACAATATAATAAAATAATATACACATTATATGTATATATTTAAAATAATTATATAAACACACATTATTCATATAATTAACATAATTTAATAGTTTGCTTTTTAGTTCATCTGTCTCTATTTATAGTATATCATGCATGCCCAAAATAAATCATTTGGCATTTTTGGCATTCCTTCCAGAAACTGAAAGCCAGTCAATTCTGCCTCTTCACTGGGTATATACCCTGTTGTCCAGGTTACTGCAGGTAACAATATTGCCACAATTTCTGCCACTCTATAACTAGAGTCACATTTCCTCTAGCCTTCAAATAGCAGTCGCTGTATTATATTCTAAGCAGTCACCCACAGATTCCTCTGGCTTCCTCCGCTCTCATGAGTACTACCTTCAAGGATTTTCCAGCTTCTGTCTTCCTGGTTTCAAAGTTGTGGCTTTAGGTGCTTGTTGTGGCAGCACTCCACTCCGGGTATCACATTCCATTCCCCTCATCTGTTGGTATATAAGAAATTATTCTAAAACATGGTATTTTATTATTTGGGAATCAGTCCTAGATAGTTCAGTTGGGTGATTCTTCACTCAGTAGTCTTGGGCTTATGGGTAGGCTTGTCTGGCAGGTCAGGATGCCTGCAGTTATCTGACACCACCACGGCAGGTTCCAGTGTTTGACTGGAAGGTGGGCCCAACTGGGACTCCTGATGAAGTGTCTACCCATGACCTCTCTAGTAGAGCAGCAGGGCAGTAGGAACTTTTAACAGTAATCCAGCGATCTCAGAGACAGTGTTTTAAGAGATAGGAGGTAGAAATTGCCAATGTCCTAAGCCCTAGAACTGGAATCAGACCGAGCTTCACTTCTGCTATATTCTATTGGTCAAACAGTCACAGAGTCCACCCTAATTCAAGAGCATGGGGTACAGCCTAAATTTGTCTATGGATTTAAAAAACATTTAATTTTTCATCCTAAATTATTTGCTGGTACACGGCTGTCTGGCTCAGTGTACTAACTCAGCACTGCTTGGTCAGAGTTCTGATTCCATTTCCCCCATTGTTGGCTGTGTTTTAACTGAGCCCAATAACCTTTGGGTTTTAGTTTTCATACTAGATAATATGGGGATGGTGAGAGCTGTTGGCACTCATGGATTACAGGGAGGTTATGCTTTTTCAAAAAAAATCAGTATTCAAAAAATGCACTCTAAAATGCTCTAGGAAGTAGAGTAATAAATTACCATAACTAATTGGACCATTACCAATTCATCACATTTTTATATTGAAGGAGAAAATTGGGTCTTAATATCTTATAGGATCAACAGGCCCACAAAGGAATTCTGGTGCACACACAACCCTCACACCACAAACATGCAAATCCACAATTTAGCACACTTTCTCTCTGTGTTTCCTGCACCAGGTGATGTATGTTTTCTCACTGTATCTTTGCAACACCTTTTTGAGGTGGGTGCTGTTATTAACATCTGAATCTTGTTTTGTGAAACATTTTTGTTCTGGATTTTAAACTCTCATACATCCTTTGCATATTTATACATAATACATCTTAAAAGAATCTAATGAAAACTTTAGTAGAGTCTGTAGGGGTTTTTAAAAAAATTCTATGAAAATTGTCCTATTTAATTTTATATGAGTATTCTCACAAAATGAGATAAAAGCAGATCTATGAAGATATCAAAATGATATAACCAGGGGAAGATAAAAAATAAAAGGAGAGAAATTAGCAGAAGCTCGTTTAACTTACAGAAGCCAGAAGGAAGATGGGGGTGACTTTTACAGTAGGAGGGAGATGGGCTGGAAGCCAAAGATGAGTTGTGAACCTTGAGAAGTTTCTTGCCTCCTCTAAAGTTTCCTTTGGTGTCTCATGAGTGGGTGGAGCCAGATGACCTCGAAGCTCATATTGACTTTAATAGTCTCTTGTGACTCAGAGAAAGGGTGACAGAACACTAAATTCAGTAAATAAATCTGCCTACTAAGGAAGTGATGGTGTGGATTAGAGACTAGGATTAGAAAATGATAAGAGAAAGAGATAAGGGTATGGAATTTTGACCTGGAAAGTAAAAATTAGTTGAATGACCGTGGAGCCTGGGAAAATGGAAAGAAAACAGCAAAGAAGAAAATCAATATAAAACATAATGCTAAGCTCAGACATCAAGAAGATAATTTTCAAAATGTTTGATGTATTCTTTCATCAAGCATTTATTGAGTTTCCTAAGCATCTTGCCTTATTTTAGGTGTTTAGGGTATAGTTGCTTTAAAAAGATCTCTTCCTTCACAGAGCGCACTTTCTAGGTTGGGGAATTCAAGCAATAAATAGGCTAAGTCAGTAAAATATATGGTATGCTGGATGATGATAAGTGCTTAGCAGAGGACTAACGGACAGGGGATCTGGATAAAGCACGCAGCACCAGGCGGACTGGCCCAGGAAGACTTCACTGAGCAAAGATCTGAAGAAAGCGTGTGAATAAGTTATGATTATTTTGCTTCCTATGTCAGCGGTGAAGTGAAAGCACTGAGAAGAACAGTCCAGGCAAGGGGAATAGCAAGGGCAAAGCTTCAGAGGTGGATGCATGCCTGACATACTCAAGGAATGGCTAGGAAGCCAGGACAGCTGCAGTGGGATACATGAAGAGGCGGGAGTAGGAGGGGAGGTGAGAACAAAGGCTTTGGAAGATGTTACATAGAGGGTGCCATATGACAGACTTGAATATGATAATTTTGCTACTGTTGCAACATAGACTAATGAGGGCAAGGATAGAAAAAGGAAGAGCAGTGAGGATGCTACTGCACTAACCCAGGTAGGAGATGATGGTGGTTCATACTAGGATGGTAGCAGTAGAAGCAAGTAGGGGTCATGAGAGTCTGGTTTTATTTTGAAAGTGGAATCAACAGGATTTGCCTGATGCTCAGTATGTAGTGATAAGAAAAGAGGAATCAAGGAAATGTTAGGGTTTTGAATTGGAGTAAGAATTAGCAGTTGCTGAGATGCGAAGCACCGTGAAAAGGACAATTTTGGTGCTGGTGTGTGACTAGTAAGTTTAGTTTAGATATGTCAACCATTGGATCACTGTTAGGGATCCAGTCCATGCCTGGATCATGTGTCATGGATACCTGATATGGGATTTACAGGACAGTCAGGCTGCAAGTGAAAATTTATTATAGCCACGGCACTGGATGAGCTTCCAAGGAAGTAAGAATAGATAGAAAAGATACCAAGTCCGGGGACAGTATGGGCACTGAAACAGAGATAAGAAACATCAAGGGAAACAAAGAGATCAGAGAATTAGGAGGGAAATGAAATAAGTAGACAGTCTTGGAATCCCAGTTAAAAAACGTGTTTTCAAGGAAGAGAGAGGGATCATGTCCAAAGTTTCTGACCTTTGGCACCTTGATGAGAGTGGCGCCTACAGAGCAGTGCAGGTGGAATCTGATTGGACTGAGGTCAAGAAAGAATAGGAGGAGAAAAATTGGAGACGGATGATATAGATGCTCCTTCAAAGAATTTTACTCTCAGGAGGATCAGAGAAAGGGGAATAGCTAGACAGTAATCATAGTAAAGAAAGTTTTAACAATATATGAGAGATGAAATGTTTGACTGTTGATTAGGGTGATCAAATAGAGGGAAACATTGATACAGAAGAGAGAAGAAAAATTTTCTGGAGCAATGTCCTTCAGTAGATGAGTGGGATAAGATTAGTGACCGGGGAAGGAATTGTCTTGACATTGCACACGGCTAGGAGAGAAGGCTGAACAAATCACCATAGGTCAAAGTAGGAGGGGAGACGTGACGTGGGGAGCTGAAGGAAGTTTGAGTGGTGCCACTTTCTCAGGGAACTAGGAAACAAAGCTACGAGCCCAGGATGTGGACAGCAGAGGTGTTTGGAAGTTTGAGAAGGGAGGAGTAGATATGAAAGCTAGGAAAGAGCTATTCAAGGGAATAAGCGAGTTAATGGTCTAGGGAAATACAGTCTGACTGCTGGAAGTTGAGAACACATCATATAAAGTTTCCTAAACTTACTTATAACTCATCTTTCTAAAATGGTATTCTCAGACTGAGTTACTTAAGGCTGATCATTCTGTAACTGGGATCCTTAGAGTAAGCCGTTCCTTGCAGTGTCAACTGAGAAGTGAGGAGAAAAATCTAGAAACAAAGAAAGGCCCTGAGATGCAGCTGACGGAACATAACCATGTCTTCTGGAAACCCACTGATATTCTTGGGATTTTTTTTCTGCCTTTGTCATTTCTGCTTCCATGGTTCCCATCCTTGTCTGTGCTAGACTGGTCATGGATCGGATTCAGGGGACACATTCACTTTCTGTACCAGGGTTTGTTTTACTTCTGTGTTGGTCAGCTTGTTCTGTAATAGTTTCCAGTAATGAACTCAGACCTTGGCGGCTTATAGCAATCAGGGTTGGTTCTTTCCTTTGTTCCATGTTGGGTGGAGGTCAGTCCCACACATCTTCCTTCTGAAATTGAGGCTGAAGGAATACAATTCACATATGAAACATTCTATGCGCTGAGCAGTAAGAAAAGAGCAGTGGTGAAATACACGGTGGCTCTCGAAGTTTCTGCATGGAAGTAGTAATTGTCGCTTCTGATCACTTTTCATTGGCCAAATCAAGTCACATGGTCCAATTTGATGTCAATGGGATGAGAAAGTATAAGCTTCTTTTTGGAAGGAAAACAAATAATTTGGAACAATCACATAATTAGCCACAACCTTTTCCAGGTGTAGCAGGAAAATCCATTCTCAAGCAACATAATGGGGCAAATTACCTCTTCCCAACCATGATTGACATTTAGCCCTCAGGGGTAACCTCAGGGTGATTAGACGCTTGGTCTGAATTTCTGGGTATAATTTTATGTCTGGCCCTGTGGGTTATTTAGCTTTAGAATTTAGAAAATACCTTACCATCAGGGAAGCAGGTCACGTATTTCATCATATACATTATAGATATGGTATTGTAACAGTAAAAGCAACTATGTTAAATTTTACACAGTGCATCTTACAAGCTGGAAGAGCAAGCCCCACCCAGGCCAATCTTTGGAGACCTTAAGTTCTACAGAACAATTTTATAATATTAAATGATAATAGCAGAAATAGCTCTGCTTGCAACTTAGAAAAATAAAAATCCAGAGATGGTGGAGAATTCTGCCTTCATTTCTTGCCTAGCAGGAAGATTTTTATAGCTTGACAAAGAGCATTTTTATTTCTTCAAGACGCTCAGTAACCAAATCTTGAGCCTGTAGTAAACAACTTCCTGTGCCCGGAATGGCACCCTGCACAAAGCAGTGGGTTTGGCCTGGGATCTGCCTGGCCATGGCTTAGCCATAGTTTCACAGAGATGAGCAACAAGACGAGCAGTGAAGAGTGGATGACTGACATGGATGCCTGGTATGGTGGTTTAAAAGTTTCTGTGGTTTCTCTGCTAATACAAAAGGGGTCAGGTCTCCTGTTGATTGTCCCTTAGTTGCATTTTAGTGAGTCTTTCCCCTTTTTGTTTATGAGTATGTGATTCTCACAGCTGACAAAGGACATTCCAAGAACTTAGTTACTGCCCAAATAGTGTACTGCTGTGGGAATTTCTCCTCATAGATTCGTCCAATGACCCTGCTCTGGAGAAAACGCTCAGGTAATACATTCCCAGTGGTAGCTCAGTTCCCCTCAACTCACCACTGGTGCCCTCATTAGGGTGTTTTTCTTTCTTCAAGAATTTGTTTTCAGTCCATCTCAGTCTCCCACCACAGTGAATTTAGTGTCCATGAAGGGGACTGCGGAGCTGTCCCCTGAGACTACCTCTGGTTTATTTTTAGTGCAGGCAGTTGGGAAAAATTATTTTCTCTCACTGACTGTACCAGGACTGTTTTAATTCTGACTTAGAATTCTGTACTTCTCACACTGGAGTGACAATGAACAGATAATCCACACCTTCACTTTAAAGATGGAGTCATCCAATTACAGCAACCATAAACAATTTGCCAAGGGTTACCCTGACACCTCCTTGTAACAGTGTTTTTCTTTGGTCTGTTGGTCTTAGGTCTTAAGATGTTTAACTGTGTAAAATTGCAAGTTAGTCTGACTAAATCGGTCAGATTGCTGGTAAAAGTCCCACTCCCTAAATCTCAATTGATCCCCTGAGCCATCCGTACTCCCTAAAATGTTATTATTACTATCAAAGTACATGCTCAAAAATTATTTCCCTTGGGAACACACATGTAACCCAGACAAAAAGATTACTTTTTTTTTTTTTTAACTCACTCACTACCCTTTGTATGAGTTACCTTGTTTGCTTCTTTCTTTTTACCTTACGTTCATTCAGCCTCATATTGAAATGCTACAATCTTCCTAGGTTCCTACTATTAGGCTGAACCACAAGAAACTGTCGATATGCACTTGTTTATGACCCGCAAAAGCAGTGATTTCATACAGTTCAAGCTAACGCATTGAATGAGGAAGTAAATTGTCAAAATTCTCATGCAGAAAAATGCAAATTATTGACCAAGTCGACTACTGCTTGGTAATATGGAATAGAGCTCAATGTGTATCCAAGCTTTAACACAATTCTTTGTAACATGGAGGGTAATTAGCATATTAAATGAGAATTTAATATTTTGGAATATTGGAAGGGAATTTAAACTTCTGATAGGAAAAAACGTGGAACCGAGATGCATACATCTATGTTAGTGTGCCAAGATTCTCTGTGTGCAATGGCCGTGACTGCTATTTGGCATGTGTAATTTGCTTAGGTCTTTGCAAAACTAGCTCTTCACTTTCTCTTACTGTCTTTCTCTCCCTCCACTTTCATGTTGAGACTTCTGAAAAGAGGCTTCCCTCACTTTTCCCACATTCTCTCTCTTAGTCATTGTATACCGCATTTGTAATCTGGTTTCTGTCCCTAACACTCCACTAAAACTGTTTTGCCAAGGTCACTAATGACCTTTGATCAACAAATACAAAACAGGCATTTCTGTCTTTATCTTATTTAATGTCCCAGTTGCATTTGATGGGATGGGCCAAGATTTGTTTCTAAATATTTCATCTCTCTCCCTGATGCGCATGGTTTATAGATGTGCTCCCGCAAACCAGATGTTTCGCCTCTTTAGGGCATGGGATCTGTGTCTTGTTCAGTTTATCTTAGGGCCCAGCTTAGTACAGGTACTGGAAGGTCCTTATCTGCATGTGTTGAATGAATGAAAGAATGAATTGGTGAATTTATGGCACTGTATTAATTATTAGTCATTGCAAATATTTAGTTTCTCTTTGTTTTAATTCCTACTTCCAGAGACTTCTCCAACTGATTCTCTTCTATGTACATTTTTAATGATGTATACCTGGCAGGGTGCCACATTCTGCTGGTTTCCATCTCAGAAATCCTACTGGATAGTTGGGGGCAAGGCATGTTAGGTGACTATGGGTTCCTTTTCACATGGCTTCCTCTAATTCTGAGCATTTAGAAATATGCTGGGCCATCAGTCATGATTTTTAGAGACTCCTATCTCATATAAAAAATAGACTTTTTTCTTTTTTTCCCCTCCCTGGGATGTATCACTTAGAGATCCAATAAAGTGTATCCAGCAAATGATCACTTGTTGCTTGCTTAGACATACGACCTGACAAAAAGAAAGAAAAAAAAATCAGAAGACTCAAGGAGAACAAAAGAAACACACAAACAGCAAACGTGGCACATGCATACACTTTATGCAAGTTTAATTTCTGTTGTTTTGGTTGGAAAACAGCTGCAGGTGTCCTCTAATTATAACCCCATTTTCGCAAATATCAACTGTCATATTTAATCTGTTATATTCACCGTATAGCCTACTGTTACAGCGCATTTCTTTCATTACAAATTTAGTAGCGGAGTTTCAAATGCTCAAGCTAACATTCAGGCTAGTCAATTAATGCATTATTTACAAGTTAAATGTTATTAAAAACAGGTTCTTAATTTGCTAATGATTTAGTAGACCCAAGGCAATATTCCAATTTTTTTTTTTATTGAAAATGGAAGAACATTTAGAACAGTTGGGGTAGGAGGGATGCTAGGGATATTTTGGCCTCCCTTGTCAGTTTCTGAATCTCCTTTCTGCTTTCTGCTTTATTGTGTGTTGTTCTGATACCCACATTAATGTCATAATACCCAGTAATGTCACGGCTGAGTAGAGAAGACTTAGGAAAAATAAAAACAGCATAAGTACTACTGTGAATGGCGGCTTTCAAAATCACCAGGCAGTTTGGAGCAACTCAGTATACATGTTCTCCTTCCAGTCCAGTGTATTTTGATTTACAGTCTCATTCTAGCAGCGCAGCAGGTTAAGAAAGTTAGAAGTCAAGGAAATTAAATGTTATTAGCATTCCACTCTTGGCAGACGGCACAGATGGGATATGTGTCTTTTCAACTACACCGAAAAACCGGAGAGTTTCTGAGGTTCTAGGGCCTGAGAATCACCACACTCATCTGGATTTTGTGCTTTGTTTTAGTTTCTGTCTTCTCTTCTGTTGGACTTAGAGTATGTTCTAAATCCATATCTTCCGTGTTTTATAATTTCACATACACTGCTTACTTATGAGAGATAGTACAGGGTGGGGAACTCATGGGTGGGTAAATCCAGTTACCCCCCAGGCACGCCTTCTTTCCAGCTGTTTTCCTGGTCCCAGCTCTTCCATTTTCTCCTGTCTGCATTCCTTCCATCCTTTTACAACTTTCTGAAAAATTAAGTTCCGCCTTTTTAATGAAACTGTGTTAAAAGTAAGTCTAGCCTACCATAATCATTCCCCTGAATTTGATTTATTTCTTCATCTGATTATATAAATTAAAGGTGTACAACATTATGGTCTCATAAGCACAGTCAGAGTGAAGGGATTACTACCGTCAAGCAAACGAACATGTTCGTCATCTTTGCGGTAAAAATTCCTAAAATGTATTCTCTAAACAAACTTCTCATACACAGCATAGTATTATTAGCTACGGTCCTAATGTAATATACTCCCCTTTCTCAGTTCTTATTGCTATTGCTTGTAACATATAATCACTCACTCATGTATGTAGCGCTACATTTTTCTTATAGCTGTTTCTCTATAAGACAAGCTGTGGTGTCTGAGAGACCTGCTATGGATTGGTAGTGTGACCTTTAAGGCAAGTTATTTCCTTTCTGTAAGTCTCACTTTTCTCTTGTCTAAAATATAGACAAGAACCTTTATTGAGTTGTAAGACTTAGTGAGATTATGCATGTGAAGAATATAGTTAAATAGTAGTACCCCAAATAAAAAGCCAGCTCTTGCCATAATGAAATAAAACTCTCATTTCCTCTCTCCCTCCCTCTCTCTTTCTCTTTCTCTCTTCACGTAGATATGGCCTAGCACAGTTCTCTGCTCATGTTTGGCACTCAATAAAATTTAATTCCCTTTGGCACAATAAATAGGTCATAAGCATTTCTTGATTTCATTTTCATTTAAAGACAAAGTATTCTCAGGGACAAGGACTACAGTTTTTTTCAAACAGTTTAGTTTATATGGATAAATATTCCAGTATCCATACTTGGGAAATATTCTGCACATCTCAGGAAATCGGAGCACCTGGTGCCTCCTGCCCACATCAGTGACTTCAGTAAGGCACTCGTTTGATGGTTCATCCTTATTTTGCTCTTTCCATTCTCTCTACTTCTGGGATCCGTAGCCCTTTGCTGAGACTCTACTTGAATTCAAACTAAGTAAGGAAACAATTCAAATAATAAAAAAGGCAAGGCTTTACACAGTGTGTAGAGTATCAGAACTCTGACAGTTGTTGAGATACCTGAGAGATTGTCAACAGAGTAAAGCTTAGAGTGAAATTCATTCATTCACTTAGGAAAACATGTTCATTTGGAACCTGGCATGTACCACATATTCTGTGGGTTTAGGGATACATTAGTAATCAATTCTACCCTGTCTTAGTCACTTTTCTCATTGCTGAGACAAAATACCTGACACCCAAGGTTAAAGGAGTAAAGGTTTATTTAGCTCACAATCTGTGGAGGTTTCAGTCCATACATGGCTGGCTCCAAGGCAGGGTGGCACATGGCGGAGGGACAACAGTTCATGGGACAGAAGACAGAAAAAGCAACAAGAGAGGAGAGAGAGCAAGAGACAAGCCTCTTTCTGTCCATCATACTGTACGCAGTTTGCCAGGATTAGGGTGAAGTCAGTCCAATCAGTGGACTGATCTAGCAATCACCCACCCTTCATCCCAATACCCTTAATCCCAGCACTGCACTACGAATCAATCCCACACTCTAGATTCAGCCACTTCTCGTGCTCGCTTCGGTAGCACATATAGATTCAGCCACTTCTGAAAAAATCCTATGACTGCATGAGGTTTTTGGGGACATCTAGACATAAACCATAGCATACCCTATGGCATGTACTTTGTAATGAAGGACCATGCCATAAACAAGCAAATTAGCACTCAAAATCATGTCAGGGAGTGATAAGAGCTTTAAAGACAAAAATGATGGGTGCCCATTAGATTTTGTGCAGGAGATAGTGCTATTTTAGGTAGTGTGGACTGATTAGAATGAATGAAGGTTTGTCTGGAAAGGTGAGATTTGAAGAGACCTGGCTAGAACGGTAATGCCCCACCACTGGTCCACTCCCCACCCCCATCTGTGTAGCCTAGGGATGGGCTAGTAAGACAGAATCAAGATCCTGATAGTTAGAAAAGTGGAGGGAGAGGTTTCTCAGGATGCAAACTTTCAGACAGAATGGCCGGCTGCTCCAAAACAGCCCTAAAGATGTGCCTTTGCCTGAAGCTCTGTGTAAGGGCTTCCTGTAGGAAACCCTGTGGGTGCTTCAACCTTCTGTTTCTCATACTCTTACTCATCCCCTGTCTGTCCTGTTCAGGGTGTTCTTTTCTTCAGTTTCTCAAATACAAAGACTACTCTTATGTATATAACACTTCAAGTACATACATTATCTCATTTAATTCCCATACAGCTTTGACCATTAAACATTTTTATCCTTATTTGATAAGTGAGGCAACTGGGGCCACTCTAGTATTAGTAGAGCCATGATTCAAAATCAATCTTTTGGCTTCAAGTCCAATGTTTATTTTGATGCTGAGTCCACAGGCCCCATAATCCAGCTTCATTCCTTCTCCTACCACCCCACCAAAGGCAGTGACATTGATGGACTGATGATCTTTCTCCCAAAGGATCCCGGCATTCCTGCATTTTGAGCAGAACGGGATCAGATCTCAGGAAATTCAGAAGTCTAGACTTGGACCGTCTAAGGCAATCTTGTCAAGAGATCTTGACTTTAGTATTGTAACAGTTCAAGTGCTACACGTTTGGGTGTGGTGATTTCACATTAAGACATCAAGTATTTTCTGAAAGGTAATATTTATTTTTAAGTACATGTAAAGGGAGCTAATCCTGAATGTTCTTCCATTTGAGAAAACTCAAGATGAAATTTAACATAATTGCTCCTGACCCATACCACTTGGCCTACTGTGTGTCCTTTCCATGGCATCCCACTACTGTTTGGCTCCACAGTATAAGAACCTCAGTGATGGATCTGACAAATTCTGGGGAGTCCACAGGCCATTTCTTCTGTGGGGTGAGCTCTGCTGGACAGTTTATGGTGGCAGGTTGAGTGCTTCTTTTGGGTTACAGTTGGAAACTGAAACTTTTTAAAAATTTAAAAGCCAGTGTTCTATGTCAGTATTCCAAAGAATATATAGGAGGTAACTGTACTTTTAAGGAGATTGCTCTTAAGTTTTGGAAATATAAGACGATGAATGTCCATATGAGGCCATTTCTCCTGGTAGATAGGTTGACAAGGCTGAACATTTTAAAAGGTTCTTTTTTGGGAAACAAAACACTGCAACTAATATTTTTAATCCTTACAATAATGCTGCATAGGGTAAATATTTTTCCAGTTCCCATTTTATGCTTCAGTGGCACTTTCTATTTCTCCTTCAAAACACTTTGTGGTCTTGTAATTATTTAATAAATTAGTTGTTATAATTATTTGTTTAATATGCAGGAGTTAAAAAAGCAAGTTTAAGAGCCAGATAGACCTGGTTATGATTCCTGGCACTAAAAGCTGTTGTGCCCTGTGACCTTGAGCTATCTTAATGTCTCTGCTTTATTTTCTTCATCTGTAAAATCTGAACAATAATGCTATTGTCCTCAAATGGTTGTTCTGAGTTTTAAAAATGATAACAAGGACAAGGATCTAAGAAGTGGCTAGCATGAGATAACCAGTCCACAAGTGTTAAATGTTGTTGCTTGTATTTTATCACAAATAGAAGGCTACAAGTTATGTTTTTCCAAGGACAGTCCTCAATTACCAGTTGTCCTGCATAGCTATTAGTGGTGTCCATCTTTTCCCTCAAAAGTGCCTTCGTTTACAAAAAGTATGGAGCTGGAGAGGAGACTAGTGGTTGTCCCAGGTGGGAAGGGTTGGAGGTGAGGAACACAGAAGATGACATGATTATAAAAAAAGCAACATACAAAATCTTCTTGGAGAAGGAACTGTCTGTATCCTGATTGTAGTAGTGAATGTATGGACTTATATATGTGAAAACTTGTATAAAACCAACACATGCACAAATGAATACAAGTTAAATGGAGGGATCCTGAAGAGATTTATGGACCATATTAATATTTACCTCGGTTGGGATACTGTACTATTTTACAAACTATTACTATTTGAGGACACTGGGTAGAGAACATATGAGATCTCTTTGTAGTATTTCTTATAACTCCATGTTCATCTATGAGGATCTCAGAATAAATAGTTTAATAAAAAAGGTGTCCTACTTTGGAAGATAAATAGTACAGTCATTCTAGTAACAATGCCCACTGTTCCTCTAGGGCATAAGCACCCTCTGTAACGGCAGTGCCATTGCTTCCTTTACTTGGTTCTGTTTTTCTTCACAGTGCTCACTTCCACATGACATGTTTAGTTTTTCAACAAGTATTTACTGACTGTCTGTTAGATGCCAGACTTGAGATCCAGCAGTGAATGAGCTGTTTGTGAAATGAACACAATATAGGGGGAGATAAATAGTAAACCATGCATTTTATCACTTTCTTAATTTTTGGAAAGTGATCAGTTTGATGAAGGGAAGACACAGAGCAGGTGTATTAGGCATCTGAAGAGGAAAAGCTCCAACAGGATATATGGGGAAAGAGAATGGCACATGCAGTTATGGAGGTTGAGATGCCTTAAAGGCTGCAGTTGGTGAGCTGGAGGCCCCAGAGAACCAGTGGTATACTTTCAGTCTGATTCCAAAGACCTAAGAAGAAGAGAGATAGGGGTGTGTTACAGTTCAATAAACTATGTAGGCTGGTGACCCAAGAGGAGCTGAGGTTCCAACTCAAGTCTGAAAGCAGGGAAGGGCTGATGTCTCCATTTCAGTGACTGGGCAGGAAGGGTTCTCTTATACACCCATTGGGCCAGACTTTCTCTTCTACATAGGTCTCCAGCTGACCAGATGATGGACGTCTCCTGGGGAGGGCTGCCTTTCTTCGGCCCATGAATTCCACTGTCCACCTCATCTAAGATCACCCTCACAGACACACGCAAAGTAACACTGGGCACTTTGTGATCCAGCCAAATTGACTGACAAATTAACCATCCCAGCAGGATGAAGGGGAATAGATGTATTGGGGGCAGTGGAGAGAGTATTAATGGGGTACGTACATGCCTTGTAGAGAAGGAGATATTTAAAAAAGTATCTGAAAGAGGGAATAAATGGAGCCATTATTGGCTTACTGACCATATTCTTCCATCAGAGTAAAAGCTCAATGAAGACAGAGACTCGGTTTTTACTTGCTATACCCCTACTTCTTGAGGCATAGTAGATTCTTAAACGTATTTTCAAGGTCAGTGATGGCGAGCCTTTTAGAGACCGAGTGCCCAAACTGCAACCTCAAACCCACTTATTTATCGCAAAGGGCCAACACTGCAATTAAACTTGAATACTGAGGTTTTAGTTTAGAAAAGACAATTGCTATCTAGTGCTCAGCTGTGAGGCAGCTCGGCTCATGGGCTGACAGAGAACTCCGCGTGCCATAGGTTCCCTACCACTGTTCCACGTGCACAGGCAGATGATGAAAGATGGGGACTGGTGTTTGTTTCAGTCACACTTTTTGTCCATACTGCAGTGCCTTGTGTGTCCAAAGGAATCAGTTAGTGTTGTTATGATTGTTTTTCATGAATTTCTTTAATTGTTTATAGTCAGCAAACAGTAAAGATCACTGAGGACCTGGACTGACTTGTTCTGCTCGATACCGTGTCCTTAGTCCTTCAGCACTTAGAAGAGTTCCTGGAACATACACAGCACACAGTTAGTTAGCAATTGTTATTGTCCAGATAAGCTCAGATTAGGGGACCGAGACTCCGAAATACTGACTGTATTAAAAATGGTCTCCTGGCCAGGAAGCAACAGAGCTTGAGTCTTAACTTGGGCTAATTCTTTAATCATAAGATTTGATATCTATTGTTGTTCTGGAGTGACTCATATGGTTGTGACCTTTTTGTCCCCCTACCCTGCTTCTCCCTTGGAGCATTTTGTTTGCTATGTGGTAGTGCCACATCTCCTGAGGGACAGGTGGCCAAGTTATGTTGAGGAGTCAATGCACGCACCTCTCAGAGGACAGCGTCTCCTCCAGATACCCCTGGGGCCACTTTCTCACAGTGACATGAGAGGGAAGGTGACACAACATTTTGGCCACCATTGGCATTTTCAGACAGTATTGCCATTCAGTTTGAAAGACTCCACCGGGAAGTTGCAGACTTTTAAAACTAATTTGGTGTTTATTCAACTTTGCAATCACTTCTATGTACTATCTGTGTTTCACACACCGTGAAACGGCGCTACACTGCGCAATTGAATTAGTTGTACAGTGACTCAAAGGCATTAAACAATGACTTTGATATTTTAAGTACTGACTAGGAGGGATTTTTAATTCCTTCCTCATAATGAAAGCAAGAAAAAAAACTCAGTTACACAACCCTGGAACACTTATTCTCTTTTCTATTCTGGGTGGACCCCACTGAGACAGAAAAAAAACCTTGGAGCATTTAGTTTGCTTAATGGCAGAAGAAAAATTAAACAAGCATAGACGTGCAACCTTAATGACACCCAGTAACACTAGAATAACAGTTCCCAGCTTCTAAAACCTGTTATTTAATATAATGGGTAAATCTTGTGGGAGCTTTTCAGGTGCTGCTGAGTCTGAAAAAAACAGCTACTTTGTGAGGAGGGGCAGGGGCAGAGCAGGGCAGGCTCCGGGCTGAGGCTGGTGGCTTCGGAAAGTCGCAGGGTGGAAGCTGAGGCAGGCAAGGGCTGGCTTCATCCCGGAGGCTGGGCCCTTCTGAAGACAGCATTTTGGCTAGGCTGGGTCCCAGCGCTGTCAGCTCTGCCAGGGACAAAATGGAGCTCTTCACAGAGAGCCTTTCTGGAGATGGAGGGACAGGAAGGAGGAAAAGAGAGAAAAAACCCACAGCAAATGAATTAGTGTCATAGAACTATGAACATTAGCTGGTAATATTTCAGGGTGAAGCACCTAAGTGATGATTCACATCCTACGATAAATACCCGAATAGCTGTTGAAAGCTTGTTTGATTTTCACAAAGAGGTTTAAACAAACATTCGTTTGTTCATTAGTCTTAAGCAGCACTTTTATGGCAGGGGATGCATTAAACCTAACATATGTCTGTGACCAAGATATTCGGTGGTTTTAAAGATGAGGATGCAAAGCCATGCATATCGTTTATGCCTAGCGGCCTCGAACTACCTGTAATAGAGTGAGATACAGTTATTATGGATGAATGCTGTGAATCTTCATCCAGAGGGAGAAAACAAACAGGCAAGAAGGAAGGCCGTGTCTTTGGAGATAAAGACTTACAGGGCTCTCTGCTCTGCAATTGCTATTGAGTTTGCATAAACTCATTTTGTTGTTGTTGTTGTTGTTGTTGCATAATTTTTAAAAATGCAAGTGGTGTAAATCTGTTCCCTGAGGTAATTTATGTTAAACTGGCATTCTTCCATCGTAAATTCCTCGCTTATGGCAATCTCCACTTGGGTGGCAGGTCCGTCTAGGTTACTGAGCAAATGGCCACTTCCAAATTTTTAGGGTAATTGCCCCTATAACTCGTTTAGTACAGGCCCTGTCAGGAAATCTCTAATTGTCATTGACGCTTCTGTTCCCTTTTTCTCTCCTTTTTCCCCACATTATTGGGATAGCGATGGCAACTCTCTGCTGCAGGACAGCTGCCACCTTTCATCTTCTGCAGCACCTGGATTTTGTCACTGCTAAAGCCTTTGTTCACAAAAATGTGATGCTGCGTCTGATGGGTCCCAGGGGTGGCTTGGTTGAGCCTGCCTCCTCCCTGGCTGGGTCTCCATCTTAGGTTACAAAACCACCCATTGAGAAAAGGCAAGTCATGGTAATGGGCTTGGGATGAAATGAAGAACGGAATTACCATTAGCCAAATTCTCCTGGTTTTACTTTCTTCTTCTTTTTTTAATGAATGCTGAATCTGTTGTGAGCAATTTCAGAGCATACTTCTGACTCTTCTCTCATCTGTCATGTGTGTGGGCATGGAGTTCTGGTGGAAAAGATGTCACTGGGATTGTACATTAGACCCATAGCCAGGAGCTCCGATTGATATGTCTCCTCTGATGGGGGTTTTTCATCAAAGCGCATCATAAAATATGTTAAATACTCCACTCCTAAATCCAATTCATTAATTATCTTGCTTAAAATATACTTCAAATAGATCACATTTGACATCATATGTCACTGATAGCAGAGGTAAATGATAACACTTAAAATCAATAAATATTTTAAATTTATTTTGCTTATTATGGTTGTCATAATATTTTGACATGGAGGGCTGACATGTCAACACCGTTGTTATCAAGAGGTAAAGCAATGGCATTAAACTGTCTCCCCGTCTGCGCTAGTGTTGCAGGGTAAAGTGGGCCCAGGGGGAAAATAGAGCTAAAATCTCCAAGGAAGCATCTGCTTAAGGAGTCAATACAGGTCGTCACTGAATAAAGCAGCCTGAACTCAAAACAAAAGCTGAGGGAAAGAAGTCCTCACATGAATCTGTTACCTTTCCCTCAGAGGATTAAAAAATAATAAGAACTAAAATGTATGGGGTGTCTTCTGTGTGCCAGACCTATGTACTGTGTTTCACATATTTTATCTAATTTCCTCCTACGAGGCAGAAGACCTTTATTCCTGATTGATAGATGAGAAAACTGAGGCTCCCAAAGCATAATAAGTAGCACATGCAAGGTTACAGAACCGGGACACGGTAAAGTGCCGTCCTGAATGGGGAGCTACTCAATTCAATGCCTGGCTGTGCTGTCAGACACCAGAGCCATCTCTGGAATGCGTGGTTTTGAACTAGGATTGATTTTGGCTTTTGTACTCTCCAGACTTCCCACCCCAATCCTTCCTTACTCCCAGGCCTTTGCCATTTCTTATTGCTGCACAACGATGCGGTATAACCTGAAAGCAGAGGGCTGGACTTTGGGAAATACTTTCATATTCTTGGACAGGATTGGCTCGAAGGCAACCGATACTCTTTGTCTCCAAGCGTTAGAGATTAAAGTCAGAGTCAAAGGAAGCTTCAAGAAAGAAGGCCTTGCAAGCTCTGCTTTCCTGCTATGTCTTTCTGACAGGTGAAATCAGATATTTTTCAAAGGCTAAACGTAGGTTGGACCTTGCTTGAACGGAGCACCAAAGCCATGAGTAGGCGATGTGACTTGGAGTCTTACACAGCAGCAGTATTTTCTATGCCCTGTTAATGGGAGTCCAGTAAAGGGCTCCTAGCAAGCAGGGCTATAGTTTCTGCACCCAAGTCTCTTTTTCACACGGAATGGGTGCCCAACCAGTGTCTTAATTACTTTTCCCATCACTGGAACAACATTCCTGACACCTACAACTAAAGGAGAGGAGGATTATTTTGGCTCCTTTTTCATCCCCTAATTGGTTGGCTCCAAGGCAGGATGGTATGGGGCAGGGGGATGGCAGAAGAATAGCTGCTGGCTTGAGGCAACCACACAGCAGACTGGAGGATGAAGGGAGGAAGTGAGAGAAACCCTTCCAGGTCGCATCTACAGTCACCTGCCTCTGGTGAGGCAGTCACAGCCGGACCACACCTCCTCATAACAAGTCAGCTACTCCACCCCCATAATCCGGTCACTTTCAAAGTCCCTACCTCTAAACACATGAGCCTTTGGGGTAACATCCAGATATAAACCATAATAACCACTGTTCTTTGAATGCAATTGTTCTGCCATAGCTAAGGATTAGCTGTTCTCATTAGTTTGTTCTCATTCATCGTTTTCATTTCTCAACTACTGATTTGCTTACAAAGTATTTTTATTTTCCCTCAGGGGTCTGCACCAAGCCTTTGTAACTAGCCTTTGGAATTAAAAGTTAGTCATTCGTTCAAATAATATTTATTTAGTGCTTTTTGGGGGGCGGGCAGGATTGCTTAGTTGCTGAACTGCCTGGGCTGGGCTAGAACTTGCAATCCTGCCTCAGCCTTCTGTTATACTGGGATTACAACCATGTGCCTCCACAGCTTAATCTACCTAGTGCTTTTTTCATGGATTAGACTCTGTGTGAGGCACTGGGGGGAGAGCAACCGTGAATAAGGTGGACAAGTGGGGGAGACAGACGGCAGTCAACTAATTAGACAGTTTTCTGCTTAACACAGCGATGAGTCCAGTGAAGGAACATTAAGTGCTATGGAGGCCTATAATAGGAAAATTTGATCCAGACTGGGAAATCCATGGAGATTTTCTTAAAGAAATGATGGTTGAGATGAGTCGTTAAGGATAAGTGAGAATTAACCAGCTGAGCAGGGCAATGTGGAAAGGAGGTGGCAAGTGGACATTGCAGGGAGAGGGTGTGTTGGTGAGAACAGTGGGATCAGAAGGTGCTCACTGGTGTCCTAGGCAGAAACCAGATTAGGTTAGCTGGAATGCGGGTTGGATGGCAGTAAGGCAAGATAAGAGTTTTTTTTTTTAAACCAGCTATCATGTTTGACAGACAACAAAGGAAATTTATTGGTTCAATAAGCTGAAACATTCAGAAATAGTATGGTTCTAGTTAGAATTTCATCAAAGCTCTTTCTTCCTCTCTGGTTGTCTGGGCTTTATTGGCCGCAATTACTAACGTGTATCTCCTATGTTCACGAAGTAGCTGCCGCAGCTCCAGCCCTCAGACTTTCTCTCTACACTATCCAGAAAAGAAAGAAAGTGGCAGAGCATGTGTAACAGGCTTGAGACTCAATCTTCTTAGGGTAGTGGCGATCTTAAGCCTTACCCTGAGTCATGCACCATGTTGGAAGCACAGAAGTTACAAAATGGAAATCAGCACTGCAGGGAAGTGCATATTGCTTGGTGGGGAGGCGACAGTGTCCACCGCAAGGCTGAAGATGGGCTTGTGCTACAGAATTTGGAATTTACTAAAACCACAAGGAGTAGTGAAAAGATATTCAACAGATCAGCAATATCATTAGATCGATTATTCAAAAACACCATTATGAACCCCACTTGATGTGCCTAGTGTTTTGAAGAAGATAGCCATAGTCAGGTAAATAAAGAAATCATTGAGTTAGGACCCGAAATATAAATCATTATTTTTGTAGCTGTACTTTTTAGTAGTCTACCTAGTGTTAATATTATTGGTAATAATTAGCTAGGTGCCATTATGCTCTTAGGAGGTAGGTTCTATCATTGTCCTATTATTGTGCCATATCACTAAGCTAAGGTATGGGGAGATTAAGTATTTCACCCAAGGTTAAATAGCTAGTAAATAACAAGATGGTAGCTCAAAGTATTGTGTTATTTCCTCTAAGCGCTAGAATATCTGTGGGTGGGAGAAATTGAGTTTTTATTTATTTGCCAAATAATTATTGAACAGAGCCTTATGCCAGGATTCAAAAGAATCTGCCAGAATTAAAAAAAAATATTAAGAATATATGTACTGATGAGTTATTAAAAATACATGTACTTTCTAGTTATTAAGAAATTATAGAGCACATACTTACCAGTTATTGAGTATATATACATATGTATATATTTGCCATTTGAACAGTTTTTAAGTGTACAGCTAAATGGCATTAATTACATTCCCAATGTTGTGTAATCATCATTATTTATTTCCAAAACTTTTTCACCACTCCAAGCAGAAACTCTGTAATCATTAAGCAACAGTTCCCTATGCCTTCCTCCCCCAGCCTCTGGTAACCTCTCATCTACTTTCTGTCTTTACGAATTTGCCTAGTCTAGCTATATCCTATGAGTGGGATCATACATAGTTTTCTTTTCTGCCTGCTTTCTTTCCCATAGCATAATGTTTTCAAGGCTTTCCCAGGTTGTAGGATGTATTCAAACTTCATTCCTTTTCATGTTGAATAATCAGCCAGAAATTTGACAGAACTATTTTTGTTCATACAATGATTACAAAACGGGTAAAGTTGAGTAACTACAATGTTAAGCAAGGATTGTATCAGGGTGCCACCATCCGCGTGATACTCGATGGCCTTAGCTTTGCTGATCCGACTCAGGAGACATCTGTGGTTGTGACTATCATCTCTGACAAGATCTTGGAGCTTAATTACACCAAACCTTCTCCTCAAGAATACTAGCATTTTCCTTGCTTGCTTCATCTATTAGCACGGTACCTTAACTACACGGTACTTAAGGATTACCTGTGAATTACAATTTACTTTAGCAAATTTTTATCAAGTGTTTTAATGTTTCAGGCACTGTGCTAATGGACAGAGATAAAACAGAAAGCAAGAGAAATGAAGTTCCTATCCTCTTGGATATTACCTACCCTTCAGGTGCTCGATAATGACAAAGGAACAGATACTCTAAGAGTTATGTTTTCTATTTTTACAGGTTTTTGCTTCAGAAAAAAATATTTATAAACATTAGTTCATTTAGTGCCATGATGTTTGACATTTAATTACTTTTGAAAACTGATGGCTATTTTTCAGTATATGTCAAATGAAACAGATTTGGAAGAGTTTATTGCTTAACCCTAAGGTAACCATAAGGTCATAAGATTTGGGTTTCAAGTGGTGGCAAATGATGCATCAGATCTTTCAGAAGAAGCATTTTCTTTATATCTAAAATTAATTTGCATAAGAGACATTTTTTTCTCAGCCTAGGTGGAAAATGAACAATCTTTGCCACCCTTTAAAAGTTCTCACCAATTTTCCTTCCATTTCAAGGACCTAACTGATAACTCCAGGATTTTAGTGAAAAGGTACCTTAAAACAAGGTCCAGAGCACATGCCCATGGCTTCTCCTATGTACTCTCTGGTCCTCTGCCAGTGACCAAGAGCTAAAGGCCCTTAGAGAGTGCACAGAGCATCAGAATTCCTTGAGTGGGTTTCCTGAGTTCACCAGACTTCACTGTTGCCTGGAACTGTCTTACTTGGTTGTCAACAGTGTCCTGGTGGAAAAGAGGAAAATGCAATGGTAGCTGTCTCACAGGCCTCCACAATTTTCCATTCAGCTATGGAGTTGGAAGTATTGGTCTCTGTCTTCATTTGTCATAGCCTTCCCACTTGAGATCTGTGAAAAGGAGATAAATGGAAACAACTGACATTTGGCCGAACAGTGACCAAGATGAGATGCTGTCTTTCAAAAATCTGCAATTAAGTACTTAATCCCAAGTGACTACCAAGTAAGGATTCAAGGAATCCATAGGGAGCAATATGAAGTATCATTTATAAGATTCAAAAGCAAATCACAGTGTAGTGGTTGATTGATTATGTCAACTTGAGAAATTTAGAAGCATAACTAAACTTGGCTCAGCAATTGGCTCAACAATTCTACACCCTAGGGTGTAGAGGAGCCACCCTAGGGTGGATCATCCCCTAGATAATATAAAAGGGAGATGAAGAAGGACAGAGGTACTTCCATTCCTTTTGGAGGAGCTCCAGTCTTCACCTTCAGCCTGGACTTTGTCTCCTGGCTTCTAGTGCAGACTCTTCGGCTTCCTCCTTGGATCCTTCAGCTTTTTGTCGCAGACTCATCGGCCTCCTGGTATGGACTTGCACAAAACTCTGCAGTGAACTCCAGAGCCTGGACTGATTCCTTCACTCTTCAGTGTGCAGACACCCTCTGAACACTTCCCCATACAACTCTCTGGCTGACTGTTGTAAGCCAATCTTGTAATTTCTTATAATCTGTACATCCTGCATGCAGTTACAAAAGTGCTTATTGTCCATAATATAAAATATACTACCTTTGAACAGGCTTACATAAGCAAATGGTGCAGAAGGCAAGAAAACTCTTGGTATGGGAAGAAATTCCAGTTTGGTCTGGTTTATAGAAACTTCAACCCCAAGCTGTTTTCAAGAGGATATCAGGATTCAAGCATTAGGTCATCTGAAGTATCTTCCATTGGATGTTCAGACCCTGACTGGCTAGAATTTTGTTTTCTTTACTTAACCTTTCCCCAGTGAAGACATCGCCATGCTGACTTTGGGAATTCACTTTTTCTGTTGTTTGCACCAGCATTTAGCATGGAAACAGAAAGCATTGGAAGAAAGTTGCTTTGTATAAACCCCTCACCTCAGTTTAAATTTTTATGCACAGTGTCAAGAAAGTTATTTCAAATGCTTTGTTGCTATGTAATTGCAAAAGCAGCATTACTGAGAGAAATGCTTCAATAAAAGCCTTTGGAAAATAGAGTACGTCAAGCCATTATATGATTGCCTTCCCCATGCCTCAGTCCTCTTTCTCTTATAACCACACTTTTACCTTTTGGATCAACATTTATGTCAGATTATGTGCTTTACCTTGTCATTATGGATGGATATTAAAATTATAGGCTTATAAATAAGCAATCATTTATAAGAACTGAAGTAACTTACTGTGGCCACCAGAAAGTAAGTGTTTTGGTGAAATAGTAACGGTTTTATTTGGGTATTTCCCACTTTGTTTAGGAAAGGGCGTTGATATAATTAATGGCTTACAATCTTCTTCTCACTGGATGCTTGAATGAACTAGATAGACACAGATAGCAGTTATGGGCTGGATTCATAAAATGACTCATAAGAGCTTCAAAGGTGTGAAACTTTGGGCTGTTCTCTTGATTTCATATAACTTTCTTTTCCTTCTTGGGATCGCATAAGAAATATATGTTTTTTGATTAATTTGTTTCATACTGTCCCTTGAGATAAATGGAAATGACCTCAGGTATTGCAAAATAAGGTGAAGAATCACAGAACAAGAGGTATGAAGAGCTAAACAGGACAGAGGGACACAAAACTAGAACATGGCCATTTGAGGGAGGGCATATGGCGGAGGTATCACTGTGCCAGACAGTTGGCCAGGAGCTCCTTCTTGGACCTATTAAATGTGATTTGCTTATTCTCCTTCCTCGTTCTAGTGTGATCAATACATCAGAGGCTTTGAACCCATGGGTCAGAATTTGGTTTCCAAAGATACGAAGAGGAAGGTGGAGAGTGAAACTCTCATGGCTGAGGAGACAGAAGCTCAGACAAAGACTGAGTATGATCAGCTGGGAAATGTTTAATGATCTCTTTACCCTCTGTCACACAGGGAGCGACATTTCAATGGGTACAGAATTGGCAGTTGGAAAATAGAGTAATCAAGCCATTATATTATTACCTTCCTCACAGCTCTTATCAATAGTGTTCAATACTATAAAATTCAGTTTCAAACTGCAAAATATTCTTTATGTGGCTCAACAATGTAACCGTGGTCATTCAGGAAATTCATTTTCTAAGGTGAAGGATATTTCTACTTAAAAGTTCAAAACTATCAGTCATATTGAAAAAGAAAATAAAAACAGGTTAATATAATACTGCACATTTGAATCTCAACAATAACCCATTATCTTTCAGATGTCTGTTTTATAAGATAGGTTCCTTTAAAAAGCAGACTGTGAGAAGGTATGTTGGGTCATCTGTAGCTGTTAGTATTGCAGATTTGTCCTGAATTGGGGTGAAGGTCTACACATTTTTACCCTTAACTAAACAGAGGATTGGTAGCCCTAAGGGATGTGACATGACTCTAGTTTAGGTGACTGACTAGATAAAGGTCCTAGCGAAGGACTCAGTTAAGTGACCAACTCTTACAGCTAAGAGAATGAGTCTTAGTCTCAGAGGGAAGATTTGGGCAGTACACTATTGTGCCCACTACAGTGCAGATAAAGGGTCTCAGAAGAATTTTAAGGTTATTCAAAACTCTTACATTTGTCAATCCTTTCAGAAATTGCCAAAGTAAACTCAGTGTGATAAAGACTTCAAAAGCATCCTCAATGGCCCAGAGAGATGGCAGATTTTTGAGAAATTACAAAACAAGGGTCTTACTTGGAACGTTTCTATTTAAGTCATCAAAAGAATGGCTTTTTTCATAAAACAAGTCATAGTAAGAACACAGGGGCTCCTCTGGTTTTTGATTTGTAGGGTAGTGGGGGACAGGACTAGGAATGCAGTTGCCTCCATTACAATCTGGTTGCAGGGATACAAAGTAGTTGGCTGAGCCTTCTACAACCCCAGCTTGAGTCCACATTCTTAGAGGATGAGCTAAAGGCTGTATCCTGGATCTTCCTGTGTAAAAGGGGGAGAAATCTGCTGTCCAGTAGAGGAGCACTGCAGTCTTGAAATCTAAACACCAGTTGTGGATTTGGAACAATGCCTTCTATGGCATCGTTGTTCAGAGCCACTTTACGGAGCTAGGGGTTCATCCTGGCATTGCCTACGGTAATCAAGGCTGTCTGAGATTCAGGAGGTGAAGCAAGAAGATATGTGTGCCTAATGTTGAAGAAAAGCATTTTTATGTCTGTTAACATTTATGGTGTCCGATTGAGTGGGTTAGCAAAATAAAGACAGATGGCAGCAGATTAATGCGAACACTTACAATACCTACAATATTGCGCCCACTCCAGCTGAGGCTCTCCAGCTCAACTTCCTCTACAACTCACAGTCAAATGTCACTTAGTGACCCTGAAGAGAAGAGCAATTTATGATGGATCAGGAATCAGGATTAACCATACATTTATCATGGAATGAGGAATCAGAAACTTCATTTAATGTATAACTGTGATGTTTGTCTGGGGCTGGTGGATCATTACTTTGCAATCACTCCTTGTGTTAGGAAGCAGGAATTGATTAGCCCAGGGTCATTAAGTCCATCCCCTGCCTCCAGGCCGTACAGTTTGTGTAAATGGTTCCAGCTGGATGTGCCTTTATGCTGTTCTTAAGGAGCTCCTGAAGAGGAAATTACGAGATGTCCCGGAGGGGCGCATTGTGAGAGTCTCACAGGCTTAAGATCCAAGAAGATCTTTTCTATATTTAAGGAGCACTGGACTAGAGAGTCCTGATGCCTGGGCTAGCTTATCACTTCTAGTCCTCAGTAGTGGAACCCTAAGTGACAATGGGGTAGCCATTCTTTGGCTTAGATTTTTCTTATGCAAGAGGAAACTGAAAATACTTCTCTTGACACTCTCCACTGGACTGTGGGGGAGGATCAAAGGAGACAGTGATGTGTAGAAAGCCATTGCATTTCTAAATTAGGTTGTGATTTACAAATTTAAGGGCACAAATTGAGATCAATTAGATACAATTAAGGGCTGATCAGGCCAAGGAGAAGCAGAGTGATTAAGAGTGAAAAGCTTCAGTGAGTTTAGACTGAGAGAAAGGTATAAGATGGAGCCTATTGTGCCTAAGGTTGAACATTAGATGCGTTCACCTGGGTTGTGTACAAGGCTACGTTCCTCACCAAAGTGTGATAACACAGGTTAGGTTACACGGTATGGGGGTTTCAGTTACCACTGTTGGGTCTAAGTACCATTTGGAATGAGTTTTGTTTCCAGCTTTAAGATGCTCTATGACCCGGGGGTGCACTGTCCTGTATTTGGCTGGGCTCCGTAACTAGCAGGAGAGTGTGGGTTTGGTGTTAAATCAGAAACCCACCCACTCGTTGCACATGTGTTTCCATATCACATAATGAAAAATACATTGTAGCTTCAAGCCTCTGATAAATGATGGTAAATTTTTTCCAACACTGGAATTTTTCTAATGTCTGATAAATGTCTTTCATAATTCACCGAAGCTTTTTGAGTACAAGAGAACATCCATTATAAAGCAGAGATATGCATTTCCCCTGTAGATGCCTTCCGACACGACCCACCTTTACTTTGCTGGCATTTGAGTTGGGGCTGTTTTGTCTTCACTGCCCAATGAACTACGCAGCTGAGCTGGAAGAGCTGTGACCCTTTCTCCCTTGATACTTAGACACAATTTGTCCTGTCTCTTTCACCCTTGGAGAGCCTCACAGCTGGTCTGCGTGATACCCAGTATCATTTTTATGATAAATGAAGGCCTTTCTCAAAGTACAGTATCTCTGTCTTGCTATGGTGAACAAAATGCCTCCTCCAAGGACAAAAAAGTTCCTGTGAGTCGCAGCTATTAAACAGTCATTTCTGCTTGTTGATTTCGCCTTTCCCAAGGTTTGACTATATTTTCTTCCCTCATTTTCTATTTGTTTCCTGGGACTTTACAGTAGAGTTTGTTCAAGGCTCCTGTCTTCTAGCAACTTTTTAAAAAGTTTCTTTTTTTATCTTTAAGTAATGAGTAGAAGCTTAATAAACAAATCCTGCAGACCTAAATAATGTAATGATATATAACATTTGCAGCAACATCTCATAATGCCTGTGTTATCAAGATCAGACCCTATTTCCTTTATGCTCACAGCAGGGCCATGAGGTGGATAAGGGGAAGAATCAGAAAGTAGGGCTCAGTGAAGTTAGGTGTTTTGTGCCTTTTTCATACTGCTGGTACGTGATAGGGCTAGTTTTCTAACTCCAGTCTGCTGACTATCCCCTGCCTTGTCCACTTGACCGTGGTTTTAGTACTACATAAAACTTATAATGATGGTATTTGACGTTAGCAACTGACATAAATTAGAGGATGTCTTGTCCTTAGGCATCCATGGTAACTTCCATAAGTGAACAGGGTGACTGTGATTTAGGCACAGCCAAAGAGAACATCTGTAGGCTGAATGGGGCGTGGGCAGTAGCATCAAGGAGCTCATCACAGGGAGGCTGCTGTCCAGCTTCAAGCCGTTGCTGGAGCCCTAGGCTTGGGAATTGGGCAAGGCAGAGTATAAGAGTATTTCACTTTTTCACTTTTGTACAGTAATATATTTTTTGGGGGGGAATGGCTTTCAACACCAGAAAACAAACATGAAAAAGGTGCCTTAAAGAAGCTTATTTTAAGGTTTGTAGAAGGCTAAGATGAGAAGTGTACATCTGTGACAGTTAAACAGTAGGAAATAAGTGACTGTTCTTTATAAAGTACCTAGCCTCAGTTACTCTGCTATAGTGTACAAGATGGACTCAGTTCTTGTCAAATCAACTGAAGACCCGAAGAGAAGGAAATGGCTGACTCTGTGAATCAGAGGGAATTCCTCTGCTTAGTTGAGAAGGAACATGTGTCTTTTCCTGAAAAACTGAACTGAACTCCTGGCTCTTCTGGGATTCACACCAGCACTTCTGGCTCATGCGACCTAATGCCTTATGATAAAAGAATCACTCTCTCTCTCTCTCTTTCTCTCCCCCCTCCCCCGGAGAACACTGACTGATAGAACATCCTTCCAAAAATATAGAACACTAGATACAAGGTTTGATTAAAAATATGGTGAAAGTTTAAATCAAAAAAATTATTATAATAAAAGACACATTGCCACTAATCACTGTCAAAATGCTACTCCTCACTTTGAACACACTTATTCCATCACTCTGCCACCTTCTGAGCACTTCTCCATGTCCTCCTTTGAGTGTCTTTAGTAGAGAAGTCTTGGCTGCCTCAGTGCCCTAAGTCCATTAAAAATGTTTACAGCAATGTTTGTGCAAGTGGTGTATTATTAGCCACCTTCACTGGCTCTAAGGTGGATCTGGCACAGAGTGACTTCCGGCTCTTCCCCAAAGTGAGAATGACCGTGAAAGGTAAACGTTTTGAAGGGATTCAGGACAGTGAGGCGGCCATGATTGCACAACTAAAGACACTCGTGAGAAAGGACTTCCGGAACGGCTTCAGAACGTGGCGAGAATGATGGGCTTTGTGCATTTGATGTGAGGGCCGGTATTCTGAGGGGGATGGCAATGCGTCTTTTTCTGTAATAAGGTCTTCAAAACATAAGTTTAAACATCACCATATTTTTCAGTCATACTGTGCAAGAAGTGGCAAAGAAGTCACATGCGGCTGTGATGAGGGCACTGCAGTTATTCCGGGGACGTAGTAGGGGCCCGGGAGAAAGAAGACACGAAAACACAAAACCTCCTAAACTCTTCAGGGCGTGCGTACTATTTCTCAACTTTACGGTGCACTGTCTTCGCGGCAAGGGTTGATGGGAAAAGCGTGGAGAGGGGAAGCAGGAGAGTAAAGGCAATGTGGGAGCATGAATAAGAATGCTGGGCCAGATTCCCAGGCTTAGTGGCCAGAAACAATATGAAATGTGCTGAGAAGGGGAAACAAAAAAAAAAATAATAGAGCAAGGTGGAAAGGGTGAGGGAAACCCACCCTGAAGATAAGAGAACGACCTACAGAGCACCAGGAATGGAACTCACGACCTTCCGCTTGCCAAGCAGGGGCTGTGCCGCTGAGCTAAACCCCCAGCCCCTAGAGCGAACATCTTGAAGTGGCAGGCTAAAGCAGGAGAATCCTGACCTTGAGCCCAGCTTGCGCAACTTAGTGAGACGCTGTGTCAAAAAGAAAAGAAAAAATTTTCAGAGCAAGAACCCAGTGAATGTGAGTCTTGCTGCGAGTGAACCCTGCTTGCTCTTCTTCCAGAGATTAAAACAGTTTTGCCATTTCACAGTCAAATAAAATTTTGCATTTTTTGAACTTAGGCCAGCAAACGTTTGCTCATTCATTTATTCAGCCAATATTTATTGAGTGCTTACTGTGTGCCAGGCAGTGCTGTAAAGCCCCTGATTATAGCAGAGCACCAAACAGGCAGAGTTCCCTGCGTCTCCTTCCTGCGCTGTGTCGTGGACGAATAAACATCTGCCCTCCTGTACTTCAGATCTGGGCCCTCCTCTATTAAAAATGTAGCTCCTGAACAAGACAGTCCTTTTTCTGAAGGAGTTTATAGTCCAATGGGATGATTTCCTTGTGCATGATTCACAATAAAAATGTAGCACATGGCAAAAGTTTTAAGAGAATGAGAATTATCCTCTCCTAATTTTGTTTAACCCCTCTTCAGATCTTGCCCTTAAACCATATCATTATATAGTGTTTAAAGGATTTCAGACTGCATTCGACGTTGATTATCTCACTGTATGTTTTGAACAATCCCTTAAGTCAGATAAAGCAGGTCTAGTTATTGGCAAGTTTGAGAAAATGAATGCTCAGATGAATGGTCCTGTTTGTCTCCTTTAGAACTCTGTATTTCCTGTTGCACTTCATGTCAGACCATGTGTTCTGCCTTTGCTAACCTGTCACTGGTGGGAGAAGGGAAGAGCTGAGAGCAAGAGGCTGGGTGAACCAGTGGCTCTGAGCAGACCCTAAGGTTCATGATCATGGTAATGAACCGGGTGGGTGCAAAGGGACATGTAGTATAGTGGGTGCTGGAGTGGTATTTGGGCCACGCGTGCCCAATCTATGTGTTGGGGAGGAGTGTTATAGGACATTAAAATTTTCTAGGGAATTATTTTTTCCCTTCCACCTCCAGACAGCCTTTAATGTGCACAGACGTGTGTTTTTTCCTGTTAAGCAAATCTCACAGTGGGAAGGGAAAGCAGCCAGCCACACAGGCTTCCTTGAAGTCCTCTTCCTCCCTTTCCCAAAATATGGAGGTGAAAGGACCAGCCTCCTACGATGCTCCAAGGAAAGACTTAAGGAATTGCTGCAACTCCCAGATCAGGAGGAAGGAAGGCAGATTTTGCTACAGTGACATGTATTTAGAAAACTGTGCTGGTCCTAGCCATCCTCACTACCACCCTGAGAGATGGATGAGGCAGCTGTATCACCCCTACTTCATGGATGGGGAAGAAATTTTACATAATCTGATATTATAAAAGGGTTACAAGTGGAGTGGAGAATTTAACTATGTCTGCCATTTAACTCAAGGGTTACTTTCCTGTGCTGCAGCTTTTCCTCTTACAACTAAATAGTGAGGAGGAATTGGTGGTTACATTAAACATGGTAAGGACTTACAAATAGGTATAAATTTAATTATTTGCAAGCCAGCATAGTTTACCCACAATGCTGTGTTGGTTCTTCTCAACTCTAATTGTGGCTTGTAAAATCTTAGGGTAATAGTTTTCAACCTTATAGGAAAACACTCAAGGGTAAAGGGCAACTGGGATGTGGGAAAAGAGATGGGAAAGAAGGAGAAATTTTGTATGTATGTATATACAGGATAGTTAACATAGTTGTTCTACTGTCTTCTATTTCTTTGCTAAAAGAAACGGTCAGTGAGTCCTTGATAGATCAATATTGCATGTCTCTATCTGTTTTCATGAGAAACCACTTTGAAGATATCAATATTTAATACAACAAACATTGTTAATTTCCTAGCACTTTGTTTGTAACTCTGTATTGTCTATACTGTTCTTTTGCTATTTTGTAAAAGGTTGTCTGTCTGTTAATGTTTTTATTTTTAAAATAAAAAAAATTAGTTTTTAAACTTGCTTCCCATATGGAGTTTCTCAAAATCATAAATACATGCATGTGGATATATATCTCTGTGGGTTTACTGTGTGCCCTTTCTACTGAATCAAAATTTCTAAGATATGGAACATTGGAACTCCCAGGTACAGGATTCCTTGAGCCAGGCAAGTTTGGAAATTACTGTCATGTCTGAGCTTAAGCAGAATCCAGCTGTGATGGTGAATGGCTTGACCTGGTCTCCCCAAATGGAGTCTAAATAGTGATCAAGTTTGTATATGCTTTAGCTTAGCAAGGCCCATACCTGGTTGGCATACATGGAACACCTACTTCTGGCTGTGTGATGACCTGGATGACCCACCCCCTGAATGTTCCTCCCCTTTGAGGGTGGGCTAGAACTGTGAGTATGGTAGCACAATAGGCATTTTCTTGGTTAGGTCACATGAC
>NW_004955423.1:6579484-6682469 GCF_000276665.1 Chinchilla lanigera | reverse complement strand
AACTCACGACCTTGCGCTTGCCAGGCAGGCGCTTTTGCCGCTGAGCTAAATCCCCAGCCCCTCAGTTATGATTAATGTCCCCCGATCAGTTAATTTTAATCAAGAGGAAGATTATCTTGAATGGATCTCACTTAATATAATGCAACATGTAGTAGAGAATCCAAAAGTTAGAGTCAAAAGAAACAACAGGGATGGTGTTCTGTTAGTTTTGAAGACATAAACTGCATGTTGTCAACAGGGTCATATGCACAGAAGGGAAGATGGCCTTTGGAGTGCGGTCTACAGTCCTATACCTCAAGAAATTAAGTTCTACCAAGAGCCAGTGAACCTCAAAGAGGACCATGAGTTCCAGATGAGAACTCCAGCTCTGGAAGATGTTTTGATTTCAGCCTGGTAAGATAGGTGGAGAGGAATTCCAACTACCCAGTGCCTGGCTCTGACCTATGGACATTAAGAGATAATACATTTGTGCTTTTTAAAGCCTCTAAATTTGTTGTTATTAGTTACAGTAACAATAAAAACCCATATGCTACTAAAGTAAAACTAAAGATTTTCTAGGCCAATAGCTAATAACCTGCAAAGATTGAAAAACTATACCAGTGTTTTTCTTTTTCAATGTATTCTACGTGAAAAAGAAAACATGGCAGAAAGAAAAGTCTTAGAGTTAGATACACTTGTACCAAAACCTCCACTCACTTCTGCCCTAATATCAATCATGTGTGTGTGTGCGTGTGTGTATAAAATACAGATAAGCCAAAATTTATTATACTTTTAAAAATTGAAACAAATTTGCAAATCATAAAACTGATACTTTTAAAGATAGAATCAGCTGGGTTTTTAAAATGTATTCACAAGGCTGTGTGCCTATCATCACTATCAAATTCTATCTGAATCACTCCTCTGAAAAACCCCTTCAGTAATCACCCCTTTTCCCTTCTCTTTAACCACTATAGTGGCTTTCTATGTCTACGGATTGGCCTGTTCTGTGCACTTCATGGCAACACAATCATTCAGTATGTGGTCTTTTGTGTCTGGTTTCTTTCACTTAGCATGCTTTCAAGATTCATCGAGTATATAATAAAGAATGTTACATCTGTTCAATGGACATGATTTATCCATAAAAAGAATGAAATACCTCTGTTTTATGGATTTTGTATTTCCTATTGTTAAATTAGCATCTAATTTATCACAATGAGGTTTATTTTGATACCAACTTGATTTTAATAATATGCATGGACTTTGCTCTAATATAAATCAATTATCTCCCCCTTTCCTATGTCATTGTCTAGCAAATGACATAATTGCACATTATTTGCCTATTTACAGCTATTACTTTAACAGTTACTGTTTAAATCTTAGAAGAAAAGAATTGCAAACAGAAGAGACACTTACACTGGTGCTTACACTTACCCATGTCATTATCTTGACCACCGCTCTCCATTTCTTGATGTGGATTGATTTCCTGTCTAGTGCTTTTCCATTTTATTAGGAAGAATACTCTTCAGCTTTTTTTGCAGGAGAGATCAGCTAACCACAAACTCAGCTTTTGTCCATCTGGGCATGTTTTAAATTCTCCTTTATTTTTGAAGGATAGTTTTGCTGGATATAGAATCCCTTCATGATAAGTCTGTCAGATCTTTGAACATCTCCTTCTATTGCTTTCTGGCCCCCTGGTTTCTGGTAAGAAGTCAGCTGTTAATCTTAACAGTGTCTCCTTGTATGAGATGAGTCATTTCTTGCTTCTGCAGAGCCTCAAGGTTAATCAGAAGTGAGAGTTTAGGGACTTCTCAGGCCCTACCTGAGCATTTGTATGACCCTAACATGGCACTTAACTTTCTAGATTACCAGGAAAATGCCAGAGATTTTCCAGGACCTACCAGACATTTCATTCCCTAGCTTTGCTTTTAGGATTTTTGGTTAGCTTGTTTTCTTTGACTGTTAAGGCTGCCTCAGGCAACTGCAATATTATATAATTGCTGCTGATTGTTTTGATACCTGTCCTCAGGGAAAAGATTCATTCTAACTAAGCTCTGAGTCAGGTTAAATAAAGATGGCTCTTCACCCGGGACCTTCCAGGGAACAGATAGAATAGTCAAATAATGACATTTCTCTGAGAATTCACCAGTGGCTGATAAACTGCTGATTTTCAGTGTAATTGAGGAGTTGTTGGGTTTTAAGTCTACTGAAGGCAAGCTTAACATCATCAAGCTTGCTTTTCTTATGGAGATTTGGCTGTTTTGCTTGAATAAACACCCTCAGTGTATTTCAAACCTTTGACATTTCCAGAGTTCTGAACTTTTTGATTTTGACAAATTTTCGCCAGTGTTCTTTTTTCCTTTATGGAGGAACAGATTTTTAGAGGTCTTTGTTCTGCCATTCCCAGTGATAGCATCCTCTCTACCTTCCAGTTATGCTTCAACAGATTTCTTAGGATTCCTCACTTTCTCATTTTGTGTGGTAGCGTAATAATATCTGACTTTCTTCATTGTAGGTTGATATAAGAAGTAAATGGAATAACACACCTAAAACATAAAAAGTTCAACATAAGGGCAAGCTGAAGTTCAATATACAATGCCATTGTTCTTTTGTGAAGCTACCCATCAGTTTAGGGTTCTTGCAGGCAACCTTGGATCTCCGCAACATTGGTGCTTCCTTTTCTGGTGTTGTGGAGTTGTTTCAGGGAAAAACTTCTCTAGCCAGGGACTATATTTTCAGCTCCTTGCTCTTTATCTCTAAGGAATCACGCAAATTGACTTTTACTAGTGCTTTGTAAGTAGTGTGGTGATGCTGAGTCAAAGGGGTTAAGAAATGCTGACAACAGTGGAGGAGTGCAGGGAATCTAAGCCCTTGGATCACTATTGAAAGAACTTCCATGTGGAAGTTTTATTTCATTTCCTTTTTGCTTTTGTTTTTAGGAGAAATAAATTCTGTTGTGTTTGATCCATTAATGAATGCTTGCGTTGTATTGCTATAGAAGATAGGAAAACCCTAACAAAATAGGTAGTCCAGTAAGAGCACTGGTGTTACACAATGGTGCTAACCTGGTCAGTGCATTGTCCTATATATAGTAGTGACAGTGTTGATTAAACGATTGCACCTAACCAAAGTGAGGGCCTCCGTGGTATGGTTGTTAATGTGGGCCATACCTGGACATGTTATCTAATGAGCTAGTGAGGAGAGAGTTCATAGCTGTAAGGTTGGGGTTGATAACTTTTCTTCCAAGGAGAAGATATTCCCAAGACTAAATAGCTAGCCTTTAACTTCCTAAATACTATGTTAGGCTGAAAAAGAAGGGATTCTTTTATGTAGGTCCAGGAAAGCTTCTCTAGGCCAAGGTCATACTCTTAAAAAAGACAATGTCAGGGTTGAAATATCTGGCTAGAGCACTGATGTCAATGTTAACATCTGGAGAGTCATTCTTTCATCAGGAGTGACAGAGAAAAATAGAGAAATGCCATGAGGTGGAGCTGAGGACACTTGCAGTGATTTGGGACACATGTGAGGCACCCCAGGGACCCCTTAAAACAGAGTGCTCTGGGCTAGGGATTCTTGAGATTTTGCCAGTGAGGGTTACATAAGGGATAGCTCTTTTGTTGCTTTATTAGGACACACATTTCTGATTGAACCATCAGGCTTTTGAAACCTGAGGAACTGCAGCCCATACATACGCTGTGATGAGCTGGGTTACGCAGTTTATAACAGAGGCAGAAAAAGATGCTGTGATTTGCGTCTGTCCTCTGCTCATTCTCTTTCATTGTCTGAAGTCCACTTTTTTCCGCTTAATTGTGTGACCGGTGGGACTAGAGATCCCTCGGATGGAGTTCTGAGAACTCCAGGGGCATGCTGTAATAAGAAACTCTTTTCTATTGATCTTCTCCCCTCCCAGTAAGCTCTGTATTTGGATTGCTTTGGATGTGGGGGGAATGGGGCAAGGGCAAACATCCAGTAACTTACATTTTCAGGAGCTTTGTGGTTTATACTCAGAAACTCAGTGAACTGATAATGATGGCAAGCAGAGGTTAAATCCCTATCTCATCATCAAACTGGGCAGAATAAAGGATTTGTATTGAGTCGCACAATGCGGAATGAGGGCAGCTCTTAAAATGATGGCTCAGGGTGCTCTCGCACAGAACCTCCGTCTATCTGTATGCGATAAAGTCTGCTCAAAAAGAAATTTCTGACTGGATATATAATAAACGAGAGGTGCCCTTGGGAAAAGGGAAACACCTGTTTTTCCCCGACTCTTCAATTCCTCCCAATTAATTCCTCAGGGAAATTTAGGTGGCAGACATCAAGGGCACTGCACCCCCCACCCCTCTACAACCTCTACCCTAACACAAATCCCTTGGGTATTTTAAAATTAAGAGATTTTTTTTTTCCTTCTTTGGCAAACAGATTTGCCTTTATCTTTGCCTCTGCGGAGCCGTGGGAGTACACACATCCCAGCTGGAAAAGCCTGATGTGGGAAAGATCCATGGAAACCAGGGAATGCCTTCGCTTTTGACCATACATGGGTCTTGGCACCGTGGTGCGGGGAATTTTCTTGGGCTGTCACCCAGCCTCTGTCCTGTGCCCTTGGCAGGCAGGCAGCTGTGCTTTCTTTAGCATGGATGTTTGCAGACAGTGACCGCTGAAAACCTCAGATGCTTTCTTCTCGCCGCAGGAGGGCCTGCCCCAGGATTTTAGGCAGAGCAGAAATTCTGAACACACCCTCTCTCCTGAAATCTACTCTTCACCTTACTGCTGCAAGATCGCCTCTCCTTTCCTCTCAGCTCTCCACGTCTCTCCCCCATCCCCGCCCGCACCTCTTTCTCACTGCGGAATGAATCCAGGGCCCTCACACTGAGCTATATCCCAAACAGACTTTATTTTTATTTTATTTTATTTTATCTTAGTTTTTGATTTTGACACAGAGTTCCCCAGGCGGGCCATGAACTTGCCTCAGCCTTCCAGAGTGCTGGGGTTATAGGCGGTGCCACCATGCCTGGCTGAGAACCTTTCTCATGGCTATGTCCCCACAGAAGTGAAACATTTTTTTCTTTCCACTTAATTTACTTTCCAATGTCTTACTCATACTTGGCTTCTGTCTTTATTTTACTTCTGTGAGAGTTGAAGGTAATAATATTATTTAATAGCCATATATACACCTTCCCACACGGGGGCTACACCTTGTTACGTTACAAGTCCTCAGCTCCCTATTTTATTTCTTGAAATCAAGAGGAAACCCCCAACAGAAGGTGCTAGATAATTAGCTCGGCTACCGTTTGCTGCAGCGCACATTTTTGGTTGGCCCTGGCTGTGGGTGGAGGGAGCAGGCCGTGAGAAGGCCTGCCTACTGCAGCCAGACTGAGCTCCCTCACCACCAGCTTTTCCTTGTTTATGAATTAAGCTTTTGCCAAACAAATGTAAACATTGTCTACGCCCTCCGCCCCCGGAGGACATTCCAGCGGCCCAGGAAGAGGAAGTGTGGAGCTGTGCTCTGAAAACCTCCTCCATCTGTGTAGAGTTGGTTGGAATCATGATTTGCTTTTTGTGAACCTCATCAGCAGCACCAGCTAAATACAGGATTGTTTCGGATCACCTCTAAGTGGCAGTACAGGTGTCCCAGCTCGGAGCTGAGCTGGCATCTCTCTGGCCCATATCTATGATAACAGTGTCTCTTTTTGTTCTTCTGCAGCTAGTCTCCAGCCTTGGAAAACAGAAAAGCCCAAGAGAGAACACCTCCCAAACATGCAATGGATGGATTTACCCAACAGGAATAAGCCAACAGTTTCTGCTTGGCATTTGAACATCGTTTAATGAAAGCCTAGAATTCATCTGTAAATGCACATTGTTAATTTGGGGCCTGCTATTCATTAATTAGGGGTTTAGTGGCAAGTGCCATTGAGCTATCTGCAATGTTTAAGGTTACGTCAGGCGCTAGTAAAGGGCTTGCTGATAACAAGATGCATCCATCTTCATTACTCAGCCACTCCTGTCTGACTTTGCTCAGCATCTTCGAAGGGCTATGCCTCCTGGAACTGAAGAATTAAACTTTTATCCAAACCAGATTCTGCTCTTTCACCTCTTCTGATTCCTTGACTACTTCTCATTTATTTTGCCTAAATGACATCTGATTACCTAACATGGAATGGAGCAGGGGCTTAACCTAAAACAGTCTGCGGATCTCAGTTCTCATCTGCAAAGCTCCAGTGGGTTAACACTAAGAAAGCCCTCACATTTCCATTTCATCTGATACCGGGCTTGGTGCAAAAAAACATAGTTTCTGATTTTTCTTCTCATAAGATGGACGTTCCAATAGGATTTTTTTCAAAGCCAGAGAAATACAGGAAATTAATTTTAAACCTGAAGTCTAAATGTCCCAATTGGCTTGAGTTTACTTTTGCGGTGTTTCTCTCTCAGAAAACCTGTATTATTTGAGGCAATCAAGGCGCCAAATGAAATAATTTGAACCACCTAAACAGTCCTGTGTGTGGAGCCTCAGCTGTACAAACGGAGTTGTGTCGGAGGTACACGCTTTGTCACCAGAGCCCCTACCCCTGCACTCCAGTTCTACTCCTAGGCCTGCAGGGAAAGCAGGCAGGGAGGGCCAACGCACAGGCAGACACTGCCCTTAAAGAAAGTACAAGTTTGTTTATCCTTCAAACGCTAGGTTAGAGGACTTGCATAAAAACGAACTTCCCTTGACAGATGGTCTCTATAAGGAGTTGATTCTGAGAAGGGAGAGAGCTACCTGGCATGGCTGTTTAACACATTAGGGTGCTTGCAGGGAGAGCCTACTGCTCCCCTGAACCATGGTTCAATTTTAAGCATCACTGGCCGGGATGGGTTATTGTAACTATGTGGAGAAGTGAGCTTCCAGAGCCCGGTGCTCAGAGAGTGCGAGGGAGAGGGGAGGAGCAGGAGGAGGAGGAGGCGCTGCTCACTGGAATGATAGCCCAAGGGAGGGTATCTGAAAACCTTCGCACCACTGAGCTGGCACACTTATCACTGGGTGACAGTCTATACTGCGGGCCTGCAGTGCGTTGCTGTTTGTGGTGCATGCTGCCAACTGGCTTAGAAAATGCCGATCCCCTTCTCTGATAGAGAGAGCAGGAGGCACAATGTCAGCTGACTGACATTCCCGACAATAGGACTTCCTGGCTGGCTCAGCATGCTGGAGTGTGGATCTCAGCCTGATGGGAGCCAGGCAGCTCTTTCTGGAGAAGGTGCCCCTCTCCCAGCTCTCTACATACACCCCCAGGCCTAGCATTCTGCTAGAGCCCCAGTCCCTTCTCATAGGCTGGCTGGAATGTTGTCTTGCTTTGTCTCCTTTTAATTTTGCAATTAAAAATCACAAACACTAAGGTTAAAAAAATGTGAGTTGTATTTGTGGATCATCTTCTTGTCCTACATCTTACTAAACACAAAATAGATAATACCCCGGATGCTATGGTGAGGAACACAAACACACACACACACACACACACACACACACACACACACACACAGAGAACAAACAAAAGGCTTGCTTTATTGCATTTAGTCATGAAGTTACCTACATTATATGTGATTGAAAGAGATGATCTTAAGCTGAGGATTTCTTAAATTTACCAGAACGATGTGCTGGATACTTGAAGTAAGAGCTCTTTGACGCTGACGTGCTCAGGATGAAACGCATCCTTTCTTTGGAAAAGAGAGAGCCAAGATACTGTAGGGGCACAAAGAACAATGTAACCAGTGAAACAGAGGTCAGAGCTGAAGGTTTCTGCCAGAAGCAAGCTATATACAGGTATTTTAATTTTTTTTTTTATTCAGACAAACTTTGCCTAGGACCAGAGCACTGCATGTAGGCTGCTAGTAAGGAAAGCACTCAACTGTTCAATTTTTATCATTCAATATTGTATTAAAAATTTTTAGGCTGTTCAGGTCAAGGCGACTTTTAAAAGGTTAAAAGCTATTCAAAAGGGTTACCATATCCATAAAAGCAAATGAGATTAAGATGAAAGACTGATGGAGGGAAAACAATAATTTAGATAAACTGCCATCGCCTCAAAAATGTTTTGACTTTTACCAGGGAAAAGAAATTCAGAGATACTTGGATTGGTTGTCATATCAAAGAAAGATTCATTAAATGTAAAGCAATTATTTTTGCGCTTTTTATTGTTTGGCATGTTTCAGACCGGCTTCCACCTTTCTTTGGTTACATGCTTTCTAATGGTTTGAGAGAAGTAATTGCATGGCTCCAACTTCCATCTGTCAACTCTTGACCTTGCTGGTTGTGCATCTGTAACATCAGACACTGTTGTCATGGAAAGAATTATGATGTTTCAATCCAATGTATTGCAAAGTTAACAAATCTATAACATGATCTGGATCTCATGGAAGGAGTTAGAAAATGTGTTTCGCAGACACCTCAGGGGAATGTGGATAGGCCCTCCTCATCAATGTTTATCTTCTCTGCTTACTATTAATTGAGAATCTTATTGTATAGCAGAAGAGCTAAGTCGGAACCTTGAAGTTGCAGTGAATACTCATAGCCTAGCTGTGGGGGCAGCATCAAAGATAAAAGCTATCCTGTGCTCTCAAAATGAAGTTATGCTACATATCATTGATTAGTGGCAACTATGCAATTGTCTGAGCTTATTGGAATTCTTTCTTGCTTGCTTGGGTTCCTTAAAATTTTACTTTATTCTGGTTTTGGTTCCTAATTTAGAAAACTAATCATTCTAGAAGGTGGATCTCTTAGAGCTGGTAGACAAGCCAAAGTGAGAATTGTAGCAATCAGGACAAGCTGATATTTGCTCCAAAATCTAAAGCCATAGAATGGTAATTTTTCTTGACAAATAAGTAAGAAGTGAGTTGATATAAAAGTTTAATTTGATCTTCTGTGAAGACTGGGTCTGGCATGACAAAATTAAAATGGATAGAAATAATATTCTGGACATTTAAATTTTATTTCCATTGTCCTGTGTCTGAACAAATGAGTATCCCAAGTCAGTATAAAAGGCTAAAATTTTCATTTCATGAGAAATAGTCCTTAACGAAGAATTCTTGTAGTGCATATCTTTCACTTTTCTAACCTGTAAGAGTGGTTGTTGTGGACATTGAAATAACAGGGTTTCTTGGATCACAAAACGGCAAAACAAAGCTGATCCATCTGAGAAGACCTGAAACCAGAACAAAACAAAAACAAAACAGAAACAAAGTGTAACTGGTCTAGCTGGAAGAAAATCTACTAAATGGAACCAAAAATTTACAGATGAATAAATTAAGGGATGATTATTCATATTATAAAAGAGTCTTTAAAGAATTCCCCTAGGATTCTTTTAAAGGCTGAGCTCCACTAGTTCATGTAAGTGTTTGTATACAGATCATTAACTATTTGACAGGCAGGCCGGAAAGGCAGGTAGAGGGAGCCAAGGGAAGGAGAGGAAATGTTCAAGTGGTAGAGGAATCACTGACACTTAAGGATCACAAGTCTCAAGATAAACACTGATGAAACAATAATGAAAGTTGAGTGAAAATATGACATTTATTTACAAGACATGCTGCACACGTTAGAGCTCTTGGAGACAGGTTTCTCTGGCTTAAGAGCTAGCTCTGCCACCTAGTTAGCTGACCTTGAGCAGTTTATATAACTTCTCTAAATAATAACTTTCTAGGGTTATACGACTTAATGTATATAAAGCACCTAAGCAATGGTCTGGCATCTGGTAAATACTGTGCACATGTGTCTTGGAAAAACTATTACAAAAAAATCAGATATTCCCCAGTGAAAAAATTCTGAGCAGGATCGTGAAGCTAGAAATGATTTTGCAAAAACGAAATACCTCTGAACCCCAAGAACAAACAACCCACAAACATTGAGTTATGAATGCTGCTTTCTCTTTGAGTTTGCCAAGAAGGCCAATCTGTAATTTAACTCTCTTTGAAAATTATTGTCCTGACTTTAGTTTTATACGGTTTGGCAAGATATGTGAGATTGAGAAGCACATAGAAGCAGTCAGCAATTTCATATCTGTTGATTTCTTTGTGTTCGAAGGCTTTGATGCACCTACTATTACATCTGTTGTTTTGACAACAATAATCCGCACATGGAAATACAACTTTCTTATTTGCAGGGAGGAAAACTTCTTGCTTGATTGACCTTGCTTGGGTCACACAAGAATGAACTTGTTCTGTATATTCTGTGAATTACATCTGATTATATGATGCTTTCAGCTCGGAATAAACATTGATACTTTCTAAAGGAACAACCCTTAAAGAGGTGACCCAGTTTGCTCTCTTAGTCTGACCAAATGGTCGAGTTTATCAAGTTGCCAAGCCAGGAATACCAAAAATGAGCACGAAAGTTGGGGCTGGTGTGTGAAGATGGTACGGAAGTGGGATCTAACAGCCAGGGGGTGTAAGGAAGGGCTCAGGTTCACTGTAACCCATTCTGGGGTCCTGTAGCCTACTGTTAGCTTTACTGCATCAGTTCTGACATGGTACGCGAAAAGGCCCAAGTGTTTAATCCACCAAAAGTGACACTTCCATTAAATTAAAAGATGATCCTCTAATTATTTAATGTTTTCTCCTTTTGCGCTCCCTGAAACATTTCTTCCACTCAGGACAGATTTACTTGTCTGGCCAGCCCCCTAGTCGTGTCACAAGACCCTCCGCTTTCACACTGCAGCCTACCTCTTGGTTGGGTACAGGTTGAATAAAAATACACTTTTCGCTCTCACACTTAGCTCACGTGAGTAAGCACTGATGGAAACGGTAAGTAAATAGTGTTTAAGTGCAGGAGATCCAATTACTTCCTTCACAACTTGAAGTTCCTGACAGCTCTGGCAGTGCTACGCTTTTGTCAAATGTTAAAGCGGTTTGATCTTTACCTAGTCTCGTAGAAGATTGCCAAATTGTCAGCTTTCAATATATTATTTTTTAAAAAACTTTCAGTGATTTGATTCATTTGGGGAGGTATTTCTTGAGTTCAGAAAAGTTAAGGCTGTGAAGATCTGTTCCCGCTTTTTTTTTTTTTCTGATTAGAGTTATAGAAAGTAAGAGTCAAAACTTTGCTTAAGTGGGAGCTATTTAGTTGCTTTGAGTTAGACAACGGTGTCTTACAGGATACTTCCTACATGCTGGTGATGTTAGGACCAGTCAATCAGATTTTTATGAAACTTAAATTTTGTCCCAAAGCAACCTGATCTCCTAACCTTCAGTTCTTTGTATTTTCTCATTTACACAGATCCTTCATAGAACATACTACAAGTATAATTTCCAATTTACTTGTGTAATTATTTGTTTAGTATCTGTCTTTATGGATAGATAGTAAGATGTCATGATAGAAGCCATAGTTTTCTTTTTTTCTGAAAATTTATTTATTTATTAATTTATATTTTCAAGAAAATAATAAAAAGAGAACAATAGCAAAATACCGACAACATAGACAAAAATAAAACAAAGCAAAACCAATAAAAGTGATACAGGGTTCAGAACAAAATGATATGAATCAACAGCAGCTGTTATATTACTTATTGTTATCCTCAATGAAGTTGCTCAGATTACCAGATGTAAGAATGCAAGATTGATCAAACCGTCAAAGAGAGTAAACTCTGTATCATTTCTAATGGTTTTTTCATTTCTATTTTTTGTTCTCTGTAATGGTTTGAAGCCATATCTTTCTCTTTTGTGATTGTAGACCTAGACCTAGCACACAATAGTAGGTGCTACAAAAAATACTATTCATTCTGCTTACAGGTAATTAAATATCTGCATCATATAAGCCCCACTGAAATGTTTTTATCTTAAACATGTTGCTTGTAAGTGTTATATTACTGATTACATATTCATACATGTGATGCTTACATATTCAAATGTGTATAGAAGGGAAATGTATAAAAAATAAAAAATATCCTTATTGTTGCCTCTTGATCACCAAAGATCTCCAAAGGCAATGATTTACACCATTTCTCTTTGTGGTATTCTGAAATTTACCAAAATATCTTTAGTAATATATTGTAGTTTTAATTTTCTTAAGATTTTAGATAATATCTATTGATTTTCAGATGAAAGATAAGAAATTTTATGTACTTAATATTTTTTCTTTTTCCTTTATTCCCCTCTAAGATCAGATTGTCAGTGGGTTTTTGTTGTTGTTACTTTAGTTTTTCTGTTTTTTGTTACTTAACATTATACGTAATGCTTTATAACCCACGGATTTAGACAGACCCTGTTTTCCCCGTACTAGGTGAGATGCGAAAAATTGGTTCACCTACACTTTTATTCCTCTTGTCTTCCTCCCTGCTGACTTCTGTCAGGTGAATCATTACATTTAACATTTTTAGAGTTTAAAGAAATTTACATGCAAATATCATTATAATGACTTACACTTATACATTTATATTATTATGTTTGTACCATGTGCATTTGACTTCTGCAGCCATAAGTAAGTCTTTCAAACCTTGTCTAGAGTTTGATTTAAAAATAGAAAAATTTGAAGCAATATTTAAACATTGCAATTATATGACTATTACTCTCTCTGGAACATGTAGTATGATTAGACATATGGCGAGGACACCATATTCTCTTATTGTACCAAACACTAAAGTAAAAAACATATGTAAGTACATGTTTTCTATAAAAATATAATATATACACATATATATCAACAATTGCTCCAAATAACTTCACATTTATTTTGCTTTATAGTTCACCATGAATTTATTTTACTTCTATATACTCATGCACATTACCATCCTCCAATTAATATAACCTAATTTTTATAGAGTGCTTTAATTTCCTTTTGATTTGAACTCATTATTTTCTTGGTTTATTATTCAATCCAAGATTTCTTTCATTTTATCTGTGGGTCATCTTAAGCTGCTTGAATTCCTTTTCTTCCTCTGTCTTGGATTATTTTTCATATTACCAGAATACCGTATAAACTCCTAACATTTTTTGTAGGAAAAATAAACAAGAAGACAACCTTCAGACTTCTTTCATAGGTAAAAATTCCTTTATTTTTTTTAAGCTTTACAATGGCACTTAATCTAAAATTCTGTGTTTAAAATTCTTTCAGTAACCTGTGTTGTTAAAAAATTGATGTTAATCTGATGCTCATTTCTTTGACAGTACTGTAGTTGCTTTCTTTGCAAGTTTTTATAGCTTTTCTTTTCTTTTACAAAGTACAAATATGTACTTTGAACATATTTTTTCTAGTTGATATTTGGTGGGATTTACCAATTAATACTGTTTTCCAGATGAAAGATGCATTTATCTATTTTCTTTTGCTATTTCTCTGATTATTTTAGTTCTTTCACTGTTTTTATCATCTCCTAATACACATATACAGATAGATATGGAACTTTCCGGAGTTATGCTATACATTATTTCTTTTCAAGTTTTAATAAATACATTTTTTAATTCAGAGAATCTTATTTTTATATTACAAATATACTTAATTCTTATATTTTGATACTAGACTTTTTTTTTTTTTTTTTTTTTTTTTTTTTTTTTTTGGTTTTTCTCCGGTACCAGGAACTGAACTCACGACCTTGCGCTTGCCAAGCAGGCGCTTTTGCCGCTGAGCTAAATCCCCAGCCCCTAATTAGACATTTTTAATGTTCTCTTTTATTCCTGACCTTATCACTCTTTCTTCTGAGTTAGTGTTGATAATTATTTATGCTGACCCTTTAAAAAAATTGATGTGATTTCTCTTCAGTGCTTGGTAATCTTTGGCTTGGACATTAATTTTTGTGCATAAATGTAGAGAACTGTGCATGGCTAACTTTTGAGGTTAAATAGAACATTTTACCCCAAAGCCACTCATCTAAATGGGAGGGCTGCCTTCAGGTTCTGTGTCAAAAGGCAAACTCCATCGATGAGCAGTTTTTTATTTCTAGCACACAAACAGGCCTGAAGCACCACAACTGCCAAATAAGCCAAATACTCTATGTATAGAGGGAAAAAGGAGACTTCTTAGCCTAGATTTTCAAGAATGGACTTCTTGTTACAGACCCTCGTTGCTGCCCCTTAGCCACTTCTGTTGTACATGCTCAGACACTCAGAGACATTTTAAGGAAAATAATTCTCACCTCTTTACCATATCCCCTCCCCCATGTGTTTTGGGTTGTAAATTACTATGCTAGCGTTCATCTCTAGCAATATAATCCAATCTGATGTCTATCTTCTAAGACTTCATCTAAGTTCCTAGTCTGCTAATATTATCCCCTTTCTCCTCCTTTTTAATGTTTTTTTCAAATCTTTTCAAGAATTTATTTTTATATGTAAATTTTTATTTCAAAGTTAATTTAGAATACAGAAGAGGCAAATGTGTTGAACTAGGAAACTATTCATAGCTATTTTAGAATGGCTCAAAAGGGTTACCTGAATTTGGCTAAAACTCATCTGGCTGTTCAAAAATAGACAGACCTAACTGTAAATAGGTAAATTCCCATACAAGCTCCCCGGACCTTGCTAATTATTCTTCATGGATCAAGTAGGATTTAATAGTGTTAAGGGCTTTGGATGACTCTAAATTGTTCCCTGAACCTCTTGGCAGATTCATATGTGTGTAGAAGAGCATGATCACACAACGAAGTAACTTCAGCGATGTGCCTAGCTAAAAAAGGCTACGATAAAAATTAAAGTTAAAGCACAATCTGAACTAGCTTACAATTCACTTTGGGGCATTACATATTTTTATGTTAGTTGGGCCTGACCAACTCTACCTTGGATTTGCCAAGAAAATAATTGATGTAATCACAGAGCCAAGAATGATAACATGTGAAGATCTGTGAAGGATTGGCAGGACCCCAGATCACTGGGAAAAAGCCAGCGAAGTACCTATCTTTAAAAGGCAATAAAAAGTTGTTTGAGAATGAATGACCTTTTATGTAGAGAAAAAGCAGTGCATACTGATTACCTTAACCCAGATAAGTTTTAGACAGTCTTAGACAGAAATGGCAATAATGAGTTGAGGAAAAATGTACTCGTATTACATCAACAGAACACAAAGTATCCAAAACTGCGTAAAACTTTTTAATGGAAAATATGGGATTTTAATTTATTTTATTTATTATAACCATTTTATTGGAAGCTACATCTTATTAAGTATCTAGATAATTTAAAGCATCTATATTTTGGGCACATTTCTCCACTTTCATGCAATATATGCTGTTAGCTAGATATGCTAAACAACACAAAAGTGTAATATTAAATGAAAATGTTAATCATCATTATTTAGATGTTAGTTTCTTCCTTAATATGTATGAAGACTGTATATTAAAATTTTGTGTATGTGACAAACATGGTAGTGGCTGTTAAAGTCTGGAATTTAAAATTAAATTAAACAAAATAAACCAAAGCAAGCACTGATATAAGGTATTCTAATTAAGAAGGAAAATAGACCCTTTTTTGAATTGCAAGAAATTTGAATTGCAGGAAAACCATTGGGGAATGATGACTGGGTGAAAGAATAACACCAGGAATCCCTTAGGGTCCCCACCTAGTAATTAATATATATATATATATATATATATATATATATATATATTCATAACTTGATGTGATCTTTCATATCTTATGGCCTTTCTATCCAGTGATTCTTTGGAATTTGTTTCTTTTCCTCCCTTATCTTGCAAATTCTCCACTCATCCTTCAAGTCTGAACTCTGGGAAACACTTCTTGCCTCGCATTTTGAATTAATCTCAGTCTTCTGTGATCCTTGGGTGTTGTGTACATTCAGATACAACCAGTGTTTGTTGAGTGTCTTTTCCTACCAGGAACTGCACCGTGAAGTAACAACTGCATCACAGGGGCACAACCTCAATCTGATTATCATTATTTACCCAATTGATGAAGCTGAGGTCCTGAGAAGCTACATGAATCGCTCAAGGTCACACAACTAGCGAGCAGCAAATACAGATTTAAACCCTATAATTATTTGTTTACGGTTCTTTCTCCATCTGTAGACTCCAAACTCTTCAAGGGCAGAGAAGGTATTTTTTTCACCCCTCAATCCTCGTAGCTGGTGAACTTGCATTAAAGGCAAGCTGAACTTCGGTGTAATTTACTTGTCTCATCTTTTAAAAGGCGGCACCACTGAATAGATTTTCATTATCATTTCCACCTGTGTGCGGCAGTCAGCTTTCAGTGTAGGCAGACACACTCTAGAGTGATGTTGGAAACATGGACCATACAAGCAGCTAAAGGAACAGGGTGTGCTTAAGGTAGAAGACTCATGTGGATGGCTTGGTTCTAAAGCTGCCTATAACATTGCAAAGTAACCAGTTCATCCTTTTACTAGATGCTTATGTTTAATGCAAACAAGGCACTTCAAAGTATATAGACACAATTCCTGACTTAAACTTCCAAATCTTAGCACAAGACATGATGTATGTGTTGTTGAGAGCAACAGCACAAGGTGAAGGTATCAGTGCTACTGGAGCCATAAGACAGTGTGCCGTGTGATGAGGGTACAGGGTGAAGAAGGCTAAGCAGTGAGTGTGGCCCTAGGCAAGGCCTGTTAGCTGGTAAATGCTTGATGTTTGTTGGATTCTGAGTGGACTAGTGAAGGCTGAAGTTTAGGAGAAAGTCTATTCCCTCCTTCATGTATTAATTCATAATGCACATTTCAATGCATATTATGTACCAGACATTCTCTTAGGCACTGGTGTGTTTGGCCATTTCTTTACATGATGATCTTTCTTCAAATCTATTCATACTGTGTTAGATTCTTAAAAGAGTCAAAAATGCAGTTATGACCTTTGTGCTCTTTCATGTGGTTCTAACACCATGGTATACCATGTAAGTGAGAAATTAAAACCTCTACAAAGGATTAAGTTGTATGTTAAAAAGTAAATTGACAATAGTCCAAATAAATGTTTTATTGAGATAGCATCGATGTAGTAGTGTGGCAGTATCTGAGTAATTGTAATAAGTATTAATAACCTCATTGAGAGAATGAGAAATATATTACGGAGTACCCATTACATAGCTCAGGATGACCATATGACAATCACAAGAATATCACTCATTAGCTCTAAGCATGGCTTGGCTGCATATGACCATACAGAACTGGCTATGAGAAGGTCCCATTGTACCAGGGCAACTTTCACAAATATTTTCTCTTCCAACATAGGGCATTTGAGAGGGTTAGAGGCTCTGGAAGCAGGGAGAAAGAAAATTCCCATTGATTCTGAGACTCTTACCAAGAGACCTTAAAAAAATTGGCAGTGACTAAACTTTACATTTTTATAACCATTTTCTACTAATAAGGCTGTAGTCCCTAATGTTGAACTGCAAATGAATAAAACTCTAAAGTAATTTCTATTTGCCATCACCATGTACAGAGAGAGAGAGAGAGAGAGAGAGAGAGAGAGAGAGAGAGAGAGAGAGAGAGAGAGACTTAGATACCTCAAAACAAGGCTTATCTACCAAAATTATTTGGTAGAAATAAATGTTTGCTTAGAGACGGAAAACCTGCCACATTTCACATTAGCGTAATATGTCTCTAAAGCGACAAAGTGCCTTGACAATTGACAAATGATTAACAAGCAGAAAAATGCATACGGAACCATTCATCTATGGAGAGTGTGAAAGGGAGGGAGGGATGACGAGGACCAAGGATGAGATGTTCATCCTGCCTTTCAGAGTAATTGTATTGCTTATGCTATGGACCTCGTCGAGAAAGAAATAACGCTGAAAGGCAGGGTCCAATTGCCTGGATTTCTTTTTCACTTTGTGCTCGACCTACATGATGAATCTTCTAGTTTCTCTCTGTGTTCCTTGGCCATTTCTTCTCTCCTTTCACCAAGAGCTGGTGGTGAGAGCCACCCCGGCCGAGTCCCCCATTCCCACTACACATCCAGGAGGCGATTCCTTTTCCCCACTCCAACATCCAGAAACAGAAGCTCATTGCTTATGCTGCAATTTTGATAACCTAACTGGCAGAACAGTTATTCAAATTTTAAGCTTCTGAATGCAGCAAGATCAACCTGGCCTATCCACATAAATAATTTTGACATGATAAGTATGCGAGAGCGATGATAACCGATAAGTGAAGCAATTACCTTGCTTTTTTGGATTATATTAAATGAAGATTCTGATAGAGTAATGAAAAGAGACAAAGCAGACAAAAAGTCGGCTGCAGAGCTTTTGGGCACTGTGTTATCTCTATTATACCATATTGAAATAGAGAAGCTATCACCAATCATGCATTTCTATGTAACTTCTGGCTTCTAACAGTGAACAATGAATAAATTGTCGCAAGACAGTAACTGATAAATTGGGATTGGCAGTGCTTTTAAAAAGCATAAATAAACTTACAAGTCACTTTTTTCTTTTTCAAAGCAGTTTTCAGGGGGCTCAAGGGGGTAGGTGGCTGGGCAGAATTTATTGCAACTTATACCTCCTTTTATTCCCTACCTCTACCCGGTCCCATGTCCTGCCACTCTTTGTTTAGTATCAGTTTTAGCAAACTGAGACAGTGTTCTGGTTTTATCACTCGAATTTCACCACACTGTGGCCCTTTCGACTTAGTATGTGGGTTAAGTGTCTGGAATTCAGATCATTAAATTAGTTTTAAAAGTTTGTGTTTGGTAAAGCTAGTCTTTGATAAAAGGGCGGATATAAAATATGGACAATTAGTTCCATGAGCTTTAAGTTCCAGCAGCATGAAAAGCTTTAAAGTCACAAATGCTCTAATAATGGGCCAGCCCTGCATTTGTATATTGTTTGGAAATAATATTCTCCTTGTCAGGGGAAGTAGCAGTAGGCACTTCTGCTGTAACAACCCCCCTAAAAGTATAAAGGGACCCTTAGGTGTGAGTGCATGCAGTTTTCTCATTTGAATCCTTCCTACTCAAAATCCTAGCAAAATCTGTTCACCCAGCAGGTTGGCAGATTTAATGGTGAGTTGCTGTTTATTTATGTTTTCTTTTTTTAGATGGCCTGTGGTATGAGAAGGTAGAATTTAGGAATGAATACAATTCTGTTTTTTTCAGAATGACAGCATTGGACTGCCTGTAACATAACTGCCTAAGCTAGTAAGATTAGCATGCTACACTTCATGGCATAGAGCAGAGTGCCTAAAAATGGAAGGGCAGGGTTCAGGTTTAGTTTACTTATGTTTTAAGTTAGCTATACTCAAAGGATCTGTGAAATGGGAGAAATAAGGTTGAAAGGAATGCATGTTGGTGAAGGAGCTTGTAAATAATTAGGCACCATGTAAAATGTTAGTATTGCTCTGATTGGTGGAGACCATATCTTAAGGCTTGCCAGAAGGACCAGGCCCAAAGTTACCTTTGACTTTACCAAGATGGCTGAGTTTCAGGGCAGTCGGTTGTAATGGGAGTGTGAGCTGCCTGCTCTATGCAACAGTGTGGGAATGAACTTCATCATTAGTCTTCTGCTCCTACAAGCAGGATCATTTATCTCTTCTCTCATTAAAAACAAAAAGCAAACCATCCACATGGCCACTTTTCAAAATGAAAGGGCCAATAAAGTTAGTAAAAGCAAATCACATTTGATTAAATTATTATCATTGTGGTGTTTAAAATAACATTTGTTATGTTTATTAAGCTTCAGTCTTACTGCATCTGTAAAGAATTTGCTTTTAAAGACCAGAAAAATAACAACATGAAAATGAAGCCCAGTGCCTACACCAGGCTGGATCCTTGCTTGCTTTGCAGGAATTCTCTACAACAACCAGTGCTGCCAGAGCTCAAGTCTCCGTCCTGCCTGTGGACCGAGCTAACAACAGCAGTGCTGAGAAGATCCAGGGATGGTGGGGAGAGATGGAAGGAGCAGCAAGGGGAATGCTGGTGCTGTCAACTCCAGTGCAGGATCTGGTTTTATAATCGCTTAGCGGTTCGTTCATTTCTAGAACACACATAACAAGCTAATTTCATGTACCTATTTGTTACCTGTCCCAGTCTTTCAAAATGTATGTTTTTTTCATTATGCTAAAAAAGAGAGGTTATTGGTGGTGCTCGAAATAAACCCAAAGGATGTTTATTAATTTTTATATCACCACACTAGCCCTACCCCCCACTTTGAGAAATCTTCAAATATAGCTTGTCCATGACTGACCACAACCAGAGAGGTGGGAGGTGCAGAGGTCTGTGTCCCTATGGCGCAGTCTCAATTGTGATGGTTAGGCAAAAGCAGAATCCAGAAGCCCCCCAAAGGATTCCCCCCGCTCACACCCTCCTGATCACCACAAGAGCTCTTTCAAAACTCCCTGCCGCCCAACCACTAAAGCTTAATGCCGAGCACGTCTGTTGTCTATGTGCTTATTCTGATTGGTTGGTACATATGGCCTACTGATAGCTCATTATTTGAATATCATGCGTATCTAATTAGTATTACAAAATCAAGTAGAAAGAATAAAGAGTTAGGTTTTAGTCCATGGAACTTCTGTCTGTAGCCTTTAAAAGAAGACATGAAAAGCCCAACAATCTAGGTGAACTTGACCACACTGTATACTTTTAATCAGTTTATTGTATGTGTGCTTCTCTGAGCTCCCTTGAGTATGTTTAACAAGCATTGATAAGCTTACCACTTCAGGTGGGTATTATACACGGAGAACACTCAAATCTTTAAGATTTTGGCACACAGTGACAAAAGTCGTTGGATCAGCTAAATACCCTACAAAAATCTTATGGCGTTATACTTTGGACCACTAACTCTGAAAGTATGGAGTGGATGTATTTGGATGTTTTATATTGATTTTCTTTTTGTGTTAGATCTAAAAGAGCAGGGTTTGATCCTCTTCAAACCAGTTGGAAGAGCATGTTTACAAGAACTACAAAAACTATGCTGGGCTTGTATATGTCTTGGGATGTAAATATGATTTTTATAAAACCCAGATCGTATTCCAAAATAGCCCATAAATCCAATAACAGGTCTCATGAATTGTACCCTTTCTGAGCACTTTACTTTGAAGAGGAAAACAAGTGAGAGGTTCTGATGAGATTACTAGGGATCTACTGAGTGTGTCTTGAAGACTGAGCCTGCGCACCTGAGCAGCTCAGCAGATGCAGTGAGCTCCCGTCCGCACTGTGTCCATCAACACTGACTGTCATGTGTGTGGGGTGGAGCCTGTGTGGATGTTCATGGGACGCTGGGAGCTGTGTATGCTCTCTGCCAGCACGGAGAGTGGAAAAACAAACATGTTGTTCCTCCAGCTTCCTCACAGGTTTACACTCCTTATCCTTAGTGTTTAGCAGGTAGTGACCATTTCACAAATGTTTGTCAAAACCAAATATTTTTGAAGATGAATTTTTAAAGTCCTTGTTTCATACCTTGTGCTGGTATTTTTCATTCTCTTTATGCCATTCTTCTCATCCTTCTTTATTTATCAAGCAGATACGTATTTTGTACTTCCCATAATCCAGGAACCAAGGAAGATACTAGCATAAGGTCTGGCATAACATGTCGGTTCAAGGTTGTTACCTTTGGGAAGCTTTCCCTCAGCCCCTTCAGCAGAAGTTACCTCATAGTTAGGTCCTGTGTGCTTTCCTCTGTCATGATGTCCATTATGCTGTACTTTACTAGCTGTGTTGGTTCCTCCTCTAACTCTAAATTGCAATTTTCCTGAAGACGATTGGGCAGTATTCTCTCTGTATCCTCCCAGCTGCATATAGCAGCCCATCAGAACATTGATTATGATAGAACTGATTGCACAAAAGGCCATAATTCTTCTTTGCTCCCCGTAGTCATGACCTATTCCACATGACTTTGCAGCTCTTTGCAGTTAGAAGAATCTCATTTCCTCTCTCTTGGAATCTGGGCTAGCCTTGTGACTTATTCGGACCAATACAACATGGCAAAAGTGGCGTTGCCAGTTTTCAGGCTCGAGAAGGAGCAAGTCTGGTCTATCACAGGTGATCATGAGAGTCTCCTGGCTTGGCCGCCTTTGTCTCCTTGCTCACAGATAGCCAAGTACCGCAGATGTAAGTGAGGCTGTCCTAAGCCCTCAACCCTTAGCCTACTCATCAGCTGAACACAAACGAGTATGCCCTACTATGATTTGCTAAGCCTGGTTCAGATCAGCTAAATATCAAACAGATCGGCAAACTCATAAAAAATAATACATAATTTTTGTATGAATTTTGGTGTGACTTGTTATGTGACAATAGCTAACTGATTTAAAGTGACTTTTACAAATCCATCCTTATTTTTTCCTTCTACCTAGATAAACAGACAAAAAGTTTGTGCAATGCTGACTTGAAAGCTTATCATTTTGTTGTATGGTAAAACATGGTCTATTTTTGCCCTTTTTGCCCTTTCTTGGTAAAGATCATGAACTCATTGAGTACTAGATCTTCAAAGATCCTGTGGTCACCTATAAATACCCTCACATTTGTTGAAAACAAGAAATTGGCTGTAATTTACACATGGTCACCTAGCCAATAATGATGTGCAGACTCAACCTCAGATTATTGGAGAGCCATAAGGACTTCTTCATAGCTACGTACATTTCTTACCTCTCAACTAAGCTCACTAAAGTCTTTCATTTATCTTGTTTTTTTAAGGTACAGTTGGCACAAAATATTCATAAACATAGTCAGACTTAATGAGGAATTCTGTAAGCATCCAAGAACAAGGTTATCTAATTGCTCCAATTACTAAAGAAATGCAGCATGTATATTTTCTTCTGCCCCATTTATAATGTTTTTGGACCCTTTCTGCGGGGTATATTGATGCCAAGAGTTCCCCAACAGATCTGTGTATATGCACGCCCCCTTATTTTAAAGCTTAAAAGTCTTAGAAAACATCAATCCCTCAACTGACGGAGTGATTATACAACACTGACTTGGAGGATATGATAACTCCTAAGGCTTGTTTGTTAGAGGAATTTTATTTGCTACACCATGTGATTCATGGATGAACATAATCAAACAGAGTTCAAGCCAAGTTGTTCTTTAAGAATTATTATTTTTTAGCCAGAAAGTGAGCACCTTTGTCTGAAAAATATATCCTAGGGGCTCACACTGTTGTGTTTGGTTTACTAGAAGATAATGTAAGTCTTTTTTCGGTTGGTAAGAGAGCTATGGACAGGAAGTTGGGACAAAAGAGCTGAAAGTTGTGGTTGAAACATTTAAATGTTGCTAGATTGTTTTCCCAGCGAGAGTCAGTAGTCAAGAGACTGATATATATCCTAGTCTAAATTCATAATCACCAACAACTATGAAGGAAAGGCATCTGGTATTGATCTCTTAATCAGAAATCAAACTGAACTTTATCTCATGACAAAGTAAAATTAACTATTTTGTTAATTACTATAATTATCTTCCTCACATTTATTTTGACAGCACTGTTATTTGGTAGAAAATTATCTCCTCAAATTGTCTCTTTCTTATTATGAATTACAAATTCATGCAGTTTTGATAAATGATCTGATTCCTTCCTTTACACTTGCTTTGAGGTTTTTGCAACATGATTTTTTTTTTTTTTTCAGTGAAAAGCTTTGGTGACTTAAAAGTAAAGAAATGAGAATAAAAGTCATGTCAAAAAAATCAACTCTGTGGAGAGTGATCAGGCTTTGGAACTGCCTGCCAACCACAGGAAACCTCATCTTTCCCCTTTTGTTTCACACTAAGGGTTTTCCAGAATCCTGGAGTCCTGTGAGCAAAACTTGAGAAGGAGTTCCAATCCCAGGATGACTGCATATGTGACATTTGGTCCAAGTCTAGGTTATTCTTCATGTGCCATCCTGCTTGAGACCCACTCTGAAGGAAATGAAAGAAAATTCTGAGGCCACTATGAATAGTTAATGCTAAGAATAAAGGTCCTTGCTTTGTCCTGCAGGAAAATATCCATCAGAAATTTCAGACCTTCCTGACTTTACCACTGTTCTCGTCTTGGACTTTCAAATCATTCTAGACATCTCCCTTTTCTGGTTTCCTCAGGTACCAAAACGCTTGGATAAGAGAAAGAGTCTTGACCTCAGCCAGGACTACAGAGAAAGATATTATAAAATTTTTAGCATCTGGATAGACAAAACTTGGTGAAGAATTGGCTGTCAGCAGCATTTTTCCAGAGCACAAACACTTCACCTGAATAAGCCTCCCTCTGAAATGGTCTTGTTCCACCAGCTTGTGGGAGGAAGAATAGTGAATGCCAACTTCAACACTGCTGACTTATAATGAAATTCATGCGTGCAGTCATCCTCAGATAGTTGTTAGGCACCTACTGTGTGCCAGGCATGCTGGTAGGTTTAGGCAATATCCACATTTTGCCTTCACATGGTCTCAGAACAGTAAAGTACCTCAGAGGCAGGCATGTAAACAGAATATTGTAAGAACATTGGTAGGAACGGTTTTAAAAGCTCTCATGGTGTGCCTTTTGGTAAAACTAGTTTCTAGATCTTACTTCGTACTCTTCAGAAGATTAAAATACCCTGCTTAGGAAATTCACGGAACTTATAGATTGGAGAGATTGCTAATAAAAAGACAAAGAGCTAAGCCAGAGGTTAACACATATTGCCACAGAGAATGCAGAAGCACACTTCACCCACGCTGGGGAGTAGGGCCTGGGAGGAAGGAGCTGAAAAGGCATGCCGAAACACTAGGACAGACACTAATCACGGCTGCTGGTCTTGTCTTCCGGCAAGCCAGTGGGGGATTTCTGAGGATTGCTGGGCTTGTTCCTGCTGGCAAGTGGGTGAACTCATCTGCTCAAGTGGAGATGTCATGTGGTTTGTGCTGTGTTTTGTGGTTAGGTTTCATTTATGTTATTATTACTGATGGTATCTGTGATGGATGCCCAGGTAAAAATTTTTGCTTCCTCTCTACTGGCTCAAGGCAAAGGAGAGTTTTACAAACAAACAAATGCATTTTAAAATTGCCCAACACAGAGAGAATTTGAGGAGGCCTGCTCTTTGATAAACACGTTGGCATTTTTCTCTGGAAAGTTTTTGTTTTCTCAAGAATGGCTTTCTTGTTGTTCCTGAGTAGCTCTATAATATTTACAACACTGCATAAAAGATTGAAAAGGTTGGTAATTTTCACAGGTAAAATGAGACTTTAAAATTTCCCTGGACTTTTCAGGGATTTTTCTTGCACATTTTGCACATTTTATACATTTTACATTTAATACACTTACGAAGACTGCTCTGGCTTATCTATGAGTAACTAGACTCTACCTTGGCTCAGACATTCCTAAATTCATCTATTTTAAGAATTTTAAAGTACCTCTTATCGTTTCAGAATTCAGATCCAAAGTCAGAGAAAGGAAGAGAGATACTCAGTCTTGGCCTCAGTCCCATTCTGAACAATATGAAGTTGATGTGGAAGCTTAGAGAATGAATTTAGGATGTGTATAGATTTTATTTTAAAACAACTTACATTTACTTACATCCTCTTTCTCATGGACTAGCAAATAGTAGTTTTGCAGCAATCTTCCCCAACCAAGCACACACTGATGGTGAAAGGAACACTCTTTTAGCTTTTTTCCTGGGTGTCTTTTAATAAAATAAAGCCATATCTTATTTGTTTGTAGGAAGGTTAAGATACCTTTTAAAGAAACACTCTTGTATAGAAAGAAATTCAGTTAAAAAAATGGGGCCGTTTATCTCCTGTTCTTGGATACTTTGGTGCTCAGGTAGGGAAGGTGGGTACCATATCCAGCCCTGTTTTCTGCACAAATGCAACTGCCTGGGAAAACTGAGGCTTCTAGTCCCTCCACCCTGTGACAAATTTAACAGGAATACTAGATCACTGATTTTCCTTGGTGCTTTGGGGCTTTCCTTTTCCTTCTCCTGAGACGATAAAGACCACACAGACATTACTTGTTCGACTACCTTGCTCCATTGCCAAAGTGCTTGTCTCCTCTGCATAATAAGATGCAGCAAAGATAAAGCCCTTCCAGCATCACACTTCGCTCTCATTTATCCTGAGAACTTGTATTAAGGTCCATCCTACCTATGAGGAGATGGAGAGGACGGTTTCACTCTCAAGTCTCCCTGGGTTGGTCTTGCAGCTATTCACAGTCTGCGGACAGTATTCCCTGGCAAAGGTGCCCTGCTTACAGCCTAATAATTTCTTTCACTTTCTTGCTTTTCTCTTTCATTCTGGCTCTTCCTGCAAGGGCTCTTGCTTTCAATAAAGTCTTTCTCTAATGAGATATGAGAAAGTGTCCCTTTGTTTTAAGCTGTTGTTTGTATTTTTCTTTACCATCACCCTAGGGCCATTACACACTATCATTTTTAAAGGTCATTTGTTTTGTCCTATATGCATTTGCGCCTGACAATGGGTTAATAACAACCCAACAGGACATATTAAAATGACATCCTCTATGATCATCAACAATTATTGAGTAAAAGAAGTACACAAATAAACTCCTTCCAAGAAATCAACACTGAAGATATTAGTTAAAATGTTAAAGTATATTAGCCAATTACATAAAATCCTTTTATATTGCCTTGCTTCATTTCAAACATGGCATGGGCTATTTTGTCTGTGAACTCAAGTGGAACAAAAAGCTACAGAATGCAATTTGTGTCAGGAGCTGGACTACAGAAGGACAACTAATTCTAATTAGTACGAATTCCCCATAGGCCAGAGGGAGGCCAAGTGCGGGAACCAACTGCCTAATGCTGTCTCCCTATCTTGCAACAGGTGGGCCAAGGCCTTCTAAAGGTTGTCATGGCAATAGCTAATGGTAGACCTTTAGCCAGACACCAGTAATTAATTGCAGGCATGTCCAGCCTTTGAATGTGATATCTTTTAATACATTTCTGAAATAAAAGAAGACTGGCTCTTCTAATTGGTTAAAATTAAAACAGCAGAAGGCTTTGCCAGGAACTACTGCAACATAATGCAAGTCTGATTTAAGCCTCTTAAACTTGGATTCTTTGCCTATCGCTCCATGAAGGAGTAAAGGGAAAGGTATTTACTTCTGATAACACTAATATTCTGCCCAACGTGGACTCAAGAGCAAAATATTTATGCAATGCACTTAGACCATGCTTGAGGCCTGGAAGAAACATACCTTTAAAATTCTGACAAATGATCAGAAATGTTTATCTGATTTCCCAGGTCTGAGTGTTTACTGCCTACAGGGCAGCTATCACTCAGTTAGCAATCATCTTCTGTGGCAGCCACGCTGGAGGGGTGGCCTCCTCAGTGCTCTGCGGTTTGGGGAATGTGGTCAAGAACTGGGTGGTGTTGGAGATGTTCATAGAATGAGGGAACTGAAAGAAGACAGCTGTGCTAGGTGCTTCCCAGTAATTGAAATACCAAAAATAGAGTAGAAAGAGGTAATGATCTCTTCCCTTTGGATGTGATATTGTGCTATTGCATGTTTCTGGCATTATAAACTAAAAACAGCAACTATGCCAAGAATAGTAGCTAACATCTATTGAGTCTTATTTTATGCTGGGCACTGTGCTAAGTACCTTACATGCATTACCTTATTTGATTCTCTTAAAAGCACTGGGAAGGAGGTATGATTATTATTTCAGTTTTAAGGATTAGGAAACTCTGACTTAGAGAAGTTGCCTTACCCGTTGTCTTCCATACAGTAAGGGAAAGAATCAGGACTTGAAGTCAGGCCTGATCCCAAGTCATGAGCTGCTACAAAAGCAAAGCCATTAAAACAGTGAGTTAAGTTGTATTTATTTAAGGTAGAAAACAAGCAAACCCTTTTTTAGATCATCCAATCCAGAGTACATTATGAAATCTTGAACTTTTAGTTCTGAGCCCTGAACCTGTGTTCCTGAACTATGGTGCTATTTACTGAAATGATTCTTTCAAGAGACTTCTTATTAAGTGCTCATATTTTTTTGTCCCTGGTCCATTCTTCCTTCTGTTCTTTTTGTTGAACATATGGGAAATGCAATTATTCTCTCCTCTTGTCCTAATGGTAGAAAAGTAAATAAATAAAGAAGGTACTGTTCTCTTCCTCAATATATCTCAGCCAAACACGCATTTGAAATCTTCTGGCCACTTCTCCTCTTTGCTTGATGTTTTAAAACAATAATGTTTTAGTATAACAAAGTCAGATCCAATCCATCTTAAGAAATGGATGCGTTTAAAATTTGAGGTTCTAAGCAACATGATGCAGAATTATATATTGATGAGGATTAGCTTATTTTTGTCTATCGTGTAGCTTTTCCTGAGTGAACAATTTCCTTTTGCCTTCATTGGATGAGAAAAATGTACAAGCAAGTAATTTTTGCACGTATTTCAGTTCTGTAGGTGAGCACATGATTTGGAAATATTTACTTTTGCTATTCTCCAAGTATGAGTGACTAGAAAGTATAAGAGGAAAAGCAAAACTAATGCATCTTCAGCAATTCATTTCCCTGAAAAAATGCCTGAGCCCAGTTCTCTGACCATCTTGAGGTGGTATGATAAATGGGTAGTGGACTTCCGTATGTGCAGTGAAGTGTCCCTGCTGCAGCAGGCATGTGTTCACACTTCCAACTTTATACCCACAACATGTTCAAAGCACCTACTCTGTACTGCTGCTGTGAGAATCAAATAAAGACAATGCCTAAAATACACTATCTTTTACTCATTGTAATGGATGGAAATTTCCAAGCAAAAGGAGAAAGACTTCGGATGACATCGCTCTAACACTGTTCCTTTATCAGCTAGCACTGCTCGGTAAATAAGGCAGCCATGGGATCCTCGATGGATTTACTTTTACCAAACAATTGGATTGAAAATACTCCAGAGAGTTGTGGCCTCCCCCATCCTGCTACTAGAATCATTTTATTAATAAAATGCTTCTAACCTGACCTCCCAAGATTTTTTGACTTTTATTGCTTGGGTGGCACTAGAGGCTAAAACGGGGCTCCTTTTAATAACACATTTGCATAAGTTGATCTGAAAGATCCCCACGTGATTACATGACTCCAGGGTTGGCCTGTCATAGCAGAAAAGCCCGAGGTACTCGTCCCAAAGAGATCAAAACCCAAGAATTAACTAGTCTTCATAAAAAACGAGAACATCTCTAGGAGCAGTAAAACAAATGATTATCATTTCTTTTTGGCGTTGGACTATGCCAAGCTAGAGAAAAACAGAGCTCTCAAACGTTGACAATCTGGTATATTGAAGTATGACCATTATTTTTTATTTTCCACATTTTTGGTCCAAAGACAGTTCTGAGTAATTGATTCCCATAATGAGCTATGGTTCGTTAGTCAATTTAATTTATAATTGAATTGGATGGATGTAACTCTGTGTAAAATTGTCTCTGAAGAATCTGTTTTGTTCGTCTGTTCAACTTCTGACAGGGATGGAAGAAAATCTAAATTATTCCCTCCTGCAAGGGGGAAAAATTCAGAGTCTCAGTCTCCCTGGTGAAATTAAGAGGAAAAATATTTTTAATAGTTGCCATGCAAAAATATTATGGCTTTACTAAAATTTATACAAGCATGTCAATTAACACGTTCATGGCAAGGATGGTAGATTAAGGAATCTGAGTAAATGCCTGAGGCAAACACCTTTTCTGAGTACTAGGAAGGGTTTCTCATTATTAGAGTGAACACCAGGTTTCTCTGCATTTATTTTTATCAGTTATTGACAAAGATTGTCCTCTTGTTACATAAATATGCCCAGAAAACAATAGCTCTAATTCTCCAGGTGTTTTGCAATCATTGCAACTTGTATTTTCTATACATTTTCAATAATGGTATAATTTGTGGAACAATTATTAAAATAACCATATAACATTTTTTATTTTTTTCTAAGTTTTGAATGACTGTCAGGAAAATTTAAACTTTAATTGTTAACAACAGGCTTGTCGTTTTGCTCAAAGATTTTTTTCTCTTATTCCCGAAGCCTTTCACATTTAAAACTTTTACAACCGTCTTAGCACACACTCAAAACAAAGCCATAATTATGTAAAAAGAAATGTTTTACAGTTAATGCCATCTAAGACACTTACCAAGTGCCAAAATGCATAGGATTTTGGTAAAAGGCAATCTGTTCTTTGAGGATAATGCATGCAAACTACGCTTGTGCAAAACCTGAGGCAGGAATAGTATACCGTCTTAGATCACACCTATGGAGCTGACTTTGATACTATGCCCAGAAGTGGGTTACAGGCTGTGATTTGAATGAAGTTTAATCATTTTTAGAAGCGAAGGGCCTTTAGGGTACTCTTTTTCCATAAGACTTATTATATCTAAGAAAGACAGAGGCATAGGCTTTATTCTTCCTTGTTAACAATGGTAATTCAGTAATGATCTCTAATGATGGACTGTTGTATGAAATAGACTGACTGGAAAGAAAAGCTAGATGAAAACAGCTGTCATTTTACATCGTCAAACCCTGCTCTTCTGTGGACAAAGAGATCATGAATTCGTGTCCCAGAATCTGATGGATAAGGCATTATATCACTGTTATGTCCACTGCCATTTCTATGGGCTTTAATCTAATCCCTTGCAAATGTTAAAAATATATATTTTAGTTAGTTATAATGATCTGAATAAATGAGTTTGAATTAAGGCGGGTCAGAATGTAAAGTTCAAATGTTACAGTTCTCAAGAGATAAATCTTCTGCAGTTTCTCTCTGCTCACAGACACCTGGCTATTCTCTTTCCCTGGACTTTTGCAGGGTTTTAACCAGTATTTTTTTTTTTTTTTTACCTTTAACTTCTGATACAGAGACAAAAAAGATATTTCATTTGGAAAAATACTCCTGAAATGAGGCAGGCTTGACTTTAGCTCTGTGATTCTAAACAAAGCAGGAATTAGCCTTATTCAGTGAACCAAAATGCCAGAGATCACTTAAATTCATAATTGCTACATTCTTTGTGAAGAATTTTCAGTAGGACTCATCTTTTATGTAAGTCAGCTATGTAAAATGCATTGAAAGTTGGATCTCACAAAGTATTCAAACCCACATCAATCATTCATCCATAATGCACAGTTCAACGAGGGCCCGCGCTGGAGACCCATAAGCAGCACCACGATAAGTTATGCTCTGTGCGAGCAAAATCAGCTGTGATCAATCACTTGGTAACCAGCCTCAGTTACATTTTTACATTAGTCCTTCAACTCTTTTGAGTATACTTTGAAAAGTATTGTTTTTATCTAAAGTAGTAGATCAATACTTGTGATCAATAAACATTCATTTCCAACTAACAAGGACAATGGTGAGTGAATTCATTGAAACGCTTTCACGGCAAAGAATGTAGGGTTGAAGAGGAGACCATTAATACGTCAAATTTTGGGACAGGGGGCCTTAAAAATCTCTTCGAGGACAACTCGCAAAGAATGCTCCTGCTCTTCAAGATAACGGGTCCATTTCTGGGATTTCCAGGAAAATCATCAAAAGCGTGTGTATTGATAGATCTTGCAGCTTCAATCCAATAAAATGTAAAAGCATTATTTATTGATGGTATTGGCCTTTGTGAAGTTTTGTAACATGTTTTGATGTTTAAAAACAAGATAAAGTGTGTGAAAACCTTGCAGTGGCAGTGATGAGCACGGCTGTGGGAGATCCCGGGTTCTGTTCTTGGGCCCATGTTCTCCTCCAGATGTGAGGTCATCAAGGGGGCCAGCTTACTGGTCTTGGTGTCAGGAGAAAGAAGGAAGATTTAGACACTGGTGACATGAGTCAATCTTTTATAACTATCCACTAGCTTCTACACTAACTTTCTAAACCAATTGCTCATCCACGATTCCAGGACAGGATCATGGCTTATATTTCTTTGCATTCAGGAATTGCTAATCTGTATTTTTAGTGAAAAAGATAGTAAGGGACTAGCCAATGGAGATATTTCTGTATGGCCTCATAGCTCTGGCTGAAGAGTTCACTTTCTGATGAGTTAGTGGCCTGACTCCTACATCAGTAGAGGGTTGGCCTGGGTGAGAAATACACAGGGATTGGGCAGTACTGTGGAAGCATGTCATCGAAAAGAATAGTAAGCTTCAGTCTTCAAGAGTGCTGTGGCGACTAGGCAGAAAGGGGAAGAAGGAAGGTATTCACTACTTCTGATCTGCTATTCTTTAAGCTCTTTAGATGGAGCACCCTTTGATTTAAAACACCCTTTGAACGTGCACCACCTGTATTCCATATATATATCTATATATCTATATCTCTGTATCTATATCTATATATATATATAGATATATCAGTTAACATCTCAAGGCACAAAACTCAGACCGTAATTTAATCATGGTTACCAATGAATGTACCAGTCCTTTAGAATTATTTAGACTAGTTTTGGTTATGACTTATGGTCATATAAAGTTCTATTATCCTTATTGTAGTAATGTGGCTATGGGAGCACTCATGCTAGGAATAGTAGACATGCCAAATTGTGCTTACATTATTGGTATCATCTCTGATCTGTACAGCATTTTTGCAATCTACAGGCATTTTAATTTGTAGTTTTGCAGCAATTTTAAAACATAAGGTGCCTACCTTGTGAAGTTAGGATAACTAAAGTTATGCAAGTCTGATTTATCTGCATAAGCACCCTGCAGTAACTCTGTGTTGTGTGTGTCTGCATTCCCTGCCCTCACAATCTAATGCTTATGGCCCCATTCAAAGCTGTCTGTTGGGCTGGTTTTATAGCTCAGCAGTATGGTGCCTGCCTGGCAAGCGTGAGGTCCTGAGTTTGATTCAGAATGGACATGAGTGTCTATCCATAGAAAATTTATAGTTTACTTTTACATAATATTTTACTATAAATGAATTATAATACTTCTTTCTTCATAGCAAAGGATCATCCAATAAAGCCCATGTTAAAGACCATTGCGTTAGACTCCAGGGAAAACATTCAACTGTTTGTTCTCTGGGAGAATTCTACCTGACACGAACACCATAGAGACTGATCTCTGGTGGGTCGTATTCTATTACAGACAAAGAACATCACTGTAATTCCTTGTCCTTTAAGCAATACATCAGGATATGAGTTTATTTATCAATTGGCCAATTCTATAAATATTTACTGAGAACAGTCTGTAAGCTTTAGCATTCAATGTCTCTGTCCATATAAAATTTATGGTCTGAATAAGAGTATGGAGGCAGGAAATTATATTTCATGATAATAGGGGCCCTGATGGAAGCAAGCACAGGTGCTCTGGGGACAAAGGAGAGACAGCTCACCAGCAGGTATTAGGCCAAGGAGAGTTCTTCAGAGCAAGTGATAGAGGAGTTGAGACCTTCAAAGTAGGATCAGTCCCAACACAGGAGAGAGCAAAATGCCCCAGAAGAACTTAAGAGAGTCCTTGATGGCTGAGCACGTAGAATACAACACAGTGGGAAATTAAAACAAAAAAGGTAAGAAAGACATTAGACAAAGCAAGGTCTCATGTATGCTGTAAGGTTTTGACTTGTCCTAACAGTGATAGAATCACTGAAGCCACTGCAATATGGTACAGATAGGATTAGATAAAGTCCAGTCCAGAGTGTTTATGATAAGGCCTGACACACACGAGCAACCAATATGTGTAGACTCTGATCAACACGATTAGCAATACCAATAACATTATCAAATGTGATTTATTGTCCCTACTGTTGCCGGACTGGACTTGTAGAATGATCCTTCTGGTTGAAGTTTGGAGAACAGATTAAAGGAGCTAAGATATTTTATATGGTCCAGGCTATTTAGGTCTTTGCTTTCTCTTTTAAAGATTGATCTATATATTTTGAAATTTATTTATATATTTATTTATACTTATCTATACTGAAGTGGGTTAAGTGAGAAGAGGCCAGAGGGGACCTCGGGGGAAGCATTCAGAATGGTAGGAGTTGAAGAAACGTTACTGACTTTGTTGTAGCTTTCACTGCAGAGAACCACACATTTCATATGGAAAGCGTTTTTCACACGGAACCGGTTAGGTACACCGACTTAAATAGCTGCTACCGGACAGAGTTTTTATTTGAACTTGAGGAAACTTCTCACTTTTGAATGATTTCATTTTCTAGCACAAATGACTTTTATTCTGTATAAAAATGTCTGTTTTTTTCCCTTTTCTTTTGAAGTGTGTTTCTGTGTGTGTGTGTTAAGTGTATACATTTGTAAGTTTATATAATTGTGTGATCAGCTCTTTTGACTTAGATTCCTACAGCCATGAATAACAATTACTTTCTCTTTTAAAATTGTACTGAGCCATACTAGAATATTGTTGCATTGACTTCATCAATTATATCCACTAAGATAAATTCTTTTTTGAGCAGTAGGGATCAGACATTTCTTTACGTAAATATTCATTGTGGTATCAATGGTGTTGATGATGATTATGAAGATAATTTCTCTGTGTCATCAACATCTGTGTAGAAAGATTCAGAGAGATTGCCTTCCTTTGATGTTCTCAGGTCGCCATTTTGTTAACGGGAAGCAGCCGTGGACTCTGCTGTTGTGTGCCAGGCAGGCTCAGGTCACAAAGTACCAGATGAATATAGATGTAGTGTCACATTCTTAGTGAGGAGGATGAGCGACAGAAGATCATCTCAGAAATAGGGGAACTGACCAAAAGGAACATTTTTAAAAGGCAAGGCACTGATGGTTAAGGGAATAAAGGACTCAATGCAGTCAAAACCTAGCTGTGTGTCAGACATTTCATCATACAAGGAAACAGGCAGCTTATTCCCATTTTTAGATACACCAGCACCCGCTGTGCTGAAATTAAACATTGCATGAAACAGGTATTTAAAATGCCCATCGGAAAAAAAGATTAAAAACAGTAAATCTCAAGCCCACGAGGGCTAGATGAAATCTGGCAAGCAGCCTATCCGGCATCAGAGTTCCTACTTTTGAACACAGCAAACTTCAGCTGGGGCAGGTAAAGACCAAGCATAAATATTGCCAGGGAATCTTTTATTTTATTTTTCTTTGGGGTGTGAAGGCTACTGACACATCACTCCTTTTCCCGTTTAAGATTTTTTTTTCCTGGAAGAAATAACTGAATTTCCAGAGACAAAAGTGTAGAGAATATACTAAAAGACATAATGAGCAAGTGTAAAGACAACTCTTAGCATGATATAGGGGTGGCCCGCATGGACAGGTCTGAAGGACCTGTCTCTTTATTGGGCAGGTCATCTGCTCCCGTCCAAATGTGAGGTTGTGGACTCTAATACCTTCGCAGACTTACCTGCACAGAGAGATGATTCTCCTCCTAATGAATGGCAAAGAAAAACCACCCTACAAAACAAAAAAACTGGCTTGTGATTCTGTTTAACAAATCTAAAAATGCACAAGAAAGGCAAACATAATTTAAAGTTGACATCAGAAAGCTAAAGTACATAATTTAAAAGAGTTTTTTTGTGTGTGCGTATACTGTCAAGTTATAGCTTATCTCTGACTTTTATGTGTGCTTTCCCTTTTGGGTGCATTTTCATCCAATACTGTTCCAGATTTATATATGTAATATAACCTAGAGAATGATGTACAGTATGCAATAGTGGTATCATTGGTACTATCCATTTACAATAATAAAAAGTTAAAAAGACAAAATGTAATGATAATAGTAAACAGAAAATTCAATGCTTTTCCAGCTTTTCATTTCTAATTTTTCATTCCCTAGCATTTCTCTAGTGGATATCAAGTGGCTGCTTTAAAATCTGTTTGTTTTTACTTTTTCCTCCATTTTTTTCCCTCCCTTCTTACTGTATTCTTCTGGCTTTCTAACTCTTTAAACATTTCTTTCTTGTTTTTACAATTATGAGAAGTTTTAAAAATGTTATTTTTTTATTTTTAAATATTCAAGCATTCATATTTTCCTTGCCATTTCCTTTAGCATTTTTCCCGGCATTTGCAATGTTTGCAGAGTTCCACTTCCATCCCTACCCTTCCCCCTCTCATGTTCTTCCCTTTTCCTCAGATTCTACTACCTCAACTGTTACTTTTCTTTATCTTCACTCTTCTTTATTTCTTCTCCTCTCTACTTTTCTCATCGCTTTTCTCCCCTCCTCCCTTTATCCTTCTATCTATCAATTTATCTCTACTTTTTCCTTGTCTGTTTCTTTTGCTTAAAATGTGCCCCATTTTAGATATTAGCCTGGAAATGCAAAAGTGTAACTTGTGTTTTTTCTTTGGAGTACTGAGAAGCAGAAGCAAAGGACAAGGTGTCATAATTCATGAAAATAATCTTATATCAGCAACAGTGTAACTTGCAGTGTTAGAGCAAAGCTTAGTATTGAGTTGATCAGCACCTTCTAGAAATGGATGAATAACTGGGACACCTATCTTCCAGGAACCCTTAGCTTGTAAACAAGAAGTCATTTTATCTCAATCCATAAATATTCAAGAATGCTATAAGAATCCACTAACTGCTGTGATTTCATCCAATTCACTTACATTTGCAGAATATTGTGCTATGTGATTTGCAGGTTTTCTGCCTAGGATGCTGATAGCCTACTGGCCTTCAGCTGTTAAAGGCACATTAGAGAAGGTGGGTGTATGCAGGAGCTGGGAAGGTGGCTCAGATCCAAACAGAATACTTGATTTCAACCCTGAAGTCCAAAATAAGTCCCCACATGGAGGATCAGCAGAGAAATTGAGCAAATTTCTTTATTTAGGAGACAGAAATAAAAACAATGAAGGAACTACTAGTATCACTGCTTAAATTTTAGAATTAAAATGGAGAAGTAGTAAGGGGGCATAGAGTTGGCTTAATCATGGGAAGATTACTAGATTTCTTTTGTTATTGTATTTTAATGTAGATGGATAGATTTGCTATCATGATCCTTTTCAAACTTGTCTCAGAGAGAAAGGATTGGGAAGTGTGTCATTTCACTCAGGGCGTGTTGTTTTTGTGCATGTGTGTGAAGTTAAGTTTAATTACTGAAATTCACTATAGCTTCTGACACTGTTGGTTTCTGAATTCCTAGTAAAGAAGGAGCCTCCTGGTGATTGCCTCCAGGGCAGGTGCTTTAGTTCCCTCCATAGAGTATCACATGGTTTCTTTTTTTTTTTTTTTTTTTGGTTTTTCTCCAGTACCGGGAACAAAACTCACGACCTTGAGCTTGCCAGGCAGGCGCTTTGCCGCTGAGCTAAATCCCCAGCCCTGACATGGTTTCTGAAGTCTTCCACATCTACTTACTCAGCTCTCCTGAGTTACTGATCACTGCACAAATTTACTTCCCGCTTGGCTACGGCTCTATTCTACTCATTATGGTTTTACAAATTTCAGAATTGAGAATCAGAAGTAGCAGTTCCTACCTGGGATATTCCATTATTTTGTCACAGAGAAAAGAATGAGAAAGAGAAATGTGAAGGAAACACTTCTAAAGGCCCTTGAAGTTTTAATCCGAATAAATAAACCCAAAACATGCTCTGATTTCACTGGCCAAGGTAACAGGTGAAAGATTTAAGTGATCTGAAGAGAAACTAGAGTATTACCAGTGTAAGTCACATGATCAAACCTAAGATTAGATAGGCAGCATTCACTCTTCCACAGGAAGGAGCGGTTTGTAGACACATGGCCTCAGATTGGATGTAGAATATCCTTCCAGGAAAAAGGGGGAAATTACTGGAAGCAGCATGATTTTCATACATAATAAATGCTACTGACTCAAATTAAAAGCAGAAACAGTTAAAAGATTAGTGTATTTTACTGAGAATGTATAGATAGTGAGAGTTTTAAGAACTATTTTTTCTTTGTTTACTTTCCTAGCAAGATCCTCCATTTATAAGAATTGAATACATTATCTAATTGAGTACTTAACACTAATTCATTGGACATATATATCATCCGGAAATGGTTGAAAAACAAAGATATGACACAGGAAGAAACTGCAGAGGTTTGTTTTTTTCTCTTAAGAACCAGAGAAAGCTTTTTGGTGGAGTTCTTCAAAGTGAAAATTGCTGTACTCTACATCCAGGGAAGTCTTTTGCAGGAAGTCAGAGAACATTTAAACTTTTAGGCCTTGAGTCCTTTTCAATCCTGTGTATCTTTGATGATATATTTTGATTAACTGCCACAGCCTTCTGTGAAAAGGCTGGTGTTTGTTCCTCAGATAGACAATCTAATCATACATATCATGCATGACATGTATGATATCACTGCATATGTGGTACTATGTTACAGAAAGCCAGAAGTGAACTACCAGGAAGGGATAGGTTTTTTTTCAGTTTCTATGTACAAAATATGGATCTAAGTACAAGACATTCACCATGGATCTGAGATGGACAAAAAGAAGTCTGTATTTTCATCACTTAAATTTATATACTTTCAGCCTGTTGTCTGTGGCTATATCTGTATTTACATCATTTAGCTGTCTGTATTTCATTGTACAACATGTACATTTCCTTTCAAAATTATTTTCCTATTTATTTTTCTTTAAAAAAATAAAAATTGAGGAAATCATTTCCAGTCTGGCTAAGGAGTTCTAAAGGAGATGGAGCTAAAATGGCTTGCATCATGTGCCTAAGAGGTCAGAGAGGAAAGAACACAAGGTAAATAACATCCCTTTCAGAGTCTACCTGAGCACAGCCTGAGCCCTTTGGGTGGTCTCCACCTATACAAACACCTCGCATCTATAAATGCTCAATAAATATTTGCTGAATGAACAAGAAAGTTAGAGCCAGGTAGTGATGATAGAACAGAAAGGTTAACTTACCCCCAGCTCAGAAATCCAGACTGCTCACCAGCTGACTATGTCTGAACAATTCATCAAAAACCAGGGGAAATGCAAGAGAGCATTTCTTCCCTACCCCATTACTCTGTGGGAAATATAAATGAAATAGATCATTTACATAACGGCATAATGTGCCTAGATATAACAGATTATTTGCATAACTGCATAATGCCACTAATCAGAGAAAAAGCCTTAAATATTTCTGGGATATGAACATACAGAATTATATAAGGTATGCATATCAACCAATAATCAGCACCTTCTCTTTTTTGTAACTTGTATTCTGATAAGAAGAAACAAATCTACAAAAGTGAACGAATCACCCCAGCACCATGAACTGAAACCAGGCATGCTCTTGAGATGCAAGATGCACGATCTGAGTTCAGTGTCCTCAAACCAATGTTTGCTGCAGCATCATGAACAGCTAACCGGAACCTGTACTCATTACGATACAAGAGCAAGGCCTTGTATAAGTGATTTTAAGGTGAGTAATGAGGAAGGAAAGATGAGACTAATGTATTAGGTATCAGTGCCTTACCTTTCCTATTAATAATCATCGCACTTTGTAGCGTTGGCAGGGTGAGAGAAGAAAAAAAAAAAAAACAAGAGAACACAGTTTAGTGAGGTTTAATCTTTTTTTTTCATAGTCAGAGTAGCTATGTTGTTCTATATTTTCCTTAGTGCAAAAGTTCTTTAGCAGGTACAACTCTATTGAGTTCATTATATTTTTTAATGTATTTCAGATCTTGATTTCCCAGTACAAACTAGAGTAACAAATATATAATTATTCTCATAAATAACTTGGCACCTTATATTTCAGACAAGTTTTCCCACAAGGCACAAGTGCCCTATATTAAATTCCTTTAAGTGTAAGTTGATTAAGGTAAAAATTAGTTGTTATTACCTTATGGACATTTTAGTTTTAGCAGCAATTCAAAGTTGGGTCTATCACAAGTAGATTTGTTGCCGCCCACAGGTATAATCATCAGGAAAATTAATAATCATGTTCAGTATGACTATAAATCATTGTGGTTTAGGCAATTAATTTCTGTAGAAAGATGAAAGATCTATATGTACTATTACAGTGCAAACTACATGTTGTGAAAACCCAAATCCAACACAGTCAAACTGAAAATGCAGGGTTTCTCATTTCAAAGTGTGATAATATGAGGTCATCAGAGCCAGGGAAGCTGACAATGTGAATAAATAATGTGGTGATTTTTAGCAGTTTATGAATGCACCTTTTAGTGCAGTACAGTATTCAGGATCTCTAAACCAGACACAATGGCAATAGTTGCTAATTTCCAGCAAAGACAGAGAAAGCCACTAGAAGAAAATGAACACAGGGACATTTGAATGAGTTCACCTTCATGGCTGGGCAAATGTCTCAACAGCTATAGTACAGGACATGTTGCTTGCGAAATGAGACTTGTATTATTCTGGTCAGTCTGTTCAGCATGTGAAGTGAGGTTGGGGAAGCAAAGGTTCCTAATAAAAAATAGTAACATCTGCTCATTTGTGAATACTAATAATAATGTAATGGACGATGTCCTAGGCACTTATTTTCTCATTTAGTTCCCACAGAATAAAGTCTGTCTGATTATGTATTTTAATAGATGAGGAAATAAATTCACAATGTGAATTAAAGTAAAAAAGCTGAGAGACAGTATTGTAGAGTCATAATTCCAATCGCAGTTGAGCACCAAAATGTATGGCTTTCTTCTTTAATCTCTTCCTCTGTTTTTTCATTTCCTTTCTCTTTCTTTATTCCTTCCTCATATTTCTTTAGTATGATTTTCTTTTTCAGATTTTTTTTTTTACCACAATCTTAATGCTTTCCCTTGCTTGTGGATCAGGTCTCCTGCAGTGCCCCTGAACATTTCTTAGGCAACGAGTGGCCCTTAGGCTTGAAACCCTTTGTACAAGCATGACATTGGGGGGGTATGACAATTTACAGAGCAGTTTATTTCTCTTTCTAATTTTAGGAATTTTCTCTTTTCCAAGCCTGTCTCAATGTCTATGTTTTTGTCCCTTTGCATCCAGCTTTGTTAATTTCTGCTCTAAGAAACCATTCACTATGTCATGGCTTTGTTTGTGTACTGCATTTCCTAAATGAGGCTCTGTCCTAATTTATGGTGTAAAGAAACTGGACAAATAAAAGTGAAGAGAAAAAGAAAGAAACAGACAGAGAAGAAGAAAGGACAGGAAAGAAGAAAAAGGAAAGAGAAAAGAAAGGAAAAATTTTGCAGGATGACTCTTCATGTTAAAAAAGTGTTGTCACATTTCAAAACGTTCACCATCGGTTCCTTTAAATAGAAAACTAATTTTAAACACAGAGTACTATTTGATTTGTGCAACTTTTCAGGAAATCACTCACGACATAAAGTGAGCCTCCTCTATTATTAGTTCAGCAATACCTCACCTTAGAGAATACAATTTATGGTTAATAATGCGTTTACCTCCCTAACTCATTTGACTCTCAGAAAAGCTGCATGGGGTAGGTAGAGAAAAGGTCTTATTTCTGTTTTCTACTTGAGGAAGGAACTCAGCCCTGAGAGGTTAAGTGACTTGATTAAGCCACAAGGAGAGGAGAGGTAGGACGGGGCTGCAAACCCAGTTCCTCTGGTGTCAGAGCTGTGTCTCTTTCAATTATAAGCTTAAACTCCTTCTTTGAAGTTATTTTTCTCTTAGGCTAAAACTTAACCCAGGTTTTGTGCTGTTTGAGATGGTGCATGCCTGTAATCCCAGCTACTTAAGAGGCTGAGGCAGGAAGACCACGAGTTTGAGGCCTGCTTCTAAAACTTAGTGAGACTCTGTCTCAAAATAAAGTAAAAAGGCTGGAGAGGTAGCTCAGGGGCAGAGTTTCTTCCTAGCATGCAGAAGTGCCTAGACTCTATCCCCAGTACTACACACACAGAAAGCAAAACAAAAACATAAACATGAATCCAGCTTCTGCTCCCATATTTCTGATGAATTTACTCTGGTTAATGGGATAAGTCTTCCAATTATTCAGTCCAGTGGACACTGTCCAGTCTGTACCTCATCTGAGGGCTATGCAGCTTTAGGACCCTAGACTATGCTTTTGCTTGAAATTACTATTTTGTTTCTAGAGACTTCTTTCTCCTACATCTTAGATTGACACATTTGGCTTTGATCCATTTTTATTTAAATATACTCCCCGTACAATTGTTTTTTCTTCCAAGAGTCAGCTAGTGCTCCTTTGCTGCTGCTGAATGCACAGGTAAGTGCATTCATGCCTGTGGACCAGTCCTCTTCCTTTAGTGTCATGTCTACAGTTTCACTTGTTATGCGGAGGTATCCACTGGAACATCATACAGGGAGGTCAAATCCAATTATATCCCAAGCTGAACTTGTCATCTTCCCGGACAAAATTTTTTCCATCTGCCTCCTTCCTTAGTGAAGAGCGTCACCATTCAACAACCCTCAGCTAGGAAAAAAATCAAACTTCAGCAGAGGTGGTTCACCAATTTCTATTGGGTCTACTTATTAAGTAAACCTTGTGTTTGTCCCTTCTTCTATTCTACTGAGTTCCTGCAGTCCAGGTCTTCATCTTCTGGGCCTGCATTATCTCAGTAGCCATTTAGCCAGGTACCCTGAAAGATGAGCCTTCAACAAAATGAAAGAAGCTGCAGGGGCTGGGGATTTAGCTCAGCGGCAAAAGCGCCTGCCTGGCCAGCGCAAGGTCGTGAGTTCGGTTACCGGTACCGGAGAAAAACCAAAAAAAAAAAAAAAAAAAAAAAAGAAAGAAGCTGCAGACTATGTCCAGGTCTCCGAGCACTAGCTACATTTTGATTTTCTACACACAGCCAAAAAAGCATACCTAACTTTCTATCTTACAGCCTCCCTTCTCTTGGACAAATCATGCTTTTCTTCAAGCATTGAATATAACACCTCTAATCCTTTCTATGACACCCTATTCCTGTCGACTTAATTGTCTATCTGTATTTAATGGTACTGTATTCCAAAGTGATTACTTTTGCAGTTAACACCTGCTTCCTTTGGACTCTTACAACACTTTGAAATGCCTTTATTTATACTGCCATCCTTGTATTGTATTATTTATATTTCTTTTACAAGACTGTCCTTGAGAGTAAATACTATGGTTTTATTTACTATGAGATTCCAATATGTATACATTACCCAGTACATAGTCCTTAGGGAAGATATATTTAATGAATAAATGAGTAACAAAAAGGAGTCTAAAGTGCCTGTCCATCCAGTTTGTTGTCAACTTACTGGATTCTAAAGCTTTAGAATCCAAGGAGTAAAACAGAATGATTTTGGGGGGATTGTAAAAGCTTCATGGAAGTGGTTCTTCTAATTTTTAAGTGCAAGTGTATAGGTAATTAAACCATTCTTTAATGTTCATTCATTAGTTGAAAGTCAAAATAGCCCAATAAGGTTAAAATACCTAGAGAAGAACAGTAGCAAATGGAGGATGTGGGCTTTAGCAAAGTTTTGAGGCATACCTACTCTTACATATTAGAAATAATTTGTCAACCATAAGTCACCGCACAAATGTTCATGACTTATCATCACCATGGTTAGCCATCATCACCTGGGAAGAGACACAGTTATCTAAATTCAGAAAAAGCTGTCAAATATTTGCAACAAGAGTAGAACAATATTAAATAAAACAAATTTTATTTCCACTTTTTCTGGCTTCTCTAGTACACTTTTCCATCACTATTTTTCATTTTACATTTCTTCTAAAACAAAATGTACATGCTTTAGAATTCACATATCTTATATGAAGAGACATATATATATACACACACACATGCAGCAAGCATGCTTATCAAGAAGAATACCTTCCACAGAAGTCTGCTCTCTACCAACCAATTTCCATAGGTAATGTTGTCCCAATTTCTAATAACATAGATTAGCTTCTTCTGCTTTTGAACTTTATATAAATGGAAATGTACACTATACATTCATTTGTGTGTGGATCATGACTCAATATCATGGCTATGAGATATGCCCATAGTGTGTGTATCAAAAGTTTGTTCCTTTTAATTTCTTAGTAATACAGTATATGAACATACCACAATTATTTATCCATTCTCCTATTTAATGACATTTAAATTTTTACAGTTTTTGGTTATTATGAGTAAGGCAGCCATACACATTCATGTATAAGTCTTCCTACATACATCTGTTTTCATTTCTGTTTAGTAAATCTCTAGGAATGGGATTGCTGGGTATGTGTATTTTTAACTTTATAAGAACTCCTAAATAGTTCCCCAACATTGGACCATTTTATACTCACCACTAATACATAAGGATTCCAGTTACATCACATTCTTGCCAACATTTAGTATTGCCAGTCTTTTTAATTTTTGTCATTATGCCAGTGCGGTAGCTATAAAGGAAGATCTCTTTGAGGTTTAATTTGTAATTCCTTAATGGCTAGTGATGTTGAACAATGTTTCATGAGCTTATTGAGATTTTGTGATGTCTGCTCAAGTCTTTTTTCCATTGTTTTTAAACGAATGATTGGTCTTTTTATGACATTGTAACAATTCTTTATATACACTTGGTACAAGTTCTTTGCCAGACACACACACATGCATGCATGCATGCATGCATGCACACTCAGCTAAAGGAAAGAATATTGAATCATTTCTTTAATGTTTTTGGATGGGTAGATGTTTTATTTTGAATCAAGTTCAAACTGTTATTTTTTTCTTTTATAATTAGTGCTTTTTGTGTCCCCTAAAGGGTTAGGGATAAATTATCTTTGGGTATATGCTAGTCATAGACACATACATTTTCTTCAAGCAAATTTATAGCTTTGGCTTTCATGGTTATACATATGATCACTCTCAAGTTGCTCTTTGTGTGTAGTGAGGTAGCGGTCAGTGTTCATTTTAGTTTTTCATATGGCTACTCAGATGTTTCAGCACCAATTTTTTGAAGACTTTCTCTTTCTCATTGCATTGCTTTGACTTCTTTGTTGTATATTGTTTGACCAGGTATGTGTGTGGAGTCTGCATTTGGGCGGTCTATCCTGTCACAATGACCTATTTGTCAGTTCGTCCATCATTACCATATTGTTTGGATTACTGCAGTTTTAGAGAAATTTTTAAGTAGTAGATAAGTGGGCATTTTATTTTCCTTCTCAAGCCTATTTTGTTTCTTCTAGGTTTTAGTGTGATATACATTTTAGAATCAGCTTGTCAATTTCTAGAAGAAGCCCCTTTTCTTGTAAAAAAGAAAAAAACACATTAGATTATGATTTCATGGAATCTCTGTGTCAATGTGGGCAGGATTGACATTCTAGAGCTATTAGTATTCAGTATAATAATATCGATAGTGTCAGTAATATTGAAATTAAAATCCAAGACTATTTTCTACCCCTTCATTCATTTAGGTCTTCATTCTTTTTCTTCAGCAATATTTTGTAATTTGCAGTTTTTCATGTGGTTTTGCACATCTTTTCTTAAATTTATTCCTAATTATGTATGTTTCAATGCTGTTTTAAATATAACTTAAAAATTATCTTTTTGGCTCTAGTCTATATAAATCTAGCTAAGTTTTCTTTGTCCTTTTTATTAAAGGACTGTCTTGAAGGCAGAGCTTTGTTGTGAAAATTTGACTTAGAAGAACTTTATGATGTTTGACAGGTAGGAAAAAAGCTACTGGCTTCTATGGTGATCTCCTTGAAGTTAGGCTGAATTATTCTCTCAGTTTCTAACATTACATAATCCAGACCCAAGGAATGCAGTCCACTTTCTTTTAGGTGAAGGGGCCATTTTTCACTCTCCCTAGAGCAGTGAGTGTCATCTCTGATATTCATCTTTAGGAGTCTTCTGTCTGAGACTCTGCTGCTGATCAACTCAGGACAAAAAGAAGTCTGTATTTTCATCAGTCACACATATCTGTCCACAAGGGAAGCCATCCAGTCCAGTGGTCCTCTCTTTAACCAAAGAGGTCATTGTGGTGCTACATGTTTTCCTGACAGATTCCAGTTTTAAGCATCAGAACGCACACTGCATGACATCATTTAAAACTTTTCTACTTTATCTGTCTCCATGGGTATAAAGTCTCTAGGAAGCCAGGGTGTACAGCTATGTCTTAATTTTCTGAAATGAAACAAGTGCATATGGGGTAAGCAATGATGAGCAACAAGGAGGAAATTCTCTAAAAAAAAAAAAAAAAAAAAGCCCACAACTCTTTATGAAAGATTTAACTCCGTGATCATAGTACTGCTGATATCTTCAACTTGGGTAACTTTTCAATTCATTTATAGAAGAAAACATATGGTTTACAGGTTGTATCTGCTTTCAAGATACTTGGACCTTCAAAATCCGTTTTTCTTTTGGAATATAAACCTCTGGGTGAGGAAGTGAAATTGTCCATTTCAAACAAGATACAATTTTTTTGGTCACATTCTTCTCTAGAATATATTTGCACAGTCACTTACACTGTAAAGGAAGACCAAAGTTAGGAGCAAATAGGGCTTTTCTGGGAGATACTGAACAGAAACACTGGAAATTCACTCCTTGAAATTCTCATCTTTTTGAAACAAGGCCAACTTCTGTATTTAGGTGAACTCACATTATATCATCAAATAAAGTGTCCAACAAAATACTCAAGTTTTCCACAGTATGTTTCTATGATGTGATTCTTAAGGCCATAAAATGACTACATGAATACACCACAGAGAATTTATTGCAGCTTTTGTAAGTAGTATCCAGTGATTTGCTTTTCATTCTTAGAGTTTGTATTGTCACTAGATCTATGAGTAAAGAATTGCAGTAGGCTATACATTCAGTTTGGTGATGTTTATATAGTTCTTTTTAGTTTATCCTCTGGAGAAGCTTTTGATTCCCAAGACAGGGGACATAAATCTGTCAGTAAATATTTAGGCAAATTAGGTTTAATAACCATAAAGTTGAAATGTTACCACTGTACTTTCTAAATATCCATTCTAATTTGTCAATACAGCATGGTTGGAGGATAATTTGAGACTCCTCCATTGAGAATTTTACATATGTAAAATGTCTTTTAAGGTCAGAAGTTAATGTGCATAGTTCCAAAAGGCCTTTGACCTCCTAGGGTAATAATACAACTTTATGGTCTAAGTTAAGAATTCTTCTAGCTATTAAGACTGAAAAATGTACCTTGAACCCAAAGAAAACTTGTCCCAAGAGTGAGAAACGTGGCTACTGTTCATATCCCAGCAGCAGAGCTGCCACAGGGAAGGCAGAAGATAAAAGTAAGAGAAAGAAAACAAAAAAGCTTCCAACAGACAATTCACACATGTCACAAAAATCCACCCTCCTGTGTCTGAAGTCACACATATGTCTCTGTATTTCTATATTTAGGATTATCTTTGAAATATCTTTGATTGTAGAAACTATAGAGATGTCTATTCAAATAGGCATTTGCAAATGATGTTTCACTTGCAGTATACATGATTTCAAATCATCCAGATAACATGAGCCTTCCTTTAGCCACTAATTTATGTGATTATAGAATTGTCAGATTAAAGCCTAATTTGTTGACCAAATTTCCTTGTAAATGTAATTAGGTATACAAGGCACGAGGCAACCATACGGCAGCTCTAGCTGAGTTAAAACTATCTACACATCTTAAAACTTCTACTCCTTTTCATTTGAATCATCCGTGTCTTTATTTAAATGTGCACTTCGTTTCCATCAACAATAGAATTATTTTCATATTGTTCCGAGGGCTCTTAAGAGATAATGTCACACACACACCGCTTTTATCAAGGTTTTATGAGGAATGTTCATGTCCAGCACCCATGGAAGAAATCCACACAACAATTTGCAAAACTGGATATACACATACATTGCACATAAATGAAAGTATCATTAACTGTCATAGCGCATTCACTTCCCCTATCTCAGTGGTGTATCGTAAAATGCATTTACTTCTCTCCTAGATGGAGTCCAAACTGAGTGTTCATGTTAAGTGGAATGGTTTTCTTCCAAGTTGGGGTTCAGGGATTTAGACTGTCCATTTTGTGGCTCTCACGATCTGCAATTTGTCATTATGGGGGCACCATGCTTTCTCAAGTCAATCTGGTGAAGATGGAAAGAATGTCATGCATAGTGGGTGGGAGCTTCTGTGGGCCTGGCTGGGAACTGGCACTCATCGCTTCTGTTTTCCTTGCAGGGGAGTCACATGGGGAGAAGTAAGAGCAAAGGAGGATGGGAAAAGCCATCTAGCTTTTTGCCCAGGAGAACATCTTTTTCACTAATGATAACTATGTTATCTCTACATTGTGTCAAATTAAAAAATGTAGCTGGAACTCTTTCATGAAAACATCACTAGTAAAACAGGGTGGATATTTCTCTATTTGCTGGTCACACTCAAATTTCAGAGAAGCATGTTTAGCTATTTTCTGACTAAGAAGCAAGGTTCCTTAAAGCAGTGTGTAGTATGCTTGAAAATATACTACAGTGTTTTGAATATGGACTCATATTCAAAAAATTCTGATTTGCCTATCTCCCTCTCCTAAGAGCTGCTTGAGTGATCTTGGGCAAGTCACTCTGTGGGTTTCATTATTGTCTTACTGGTAAAACTAGAACACTGAATTAGACAATTACTATGTTTTCATCCAAGTAAGATTCTGTGATTCACCGGCCTTGTTTTGCCTCCCGATCTTTGTGATGCCTATAATTAGGAGAGTACTAAAAGAATATTTACTGTATTACTGGCACTTCATAACAGAAATATTATTTTTTTTTAAACTTATAGGGCTTTGTGTTTCATAAACACTTCTGTCTTTTTCTTCCCTTTCTATACCAAGGCTTTTAAAGATGTACTCTCTTTGTAAAGGTTCTCACTATTTTTTTTTCTTTTTGCGGAACAAAAGTTAACACGAATCCACTTTCACCGATATCGACTCATTACATCATTACAAGCTTAGGTTTACAGGATAAACTGGGTAATGAAACTCACTGACTGTCAGCCTAGAGGACAGTGACTGCAGACTTGAACTTGGGTCTTTTCGATTTCCAGCTGTCAAATTGCCCCTAGACAATAGATGGGGTATTATTTAGCATTAAAATGTTTCCCAAGAGTCCTTGCTGTCTCTCTTTTAGAAAACATCATAGAAAACAGATTTTCACAGCTTTTCCCTTTTTTTTCCTAATTTCTTGTCTCTCCATAAGTATAAATATGTATGTGTGTATGTATATTTAAAATAATCTACATGCTTTCCAATTTCCATTTTCATTGAGTATGTTTTATTTTTTTCAGTCCTGATATTTTAAACAGGGAAGCAGTTAAATTTTTCTTTTGTCAGCTTGTTCTCCAGATCTTTTTATCCTATCCAACCCAAGACCTGTGCTCTCCTGCTAATAAATTTACACAGGAGGAGATCTGAAAATTTTCCCATGAAGTGGAGCAAGGTAACAGGTACGCTAGCATGCTTCATCTTGACCGGAGAGTACATAAACATCGCGTCTTGTCTTAAAGCATTTTCTTTTTTGTTAATTTGAAAAAAACAAAATCAGTACAACCTAGAGATTATATATATATATATATATTTGGGGAGGTGGTGGTTTCCGGTACCGGGAATCCAACTCACGACCCCGAGCTTGCCAGGCAGGCGCTGTGCTGCTGAGCTAAATCCCCAGCCCCGAAGATATTTCCTTAATTCCCCTTGGACTCAGAGGAATGGATCTGACCATTATCTGATTCCAAGTTACCTGTTTCCATCTGAGAATTTTACCAAACCAGATTCATTCCTATAACACTTATTTGAAGTAATATTGATCCCATTTTGCTGATGAAAAAACTGGGGCACTGAGAATGCAAGTGACAAATTCAGATTATATGGTGGAGCAGGGACGTGGAGAGGATCTCAAACAACTGTGTGGGATTCCTCCAAGGCTATGAATAGACAGAGGTTTTATTTCATTTTATTTTGTTTTATTGTACTTTATTTATTTTACTTTTAAGGCACAAAGAGACTGCAGAAGACACAGAGGGATGAAAACATTTAATAAGAAGTCTTATTTAGCAGTTGAATGATGCATATTGTTAGGACTTGGAAATATCTCTCACCTGGAACAATCCAAGATGCTGAAAAGCTTTGAAACTATTAACAAGCACCAAAATAGGAAATGAAAAATATTCATAGGAATTTTTAAAAATAGAAATATCTTGGTCTAAATGCTAAGTGTGAAAATGATACCATCCCAGGTTCTTTGAAATATATGTCTTCATTACTCATGCTCCCCTCCCCAGTGAAAACATATTTAGATGCTTTCAACTCTACAAATTCTCTGTGCATCTATCTCTCCATCAATATATTTCTAGGGTGATCTTTGTCATTTGATCATTTCATTTGGACAAGGTAGGCTTGTGTATTAAACAAAATCTAAAATATGCCAAGTGTGATGATCTGCTTCAGTTTTGAAGACATCAGCTTAGGTAAGCTTTTCAACAATAAGACATTAATAATCTTCTGTGCATGATATGAAGCAACTTTAATGATTGATTAATAGCTCTTTGATGCAAACAACGATAACAATGAATGTACATGTTCGTTGTTGTGTAGGCAGACAGAAAGATCGTGATGCAAATAAAAATTACTGTGTAATTAATAAACAAGCACATACAAAAGTTAAGTGTGCCTCTAGCACTGAAGCCAGGCACGATATGAAGTTTGTAAGTATTTTTAGTTTACTGAGAGGGCAATCATTCATAAGATAAGTAAGATGAAAGAGTGACTTTGCTGGCAAAGGATATACTTTTAAAATCTTGCCTAATAAAATGATGAGAATAGGCAGATTTTCATAGATTCTAGGCTGAAAAAATATTCTGGGTTTAACAAGGCAATTCACCCATAAGAAATATTATACCTCGCTTCTCTTAGTTTTCCCTTCATGCAAGCGTCTATGCTAAAGTTTTGAGTGTGTCTCCTGCAATCTATTTGTAGTCTTTTATTGTGGGAACAGTGAGAGGAAGAGATAGTTTAGGCCTGGATGACCATGGGATGCACGATGTGGTAAGGCCCAAACAAACGCTGGAGACCAGTTAGAATTTAAGAATGTTTATGGGATTTTTCAAATCCACCAGGAAGGAAAAGGATACAGAACCCAGCTGTTGGAACCATGTATAGAATTGTAAACCTTTTAGTAATTGTGTCATTGCCAAATTATATTTTCTCTTTGATTTACTCTGTAAAGTTCTGCACAGTCTGGAGGAACTCAGTACGTAACAATGATAAAAATGATGGGGATTACACATTGGCAGTGAGTTGTACTGTGGGTTTTGTAAAGCAGTGCTTCTCAAAGTGTGGTCCCTGTGTGGACAGTTATCAGCATGTGGGAACTTATTAGAAAAGCAATTCCCTGGGCCCCACACAGACTTACTGAATCACAAACTCTGGGTATAGGGTCCAGAAATTCTCATTTTCACAAGTCTTGTGAAGACGATTTGGAGGTTCCAGCCAAGCAGGACTCATGGGATACCTTGACCTACAGGAGAAGTGCATTGAATAAGACCTTTTTGAGAGAGTTGAAGTCTGGGGTCAAGGTTCTATATTTGTGGACACAAGCAGGGTCTAAGGACGAGGAATATTAGCTCTCAAAGGTCTTTAAATGAAACACACATGTGCACTGATTATCTCACCTTGACAGTCTGCCTCAGTGTACCCTCTGGGATTAAGGGGCAGTGGGCAGTTTAGTCAGCTTCTCGGAGTATCCCTTGGAAGGATAACAAACAGGATCCACAGCAGCTTCTTTCTTGTTAAGACAACAATGCAAATCCCACAGCATGAATTCCTCTCAGTGTCCTTTTTAGCTTCTTCTGAAATGAGAATTTAAAAACACAAATTAGTTTCCTTTATGTCACACTATGCTCACTGGGGTCAGGGTGGCTTTGATGGGAGGGTTTAGTGAGGCAGATCTTACACATAGTTCGAAGACCACCAACCCTTCACATATTAGATATCAAATTCACTGTGAAATCTGCTTTTTGGAAATAGAGTTTGTGGTACAAATTTAAAATTACTCTACAATTCACCCATATATATTGCATCTACATGTCCATCAGTGTTTTCTGTGTTATCTTTGTCACTGATGCAGAAAGACACAGGGAACAGGGGACACTATGATGGCACCAGGGTGCTGTAGACAGCAGTGTGGGACAGGATCTGGAGTCTCTCTTGTGCCATGTATTGGCCTGTGCGTGGAAGGCCTGGTGATGCTTCTCTGTAAGAAGATACCATGGCCAGGGCATGGGAGGCACTGGGGAACCAGGGAGGTGGTGATTTACCAGTGGAAGTGACCATTTGGTGCCCATGTGCTTTGTGGCAGCTCTTACTCTACAGAAAGACAATAGCCATTATTTTTAAAAACTGCTATGGGATAAGATGATTCTGTTGATATTGACATATTAATTCCAGAGGTCTCTGAGCAGTGTCTTTTAGGTGGGTCTGCATGCGACTTGGATGATCTTCATATTGTTTGGCAAATGGAGTTTTCTCTTACCATAGCACTGATTACATTGCATTGCAATGATCTGTTTGCCTTCAACCCTCAGGTCACAGGCTGGTAAGGTTGGTGCCTGCCCTGATAAGAACTGGGCTGCTCAGCAGGAAGTGAGAAGCAGGCAAGTCAGCAAAGCTTCATCTGTATTTACAGCCGCTCCCCATGCTCAGGTTACCACTGAAGCTCCGCCCCCTGTCAGGTCAGTGGCATTAGAGTCTCATAGAAGCCGGAACCCTACTGTGAACTCCACAAGCAAAGGATTTAGGTTACAAACTCCTTATGAGAATCAATGTAATAATAATAGAAACAAAGTGTCCAATATATATAATGCTCTTTAACCATCCTGAAGCCATCCTCCTACCCTCACCTCCACCTGTTTCTACAAAACCAGTCCCTAGTCCCAGAAGAGGTTGGAGGCCATTGTTCTACTGCATGAAAAACTCCCAGTGCACAAGGGCTGGGTTTCGCCTGTCTCCCCCTCCTTTTCCTCTTTACTCTCCTAGCACCTAGAATGTCTGGTACAGGTCAGTGATCAATGAACAGTTTTGAATGGATGAATGAATGAATAGTTGCAGGCTGACTACATCTGACTGCTAAAGGTTGCTGAGCAAATGTCAGACAGGAGATGCCTCTAGTTTATTGCAAGACAGGCTGGATCAAGGTTTTAGATAAAACCACAGAAGAAAGGACACACATACCTTGTGGTCTTTGGGAGACAAAACCTAGTGAAACAATCCAGAAGAGAATGAATTCCACAGGAGCCGAGGCCAGACATGGTTTCTTGTTGGAGTTATAAAGGCACTTTAGAAAAGGTGGAGTTCATCTGAGACAGAACATGAACTTGAGGAAGGTGGTAGAGTGGAATGAGGGGAAAAAGTATCTCTCTTATCCTAAGGTAGCAGCTTATAGAATTTGTGGAAAAGCTGGCTCTGGGTGAGGAATAGTTTGGTACAGTCACAAAGAAACTCAAAGAAAAACACCTAGTCAAAGACAGTGTTGGTGAACCTATGGCATGTGTGCTGAAGAGAGCTGTTATTAAAATCTCTAAAAGGTTTGTCAGCACAGTCAACACAACAGAAGGAATTTAAAACAGAGACTCCCCAAAAGGATGCTTTAGTTACAGCTATGTAGTGCCTTTGTATGTATTATGAGACATGAAAAAAAAATTGGTGATTGTTTAAATTTTTAAAATTTATTACAGTAAGACAGATTGATATCCATCCTCTTTAAGTACTCACCTTCATTTTGCTCACACTTATTCCATCATTCTTGCCACTTTCTGAAGCTGTTCTGGAAGTCCTCTTTCCGGAGTGTCTTTAGTTGCACTGTCCTGACTCCCTTGATATCCTAAGTTGATTAAAAACAGTACTTTATAGTCATTTTGACAGTGGGAAAGAGCCAGAAGTCTCCCAGTGCCAGATCTGGTCAATAATGTTGATGAGGTCATATCACAGTGTTTTTGAAAACCTGTCTTTCAATTGTATGTCGCTTGACAGCAGCATTTACCTTATATTTTTTTATCACAACTTATAAAGACATTCACAAAAGAGGACTTCCAGAACTGCTTCAGAAAGTTGCAAGAGCAATGGGAGAAGTGCAATATGATCAAAAATAAGGGTGAATATTTTGAGAGGAAGTTAATGACAATATGTCTTGTACTGTAATAATTTTTTTAAAAAATACTGTATTTTTGGATCAGCCCTTGTATGGCTTATTAATCATCTCCTTATATGACATTGGTCCTCTTAGCAATTATCCTGTTTGTGAGACATTTTGGTATAGTACATACAAGTGACCTAAGAGAGAAGTATCCATCAATATTGAGTAGAAATGACTGGAATATCATAGGTAATTATTGAGTGTTTTTTGAAAGGATCTATAAATCATGCCTAATATCATGTCTATTGGAAAGAGCCTAAGAATCTTTGGGTAGGAGACTGATACCTGTCAGAGGCCCTCAATGTCCTGGATGACTAAGCCAGAGAAAACAACATTAAAGCAGAGGATTTTTGATGAATACAAGAAAGCACATCTTCACTACTAGCTGATAAAACATGGATGGATGTTGAGAGAGCTGGTGTCCATCATCAATGAATACTATAAAGAGAAAAATGCCATTGATTCTGAAGATGTTTCTTATCTTCCCAGCCTGGAGGCAGGATGCAGGCATATTCCACCTGGAGTCTAGACAGTTTCTAAGACTTCTGTCACTCTCTGATTCATTCTATGGTTTGTTGTCCTTTATTTCCTTCCTGCATTTCTGGGACTTTTTCTTTCTTCCTATTCAATCCTGGCTGTGTCTTTGACCTTTATGGTACTCTCTCATGGCTACCCTTTTAAAGAAAGGTCCATAGATTTCTTCCTCTTTGGCAGCTGTTTTGGGGAAAGATGGCAATTGGAGTAGCTGTGGCCTGCCACCAGCCGGCACAGAGGGAGCTTATGAAATGCACTTCAAACACTTGCTCAGGTTTGGCTGGAGGGCAATGCTGGCTTAGCTTTGGCAGGGTCAGGAGGCAACTTGAGCTTACCAGCCAGGGAGTGGCTGGGGCCACACCCAAAGGTGGCAGCCTGCCCAGAAGGGTCACCTACCAGATTAGAAAATGTAGTCTGTGTGACCCCCTAACAGAGGCATGAAGAGCCACTCACCAGCCTGTATTCTCCTTCCACAGAACCTACATTTTCAAGTGAATTATTTTGAGAGTTGGGGTTCTGAATCTTTGTCTTTGAATTCCTATAATATCTCCAGCCTGGGTGCCAAAAGTCCCTGTTAAATTTGAGGTAACTGAAATTACAGTGCTGTCCTAACACCATTTTTCACTTTCTCACTTTTTCTTTCTGAAATACACTACACGTGTAGCTAGCCACAGCCTCAGGACCCTGTGTGGCAGTCCTGGAGGCACAGGTCCTCCCTGCAAGTCCTCGGGAAACTCACCTCACCCTTTCCAATCTGGCTGCTGACTGCAACACAAGCATCTCTAGTAGTTTTCTGTTTCTTATTTCATAATATTATCAGGATTAAATGAGAGAATGTGGGGAAAAGGTTTTTTATGAAATAAAAAGTGCTATATATTTAGAAGACTTCTTATGATAAAATCAGTTAGAGTTAATGCTTGAGGATAAAATAATATTCTCAGATAACTTGTATATCTGCATTGAGTGAGCACATCATTTAAAAGGCTTGGTTCTGTTCAATGAAGAGTTACTACAGTGTTTACCATACAAGATGCACTCAAAAAGTAGGATGAATGCTGAATTTTTTTTCAAAATATATTATAATAAAAGACATTGCCCCTAATTCACCTCAGAATACTCCCTCTTGCATTGAACACACTTATTCTCCCATTTCTGCCACTTTCAGAAGGCAGTTCTGCAAGTCCTCTTTCACGAGTGTCTATGAGGTATGATCAAAAATAGTGAATGCTTCTGCCAATGATGTCCAACAGAGAGATAGACTTATAAAAACAGGGGCTGGGGATTTACCTCAGCAGCAAAAGCTCCTGCCTGGCAAGTGCAAGGTCCTGAGTTCAGTTCCTGGTACCGGAGAAAAACAAAACAAAACAAAACAAAACAAAACAAAACAAAACAAAACAAAAAATAGTAAAAACATTACAGTGTGTCCTCATTCATTTGATTTACCAGGTCTGGCACATGTGACTTCTGGCTCTTCCTCAAAGCAAGAATGTCTGTGAAAGGTAAATATTTCAAATCAATTCGGGACATCAAGGTATCTTTGACAGTACAATTAAAGACCCTTATGAAAGAAGACTTCCAGAATGGCTTCAGAAAGTGGCAAGAATGATGGAATAAATGTGTTTGAAGCAAGGAGGACTATTTTGAGGGAGAAAAATGGCAATGTATCTTTTATATTGCCATTGTCTATGTTTTAAATAAACTTTTTAAAAATTTAAACATTCCTAGTATTTTTTTCCACACTGTGTTTATCTATAATTTCATACTTGTGGAAGTTTTGAAAGAGGTGCATAAAAGAGGTGTTGTTTTCTGAGAAATGATACGTTCAGAAGAGGCTACAACACATGGATAAACTACTTATCTGGGGTTAAGACATTTCCTCAAGACTTTGGAACTTGACTTCTCAGACCAATAAACTTACAAAAGCAAACAGATCAACATTCAGGTGAAAGTTTTTTACTTTGCATTTCCATTTAACAATTTTAAAATGGTATTTGGAATTTGTATAGAGTAGCATAGAAAACTATGTAACAACAAAAAAATCCATAAGAAGTTAAAGCTTGATTCACATGAGCCTTATGGAACACATAAGATCTTTCTCACTCTACTTTGAGCCCCTCAACACTTGGCTATGGACCAGAAACTGGGTACCACGGCTTGAGCACACAGAAAATCTGGCTAGTCTGTCCTCTGGCTCTGACACTATTTATTTTTCACTAAGTGGATGTGAGACTTTACTGAAGGCTTCGAACCTTTCTAGGTCCCATTCCAGCTTTGCAAAATAAGCATTGGTTTAGAATGCATGCTTCCCAATATGGTAGCTTGTAGCCACATGTGGCTATTTAAAGTTAAATTAAATTAAAATTTAATTTTAATCTCTCAGTTGTACTAGCCATATTTCAAATGCTTCCTACCCACATGTGCCTGAGAACAATTGCACTGGATGACACAAATTTAGACCAGGTCCAGGATTGCGGAAGGTTATAGTGAGTATCCTGGACTATATGACTTCTAATTTTCTTTTAATTTAAATTCCAGAATTATTGTGGTTACATAAAGGATTTACTTAGGGTTAGGCACTGTGTGGCCCAATTCATAGAAAATTGTTAAACAATCTTTTAATTGTCTCTTAAATCTTAATGGTGATAATAATGATTCTTAGCCAACTCGGACAAATGGCATGTTGGTTAAACCAGTCTCATATTCAATCTACTATATCTATATAAAAGATTGTTCTCCATTTGAATATCTACTTCTTCTAATCTATACCAGGTTTTTTCTGTCTTCTTTTCCTTCCTTCCTTCCATGTCTTTCTTTCTTCCTAAGATTAATATCCCTTAACATTTTCACAATTGGCAAAAGCTAATCTAAATGAAAAGTGGTTTTGTTTCTTTTTTGTTCTTCAATCTACCATAAAATTGCCAATATGTTTTTTAAGCCACTATTTTTATAGAACTTGAATAAACACCGTTTTGGACTCCATCTGTTGAGTCAGCCTGAGCACTAGCAAGTATTGTTGTGAGATGTGCCATCACTGGTGGTGCGGATGGGGTACAAACTTGGCTTGGCAACAAGCGGTGCCACATAAATTTAGTCACTGTCATTGCTGTTGAAGGGAAGCACCAGTGCCATTTCAACTGCACACGCAGTTCAAGATGGGAACTGACCCAGAACTTGGATTCTCAATCTGAAAGAGCAAAATCATTAAAAAAAAAAAAAAAAAAAAGTGGCTCCAAGTTTCCAAGATATAAAAATAAAGAAATAAATACACGGGGAAGATATGAAAGAACCAAACACAGTAAGTACAGTGGTCCCTAAACATGACTTCCCCAATGCTATCACCAAGGTAATGACAATTTTACATCAGAGCCTATCTTCTCAGCATCCTTCCTTAAAATTTCTTTCTCTGAGAAGACAGAGGTTCCATAGTCCATCACCATTCTCTTTGCACCTTGAAATAAATATAATGAGACAAGGAAAATCTGCTGGCCAAAGAACTGACGAGAACATTCAGCAAAGTCCAATGACATAACCTAGCCAAGCTTCGCAGTGTCACCAGCCCTGGCCCTGGAGCCTGTGCTCGGACTCTGCTTCTTGTCAGTTTCGCGTTGCTGCTGTGATTACCGTATTGCCCACGTGCTATGCTGAGAGCAGAGAAACTGCCCCGGGAGTGGGCTTGTGTCAACATTTTTATAGCAAATTCCCATTTTCTGATCATTAAAAAGCTTTCGGCACAGAAGTAACTTTGCAAAAGTTCAACCTTTGAAAGGATTCATTTAATGGCTTAAAAATAACACTTGGGCCACGCCCATAATTTAAAATGTTCTAGCTGGCTTTCTGGCCTGGGTTTTTTCAAAATGCGTAAACTTAAAATATGAAGGGACTCAGGACTTGGAGCAAGTCCAAAGGTTGGTTTTTAGTGTTTGGTGAGCTGGAATGAAGTTCCTTAATGGTAAGCTTTACTTGCAGAAATGAAACTGTAGGATCAATTTAGCTGGAATGTTGTCTGACTTTAGCTGGAAATAGGTCTCTCAGTAAGTTCCTTACAGGGCTACGAGGGAAGGGAAGAAGGGTTAGGTCTAGGATGGGCCCTGCGTAAAGTGAAAATTCAGGGGCCCTTATTGAAAAACTATCAAGAATCTCAAAACGGTGACAGCAGAATATTAAACCAAATGTAGGCCTGAATGTGGGACCTGTGCACAGGCTGGCCTTTGCTCGGCCTCTCCTATCTGCCTTTGTCTTTCTGTCTCTGTCTCTCCCTTTCTCTCTCTTTGGGATTCTCAAGGTGTACTAAGGATTTGCCTGTTTCTAAGCACTTTTATTAAGCATCATTAACTCAAGGGTAATTTACAAATAAATACTATTATTTTAACAGGTTCTGTTTTAATTCTTTTACAAAATACTAATATTCCAAACTTTCTTTCCAAATGCTGCTTCATAATAACCAATAAAATGCTTGAGAGAAGGTAGTTATTTAAAAGTACATGAAATGTCTTCACATCTATTTTCAAATGGGATTGTCAAAATAATGCATGAAGGTAGTAAGCTAAAATACACCCATTTTTCAGATTAAGGGATTAAATCACTACAGTAAGGTTAAGTGATTTGCACAAAGTATTTCAGGTTCTTATCAGAAGAACCAGTACCAGAAGTTTATCCCATTGACATTTAATCCTGCATTGAGTGAGAGGATTCTAGATATTGCAAAGTTTGAATAAAAATGTGAGGAAACCTTGAATCAAGAAATAAAGGAAATATTGTAAAATGGAGAGTTTGATAATGCTGGGATTGAATCAAACTAACAGTCCCTGCAAAGAGTTTAAAAAGCATTTAAAAAGCATGTTTTTATGAAAGCTGCTTTGCTTCCGGGGCCCAGTGCTACAGTCAGCTGAATTCACATGCTATAAGCTTGTGCTATAAATGGGCTTGTTTATAACTTTGTGGTCAAAAGAGGTGGAAAGGTCCATCCACAGACTGTTGCTGAACACAAAGGAAAACTTCAAGAGCAACTAGATGATAGGGATAGCGGCATGAAGCTCATATTTGTTCACTGAAATATTCAACGGGTTGTTAATAATGTGTCACAAAAAAAAAAAAAAAAAAGGAGCTCTTTTTGGTCAATTAAGTTTGGGAAAACAATGGCTTTGACAAAGTTAAACAGCTTCCTAACCGTGGGTCATCTCAAATCTTTAATGAGCCACTGTGATTCGTCACTCCCCAAAGAGGAGTATAGCTTTTCCAAACTTTAATTTGACTATAGAACAGCTTACATTTTTTCCCCCCATAGAATCTCTAGGGGCTATTGCTTGACAGAACACATTTTGTGAAATGATGTCTTGGATTAAAGAATTGATGTTGTTAATAATAGATCTGTAGTGAATTGAATTGTGGCTCTCAAAAGGCGTGTCTATCAGGAATTTCAGAGAGTGATTTTATTTGGCATACGGAGTCAAATAAAGATGCCATTAGGTAAGGATCACAAAGTGAGATCATCCTGGATTTTAAAATTTTAGAGTGAGGTTTAAATCCAGTGGCTAGTGCTTCTGTAAGAGAAAGGAGAGAAGATTGAGACACAAACATGGATGGGAGATATGTTGTCAAAAGCCAAGGAATTCCAAGAAGCATCAGAAGCTGGAAGAGGAAGGACAGCTTTTGCACCACAGAGCCTGGACCTTCAGCCTCCAGAACTGGTTCTTCAATTTAAGGCATCATTCAGGCCTTCTAACTTTGAGAACTGTGTCCGTGGACTTCCGTTCTGTGAAGCTACCTAGTTTGTGGTGATTTGTTACAACAGCCCCTAACAAGATGGTGCCCGGAAATGCAGCCATTTTTGTTATGACCTTTCCAAGGGACTGGGGAGTTGCTCACAAGAGAGTTTAAGATCTAGGTAAATGGAAGTGAATGAACCCTATAGAAAAAGCCAATGCTGTCAGCAGTGCAGCAGCTGTATAAAGGAAAATGGCATGAAGGGACAGTCACTGGTGAAACCCCTAACAATGCCACTCCTGTCCTAAGGGGATTCTCCCACGGATCTCTAAGTCGCTTATGGGGTGAGAACCCTAGATGCTCTCAATGGCCTCAGCCCTACCGCCTGGCTCTCAAATAGGACTGGGAAAATTTCCAAGCTTGCTTTGTATTCTGACCCCTCTAAGCATGTCCATGGTTTGTTCTCTTGTCTCTTAGCTGAAGAGGTCATTTCTTTTCTTTGTCTGTTTGTAGCCTTTACCCCACATTGTTGCCTTAGTCATTTATTTCTGACCTGTAATTGGGCAGCATCATAAGGGCTTTCTTCAGCTCAGAGCAAGGAGGAGTTGTGTTAAATAAACTAAACTAGTTCTCTAATTACTTATGTGGAAGTAATTAGAGAAGTGGCTGAAATGTCAAAGAAGCTTTTGCTCAACGGCTTTCACTCTGGACATTTAGGGGTTATGGTGGCCTGGGAGGGCCCTTGAGTTACACTGGCTTTGTAACTGTGGTTAGCATAACATAACGCAAGTGGAAGACTACAGTGAATGCACTTGTGGCTGCCGCTTCTGGAGACTCAGAGAGTGAATTTAACTGGCCCCACCCTTCTGGGAAGGTGAACAGAAGCCTGGTCTTCCGAGAGCCCCTCATCCACTTGCATTTAGCAGTTGTTTAACATGTGCTTTCTGAGTCTGTCTCCGGTCCCTTTCCTTCTGTTGCCCCAGGAGGAGGCACCATGGCAGGGACAGGGCATGTTGAGCAAAGGGGAGTTGAGGCGCAGGTCGGGACCATGCCTCGCTGGTCTGTCCTCTGCCCCTACTGACAAGCAAGAAAATTCAGAGAGAGGCTGGTTCCAAAACAGCTTCCTGGTGCCACTGCAAAAGAGCATTCTGATGGCAGCGGGGAAGTGATTAAGAGGTGGTGAAAGGGGGTACTAGTAGAAATTTTCCCCCTGTGACTGACCCATAAATTTTGGAAACCCTGGTGATCACCCCTATTAAAAAAGCAAAAATATGGGCCACAGAGAGGTTATTCCAAGTTCATCCTGAGACACCGGGGCGATACTGGAAAATAAACTTCTGACTCCTGATTCCTGTTCTACACCACCACTCCAGGAGAACCATGTTACCCCTGCCTGTCACCCCACTCATAAATATAAGCAGTGAAACCACTTCCAGAATTCCTTTACCTACTCCTCCCACTTTAACTACTCGTCCATCCCCAGTGAGCGTGCTGTGGCAAATATGTCAGGCTGAGAAAGCTTTCAGGGACTTAGGGCAAAACGCAAGGAAGCCACATGCAATAGGTAGAGAAAGACCAGAGAAACATCTGGAAAAAATACCAGGGTGCATAATTATGATAACAGCTCCCAGGAAGGTCCTGGCTTAAGATTTCTAGGGATTCTCTTTTCCTTATCTGCTCTGCACCCCCACAAGCAAAGCAGACCTCCTTGCCTTGGTACCTCCCCCCCCACTCCTAACTTATAAATCTTTCTAAAGTTACCTTCCTATTGTTAATATTTATTTGCTTCTAACATGCAGGCACCATAGACTGTCTTTTCATGATGTCAGACTGAATAATTAAGAAACAGACATATTTGAAAAGAAATACCTTTAAGATGCAGTTTCTGTCTTTGATAACGTGGCCAGGAGAAGAACGTTCTCCGGGCTGTTTTTAAACAGCACAGCCCCTCTGCAGGGGCATTCCAAACATCTTTTCCCCCTCTTCAGCCAGCATTTGCTGCAGCAAAACTGCCCATATTTAGATCAAACACCCAAGTAAAAGTCTAGAGGAATGGAGGCTAATGTGGGAATGTAAGATCCATTAAACTACGCAAGTATGCATGAACTGGAAAAAGTGGATCCTATACATAGTGCTATAGCCCTGAGCTGTTAGCAGGTGTGAGTCAGTCAGTTGTACAATTCATTTGTCTACCTAATTGCACTGAAGATAGGCTTTTACTTTGCCTATAACATCTCTAATGAGTAGGTTTTCAGTTCGATCTAACTAATTAATTCTTGTTAACTTCCTTTGCATTGCTGTTCTTTTAATTTAACCAGAGACAGCCCAGAGTTGCGACTAGTGTTTAGTCTCAACTAGATTACTCCAATTCATTAAGGCCTGTAATTGTTGGTCATACCCTTCCAAGCGGTCATTACAACCCCTGGCTTGCATATTGAATAACAGCAATTTCCTGACTCCAACAGACTCTTGTGTGAGGGAGGAGAAAATGCTAATAAAGAAAGAATAAATGATTCTCGACTCCATTCAGGGCTGTGTAGATTTCTTTTGCAGCAGAAATTGTACCGAGGTGGTAAAACGGGCTTCTAGCAGGCCCCCTGCCTCCACCCTGAGCGAAAACAATAAGAACCAAGTGAAGCATTCCCTGCTACTGTGATTACAGCATCCGTAAAAGTGATTATATGGCTGCTGTAATCAACTTCAATGAAAGCTGCCTGTTAGAGCTTCAATAATTACTCATTTCTGTTAACAGCTTGCTTTCAGTTTAGCACTTTGAGGCCAAGAAGAAGGAAAAAAAACTTGGGGCATTTTAATAAAGGAGCCCACTCACATGGTATTTTTGGGGGGTAAGTGCTTGTGTGTGGGCAAAAAAAAAAAAATGCACATGTAAGTTTTTTTGTGCCTTTCTCAATAGCAGCCCCCTTTCATTTTAAGCTTAGATTCTATTTAACCAGCAAAAGCACAGGTTCATACAGGGTTCAATCATGTACTGAATGTTTACTGAAGGAGGCACAATAGTTTAAATAAAGTGGTGATTTTAAATATTTTACCCATTTCTTTAAACAAATTGCCAGTCCTTAAAGTCCGTGCTAAACACATTTCAAAAGAGAAATACCACAAGGATCTTTCAATAAAACTTCCACGTTGAGTGTTTCACTTGGTCCCCTGTCCGCCCTCCCTGTGCCTTGCTGCAGGTTCCATTTATTATTTATTTCCTGACTTATTTACTTTGGCAGAATAAATTTGGCAAGTTTGGGAGAATAAATTTGTTCAAAAGTGCTCCAGATATGTTTTCTGAATGCTGTTGTTGGGGGCAAATAGAGCCAAAGAAGAGATCATGTGAAACCCAGCCCCAGCAAACACTAAGCTTGCAGGTGGTCAAGTTTTGAGGATTCTGGGCAAGATGTGACTAGAAAGACAAAGAAACAAATCAGATGCACTAGCACATGACCTGCATCACCCTCACAGGTCTCATTTCCAGCATTTCTGAAAGACAAATTACATAAACATAACCGTAAAAGACCGACAATAGAAACTTTGTTTTCATCAAAGACAGCGAGCTAATATACTAAAGTTCTTAGAGTTCAGTTACCATCCAGTAAACCTACTCTCCTTCCTCCTCCCCCCAGACCAACACTCACAACAGAAAATGGCAAGAACCCTACATGAAAGTTAGATCCACTTATATTTTCATGCCTTCAAAGTTCAGATTACCAGGGAAATCCCCCAAATTTGGATGCAGTTTCTTTCCAAATCTAAATTTATTTTTGCTTCTCCACAACAAATAAAATCCCAAGCATATCAAAGTAAAATTCTGCTACCTTTGAAATTGCTTAATGAGGAGGGGTACACAAAATAAAATAAATAACTCAATTTAATTTTTTATTATGTGTTCCTCTAATGACTAAATGACCAGCAAGGAAAGTCCACTAATTTTTTGAAAGTTGTGATATGGGAATTTAGTTAAAAATTTTAGGAAAACACAGTTGTTTTCTCAACAGCAATAATCTTCTCAGCTTTGATTTTATTTAACATTCTTTTCAGAGTCACATTTCACCTGTTTCGAAATTTCACTGCATTAGCATAGCGAACACATAGCAATAGGGCAACTCGTCTAGGTTATAAACATTCTTCATCTGTGCACATGACAGCATTCAGTGCATGAACACCAGGTTCCCCATTTCTGGGACTTACTGATATATTGGAGTGAGGAAACAAGTTTCCGTTCATTTTTCCTTCACAGCTGTTCCACTTGCACAATTCAAATGGGCTTTCATCTACACTATGCTTTTCTGGATGACATATTTTTGTCTCTTCCCTCCTGTTACTCCCACTTCTGGATTTGTTTCAGGGTGAAGCGTCCTCCACTGGACTGTGAATCCTTATTAATGCTCATAGTTTAGTTGTCCTTCCCAATGAAGCCAGACTGTGTGTGGACAATAGGGGTAGGGTGGAGGGTGTGAATGGGCTGTGGGCTGGGACCCCAGGTAAGGAGAGTGGAATAGAGAGAGATTTTTCCCATTGGTAACCTAAGGCAATTGTTTCAATAACACTCCCAGTCTCTGTCATTAGAAAGGCTATGGGACTGTCTTACACCAAGTTGATCATGCTGGTCCTTTCTTTATTTCCTTTCATATGGCCAAGCTAGAACTGAGTTATTCTAAGGTGGAAAGTTCAATCACATTGAATATTTGTCTGTCCTTTTATGAAGAGAGATATATAAAACTGTATATTCGGGGTCCAAATGAAATAGGACAGTCCCTGTTGTAGTACTTACACTTTTTGAGAAATGAGAATGTAGCTAATATTTTAAAATTTTAAGACTATTTCTGTTTCACTTTATATGTAAAGTTATAACTTCAACATGAACTAGAGAACTTAGAGTTTTTATTAGCATTATTCTAAAATGCGCTCTCTGAAACATAAGATAACCAGGGTTATTAAGGAGGATTTGAGTGATTCTTACTTTCTACTTTTCATTTAAAACAGCCACATTCTACCAAAAATCTTAAAGGTGCTGCCAGCATCTACACACCAGACTCACAGAGGCTGAGAACCTTAGCCTGCTGTATTCTGCAAAATCTTATATTCTCTGAATGAGGAAAAGGGAAAGAGATCAGAAGAGCCTTCAGAGTCAAAACAAAGCAGAGACTTGCAAGGATGGTTCTTCCATTAGGAATTTTATACCAAAAATTCCTATAGTTGAGTCCCATGGTTTCTAGTTTTATGTTTCTTATGGTTTCTATATGCGAGGGCATCTCTTCTTTATTTCTGGAAACTAGTACTAACCGGATGTCTACAATAAACTAGCAATATTTGATGGGACTCAGGTCATGCGGGCCAGGGCATCAAGGTAGACAAGTAAATTGGTAATGTTCTGACATTTGTGTTTTTAAGACATGAAGATTGGCTTTCAACCTTTTAGCAGACAGGTGTGATTTAAAAAGATGGCTCTGTAGGAACTAAGAGAAAGTGGTGTGCTAGCGCTTAGCTTCTGGCTACCTTATCAAATTACAGCGGCAGGTAAGCATCTGTCTCCCAATTGCCCACCCCCCTGAATACCAGGACTCCACAGGTGTTGGGAGCTAGGAGTAGGGAGGAAACTCAACAAAGATGTTGAGAAAAAATTTGTTCACAGTTATTTTGTCTGCAAATTAAAGGCCCTAGAACTCGGTAGTCAGCATAATCCTTGCTTAAAGGCAAAATAATACCTCTTTAGCATTTTTCTGATCCTTACTGTTGCCCTGAGAATTAGTGAACTACAGGTACAAAACATGATGTTTTGAAATATGTATATATTGTGGAATGGCTCAATTAAACTAATTAACATAGCCTTTACTGTACCTAATGAAACCATTTTTTTGATAAGAACATTTAAAATTTATTCTCCCAGCATTTTCAAATATACAGTGCAACACTGCTAATTATAGTCACCATATTGTACCATGGATGTCTTGAAAAAAATTTTTTTTCAGTGCTGGGGTTTGAACTGAGTGTCTTTGGATTGAGCCACATTCCTCACCTTTTTGAAAATTTCATTTTGCGACTGGGTCTTACTAAGTCATTAAATTGCCCAGGATAGGTTTGAATTTGTGATCTTCCTGCCTCAGCCTCCAAGCACCACCAACAGCCAGATCTCTTGAATTTATTTCTCATGACTGAAACTGTATTTTTTGACCAATATATCCCTCCTTCCCATACCCTCTCTGTCCTATCCCTCCCCTCATAAACACCACTGTATTTCAGTTTCAATGAGTTTGACTTTTTCAGACTTTACATATAAGTGAGCCCATAGTATATTTGCTGTGTGTGTGTGTGTGTGTGTGTGTGTGTGTGTATACCTGGCATATTTCGCTTAATATAATTATCTTCCATATTCATCCATATTTTTGCAAATGACATGATTTCCTTCCTTTTTAAGGTTGAATAGTATTCCATTGTATATATACTTCTACTACTTTTTTTTATTCATCTATCAATGGACACTTAGTTTGATTCCCTATCTATCTGTCTATCTATCTGTCTATCTTGGTTATCATAAATAATGCTAGTATAAACATGGGAGTGCAGATATTTCTTCAACATGTTGATTTAACTTCCTTTGGATACATGCTAAGTAGTGGGATTGTTCAATCATATAAAGCTCTTTTTAAAAATGTTCTTTGCAACAATATATAGTTGTATGTATTTATGAGGTACAAGTGCTGTTATGATTTATGAATACAATGTAGAATAATTAAATAAAGCTAGTAAACGTATCCATCACCTCAAATACCATGTTTTTGTGGTGAGAACCTTTGAAACTTGCTCTCTTAGCAATTTTGAAATGTACAATACACTACTGTTAACTATATTTACTGTTTTGGGCAATAGAGTTAAAAAAGTTCCTCTTAATTTTTTGAAAAGTCTCTGCGGCTGCAACTAATTTACATTCCCACCAGCTGTGCACAAGGATTTCCTTTTCTTCACCCTCTCACATACTTTGTCTTTTGTCTTTTTGATGACAGCTATTCCAACAGGTGTGAGGCGGTAGCTCACTGTGGTTTTAATTTGAGCTTCCCTGATATTTAGTGATGTTGATTTTTTTTATATATATCTACTGGCCATTTGTATGCGTTCTTTTCAGCAGTATCTGTTCAGATTCTTTTCCTATTTTTTAATTAGATAATTTGTTTTCTTGCTATTGAGTTCCTTGCATATTTTGCATATTAACTTTTTATTGCATGTACAGAGGCGAGTGTTTTGTTCCATTCTGTAGGTGTCTCTTTACTTTGTTGTTTCCTTTGCTATAAAGAGTTTTAGTAATCTTATTTGTCTTTTCCTGCTTTTAATTACCTTTATTTTAAAGGTCATAGTGAAAATGTATTGCCCAAATGAATGTCATGGAACATTTTTCCTCTGTTTTTTTTTAGATAGTTTCACAGTTTCAATTCATATACTTAAGCTTTTAATGCATTTGGTATTGGTCTCTGTATGGTATAAGGATCTAATAACATGTGAATATCCAGTTTTCTCAATATTAGTTATTGAAAAGAGAAAGTATTTTTTCTCCACTGTGAATTTTTGGTTGCCCTGTTCAAAATCAATTGTTCATAAATGCATGAATTTATTCCTGTACTCTATCCTGTTCAGATTTTATAATTTTTTTTTCTGTTTTGGTGAAAACTAATATTTGAATTTTGCTAGAGATTGCAGTGAGTCTATGGATTGCTTTTGGTACTATGGACATTTTAAAAATATCAATTCTTTCAAAAATTTTGGATCTCTTTCCAATTATTTGTGTCTCTTTCAATTTTTTGGTGGTAGCAATTAAACTTAGAATCTTAAAAGTGCTAATTACATTTTTTTCCCACTGAAGTACACCCCAAGTCTTATTCAATTTCTTTCATCAGTGCATTACAGTTTTGAATGTGCAGATCTTTTATTTCCTTGATTAAAATCATTTCTAAGTAATTAATTTTTTCCTAATTTCTTGATTTCTTTTTCAGGTAGTTTCTTGCTAACATATACAAATACTACTAATTTTTATGTTTGTTTTGTATCCTGCAACTTACTAAAAAAATACTTATTAATTCTAACAGCTTTGGGGTGGTCCTTAAGAATTTTTGTTTATACTCAAGAGCATATTAACTGCAAACAGTTTAATTTCCTTCCTTCTGATTTGAGTGCCTTTTGTTGCTGTCTCTCTCCTAATTTTGGTGCTATGTTCCCACTGGTTTTAGATTATGTGATTGGAACATGGAAGCCTGAGTGCTAGGGCATCTTTGGTCCATTACTGTTGCTATAAGAAAATACCTGATAGCGTGCAATTTAGAACAGAAATTTATTTCTCACAGTTCTGGAGACTGGAAGTCCTAGATCAAGATGCCAGCAGGTGAGTGTCTGTGAGGGCTTTTCTGTGCTTCCAAGATGGTGCATTACAAATGGATGTTTAGAAAGGATGAATGCCGTGACCTCACCTAGCTAAAGGCAGAAGAGAAAAGGGTTGATCCAGGTCCCTTGCGCCTTTTATAAAGGTACTGATCCACTGATGAGAGATTAGCCTCAAAACTTTACCAGCCACTCAAAGTTCATCCTCTTAGTGCTACCACACTGGGATTTAGTTTCAGTGTGGATTTTGAAGGGGTACAACTTTTCAAACCGTAGCAAGTGGTATGGGCAGGAAGTTTCTGTGGATCAAAGTGTAGGCAAGGAATAGCAACTCAGACGTTGAACCCTTAAGAGGTATAGGACATTTTCTTATGGCACCTTGGCTATCTCTCTATCCTTTAAAAAAGAAACAACCAAACTGTACATTAAAAAGTACACTTTTGTTTTCTAAATTCTTTCTATAGTTTTTATTATATTTGTTTGTGTGTATTTAATTTGGACACGTTGTCATTTGAAAGTAGGGGTGATTTTTAGAAACAGCCAGAAGTTATTTAGAGCTATTTCTGATTAAGGGGAATGAAGGTAGGCATAAATTTATCAAAAATGAGATGTGATTATAAAAGAGACCAAAAAATTTTTTTGGTTCATAAACTGACCCTAAAGGCAACTCCATAAGGAAGTTGAAAAGTGTTTTAAGCAATGACAGCAAATTAAATAAATGTGTTATCTTCCTGAGGTGATTGCTTCAGTGCAAGGACAAAATCCAGGTGTTTGCTCAGGATAGCAAGTGAGGGTGTGTGAGGGTGTGAGTGTGTGTGTGTGTGTGTGTCTTATTACATCATAGTTAATCTTCATTGTATAGAAGTGGGAAACACGGACTTGATTCTACCTCCAGGAAGAGCTAACGCTCAGTAGGAAGTCCCTGTAGCTCAGTGGGAAGGCCCTGCTTAAACCTGTGAACTGTTCCAACTGGGGCCTAGCAAACTGGGTCTACTCTGTAGAATGTATGAATACAACAGCATACTTAAAGGCAAGGGTAGATCATGACTAACCCAGAGAAGGTGTACAAAGGTGAATCAAAGCATTGCTGTGTTCACTATACTTCCAGGAGATCTAGGATTTCTAGATTAAGATTCTTAATCTAGAAGATTAAGAATTAACTGCAAACAGTTAAGATTGTCACTAATGACTTAAGATTCTTAAGATTCTCACTAATGACTAAAACAGTTGAGAAAAATTATTTAAACTATGGTTTTTTTTCTTCCAGTACCAGGAACCGAACTCATGACCTCGCGCTTGCCAGGCAGGCACTGTGCTGCTGAGCAAAATCTCCAGCCCTGAGGATAATAATTTAAATAGCATAGCTTTCACTTACTGGCAACTGATGTCCAATCTTTGCTGAGTTCTTCCCAAAGGAACATGGAGATGTGGAAAGTTCAGCATTACCCTCAGGGAGCTTGCCATCAGGGGGTGGAAGCACTTTATTCTTTGTAAGCTACGTAGGGGAGGACTGGTTATTTTCCACTATTACCTAGAATGACACTTTCTTCCTCACACAGCAATTTTTCCCCTCCCATGTTCCCTTTCATTGTTCATGCATTGCACCAGGCGGAGAAGGGTTCTCAGGCATGAAGTCATTTTATTTACAGGACAACACTTGTAAGTGGTAAAGTGTTAACATGATATAATAAAAATATTAGGACAAAAAACATCAGTGAGATCTGAATTTGAATTCTGTCCCTGACACTTAACTAGTTGCACTGCCTGAAGAAAGCCCTTGGGAAGTTTTAAACTTCTTCTCAACCTTGGTTTCCTCATTTATACAAGATTGACAATATTGAAATAATACATATACAAAGAACACTTCTAGTTTAACCTTTGGAATCCTAAATTATCTAAGTAACCTGCTTGTGTTTGTCATACTCATTCAATATTTGTTGAGGTTTTCCGTGTGCCAGGAATTCTGTTGTCCTTGTCAAGATAATGACAAACAATATTCTTTTATAACCCAGTCCAATGATACCCAATTCAAATTTTACCCCTTAATATTATCTTGGTTTTATCTTTCACCTATATAAAATATTGTTGTGATTTTCCTCAACAGTCAGACTTCACAGAGGGATGAATTTGCATCTATCAGGAGTGTATTTATTGCTGCAGATTACATATGTGGGTAGGGAGTGAGAGAGTGAGGTAGCTATAGGACCCTGAAACTGGAGAACCTGGTATCCCAAGTTGATAAATTATAATTGATCCAGGAGTCTCATTCTATACTTATCCTGAAGTCATCCTCTATGATCTATTGCTTAATGAAAGAAGAAATTAATTAATTAAGAATATGTGCAAGGAAGCCCAGGGGTTCAATTTCAATGTAAAATAAGTAGCTTGCGTCTAGTAGAGTGGATTTAACAATGTAGTTCAACCACAGGCAAAGCAACCTTGAAAAGCAGGGCCTAGGCCAGAGGGCCATGCTTGGAGACCTTTCTTTTACTATCTAACTCATTTTTTCTGTTGTTTAGTTAAGTGTTGTAGCTATGAGGTTATAGTCTTTAGTTTAATTACTTTTGGAGTCCATAGCACCCTGCAGATTCAAGATCACAGTTTAAATTCCAAGCACCAATCAGTTATATTGTAAACCCCGCCAATGGTTAGGACACCATCATTTCTCTCTCTTGGCTCTTGGGTTATTCACCTGGTTTTGTTTTTGCAGCTCCTTTGCTTTTATCCCTTGTGACCTCCTTGGGAATGTCTGTTAGTCCTTCGTATTCCATGGTCAATGATTATTTATTGAATTAATTAATTAGTAAACAAACAAGAGCAAGAAACATAAAAGCTTGTCCTGGCTCAAGCCACAGTTATTAGATAAACTAGTAGTGTGAAAATCAACAAACTTTCCAACCCACAGTTGTTGGTAAAAGTATCACTTCACTGATGCAGGACAACCCCATTGGCATGGAGTTGGTTGTAGCTTTTTTTATTAGTTCTTTTGTTTCCAGGTGAGACTTTTGGAAGCCCCTTTTTAAGGCTCCCTCCCCCTCGTAAGGCCCCCAGGTCATTCCCTTCCACAGTGACACCTTCTCATTAGTTTTACAGAAAGGTGAGATTTACAACTTCTGTAGGAGTTTCCTGTACAGAATAACAGGGCAGGAAGCTGTAACTGCTTGAATTAGTACAACATATTTGCTTTCCTTCCGGCTGCCATAAATTTTTAGGATGGCACAGAATCAACATTTCAGATGATTATGTTTGGCTTGTAAATTGTCCTCCAAATTGTCACCTTCTTCCCCTAATGCCACACCTATAGGACTAAGCTATAGGAGCAGGTCTGACCTCTGGCCTTTGAGTCAAGGTTAATCGGCAGCAAGATTACATGAGCTGTCATTCCTTTCAAGTCAAGCCTTAGGAATTCTACCTGGTTCTTTTTTTCGGAAGTATTGGATTTTTTGCTAACTAGGAGACTTTACATTGCCATATCCTGTGTTACAAAAATCTATCCAAGATTCTGCAAAAAATGTCAAAACTGTAGTGATTTCTTGGAATCTAGATAGCCTAATAAAGAGTTTACTAGTGATTGTCAGTGACAGGTAGGTCACAACTGGTCCTGTGACTTCTTAAACTTTCACGTACTATACTCTGAATAATAAATAATAGTATATTTATAATATTTACCTGTTAAATCAGTCATGATTATCAACTAAGAGGAAACACATTTTATTTTTTGAGAAGGAAATATAGTTTTTTTTTAGTACCAAGACAGAAAAATAGATTCATAAATACCACATTTTTCTGGACATTCAGAGTTGGAATAGGCTTTGAGCTAATTGGAATTTTGAAAAAAATGGGAAACTAAAGGAAAATGTTCACTATTACACCAAATTTGAACAAGCTAGGAGAGTGCAAACTTGTCTACTACTATTGTCATCAAGTGATCTTGAACTATTTAAATGCACACAGGGAAATGTAAGTAACTTCTTAAGACATTTCATTACTTCTGTTTAGTCCTAGCTTACAGCCTAGGTAAGATTTGGGGAAGGTTAAAAATTGGCGATAATTGTTTTCCATGAAAAATTTAGAGAAGTCAGAAAACCAAAGAGCCTTTCGTTGGCTTCTTCCTCTGTGCTGTCCATTATAGCCGTAGACACCAAACTACAAACACAGCAGCCAGACACTGATGACATCCTGAACAGTTCCGAAAAACAGACAGAATAGATGTCATTCCTGGAGGAGAGATGAGCAAAGCTCTGACCAGTTCTTTTTATATGGTCTGACTCCTGCCACAAGCATCATGACATCAATGAAAACTCTCAGGTGTTGCTTTTGGACAGGGGTCTGAAGTTAGACTTTCGAGTGTGGTTCCCCTTTGAGCAGCCCAGACAAACGCCCTCATTTCCTTGCACCTCAACTGACCTCAGGAAGCGTCTTCAAGGCACCAGCTCAGCTTCACGTGGATCTGAAAGTCATACTCTGGCTGGATCCAAAATATCACAGGTAAAGTAGAGTGAGGTAGAAAAGAAAGAAAAAGTTCACCTCTTTGCTAGTTAAATAAAGACAAGTGGAAGGTAGGCAGGAAGGCAGGATGGAAGGAAGGAAAGAAGGAAGGGAGGAAGGAAGGGAGAGAGGGACAGAGGGAGAAAAGGGAGGAAGGATAGGAGGATGGAAAGAAAGAATGAAAGAAAGAAAGAAAGAAAGAAAGAAAGAAAGAAAGAAAAGAAAAAAGGAAAAGAAAAGAAAAGAAAGAAAAGAAAAGAAAAGAAAAGAAAAGAAAAGAAAAGAAAAGAAAAGAAAAGAAAAAGAAAGAAGTAAGGATAGATTCTAATTGTGTGTCTGGGCTACACCTCATGTCTGTGCAACAGTTCTGGTGAAGATGGAGGCACAGGGCCAACTCCCCAACCCCACCCTTGTCACTGAAGTGCTCTCATTGCGTTTGTCAGTAATTCCTGAAGATCCATCTCCTGAAACCAGGCTCAAAGAGACTAACAGTCCACGGAAGGCCACACAGGCTGGGTCCTGCTTCTAACCTCTTAAATGCTGTGCATTTAAATACATTTATTTTCCCAAAGAAGAGTATTGGCCTACTGTGGCAAAAAAAATTTGTCTCCATCCTCACACATAGATACTGTCTTATCTAAACAAAATGTTTAGAAATCTTTTCTCTCTGTGACACAGAAATTATTCATTAAAAGTCCAACTAAGTAAGGTCTCCAATTAGACAACTTCTAGTTTCTTCTGGATATGTCTCCGAAACAATCTTCAGTCTTGAAGAAGTGAGAGAGGAAAGACTAAGTCATTTGGTCAAGTACTCAAGTTCCTTCTTGCTGGAAGCCAGGGGGCAGCTTTTGCTGAGTGTATGTGACACCATTAGGCAGGGTCATTACTGCAACATAGTTGCCATGTAAATTGGGTGAACTCAAGATGACTTGGATCAGGTGTATTATAGGATTCAAATGTTGTGTTTTACTCAGACTACATTCTGTTCTTCTCTCTCCCTAATAACCATGATGCCCATTTTGTGAAATACATGATCCTTGAGACGTAGGCTTCTTTCCTGATTTAAGGGCTAGACGATGTAACCCGGGCCAAGCCAGTGAACGTATTCCCTCCACCAGCCTAATGGTCCTGGAAGGACCATGGGAAGAAGGCCGGCCCAGGCAGAAGACTGTCAGGACTTGGTGAGGATGCTGAGATGCTGCACTTTCCCCCTTGGAGGGAAGACGTGTGTAGCTCCAGGCAGTTGGCGACGTCATTTAGGGACCACAAAAGGAGTTATCTTTGGGATGCAGTGACATCACAGAAAGGAGAGTAAAGAAAGTGGTACTTGGTCAAAGTATTGGGCGGCTGGTCCAAGCCTCATTTTATATTTGCTGTTATTCTGGATTTATTCATTTATAGAAAGCCATGCATTCCTTTTGATTAAATCACTCGCAGTTGTGTTTCTCTGACTGCAGTGGAACACATTCCAGCGGATGCGGTGGTAAACAGAACAGAGCGCTTATAGGATGAGGGTGGGCACTGGGAAGCAACTGTGGGTTTACATGGGTCAGCGTTTGGGTGGGGATGTTTCTTCCGCACAAGTGCAGGTAGTCTAAGCCTTTACTCTTAGAGATGAACACAGAGGCTCTGAGGTCTTCACCCTCATAAAAAAGAGCATGAATATTTCTTTATTTTGTTGTATTGAGACGATTAAAGTTAACACTCCTGTGCGTAGGAAGAGCTTCCTTTTTGTTCCTGGCCATGCGTGTGTGTGTGTCTATGTGTGCATGTGTGCAAGTGTGCGAGTGCCTGTGTGTGTGCAGGTGTCCTGCACCCATGAGCAAATCCTGATGGCAAATGGCTCAGCCGAAGGAAGTGAACAGATGCCCTTGGCCTTCGAGCGTTCCTCCCCGTGTGAAACTCCTGCTGGCAGCAGAGGGGAAGCAGACAGTGTGACAAAATTGACCAGAGGTTTAAGATCAGCTAATCAAGGTCTGAAATCTATTGCTTAATTGAGTAAAAATTAGTGTGTTGAATTTTTTAAAAACTCAAAAATTATATTTAAAGGTATATAGTTATCCTTAACATTTTCTTTTACTGGAGAATTTTTTTTAAAGACAAGCGGTTAAAAAGTAGCAGCCTGTAGTAAGTATCAAAAAAAAAACAAAACAAACAAACAAAAAACCAAACAAACAAACAACCCCAAACCATTTTTCCTCCTTCTGGCAGAGAAGGGTCTTCATTGGCAAGTTAAGCAGAGCAGAAGCAAAGCTGGAAGCCTGAATGCGGACCTGGACAGAGAAACAGAAGAATCCTAGGGATGCAGAGATGCAGAACGTGTTGCCTTCGTCGGCATTTCTGAAGCCTGGTGGGATCGCGCGGTAACCCGTGTGTGAGCAATCCTATCAGGGCATTAGAATGCAAGAGAGCTAATTTGGGGGAATTTTAAAAAATAGCGAGCACGGTATTGAAAGAGGGAATACTAACACCCAGGAGAAGGGCAGGCTGCTGGAGTATCCACCATAATTAAAGCAGATTACAATTGCTCTGAGAAAAGAAGAACGCAAAGAGTGAGAATATCCAGAGCACCCGATCGAGACTAATGGGACAGTGGTTCTGTAATGGCAGTGAGGAAATTGGGAGGGGGCCCTAGAGAAATTTCTCATAATACCTATTCTTCTTCTTCTTCCCTTTTTTAAAAAGAGGAAATGATAATTATGACCAAACTCAGAATGAATAAGCTGAATAAAGAAGCCACACGGAAGAAGAGGTATTTGCACCTCATATGGGAAAAAAGCAAGCAAGCCCATTAATATCAACTCAAATGGAGAAGTAATACTGTTTTTAATCTTTCTGAAAATGAGATAGAGGAAAAAAAGAAAACGAAAAATTACTGGCACTCCTGTTAAAGTCACAAAGCGGAAAAAAATCATTTTGAACAGTATGCTGACATACAGTACTCAGAAATCAATGGATCTAGATGACAGACACAGGTTATCTGTTGCAGAAGATAGACTTAGACCCGATGGCTTGTTTTCTCTCTCCTTATTTGAAGGGGAAAGGGAGTGTGAAGAAACGTTGATTCTATTTGATACTTCCCCTTCCTTTTTAATTTGCTGTTGTTTTAAAGAGGCTACTTCAAAAAGTTAGACAGCATGACCCAAATAAAACAGGGGGATTGAGACAGAAATGATGGCTGAGGCTGTCAACGTGAAATAAGAAAGTGTGACGTGTGGAAAGAAGGTACCTTTATGACTATTCTGTCCTATCTGTGACTATTTACAAGACTATGCAGATGAACCCTGAAAGCACTCCTTGAAAGCAGCCTGAGAATACTATGATAAAACTTAAAACTTGCCCTTCCAACCCAACAAATTTGTCAGCGGGACAGAGACATCACTTGCAGAAGTGGTTGTGTCGAAGACAGCCCTTAGTAGGTCCACTTGATAATCTATGAAAAAGGTGCCTGTTGGTCAGCGATTGTGCTGTATTTGTGGAACAGCCATGATGTGCAGGAGATCAATTAGACTCTCTGGGCAATTCCTACCTTCAAATGTGAGTCTGGTTGGAAGCAAGGTCACACACATATGAAAATAGTCAATGTTATACAGTAATATACTCTAAGTGCACTGCAGACTCCGGAGGCCACATCACAGGTGCCGCATGGGTACAAGCGGCCACAGTATTCTAGGCATGAGTAGAGGCAGAATTATCTACTGGCATTTCTATTTAAAGGAAGAGTTCATCATTACCAATGAGGTTATCAATCTGCCTGGAGTAGAATTCAAAAGTGCGTGTTAAGATCTCACCAATAAGAAATTAAAATTTGAAAGTGTAATATAAAATAATAAGAACCATGGATCAACTAATTTGGTAGAAAATATTGTCGTGCTTTCATGATCTTGAGAAAGGAAAAGACTTCTTTAAAAAACAAAAACACTGAATATTAAATAAAAATATGTAAATTGATCTACCTTACAATTAATAACTTCTTTTAATCAAATGAGGCCATTTAAGGAATAAAAAAGCAAGCTATAGACTGACAGTTATTTGCACTGCACATATTCACATATCTACATATTTGTAAATACATGTAAAATACCTGACAAATAACTTGTATCCAGAATATACAAAGAGCTTCTACAAAACAATAAAAAAAGAAAGTTTCTGGTCAAAGAAATGAGCAAAAGAAGTACTTCATAAAAATGTTATTTAATGTACATAAGAAAATATTCAATAAGCAAATTAAAAAGTAGTCAATATGACTAGGCAGCACAGAAATAAAAATAAAAATAAAAATTGCATACTACTACCCATATTCTAAAATGACTGAAACTTCAAGAATTTATAACACTAAGTGTTGGCAAAAATGTGGAACAAATGGAATTCTTATATATTGCTCACTGGTTGGAGTAAAAATTGCTTCAACTACTTTGGAAAAATAGTTGGTAGTTTGCTACAAAGCTGAGCAGTCATATTCCAAGAAATCCAATGATTCTACTCCTAGAAATAAGCCTAACAGAAATGCTTATGTTTACAAAACAAAACATGAACAAGAATATTAATAGCAGTTTTATTCATGGTTGCCTCCTCTCCACGAGGAAATGATTGTCCATGAGTAGAACAATAAATAAGCTATGACATATCTACAAGACAGAATACTGTGAATGTGAAAAAGGATAAACCATCATGTGAGGCAAAGAATAATTCTGAGTGAAAGACGTCGACACAACCGAGTAGACATCGCACAGTTGCATTTTGTGCGGTGTAGAACAGATAAAACTGTGGTGATGATGATCAGATTAGTCGTCACCTTTGGAGGAATAGGCTGGAAGGAGATTGAGGGAACTTTGTGGGGGACTGATAGATAACCCCTTGTAATTTGATGTCAGTGTTTTTTTGGGGTGGATACACGGGTAGAAATTTACTCAGCAGTACATTTTGGATTTGTGCACATCACTGAATGTAATTTATACACCAATTAAAATGAGGGTAGTGGAAAACAAAATTGAGGAGGAAAAGAAAAGAGCAAAACAAATACAAGTACGTATTCCTTCCTATATCCCTTTAGGACTTAGACGTCACATTATGGAGAAAGGCAAACGACAGAAGGGAGATTCCATTTCATACACAATATGAAAAACCCTGTCAGACATTTTGGGCAGAGTTAATATTTCAGGAAGATTAACTTGGTAGATATATGCAGAAAAAAATTGAAAAAGGGGGAAAGAAGGTAGACAAAGAAACTCATTAAGAAGCTTTTATGGAAATCCAGCAAGAGAACAATCAGTATGTGCACGACATAGTCTTTCCTCCAGCTTAGGATACAGTAAAATATCAGTTTTAATTTTCAATCAGTTCCTTGAGTCACTATTTGAATTTATTTACAAAAAAGTCTGCATTTCACTTTTGAGGTTCACCCAGTTCTGAATTACCTGGGATCCTTAGGGGGAACTGTACTGTCCAAAGGACGACAGAACCAATTCCACACTTCAGTTGCAAAAGGGGTTGAAGATTGGTCGTGTACTTGCCAGAAGCAGTGGGGCATGCATGCTCCCTCTGGGAATCAAATTAAATTCAGTTTTATTTGCTTGGCCATCCCTTCTTCACACCTCCACATTGTCCCATGGAGAGTGGATCTAAATGGGCTTCTAGACTCAGGCACAGCTGTGTGAAGCCAGCTCTCCAATCCAATCCTTAGGTACTTGTGTTGAGCTCAAGTCACGTATGGGGCTTCCTGTACTCACTGGTAGGTTTTTAGGGACATCTGCTGTCAGGGGTCCTTGAATGAAGCAACTTCAGTCCAATATGACAGCTACTAGTTATTCTGAGTCTTAGGGGAACAAAGACACTTGATCTTATAAAAATGGCCCAGCTGTACTCCCTGAGCTCTCTGTATTAAATAATCTCAGGAGGCACCATCTTTCTCAAGCTACCATAAGGTTTTATCATGGGATTTCCTCTGGTAGTGATTCTCTACCCTCTTCCACACATTTCCTTAGTGAGAATGGCCCATTCGAATGAAACCTCATGATGGTGAAACTCGGCCCCAGACAGTGTGATATTTTCATCTGAGGCGAGAGAAAGAGCTGAAATCATTTGTAAAATTCCACCTCATCAGGTAAGCACAGTGTTTTGTAAGTAGGCTTTGCTAAAGCATAGTAAAATATAAAATAAATGAGAAAAACGAAGCAACCTAACCGAAATTCATTTGTTTCTATTTAGTGTATGATAAATGATTTAAAATGCTTTTGCAGGATATGCTAAAATAATAGGTGGGTTGTGTGTGTGTGTGTGGTACTGAGGATTGAACCCAGGGCCTTCTCAGTGAGCTATATTTCCAGTACATTTTTTAAAATTTTGAGATAGAAGCCGGTTAAGTTGCTTAATTGTCCAGGCTTCGCCTGAACATGTGATTTTTCTGCCGGTCTCCCAGTGTGCTGAGATTACAGGTGTGGGCCGCCATGCCCAGGTAGGTGGAATATTTTATATAAAGCAAGAAAAAGTAAAAAAGGGTTTGGCATCACTATTAAAAGGGGCTAAACTAAAAATAAACAAGAAATGAAAATGTGTAGATGATATAGTGGTATTAAAAACCAGTCTTAGACCTGGAAAAACCAAGTTCAAATTCTGGCTGTGCCATGTATTAGCTGTGCAACTTTATGCACTTTTTTTTTTTTTTTTTGGTTTTTCTCCGGTACCGGGAACCGAACTCACGACCTTGCGCTTGCCAGGCAGACGCTTTTGCCGCTGAGCTAAATCCCCAGCCCCTAACTTTATGCACTTTATGAATTTATCTGAGTCTCACTTTTCACACAAGAAAAATAAACTACCTTCAAAGCATTGATCTGAAGAGGTGATGAGGTAGTATGTATTAAAGTATGTGCCGTACAGTGGGTCCTATAGCAGCATGTAGGTCAGTGTTCGTGAACTACAATCTGAAGGGGTGGAGGATATGGGAGAAGCTGTATTTTAGATGGGTTTTAAAGTCTGTAGGAAATCCTTATTTATTTACTTGTTTGCTGTCATTAATGATTTGGAAGATGAAGCAAACCAGGAAAAGGTGGAATTAAATTGTAAGGTAGAATTGAGTTAATTTTAAGGTGTCGTTTTAAAAGAACATCAGTTGCTGTCAGTAGGCGATCATTTGTTTAGGCCTACTGTAGGCAAATTGGAAGTGGTGGCAAAAGACACCACCAGGAATGGGAGACGATTACAAACAGATACACAGTCCTGGGGGGTCATGGTAGGAATCAGAGGTCTTTACCTTTTAAAAGACTTGGCTCTATATGTTCATCTACATATCTCAACACCGGAAGGAAAAAGGGACTGGATCCAGGGCAGGACAATTTCAAACGATTATTGGAAGCAATTCATCAAAAAGAGATTAAAGAAAAGTCTATGCAACTGTGTTCAATGACAGCAGTGGTCTGGGAGTGGTAAATGGGTGAGTATAAATTGAACAGGTGCTTAAATGGGTGAGTATAAAGAAGCTGACCAGGACGGGAAGAAAGGTAAAACAGATTCAGGAAGGGCAATGCACTACACTTTGGCTGGGTAACACTTAGGAAGAATTTTAGGGGACGAAAAAAACCTTGCTGACAGTGGGAGCCTCATTTAGGAGTAAGATAATGTAAAATAGAAATATCACACATGAAAAGGTGAGTAATTATTATCTTCTAGAAGAGTTTTAAATTACTTTCTGCCACATGTTGTTTGGGGAGGCTGTGCCAACATTTTCCAAAGGATTTTTTTAATTGGAAACACAAACTGTTTGTTTGCCTTCTCATGGTATTGTTACAACCATTAATTAAGGTATCACGAGAAAGCCTGAGACTCTGGGAGGTGATATGTGGAACGTTTTGTCTCTAATACAGAAATGTACAAGGAAGCATCTTCTATTTTCCCCAAATGCACAAGCACAGCCTCCGTCTCTCTCTTTCTCAATACACACGTAGATGACCTTTTGATCTTGCTGGTCTTACCAGTCGTTGCTCTCTCCTGCTCTAATGATATAAGCGTCTAACCTCTCTTAGTCACTCGCTTCCACAGGTGGCAGCGACCTCATCATTGTCAATAGCTAAAACCTCTGGCTCACCTCAGTTCCCTGCCTCCTATCTTCTGTCCCTTCTTACCTGTGCAGCTGACTCTTCTCCAACCGACCTGTTTTTAACCCTCCGAGGCTCCGCTGTCCATTGAGTCTACCATCTTGTCCATGCCCCTCTGTCGTTCGGTGAACTCACTTCCTATGTTAAACTCGACATTCCTTTGCTCTAATGACTCCTTTGCTCCTTTCAGCCTCTGCTTATATCCCACAGCTCTCTCATCTATCTTCATGGTAAAGCCAGAGCGACCTTTTAAAAACTTAAATGAGATAAGGCAGTTCATTGCTCAATTATTCTAGTGATTCTCCATTTTTTCCTTTAAAAAAGTCAGTAGCTACCATGAGAATTCTACATTTGATATTTTCACATTAATCCAGATCCCTTGAAGGAGAATGAATGTTCTCTGCTTGGTAGTTTTCCCTGCAGAAACAATGAAAAAGTTTCAAAAAAGAAAACACCCTAATTTAAAGCTTCTCTTTTCCCATAGATGAAGATCACTGAAAAGTATGAGTGCACAATTAAACACAATCAAACAAAAAAGAACAAAGATCTAGAATCCCAAGGACTTTTGATACCAAACTGGCAAGCATAAAATGTAAAATAAATATGTAGATACTACTTAAGAAAATAAAAAAAATTAAAATGAGTAACTTTCCAAGAGGCCTTAAAATCCCTTATAATTTTGGAGCCGGAGGAAAAACAGAGTATTTAAGGATAAAAATACTTTTGCATTTTTAAAGATAGAGTACTCATTGGAAAGAATCAGTAAACTGAAAGGTAGATCTTAACAAATTATTAATCATATCATCTAGAAAGACAGGAAGACACAGGAAATACCTGAATATAACAGACATGGAATATAGAATGGGTCCTAATGGACATCTGGCAGAGTCAGAGAGAGAAAATAGACAGAATAAAAGAGTTGTAATAATCAAAGAGTTTATAGTTTCAAATTTCCCAGAAATGGTAAAAAGAGATGAATCTAAAGAGAAAAGAATCATAATTTTATCAAGTACTATGACTAAGATGTCACAACTAGACATAATATTGTGAATCTAGAGATCACTGGAGACCAAGGAAGATCTTAGCAGCAGCCAGAGAGAAATGACCACGTGCAGAGCAATGAAAATTTTGCTGGCAGCAGACTTTACATCATCGATAATAGTCAACATAAAAACACCAAACCAAACCAAACAAATTTTTCAAACAGTTGGAAGTAAGTAACTGCACACCTAGAATTGTGGACTTAGCAACAGCTTTTAAAAAATGTGGAGGAAATCAGGCACAGGTCTGTTATCCTAGCACTCTGGGAGGCTGAGGCAGGAGTATCAAAATTTCAAATCCAGCTTAAACTACCTGGAGATTTAATGTAACACTATCAAAATCTAAAAAAAAGTTTTGGGATATAGCTCAGTGTGAAGACTCTGCACTCAATCCCTCGTACCACAAACAAACTAACTAACTAAATAAATAAATAGTAATTTTTAGGATCAACAGAAACTTGTTTGTGAATCTAGTTATCATTAATAACTCTATAAAAGAACATAGACTATGTTTAGTAAAAATGAGCTCAGCCAGAATGGATGTAATTTAAAATAAGAAATACACAAATAACTTTTTAAGCTCCTTGGGAATTTAGAAAAACTACATTAGCTGTATAAATTATGTTAAACATAAAGTTTAATTTATGAAGTTTCGAAGTGATTTGATTTAAATACAGGACAATACTGGCATGTAAAGCCAGTAGTGTGGGGGTCATCGTCAGTGTTCTGGGACTGTCATACTATGCAGGATAGCACAATATCAAGTTCAGACTTCAGGAAGTAAGCACAGATGGTAAAAACTTCAAAAATAAATTCTAAGCTATAGAAATAGAATATATAACTTTAGCCAGTAAGAAGTACCATGTAACAATGAAATAAATGCTTAATTAGTTATAAGAAATAAGTAAAAAAAATTAAAAAAATTAGAATATTGATACTCAAAAAATACTAGGAAGATAAATATGCTAACTGAACTGCAAAGTTTGTCAGATTGGGAAAAAAAATCCAGGGAGGGGCTGGGGATTTAGCTCAGCGGCAAAAGCGCCTGCCTGGCAAGCATAAGGTCGTGAGTTTGGTTCCCGGTACCGGAGAAAAACCAAAAAAAAAAAAAAACGAAAAAAAAATCCAGGGATATGTTTTAAAACACACATATCCAAAATTTAATGATATGGAAAAATGAAAGCTAAAGGGTAAAAAAATAGGCAAATTTCATCCTAAATACAATTTGAGTAACTTAATTGATACAAACAAAATAAAATATAATATCCACACAAAAAGATTTACTTGGGAGGATTACTTATATAATTATAAAATTTTAATTTTCTAAGAATATATTTATCTTTTCTAAGCATGCGTCGATCTAGTAATATGGCATAAAAATGTAAAAATTAATAATTCTAGAATTACAAGAAAAAATGGACAAAATTCCTATGGCAGTGGAAATCTTTCATATGCACACCTCTTTTAATTATTGATAAACCAAAAGATGATACATTAGGAATCATATAGAATAACTGAGTTCTACTATTAGCAAGTATGTTACATGAACATGTACAAACCCTACCCTCAAAATAAACAATGCATATTATATTTAGATATGTATGATCCTCATAAACCTTAGCACATATTAAAACATAAGGTGAGTCACAAAAATTTAAAAGAATAGGTACTGTGTTCTCTTACTAAAGTGCAGTTAAATTAGGAGTCAAAACAAGGACAAATTAAAATTCTTACAATTTTAGAAACTGGTAATATGTAGTTCCAATTACCCACGGATGAAAGAAAACATCATAATTAAAATACAAGCTCACTTACAACTGACTGATAATGATAATATTGTATATCAAACCTACACGTCATGGCTGAAAACAGACTGTGCAGCCATTTATTTTATTGAATTGCATTTTTTTTTATTGAATGATAAGAGAGGCAGGCAGAATAGAGAAGGAAATCAGAAATCATGAAATGCTATATGTCCTGGTTTCCTGGACCCTATTTAGCCCAAAGACCAATATACCACATATAAAGGTACATTCTCTAAACATCACCCATGAGCTTATGCCTTTCATTATGAATACCATTTACAATCTAAAATTATTTTATTAGAAAAGAAAAGGTAAAAATTGTAAGTATACAATTAATAAGTTAGATCAATTATACTAAAACGTTTAAGTCTCAGGGAATGAGGGCCCCAACGAGCACTTACTTGTGTGGGTTATAACTACTAATATTTATAGAACTAGAAATTTTAAAACTTAAGAATTTTTTTTTTTTTTTTCGGTTTTTCTCCGGTACCGGGAACCGAACTCACGACCTTGCGCGTGCCAGGCAGGCGCTTTTGCCGCTGAGCTAAACCCCCAGCCCCAAGAATTTTTTTTAACTTATTTAAAAATAATAAACTTATTGTGCACTAACTCTATATTTCAATAAAGAATATTTTGCCAAACAGTTTAGTTAGAATTATGGAATTGTTGTACCTTTTTGCAAATCTCTTTAATGTCTGACTTAATAGAATAGAACTGGGTTCTCAGTATTTATTTCTGCATTCAATCTACTGTGATAAGTTGGTTTGATTGAAGTACATGAAGAATGACTGACCTCACATAGACAGATACTGGGGGAAACAGAGTATTTTAATAACCTTTTTGTATCATTAGGAATACTCTTCTTTGATACCACGCCAGAGCTCTGCTAGTGGTAATCTCCTAAAGGTTAGTTGTAATGTGGAATCTGAAATCACATCAATGAGTCTTTCATGGTCCGCTACATTAATATCCATTGGTATGTTTTGGACTTTGAATCTGTTATTCATGCAGGGATTTATAATATTATTTATTGATCATGTGGAAAATAGTGGTAGATTGAGTTACACAGATCTCTTGAAAGATAATATATTTCATTATGCTATGTGGGAAAAAATACACTTGTTCATGTCACCATGGATTGCACAAAATGGACCATAAGTATTGGGAAGCAGTCAAGTTCACAGTGACGGATGCAGTATAAATTCTAATTTTTACTGGAAAGCTCAAATTTTAACATTGGAAACAAATATTTTCAGTCATTCATCTGAAAGTGCACATCTTGTTTCTTTTGTGTTTGAAGAAATGCCTGATAAATACACAAAGATGAGCATGCATAGTTTCTTTGCCTGGCTCCTCTTTCAAGTAAAAATGGTGTCTCATGACAACGGCTAGTTCAGCTTGCAACTTTGACAATTATGTAAATGCTTTTCCTTAAAACAATCATCATACATTAAAATATGATGGAAGTACTTTATACATACATCCTAATTCATAAGACAATTTTAAAAAGACATGTGATCAGATTTCGAGCATTAATAAAGTAATAAGTTTTACGTTTTATTAAGGACATTCTCAAGTGAAGTCATTTATTTTTATAGTTAGAATGTAGTGCTGAGAAATATGGACATCTGCATTGATTTGTGCTCAAGAGACAGATTTTATCTACCCCTGCTTTTGCACTAGCAGTTTCATGCAATATAGTAGAAAGCCAAATAACAGCCTAGCATTATAATGAACATAGTTGTGATCTTTTCTTCTGAAGAAAGCCCTTAGAAGTCTGTTGAGAACTACACAGAGTCTGTAGACTGTGTATTGAGAATGCATGAGTTAGGTCGAGTCAATAAACTACGGTGCAAGGGATGAATCTTGCCTTGTTTTTGTTAAATTTTATTGGGATGGAGCCATGCCTGTTGATGTACCTATTTTCTGTGACAATTTCTGTGCAAATGTGCACTATATCACCCGTCATAGAAAAGCCTGTTTATACCCAAATCAGGCTGGGCTGCAACAACAAAATAAGTCCAACAAATATATTTGTAGAAGATAACGAAGATCAGAAGTCAATGTAAAAGAATATAAAGGATGTATAAAGATAAATGTTAATCTGTGAGAATATTAAAGGAATACAGAAACCTTTTTGCAACATTGAATAAAAAAAGAGAAAGAATCTTTAAAATAATATTAAAGATGTGGTAGAGATTTAAACGAGAAAAATATAAGAAATTTTAATAAATTTCAAACTATAAACAGAAAGGATAAGGATCAAGAAAAGTATGAGCTACAAAACCTGACGAAGGGGCTGGGGATATAGCTCAGTGCCACTGCTCCTGCCTGGCAAGGGCAACCTCCTGAGTTTGATTCCCAGTACCAACAAACAGAACAAAACAAAACAAAACAAAACTCGATGAAAAAGAAATACACACAATTATTTTTCATACAGTTTTAAAAGTTTCAGCTGGGAAAATTTAAGAATAAATGGATCATATGGACAAGCTAGGCAAAATTTTCAAAGGAAAGGTTCTTCTAACCATATACATTTTTCTAGAACACAGAAAAATATGGGGCATAGTCTTCAATCACTATTATATAATGTTAGCATTAGGTAATTTAAAAAAGACAGGGACAGAATAATTAAGGTAAATTACAGTTCAATTTCATCTTAAACAAATTATTAGAAAACTGCATAGTATAGGGTATGAGAAGAAGTAAATCATTAAGACCAAATTCAGTTTGTCTCAGGAATGCAAAGATGGTTTAGATTTACAAGTTTGGTCAATGTAATTATTCTAGAGAGAATAAAACAATGTGTTTTTTTCTTAGTAGATGTTGAAAAAGTACTTGATAAAATACAACACTCATGATTTAAAATATAAAAAAAATCTTTATCAAATCAGGAGTTAAGTTTTCTTCCTTGATGTGATAGTTTATATCTGTAAAAACTGATACTAACTATAACTCTTAATTAAGAAATAATTATAAATAAGAAATTAGAAGCATACCTTTAAAGTCAGGAAAAGCAAAGAGTTACTATTTCTAGTTCTATTTAAGATCATACTACAAGGTATAGATAGTATAATATCTCTCTTCCACCAAAGAAGTTAATGAAACTAAATAAATATTTGAAAAAAGAGAAATAAAACAGCCATTATTCTTAAATGACATTACTGTCTACATAGAAAACACAAAATAATCTATATAGATATTTGGAATTAATATTAGAGTTTAGCAAAATGGCAGAATATACAACCAATATGTAAAAATGAACAATATTTGTATATATGGATAATAAAACATATTTAAATAATACTGTACAAAACTTAAACATTCTTAAATATACTATTTATAATTTCAGTAGAAATATGTCTACTAATTATTATAACAACAATTTTAAAACGTGCATGGGAAAAGTTTAAAACATTATTGAAAGACTATATAGAAATCTATAAATTTCTATATGAGGGGTAAACCATTCTAAATGAGGGATAAACCATTATCATAGATAGGAAAAGTCAATATTGTAAGAATTTCAGTTATTCCTAATTATAACTATGCAATTATTACATTTTCAAACACAACTCCAAAAGAACTTGATAAGGTGACTAAGAAATTTACATATAGGACCAAAGGCCTAAGAATTGGCAAGATCCTTCTAAAGAAGAATAGCAACCCAAAGGACTTTGTTATTTACTATTTGAAGATATACCAGAGGCAGAATCTGGCACAAGGTTGATAAAAGTGTATCAACAGAGAGCGAAAGACAGTCATACTCACATGAAAATCTGATAGTGTCATAAATGATCACTATATCACAGATTCCCCACAATTCCCAATGATACTGGCATGATCATCTACAAAAACAAAAATGAAATTGAATCTCTGTTTTGTTCACATAAAAAAATTCCAGATGGAATAAGTCAGTAGAGTCAAAATGCCGAGTCTTAAGTGAATCATACTACCACAAGTTTGCTGCTATAAAAGCAAGTCTGTGAGCTTACTCCTATTCACAGGATGCCCCATAACAAAAATGAAAAGGTTAAAAACAAACCAGAAGCTATGTATTTGTAATGTATATGTTACAGGGCTGAACTGTGTCCCTCCCAATTTATACACTGAATTCCTGACCCTCAGTGTGATGGTGTCTGGAGGTGGGGTCTTCGGGAGGTGGTTCTGAGTGCACTGATGTTCCATACAAAAAGCAGAGAGCTCGTGCTCTCTCCAGTGCAAGCGCACACGGTAGGAAGCTTTCTCTTTGCAAATCACAAAGAGAATCCTCACTAGAAACCCACCATGCTGGTGCCCTTACCTCAGCCTCCAGAGCTATAAGTAATAAATTATCAGTTCTTGGAACCCCTGAGTTGATGGTATTTTATCATCACAGACGAAGCTGCAGCACCACACAGCCAACAGTGCATTAATACTTCTTAAACAACCCTTTCAAAGTCAACAAGAGAAAAACATCAGCAAAACTGAAACATGGACAAAATTATTAGGACAAGCATATCAGAAGAAATACATATGAAAAATACCTGAGTAAAAGATTTAAAATCATTAGTAATCGGGAAAATTCCCATTAAGATCACGGCAAGTTATAATTCATATCCATTGATAAAAATTAAGAAGTCTGAAACATTAACTATTAGTGAGGGTGTAGCAAAAGAGAAGTGTTTTACTGTTCAAACTGAAAAACTAGCATGAGTGCTTTGGACAACCACATGGTGAAATCAAACCTCTCATTCCCTAAGACCTGGCAATTCAAGTCCCATATAGCAGAAGTTTGAACTTGGGCACAGTGCTAGAATGGTGTGTCTGGAAGTCACAGTGTGCCAGTGAGGTTACAGAGTAAGGCTAGGAGTAGTTGTTCAGGTTACTGCAGGGTTTGACAGCACTGTGATCTGAAATAGACAAGGAAGGATCACCAAAGAGAAATACACACACACACACGCACACACACACACACACAGTAGGAGATACATAGCATTGTATGTACACAATGAACACTCATTGCAGCTCATTAGAAGGAGCATGATTAAATAAATCGTGTATAGCATTTAACGGAATATTATACAGCATTAAAAATGGATGAATTTGAGCTACACCAATGAATTGTCACACATATGTATAGCTAGGATTGGAACAGACAGCATATGTGGTATTGGTAATATTCTTTCTTTTTAAGTCATTGAAGGGTTTATTTTATTTCTGTACTTCATAACTTATGTGCCTATTAAATATTAATTTATTAATATTATATAAAAATGGTTGATGTTCAATTGGGGGCAAAGAAAGAAGAGGAAGGGCAGAAGAAAAAGAAAAATGAGGATGATCTGTGCTCTTCAGAAGGAAAATGTGACACCCTTCTTTTATAATGGATTTCCAGGATGATTGAAGCTCTCCCTAGACTTAGTTTCCAAAGCCTGTTATGCAAATTTGTGTTTATCCTAACTACTTTTTAAGATATATGGCTTGAGATTTACTCATTGACTGTTAATAATCTGAATAGTCTGTTCCCTTCACGATATTGGACAAGTACTACTTTTGACTCTGTTTTGTTTTGTTTTTCCAGAAGTGTACTAAATTAGTTTTTGATTTGCATTGGAAACCGAAGTATTTTAAATAAATGTTTTTTGTTTTGTGGGTGCTAAACATGTTTAGTTGAACCTATGTAAGTTTACTGCATATGCGATGTAATTCATTTGTGCTTTATTGTTACGAGAATAGACAAGGTAGAATTCTAATCTATCAAGCTGATAATTTCAGCTTGATATGTTGTTGTTAATTGGATGCCCGATTTTAGGAGTATGAAATGCTAGAGCTGAAGGGGCTATAAACACATGGCAGGTGCAATAAATGTTTGCTGAGGGGAGAAAAAAATTAATATGGGATCAGAGCTATCATCAAGTTCAGTGGCTTTTGAATGTGTTTTACTTCAACTTACAGAAAGAAATGCATCTAATATCATGTCCCATCAAACACACACAGGGTTGAAAAAACAGTTATACAAAGAGTATGTTCCTTTCCTACATGCAAGGAACTCTTATCATTTCTATTCTAATCTAGACTATTCCAGGTTGATTGTTACCTACTAGATTAATCCTTGACCCTCTGTCTTAGGCAATTTCTTGTCACTGGGACACAATACCCATAGCTCAGAGGAAGAGAGGCATATTTTGGCTCACAGTTTTAGCACATAGTCAGCCAGCTGCCAGACAGGAAGGTAGGGTAGAAGGACTGGTAAAGGAAAATTGCTCACATCATGGCACCCAGGAAGCAGAAAGAGAAGGAAGGAACTAAAGAGGGAGCCATCCCCTTCCAGGTCATGTGTCATGTCCCTGGTGACCTGCCTCTCATCCAGACCCCGCCTCCTCACAGCAAGTCAGCTATACTGCACTCATGGTGCAATTCTCTTCTGAAAGCCCCATGTAGAAGGGCATGAGGCTCCTGAGGGATGTCTAGACATAAACCATGTTACCCTCAGAGAAGCCAGGACACGCAGTTAGAAAAATCTTTACCTTGTCCAGCTTTCACAGAGAGACACCTGAAACTCCGAAGGGGCCAAGAAAGAAATGATTTTGAAAAGCTGTATGTGTCCAAGGGTCTAGAATAAACAAATCTGAAGCTAGTTTTAAATGTACCCTAGTCATTGACATATCCTTATATATTTTATCTTTGTTGCCTCTTCTTATACACCCACAGCCCATCATTTTTCAGGTCTATCACTCTCTCTAACAAGACCAGATTAATCCAGTGGAATTTATTCTGAATAAGCCATATTGGGCATTATCTAGTGTCTTTTTCTGTTTGCAAATCAATCTTTTGATGATTCTCTAAATTTCTTTCTAGGTATTAGAAATTATTCTTTAGAAATTAGAAATTATTCTTTCTAGTTAAATCTACACTGCTATGTTTTTTTTTTGTTTTTTGTTTTTTTTGTTTTTGTTTTTGTTTTTGTTTTTTCCGGTACCAGGAATTGAAATCAAGACCTTGCGCTTGCCAGGCAGGCGCTGTGTCGCTGAGCTAAATCCCTAACCCCTACACTGCTATATAAAAAAGTAATGTTGTGATAAAATAACCAGCTATACAAAGTAGTCTGTGGATCTATGACTTTACACATTTATTTCATTACCTAAGTTGAAGTTGAAAAATGCTTTGATGTCCAAACAAAAGTTTGTGTTTGAATTCTCTGATGAAGCTCATAATGTACTGGCAAAACATCAGTTAGAAGTAAGACAAAAAAGTCTGAAGCTCAATTTTTATACATTTCTTACTTCCCACATGCCTCTTCCCATACCTGTGTCTGGATGCTTAGATTAACGGGTCACCACTCTTTTTAAAGAATATCCAAAACACATTACTCTGTGCTCAGCTTCTGAAGTAATTTTTAGTTTAAATTCATGTGTGAATTGAAATAACTCACAGGTGGATTCCTTTTTTGTTACTGTTCTCATTATCATGATTATTATCAGCAATTATACTGTTATTTTTAATCAAATGTAGATTAATTCTTCACTTTCCAACTGCTTAGAGGAGTCCAGAGCAAACTTGTCATCTGTTAGAGGAAAGGGAGGGAGAAGTTCAGTGTTTGGAGCTTGTACGGGCCTGTGTGGACCACGAGTCCCTGCAAATGGGGAGCCCCGCTTCTCCACATACTTGCAGCAGGTGGGATGGCCACTTGTGTAGGATGCAATTTGATTTAGAAACTGTTCAAGTTCCATTCACTGGCTCCCAAATTAGCACTTCTCTATCCTGTAAGATAATACGATGCTTTCCAAAGAATAAATTTTCAATAAATATGTATTTAAGATTTTAGAATATTATCCAAGAGAAGACCTTGGGAACCACACAGCCCAGGGGACCTCACTCCAGAGAGCGTGAAGAGGGAAATGAGGTCGGATTTCTCCACAGGTCTTGTGGTCCCAAACTCTATTACCTAAGTTATGGTACCTCTCTTTTTTTCACTTAGTTTTCTTACTCATTTTATTTTATTTTATTTTATTTTATTTTATTTTACTTTTTTGTGGTGCTGGGGATTGAACCCAGGGGCTTGTACATGCAAGGCAAGAGCTCTTCCACTGAGCTACATCCCCAGCCCCGTATGTTACCTCTTAATTTGATTTCTTCCAATGTTCTTGAAGGAGTCAACAAAAATAGTGAAAAGTTTCCTCTGATCATTGTCTTTCATCAATTTTAATAAACTCTGAAGCCTCTTTATATGTAACAAAATCTTTTTTTTCCTGAGTGATTCTACCCAACCATTCCTTCTCTTTTCTAGCAAATCACATCTATCACTTCGAAAAAGCCAGTTCCAGAAATGACTCATGTTAGTAATGATCTCCGTAAAAGTTAGAATATACTTAGGTCAGGCTCCAATATCTTTTTTCACCTAATCAGATATTCAATTTATCAAAATTTCATATTCTTTCCAAATTTTAGTTCATATATTTATGAGCACAGTGTTTTTTGTCATATTTGGATACTTTGTTTAAAGGTGGAAAAATTTCACATTTATTAAAGGTAGGAAAAAAATGCGAAGAGTAGGGGAAAAATGGGCTCTACAGAGTGAGCTTGAGTAAAAGCTCAAGTAAAAGTAAAAGTAGGAAAAAATAAAAGTAAAAATACACCCTACAGCATAGGATGAGCTACTGTGAAGAGATAGGACAGCCGGATTTGGACATTTTTGCCCCTTATACTTTAACATTATTTAATGCACATAAAAACCAGATATATCTTAAACATTACTATTTGCTTCAATGTAGAACCAAGCTGAATCTCATAAAAAAACACTTAACATTGCATATAGGAAAATAAAATGAAGTTTCCAAGATTTACTGTGCAAGTCAGGGCATATTAAGACAAGGGTGCAATTATTTCCAATAAAAATTACGTGGGAAGATTCCAGGGTGGGCTGATGTTTGGACAAGAACTAGATTTGCAGGTATCAAAGATGGAGAGACACAAGTATGGTCTCTGTGGTCATCAAGAAAGAAAGTGACCTGGGCTAGAATTGATGATGATGAGCAGTAATAGCAACATTTGTGCAACCCTTACTTTATGAGCCTTACTACACTTCGCATGCAAAACACTCTACAGGGTGAGCACCCATGTTATTGCTAGGATGTGGGGGCTTAAAGTGGACGAGTGTTTGCCTAAATCACAGGGCAAGTGAGGGAGAAGAACCACTGTTAGATTAAGCACTAGTGACAAAAAGTGCCAATGACTTGAGTTCATTCTAAGAAAGAGTTCTGGCTCATCTTGTTTCCTTCTTTCCTTTCCCTTCTTTTGTTTCCCCTTCCTTATTATCACTTTTGGTCTCAATTCCAAGTGTTTTAGTGTTAGCAAGGCCAACAGAATTTGATGTTATGTGCTGTTTTCTAGACAAAATTCCTCAATACCTAGGACTTGTCCATGTGGGTTTGCTGCTTGATGAGGAGTCCTGTGGGGTTTCTTTCCAGGTTCTTGTTGTCCTGAACAAAGAATTCAGCAACACACACAGAAAAGCCAGAAGAGTGTACATTTATTGCAGGTGAAAAGAAGTAAGTTCTACTAGGGAGAGAGGGTAGGTGAAAAGGTTCCCAGCAGCTCAAGGATAAAGGGAAGGGTCTTTTGAATCCCAAATTCCCAGGGCTGGCTTCTCCTCATGCAAGTAGGGCATTGGATATTTGTCCTATCAAAAACTCATTGGCCCCATGCCAAGTATGAACTGTCCTATGGAAGAACTTGCCTGGTTTCCAAGGGGTGTAAATGAAGGATCGGGAGCAGTACCTTTTGGATGGTTGTGCCTACATGTAAATGAAGCATTGAAAAGAGCATCTTCTGATTGGTCCTGCCAACAACACCAGCTTCAAATAAGGGATTGAAAATAGCATTTTTCTGATTGGTCCATAGTCCTCAACTACATGCCTGATGTCATTTGGGTCCCATGTTCTGCACAAGTCCTCTCTTTTCAGGTAACATCTTGCTCAACCTGTTGGCTACAGGTTTTATGACCTTTGACACATTTCACCCAATTCATTGTCTAGTTTGCTCCAGTGCTAATCTCTTACCTCAAGTTGGTTATCTTTCTCTTGGAGAGTCATTATGTCTGAGAATTTCTTGCTGGAAGAAGCATCTTTTATTGTTTGAGACTTACAAACACAGGTTCTACATGCAGTCCCTGCCCAGGAAAACTTGGGAATGTTATTAAGTGGAAGAATCAAGAAAAGGAATTGATCCAGCAACTAAAGATTCATCCTGAAGGACATGAGAAGAACAGATTTCTATGTACATCAAAAGTAACAAAACAAAAGGAAGCCCTAAGCATGAAATAAGTCCTCAATCAGAAATCATTTTGGTTGAAATATGTACTGAGACCTAAGAAATATGAGACTGAAAAAGAATGACAGTCCCCTTTCAGGGAATAAATCTTGGTTACTGTTGCTAGCACTCAGAATTTTGTTTTCCAAATCAGGTTTAAAACTATATTTTTTAAACATGCAAAGTGACAGACATTTAAACTCATGTACCTCATTCCAGCCCTGTCTCTAGGATCTTTTTACCTGGCCTTTCTAACCTGGTGCATAGAGGACCACCAGCCAGGGGCAATCCCACAGCCATCAGTCCCGCAGCAAGCATGCTGTTTACCTCACATCCTTCAGACTGAAAAAGTGCTCTTTTGTTAGTGTAGACTCCCTCAGGTCAGTCCTCAGGTTAGATAGAAAAAAAAAAGAACAAACCCCACAAATCCCTTGCAATGCCTAAAAGTTAGAAATAACCCCAGTAAGAAAGAAACTTCAGTGGGGAGAAAAAAATTTGTTGCTTTTCTTTTTGCAAATTTTGAGAAAATGTTTCCTCTTTTCAGATGCAGGTCCAGGCTGATCTTACCATTTGCTGTTGTCAAAAGTACACAGCTTTAAATGCAACTTTCAGGATGGGTATTTGAGGCTGGGATGGCTCCTGAAAGGATTATCTGTTTGAGCAGGTGATACCCATGCACTGGTCCCCAGGTCGAGTTCCCCTGGTCTCCTAAGTGTGAGGTCAAACCTTTGCAGACTCTGCCATGCTAAGTGATTAACAAAACTAAGTTGTAGCCGGTAGACAGCTGGGTGCTTATTGCCTTGTAAGCCCTAGTGGTTTGGGCTTGTCTTTGATTATAGGAGCTAACCTTGGTCTCTACAATAGTTGGGAAATCTGGGGGACTGGACAAACTGCAAATAGATTGCTCGGAGTTTCCTGTTTTCATTCAGATGTGTATAAATTACCTCAACATGCCCTTTTTTTTCAGAAAACACTAAGGTCTGAAAGAAACTCTTGTTATATTGTTGCCACTTAGGTTTCACGGAGCCTGCATTATCTACTCACAGCTTTAATGACTTCCTGCTGAGAGAGGTTCTGTAGCAGTCTTGGCAGCAGGGCTAAGAATAGCATTAAATGCAAGGTTATCTAGGCATTACACTCACTGTAACATGCAATTAACTCTCCTCTTCCATTTTCATTACACAATTATTCATTAATGTCAATTTAATTTTATGCATTGTTCTACATGACCGAAGGCTGATTACGGGCCTTTTCACTCCAATATCCCAAGTTAACTGGTGCCAGCCGCACTCAGGGCTGCCTAATTGCAATTTAGCCCAGACAATTCCTCCCATTTTTGCCCTCCAGTAATGGAACAACAGATCATGGCCAGGTAAAGATTTTAAGGTGGAAATAAAGCCCCAGCTACAAAATGCTAAAGTTCAGAAAAACCTTTTTCCTTTTGTTTAATGGGATAAAACCTCTCTGGAAAAAAAAAAATAATAAATGAAGTAAGTTCTTTTGCCTTTTTTTAATAAGACACTTTTAGGAGTTGTAGTTTAGTAGTTTTAGCATAACTACCAGTTTCATAATAAAGCCTGCGGACCTCGCTGGGCTCCTTTATCTTGGCAACATCATTGTATCACAGAGGTGTGCTCTCCGCACCTAGGAATTCTGAGTGATTATGTGGACTCCACAGGGGCACTGGCCAGAACTTTGCAGACTGCACAGGTTTGCTTCAGATTGATGAATAATTATTTTTATTGCTGCTATTTTAGAACGGGAACAGCGTGGAGGGTTGTGATGTTCAGCCTATTTCCTAAACCAAGTGCTTTTTGAACAGATCCTTCAGAAGGTAGAAAGGAAAAGAATCCCGCTTCTCTCAGAGCTTCCCACTGTAACGTTCCTCCTTCAAATCCCAACAAGTTCATGCGGTATCCACCTTAAACCCCTCCTGGTGAGGCAGACTCCGTGTCTGATTCAGGTCCTCCTGGATCCTGTGTCCTCCTAGCTCACATTATCGTTTAATCTGCACAAACAGCTCATCATTAGCGTTTCTAGTTTTACCAGCAGACAATTGTCGAAAATTAAGATTTAAAGAACTATTAAGGAGGAAGCTTGGTTGGGCCCTGCTTTCTGTTTGTAGTTACTGCTAAGTCCAAGGTTAGTTGAGTCTCTAGGATAATGAGGTCTACAAACAGTCAGGAAGTATGTCTAGCCTCTTCCACAATAGGGTAGTGGGTTCATTTGAAAGAAAAGTCCGTGCTATCTCCTTTGTAAACCTCAGATTGTCCGAATATATGAACAGACAGATGCAGATGCGATGAGGCAGCGAATGATGCCCCAGGCAAGGCAACCAGACTTCTCTTCTGAAACGACAACAAAGCAAACAAGGTACAAACAGGCATTGTAGCACCTCCCTTCGTGCCTCTGTGGGCAAAGCTGTGTCAGCATTTCCATTTGAAACCTTCCCTTTTCAGGGGCTTTTTAACTCAGCCATAAAAATTAGTTCCAAGCTAAAACTTGGCATGAAAAGTTTCAGCCTTACAGTGAACTTTTTTTTTTTTTTCTGCAAATTGTCAAAGGAAAAAAAAAAATCCGCCCTTTGGCTATTTTTACCTTTTTTTAAGGCACAAAAATATAAAACAGAAATGTACTGTACTGGTTGTACACTTTTTTGGATCTCTTACAAAAACATTTATAGGCCATTATGAGGCATGAGCATGCTTGGAGGACTCTAGGTTTGCTCGGCGGATGATTTTATAAGACTAACATCCTCAGTGCTTGTGAGGTGGCTTTTCAAAAGTATTTTCTGTAATATCTCTTTCTCTTCAGCCGCACGGAACAGATCTGCCTTATAACAGGGTGTGATGGTTCTGACGTACACAATAGTGAGTGGTTGTGGTCTGTTAGCTCAGTAATCCCTGCTCGGAAGCATCCGTCAGTATACACGTGGCCAATGGTGCAGCGAGTTGGAAAAAGCTTCCGCAGCTCATGGGGCAATGGCAGTGTGTTCTAACCTTCTCTGAATAGATGGGGAAACCATTGCACTTGCATGTGGGTTTGCAAACTCTTTTGAAAGCGATGGGCCAACTTTCCACTCTGTGTAACTCTAGAGAAGAATTAAATAATTTGCAATACCAACATTCAAAACTTGATTAACATTACTGAGGCAAAGGTGCGCAAGTTTGGTGACACAAACTGTCAGTGGTGATAGAATCACGGGTGTGGGTAACCCTGAATCACGGTATCCTTCAAAAGCACAGCAGATTTCTGGGAGAAGCTTGGGATGTTTTGATAACCATGTGGGCTATAATTACTTGCTGCACCCTGACAAGTTAAGGACAGTGGCGGTGAATTAAAAATGAGGCTCATTTTAACTTTCAGAGCTTCCATTTGTCCAAAACGTAAGGAGAGAGCTTACATTATCAGATTCCTCCTCCTCCTCCTGTTACTACTATCACACTCAGGTTGCTATACTGTTACATAACCACTGACCTAACCCCCCCCCCCTTGATGTTACACTGAATTTATATGTTACTAATAGCTAACTGCTGTCGAAGGTCTTTTTGATTCATGCTCTGTTTGCTTTCCTTCTGTGAGGTTTATGGTCATGGGACCTAATTTGCTGGCTTCATTATAAACTGCATTTTGGACAAAATATGAACTAATGGGGTTGAAGTCAGGCCTTCAACTTTGCCTTAAAAGTCAAACCATGGCTTTGTAACAAAGCGGTATTTAGTGGTGTCACTGAAGCATTTAGCTTCCTGAAGTTCACATATGATTAGAAGTTAAATATCTAAAAATCCATTTATTTGCTTAATAACACTGCCAAATTGAACCCGTCTGTGGTTTCTGCATTATAAAGCCACTAAAGGACTCTTTTGAGGTACTGCGTATGTAATTACCAACTACATAGATTTTGCTAGCACCACTCACAGCAAATCATCACTCCTCGTGGACTGTGAGCCTAGAAGAGGGACACCTTGGTCAGGCCTGGGGACGTGGGGGTTCTTGTGCTCCCCTGTGTGATCATGCAGATCACCATATGGTGTAAATATTAAGGCCCAGGTGTGCCCTCATCCCCAGTTCCCAAGCCCTGTGTTTTGAGCGAATGAACTAATTCAGGTATGTGCGTATCCTGTCGTCACAGCATAGGGCATGCCGTATGCCCCATGGTAAGACAGGTTGGGTGCTTTGTGATGTGCCTGATCTAAGCATGTTGCCAAAAAATGTTCCTAAAATCCTCTAACAGCCTTTTGAAGGAGGTATGATCAATTATATACCCTATGTTACAGGAAAGAAAATAGAGGAACACATGAGGTCAGGCCCCTGACCAAGGTTACATACTAGTAAGGAATAAAGGCATCTGGGAGTCACATAGAGGCACGTTAACAAGACCAGCCTCTCAACCTTGTGCTCTTCTGTCTCGGTAAATGAGCCCTGAGTGACTCTATGACATAGCTCCAGTTTTGAAGGAAATTATAAGCTGTGCTGCAGTATATCTGACACAACTGTGTCATAAAGGGTGGCGTGTGATTGAGAACTAAAGGTATGCCGTTAGATGACAGAGGCGGAAAGCACCAGAGTGGCAGATACCAGTGTACGTCAGCAAGTGAGCTAACCAGGAAGGCTTCCTGGGGGAGGTATGACTGTTTTGAGACTGGAAGAATGTTAAATACCCTGGGTAGGTGACAAGGAGGCTGGAGTTTTTTCTGCTGTGAGAGGGTGAGGAAAGGGAAGGCGAGTTCATCCTGGTAGGAGAGGCGGCCTTTGGCAGGAGAATGGTAGGAGATGTTGTCTAGGGAGGCAAGGGCTATGAGAATGAGGCTTAGTTCATAAACAGAATTCAAAGGACAAACATGATTATTCAGTTAAACCACAGGTTTAGAAAACCATCCTCTTAGAGCCTGTGGAACAGTCTAAGAAATGCTTGTGTTCAGAAGAAGGGCCTTGCATTTTTTTTACCTGGAAAAGAGCTCTGACACATGCTTCCCTTTACAATGCCACAGCTGGTCGCGTGTCCTTCCTGTGGCTTTCTGCAGCAGAGAGGTTTCTGCAGTCTGAGTTCTGCAAAGTCTAAAGAGCAGGAGGCCTGAGCAGCAGTTTATCTGCACTTATGAGGGCTGGTGCTTGAGTCTGCTCGGCCGGCAGTCCTGGATCTGGGAGACTACAACAATGCATTCTTGGATTAAGAGCTCAGCCTCCCATATTAAGATCCAGAGAATCCAGCTAAGTTCGGTGATTCTCCTCCTTCTCCCTCTGAAGAGCATTTAGCTGGTCTCTTAGTATCGCTCATAAAATCTGATCCAAAATGTAAATGTGTTCTGAAAATCCAAATTGACATCCAGCTAGTAATGAGGTAGCACATCATAAAACAGTCATCGGGATACGTCGGTATGCCCACGCTCTTGGAAAAAGATATCCACATTTGGATTCCACTTGAGATACTCTCTCTGCCAAGCACTGTAGATTCTCTAAAAGAATCCTTCTCCCAGGGGCTACAGGTAGTCCAGGCCTAGGCCAGAAAGAACATCCTTGACATTATAGTATTTTTGAATTTTAAAGGCTATTTTCTGAAAGCATCCTATCAAAAGTGTTCCCACAATTTAGAAAGATGTACATTTTGCATATGCCTGAGAATAGTGGAATTTAGTATTAGGGTTCTCCTAATACACTGCTGCCTCTTTGCTCTCCTTTGCCAAATAAGGAATCCTTAAACCCAGAGAGGTAAGTGATTTGCCAATATCAGAAACAGGCATTCGACTTAGATCTCCCATCTTTCACTTCTGTGCTTTCACCAATTCAAAGGGCTTTTTTCCAATATATTTTTCAGGCTGTGCAGATTATTAGGGCTAAATGGAGAGAGTTCTCCTTGGTAAGGAGCAGTAGCACAGAGATACCAGCTTTGAGTCAGAAATCCTAGGCTGCAGTCCCAATTCTCATTGTTGAAAAGATCTAGCATACTGTAAATCATTGTGCTTTTCTAATCCTCAGTTTCCTCATCTGTAAAATGTGTATAATAATAGTATCTAGTGTCCTGGGCTGTTACGAGCATCAAAAAAGATACTATTTGGAAATTTTTAAAATGGACCATAAAGTGCTCTGCAAATCTACTTGATAAAAAGGATGAAAATATGATTTTAAAATGTGATAATGTTTGTATTGACATAGTTTATATTTGTGTATAATTTCTCTCCCCCCACTACCCTCTATAATATAAAACAAACAAGAAATTGGTTTTAGGACGGATTGCATTCTTGCCAATTTTTCATTCTAAATTGAGTGTTATTGGAAGGTTACAAGGCTCAAGAAATAGCACATTCTAAATCATTCTTGCTGAAATACATCAACCTGTTCACAGTGGTTGTTTCACAGTAACAGGAATGTAGGGAATTCTTTAAATTTTTTTTTGCTTTAAATTTTCTCAATTAATGATGTATATATTAGCCTAATAATTAAACAAAAAGCAATCTAAAATAAATCTTGTGGTACTTTTGTAAAGGCCTCCATTTGATAGCAGTAATAATTGCTACGATTTCTCCTTTGCTTCCTGTGTAGCATACACTTTACATGCTCTGCTTTATGCTTCATTAAATTTTTAAAAATCTTACATGATAGTATTATTGTTCTGTTTGTAGATTATAACCTAAGGCCCAGTGAGAAGGAATCACTTGCCTGAGATTGTGCAAAAAGTCTAGAGATTCTTTCTGGTCCAGAACCCGTATTGTTTGTATTGTTCATTGCTGTGCAGCTCAGCTGTAGTTCAGATTCTTCAGTATATGATCCTTCTTCTCCCTCTACACTCCAGTACCATGGCTACACCAGAGACTGCTTAACCATCTCCTTTTATAGTGGACCGCGGCCTGGACCCTTCTAGATCAGAATTGTGCTCCAAGTCTGATTCTGACCATTAAAAGCTGGGGGATAACTTCACACAGCACCCTCCACCTCTCTGGAGCCTGTGGTTTTTCATCAATAGAATGAAGGCCTTAGATTAAATAAATGGCTTTCAAACTAGCTTTAGCTACAGATCTAGCCAATTTTATTTTTTTCAAGGGAATTTTAGTTTACTGGTCCATGTGTCAGGGGTCGCTTAGGTTTTAAAATGTAGAAAAGATGACCACAGCGTCAGTCCACAACTTGTGAAAGTGCAGCGCCAGGCCCTTCTCCTCTGGGCCCCGCGTCCCCTGGCTGTGCATGGACCTTCAGAGCTTCGCCTGATCTGCACTCCATTAATCCAAGCACAGCTTTTAGCTCTTTAAGTCAAATTCTGCCAAGAACAAAACAGCACAACAACAACAGAACACTCATGTGACTCTTTGTGTGTCTCAAAGGGTCCACTGACTATTATGAAGATGGTGGGAGTCCCAAGCAAGTAACTTCTAATTCTTCTTAGGTATTGCTAAAAGATTTTTTGTCCTTTGAAACTTGGGTTCTTGCCCCTTCGCCTCTGTCTTCTGGTTCATTGTTTCCCTCTTTGGCCATCACTCATTTCTACTTCAGCTTCTTTTTCCTTGCACAATACCCACCGTAGTAATTGGTGAGCCAAGTGTTGTCAGCATTTTATTTTTCAATGATTTCAATGTACAAAACTGATAGAGTGCTGCTTCTGGTGAAATCTGAGGAGGGTGAAATAGCACCCTGCTTTTTGAGGCACCTAAGGTCTCTCAGAGTGACCTCACTTGAAAGCACGTGGGGAGCCCGTGCTGCATAAATTGTTCCCTTCCCTGCTGGTTCCTTGGTTTTTCTTGGTTTTTCTCCAGTACCAGGAACCGAACTCATGACCTTGTGCTTGCCAGGCAGGCGCTTTGCCGCTGAGCTAAATCCCCAGACCCCCTGCTTGTTCCTGATGATGCCGGGCAGCTTTCTCCTCTGACATTCCATTCTGCCCCAAGTAGACAAGGAGTGTAGCACCTAAACCATGTTCATGTGTATCAGTGTAAATATCGGCTTCATCTCTGGCCTATTAAAGGAGAGAAGAGGGCATCTGCTTCATTATTTCTTTACACCAGGCACTTGCTAAGCAGCGGCGTAATGAATGCCAGTGGAGGATAGTATATGACTGTGTGACCACTGAGTTAAACAGATTATGCACTAGGAAGAAGTAAGCTACAAGTGGTCCTATGGGCTAAAGAAGACAGCAAAGCCCCTGTATTATGCTTGGGAAAAAGCTAGCAGGCCGTCCTGTCTGCATGTATGATACCGCACCATGTCATTTTACGGGAGGGTGGGGAAAAGTTCTACTCTAAAGCTTCATTTATAAACTTTTTGTTATCATCTCAGTTGGCTGTTTTATTTAGAACATTTTGTGAAAGACCATGTTTGGATTAGTGTTGGCCATAAGTAAATGGCAGTTCTTTATCCATCCTGAATGCTCAAATGGCTCACCCAGGCATCCGTGCAGCTGTTGTAGGACGTGTAATGGCATTAGGCACCGAGTTAGATAGGAAGCTGGTGCCAGGCGTTTCTGGCTGCTTCTGTAGAGCTAGTGATTCTCTCGGTGAGGCAGCTATCATTAGCGACAGCGCTAGGGGCAAGGCCCTTCGGTAGGCCACTTGCTGGAAAAGAATCCTGGATTTCTGTACAGAGAAGGAGGCGAAGGCATTTTTACTCTTGAGTCATAAGCAGCAATGATCCCCACTGCAATTCCATTTCAACAACTGGAGTGGAGTGTTTGCTGCTCAAAGTGGTTTTATACCTCAGCTGTGTGTTTTATGCAGCCCCTTCCTCCTTCTCTCCTTGCTTTTCTGCCTCCCTGGCTCCTTTTCCCTACTGGCTAGATGGAATAAACCAGAGAACTTATCACAGTGACCTGCTCTTACAGGCTTCCGGGGGGCATTCACAGGCTTTGACTATTACCTTCTAAAAATTTTGGGGTGGGGTTTACTTGATGTTTGTCCACTGTCCCAATTTGTTCTTAACACAGAGTTGACAGATAAAGAAAATTACTGTGATCATATCTTAGGATAATTTATCAAACTTTTTCCAAGGATTAATAGGAAATCCTC